>NC_064639.1:353442107-354059964 GCF_023864345.2 Schistocerca serialis cubense
CGACGATCCGGAAATTCTAGCCGTGGCACCAAAGATAGTACCACAGTACTGGCTATCGATAACCGCTGCTGCTGCCACTCGCGGACAAACAATACTAGCTACTCAGTGGCACCAGTAACACAAGAAGGAATCGAGACGCCACTATCGCTATTACTCGACGTCAAGTTATGAACGGCAAGAACTCAATCCGCACACGGCTCAGTTTATTATTACTACCACCGCAAAACATAAAGACGAACGTAACGGATGATGTGTCACTGCCAAGTAACGTAGCTAGATGAAAGAACTGCTACGGTATACTACAAAAGTTTACTGAAATAAATAAATAAATAATTACACTGAAATCACTGCGATTTGTAATGGTTCGCTGGACATTACAAAAGATGGAATGTAATTCTTAGTAGGGTGTGTTATCTCCATGGACAGCAATACATACTCTGCAATGTATACCCCTTCTGGTCACAAGGTTGGTAAGGAGCTGTTGTGGTAGGAAGTTCCATTAGTCCACCAGTGCGGACATCACACACATCAATGCCCGAGGCAGGATTCGAACCTGTGACTGTAGCGGTCGCGCGGTTCCAGACTGAAGCGCCTAGAACCACTGCCGGCCGGAGTGGCCGAGTGGTTCTAGGCGCTTCAGTCTGGAACAGCGCGACCGCTGCGGTCGCAGGTTCGAATCCTGCCTCGGGCATGGATGTGTGTGATGTCCTTAGGTTAGTTAGGTTTAAGTAGTTCTAAGTTCTAGGGGACTAATGACCTCAGCAGTTAAGTCCCATAGTGCTCAGAGCCATTTTTGAACCTAGAACCACTTGGCCACAACGGCCGGCGGCTGGGATAGGTGGTGACGTTAAGTTCCCGATCACCAGTCGTCGCGCTAGTGTCCTGGATCAGATTACAAACCTCTCCGCAATGTCTCATGAAGAAAGGATATGTGACACTGCGGAAGATGAAGGCGTTAATCGCACTGCCCCCCCCCCCCTCGACAAGAGTAGGTTGTGCGCGAGCACCAGGTTTCACCTCTTCCAACCCCTTCCTTTTATCAGCACAAACCCTGCAGTACTCTGTACAAGCATTCATCAACACGACACACACACTGGACACTTCACAACAGATCGCAGCAAGGCAATGCCGCCGGCCGGAGTGGCCGTGCGGTTCTAGAATCTACAGTCTGGGGCCGAGCGACCGCTACGGTCGCAGGTTCGAATCCTGCCTCGGGCATGGATGTGTGTGATGTCCTTAGGTTAGTTAGGTTTAATTAGTTCTAAGTTCTAGGCGACTGATGACCTCAGAAGTTAAGTCGCATAGTGCTCAGAGCCATTTCAATCATTTTTGAGCCAAGGCAAAGCCAAACAACCTCCACCAGGACCTTGCCCAGGACGGCGATGAAGGCTTACTGCATGTGCTCTGCAACACTCACTCCCTGAGTATACTACGTTATGTTATACACACCGATAAGCCAAAATATTATGACCACTGCCCACCGCGATACTGGATGCCACCTGGTGGCATTGCAGACACGTGACGCGGTAGCAAATATATGTAATCGGAGCAGAAACGGACGGGGGATCACCCTAGAAGATATGTGCCGTAATGGGCTGTAAATGGATAAATCCATTGACAAAGGGCAGATTGTTATTACGCAGAGCCTGTGAACGAGTATCTCGAAAACGGCGAAGCTGGTAGAATGTTCACGTGCTACTGTCGTGAGCATCTACTGAAACGGGTAGGACAGTGAAAATACCACTAGGCGCTAAATGGTTGACTCTACTCACAACGTTGGGTTCGGAGGCTTGACTGCTCTATAAAGCAAGATCTGTGGCATCTCTGCCGAAAGAGCACAATGTACGCACAAGTGTTTTCGGGCACACTGTTCATCGTATATTGTTGAACATGGAGCTCCGCAGCTGCCCTACGTATTCAAACGTCGACACAACGACATCGCCAATTAGTATCACTGGACCATCGGAATTCGACCGTGGATCAATGGAAACGTCTCTGCTCTTAGCGTGAATCATATTGTTGCTGCAGTAGTCGATGGTCGTCTACACAAACTCCGTCAATGACGTGAACGGCGGCGCGAAACGTGCAGTACCCCACGGACACAAGCTGGTGGGAGCAGTATTATGCCATGGGAGACACTCCACTGTGCTTTCATGGGACCTATGCTAGTAATCGAAGACATGCTGACGGCTGGGAACCACCTGCATCCCTTGATGATTGATGTCTTCCCCGGCAGCGATGTCGTCTTTCAGAACCGTGCTATGGTGATTTGAGGAGCATTGCAAATGAACTCAAGTTGATGTCTCGGCGACCAAATTCGCCTGATATAAATTATATGGAACCCACCTGTGTCGCTATTGGGCTCCATCACTGCATACGACAATCGGCTGCCTGTTATTTACAGCCGGCCGCTGTGGCCGAGCGGTTCTAGGCCCTTCAGTCCGGAACCACGCTGCTGTTACGGTCGCAGGTTCGAATCCTGCCTCGGGTATGAATGTGTGTGATATCCTTAGGTTACTTAGGTTTAAGTAGTTCTATTTTAGGTGACTGATGACCTCAGATGTTAAGCCCCATAGTGCTTGGAGCCATTTGATTTGTTATTTACATCTACATCTACATGGATACTCCGCAAATCAAATGTAAGTGCCTGGCAGAAGGTTTACCGAACCACCTTCACAATTCTCTATTGTTCCAATCTCGTATAGCGCGCAGAAAGAACTGGCACCTATATCTTTTCGTACAAGCTCTGATTTCCCTTATTTCATCATGGTGATCATTTCGGCGGCAGTAAAATATTTTCGCATTCAGAAGAGGAAACTGGTGATTGTAATTTCGTGAAAAGATTCATTCGCAACGAAAAACGCCTTTGTTTTAGTGATGTCTGCCCCAAATCCTGTATCATTTCAGTGACACGCTCTCCCCTATTTCGCGATAATACAAAACGTGTTGCCTTTCCTTGAACTTTTTCGATACACTCCGTCAGTCCTATCTGGTAAGGATCCCACACCGCACAGCAGTATTCTTAAAGAGGACGGACAAGTGTAGTGTAGGCAGCGTCCGTAGTAGACCTGTTACATTTTCTAAGTGTCCTGCCAATAAAACGCAGTCTTTGGTTAGCCTTTCCCACAACATTTTCCTATGTATTCCTTCCAATTTAAGTTGTTCGTAATTGTAATTCCTAGGTATTTAATTGAATTTACGGCCTTTAAATTTGACTGATTTATCGTGTAACCGAAGTTTAACGAATTCCTTTCAGCACTCATGTGGATGACCTCAAACTTTTACATGTCCTGAGCTTAGACGTCTAATGCCAATCCACAAATCTACCAACAAACTGTCTGATTCCTGATACGCAGATTCAGTGATGTCTTTCGTTCTAAAGGCGGACAATCATGTTATTAAGCAGGTGGTCATAATGCTTTGGCTCATCTGCGTACGTTTTACCATGAGAAATAGAATGAGCAGCTAACGCATTAATAAGATTTGAAACACTAACTAGAAACTTTTGGGTTGTGATACATCATTAGTGAATTCGACAACTGTTGGCTCTGGCTGTGGGATGTAAAAAGAGTGAACAAATGCAGAAAAACGTTTTGAATGTTTTCCACTTTAATGCTAGAATGTGATGTCCAAGAAGGTAATTTCCACGCACATTTTGTGTACTTTTACGGTTCTCGCAATCGTGTAAGGCAAACCACGCCGAAATATTTTCTTTGTGAATAACAGCTTCATTTCTTGATGCAACCATATACTTCGGACATCAGCTACACTTCATCAGCATCTATATGATCACCAATGCAGCCACCAATCAGCAACCACTCGATCCAGCACCATTTTGCTGTCCATTTGTAAGCTTACTAAGCAGCCTTTGTTTCCATTTTTATTCTTTCGTCACAAATGGGTACACTTGAGCGAAAAATATTTGATACTTCCAAATATATGCAATGCCTTATTCAAAAAGAATCATCCGATTTCGCAGGTCTACATTTCTGAAACTAATAAACATATGCAATGAATTTTGTTTTCTGATGAACCGGAAACTCAAAAAGTTTTTCTTTTCATATCTTTTCATAGGTATTCAATATGGCCCCCTCAGGTGCACGGCAAATGTCAGTGCTGCTGTTATGCGATGTCTCAGTTCATTCATTACTGTTTGTAACAGAGACACATAAACAGAGTCTTTTATAATCCCCTACACGAAAAAATCACATACAGTCAGGTCCGGTGGCCTTAGAGGCCAGTAATGTAAGGCTGAATCATTTGGTCCAGTGCGACCGATCCATAGTTCAGTAATTCTTTGATTTAAAAATGACAGATGCCAGTGTGGCGGTGTCCCATCATGTTGGTAAATGAATTCGTTCGAATCAGTCTCCAGTCTCGAATCAGTTCTCAAGCATATCGAGATATGTGTTTTATGTAACAGTGTTCTCGGCAAACAAAAATGGACAGTACACCTTTTCCCGTGAAACTGCACAAAACACATTAAATTTTGGAGTGTCCCTCTCACTTTGTACAACTTCATGTGGTTCTTCCGTGCCCTATATTCCCACATTATGACAGTTCATTTTTCCATCTAAATGGAATGTTCCCTCGTCACAAAACACTAAGCGTGGAAGAAAACTGTCATCGTCCATGTTGCCAAGAACGAAATTACAGAACTCCACATGTTGTTGTTTGTCACCTTCACGACGAGCTTTTAGTTGCTGAATTTTGTGTGTTTTGATGTGTAAACGTCGACGCAACACACGCCAGACGGACATCACGGGGAATGATGAGCTGTCGAGCTGCACGGTGAACGTATTTCTGCGAACTCGTTGTGAAACTACGGCGCTACGGCGGATGCGTTCGACGTCTGCGTCAGACACTCGTAGACGGCCCGGCGATTTGGCTTGACGCAAACATTCTGTTTTTCGTAATTGTTCATGCCATAGTCCAATGCTCTATGCTGTAGAAGTATCCACACATACTCAGTACGAAAGTCACGCTGCACAGTTGTTACTGACCCGCACTGCACAAAATTTAGAATACAAAACGCGTTCTGTTGTCTCGATACCATTTTTACTAGAACTGAAGTGGGCGCACACTGCTGCTATCTAGCGGGAACCATGTAAAACTCGAGAGTTTGCTCTTTCCAACAGTACGTTGTTCACGCACATATTTCAAATAGCATAAGAGTTCTGATTTTTTAAAATCGCATCCTTTTGATACACGCGTATTTTATCTGCATATCCTACTGTTTCATACGGCACATAAAAATAATAATAACAGGTACAAAGTAGCTGCAAAAGCTGCAGTACAGTCGCTTCAGTTAATATGTTGCAAAGTACACAGACTTTAGTTCCTTCCATTACAGCTGCATGGTATTCCATCAAAAACTGCTTGCTAGAAAAAGATTTATCCGTTTCCACAACAAGATGTCAACATGGCGCAAAGTTTCCTAAGACATAAGGCAATAAAGTTTTTATCTTCAAGAGATCCATGCAGTTTAACTTAGGTATATCTTTAACATGCAGCCATATACACAGAAGATCCAAAGAAACTGGTACAATTGTCTAATATCACGTAGGGCCCCCGCGAGCACGCACAAATGCTGCAAACGACGTGGCATGGACTCTACTAATGTCTGAAGCAGTGCTGGAGGGAATTAACACCATGATTCCTGCAGGGCTGTCCATAAGTACGAGGGCGTGGAGATCTCTTCTGAACAGCATTTTTCAAGGCATCCCAGATATGCTCAATCTTCATGTCTGCGAAGTTTTGGAGTCAGCGGAAGTGTTTAAACTCAGAAGAATGTTCCTGGAGCTACTCTGTAGCAATTCTTGACATTCAGGGTGTCGTATTGTCCTGCTGTAATTGCCTAAGTCCCTCGAATGCACATTGCACAGTGGACATGAATGGATGCAGGTGATCGGACAGGATGCTTACGTACGTGTCACCTGTCAGAATCGTATCTAGACGTATCATTGGTCCCATATCACTCCAACTGCGCACGCCCCACACCATTACAGAGCATCCACCAGCTTTAATAGTCCCCTACTGACATGCAGGGTCCATGGATTCATGAGGCTGTCTCCGTACCCGTACACGTCCATACGCTCGATGCAATTTGAAACGAAACTCGTCCAACCAGGCAACATGTTTACAGTCATCAACAGACGAACGTCGGTACTGACGCGCCCAGGCGAAGCGTAAAGCTTTGTGTCGTGCAGTCATCAAGGGTACACGAGTGGACCTTCGGCTCCAAAAGCCCATACCGATGACGTTTCGTTGAATGGTTCGCACGCTGACACTTGCTGTTGGTGCTGCATTGAAATCTGCAGCAATTTGCGGAAGGTTTGCACTTCTGTC
Source organism: Schistocerca serialis cubense (assembly GCF_023864345.2). Lineage (NCBI taxonomy): Eukaryota > Metazoa > Arthropoda > Insecta > Orthoptera > Acrididae > Schistocerca > Schistocerca serialis. The sequence continues at coordinate 353,448,456 of NC_064639.1, forward strand.
ACGTTCAACGATTCTCTTCAGTCTTCGTTGTTCCGTTCTTGCAGGATCTTTTTCCGGCCGTAGCGATGTCGGAGATTTGATGTTTTACCGGATTCCTGATGTTTACGATACACTCGCGAAATGGTCGTAAGGGAAACTCTGCACCTCATCGCTACCTCGGAGATGCCGCGTTCCATCGCTTGTGCGGCGACTACAACACCACGTTTAAACTCGCTTAAATCTTGATAACCTGCTAATGTAGCAGCATTAACCGATCTAAGAGGTGCCCCAGACTTGTTTTATATAGGCGTTGCCGATTGCACCGTATTCTGCCTCATTTGAGTACGCATGCCTATACCAGTTTCTTCAGTGGACAACCTTTGAGTACTTCTTACGAATACGTTTATATCAAAGTTTTCAATTACCTTTCACAATGATTGAGTACACCCTATACCAAATGCACGACAATCATCCAGACGAAAGTCGAACTCGCCACCCCCTTGCCCTTTTTTTGTACATGTATAGAGTTACTGCATTCACAAGTTTTTGTTATGCAGACTAATTTAGAGGCAAATGGAGCATTGCGAGATCTGTTAGCGTGTCACAGCCGATCCATCGATGAGACAGCTCATTGTACGAAATGATCTTCCTTGCAGTGGTCAGTGCACTGGTGCTCCGTCCCGTTGAAACTGAGAACGTAAAACACCTTTACTGGTTGTGTTACCGCCACCTCGACTCGATCCACTTTGGCTGGTAGCTGCATCAGCGAGACCTTTACTGGCCAACACATGGATACGGACTGGCAGTTTACAACTGGCGCCAAGGTAACCGTTAAGTTTCCGTCTTGTGAACTCGGATTATTTGTTTTTTTGAAATACGTTGCTTAGTGTCCCCGCATGTGGACGTACTTACGTATGGGTCTCACGGACGGAACGTGTGGACATCCTGTGGGCAGAACCAAACCACTGCCCCACGTGTTAACAGGCTGATAGTGTCAGGCTGACCCGTCAGTTCTTACACTGAGATCGGCTGACTCGTATCTGGCTTTCTTTCGCATTGCACTGTTCTCTTGGCTCCAGGTGCTAGTTGTTTCGGTAAGTCGCGCTAGTCAAGTTTTGTGCTTTTCTCCATGCCATTCTCTGTCTGGTATTTGGCCTCTCCACTCCCCCCACAGATTGACCCTCACGTCTAGTGTTTTGCGCTTCTGGGGTTCAGCACCAAAGCTTCCGGGTCGAGTAACCATTGTCGAATAGAGTGCTGACAGTACGGTTTCGCCACTATGTCACGTTCGTGCAGATACAAAACATTGTATATAGCAAAACTCTAATGAGGCATGGAATTTACTTCAAATGCAAACAATATATACAGTATACGTCATTTTATGTATTATGTGTTGTACTACGTTCTTAGAATATGTCTATCATGCTAAGCTAGCACATTTGACCTATAGCCTCTTAGACCCGTTTACATTTCTGTCTTCTCACACAGCTTTTACCCTGTAGAGTTCCCTCTAGCACGATGGAGATTATTCCCCGATGCCTTAACAACGTGCTATCGTCCTGTCTCTTCTCCTGGGCAGTGTTTCCCGTAAGTCCCTGTCTTCGCCGATTCTGCAGAGGACCTCCTCACTTGTTACCTTATCAGTAATTTTCAACATCCTCCTCTAGCATTGCATCTCAGATGCTTCGAAAGCTTTATGTTCCGGTTTTCCCACTGTCCACGATTCACTAGCACACAGTGCTGTGCTTTGAACATACAGGTACATTCCCAGAAATTTCACACTCAAATTAGGTCCTATATTTGAGGCAGTAGACTTATTTTAACCAGATATGCCCTCTCTGCTTATGTCAGTCTGATTTTTACGTCCTCCATGCTTCGCCTGTCATGTGTTATTTTGTTTACAAGATACCAGAATTCCTTAACTTGGTCTACCTCGTTATCACCAATTTTGAAGTCAAATTTTTCACTATTATCACTTCTATTACTTCTCATTACTTTTGTACTTTCCCAGTTTGCTCGCAACGCATATTCTATACTTTAGACCATTCAGTTCAACATATCTTGTAATTCTCATTCAGTTTCACTGAGTATAGCAAAGTGATTAGCGAATCTTATCATTGATATCCTTCCACCCTCAATTTTAATCCCGCTCTTGAATTCTTTTATTTTCGTCATTACTTCTTCGATATACAGATTGAACAGCAGGGCCAAAAGATTACAGCCTCCCCTTAGACCCTTCTTAAGTATAGTCTTCCAGTTTATTGTTTCCTCCTTGTTCTTGTTCATATTGTATAAGGGGCAGTCAACTGAAAACGAGACAGATGGAAAAAGATTAAATAAACTGTTAATACATTTACCCCAACGTTCATTTATCCCAATATGTTCAGTGACTTCATAGAAAAATATTTGCCTTTGCCTACGGAATATGATTGCAAGCAGGCGTGCATTTTTTCTTCCGAAGCAAATTGGTGACCTCTTTTGTCTTTCTTCAGGGCTCCAAAAATAAGAAAATAGCATTAGGAGAGATCGTGACTATATGGACGATGCGTAAGGTTCAAATGGTTCAAATGGTTCAAATGGCTCTGAGCACTATGGGACTTAACATCTGAGGTCATCAGTCCCCTAGAACTTAGAACTACATAAACATAACTAAGCTAAGGACACTACACACATCCATGCCCGAGGCAGGATTCGAACCTGCGACCGTAGCAGCCTCGCGGTTCCGGACTGAAGTGCCTAGAACCCCACGGCCACACCGGCCGGCTTGCAGCACTCACACCAAGACTAGGAACAACTACTCCACCTGTGTATAGCTGCCGAAGGAATCTATTTTGAAGGGGAAAATACTATTCTTTTTTAAAAAAGACTTTGATAGATAAAAAAAGACAGTCTCATTACTTATCTCATATACCTCGTATGCCGTTTGCCGTATTTGAAATTAAGGCTTCCAGAGGTCTTTTATATCCTGACGCTAATACTATATCTCCTATGTATTGCATATCAGTTCCGCTTTATTCTTCTACCACATCTTCAGACACCAGCTCTGTCACAAAGGCCTCTAATGTACTCTTTCCAAATATCCGCTCTCTACTTTTCACAGTGAAGTTTTCACCTTTGCTTTTAATTTCACCTAACGTAGTTTTGGCTTTTCTATTGCCTGATCAGTCTTTCTGACGATCATTTGGTTTTAGATTTCCTCACAGTTTTCTCTTCAGCCAGTTCTTCTTGCTCTTAATTTCATTCTGAAGTGATTCATATTGCTATATTCCTGTCTTTCCCCGTTCATTTTTGTACTTCCTTTTTCCGTCGGTCAATTGTTTCTTCTGTTACACGAAGTTTGATACTAGGCCGAAACAAACTGTTGTCTCAAAAGCATTATTTGTCAGTGAGTCAATGTGTTAAAAATATATATTTGCAAGGTTATTACGCGAAATGGGAGCTTACTTTTCTTAAAATCGAACACAACACTGAAAACTGGTACTCCAAAATAGGACCGAAATCTAGCGTTGACTGCTCGACGAAATATAGCGAAAATGTCAAATCAAACAACTTTAAACCGTCAAAATTGTTTTTTTATTGGGCTACCATCTTCAGGTTCTCTGACCGGTGTGTAGGTGGATTCTCACCTTCGGTTCAGTCAAAATAGGAGTCAGTATTTAATTTCTGGTATTCGTATATTTTTGAGACAGCGATTACTTCAGACATCACCTGTCGACACTGACGTGATCACTGTCCTAAAAATCTACGGATATCAGGTTCTGAATGCTGGCTCCTATTTTGCTGGACCAAAGTTGGGAATCTTCCTACACGCCGGTCAGTGGGTCTGAAGATGGCGTAATATATCGGCAACACTGGGAGCTCAAAAAAATAAAAATTTCGACGGCTGAAAAGTGTTTGATTTGGCATTCTGTACTGAACAGTAGAGGTCCCGCAACCGTTTGTGAAAAGATGGACATACAGAGAAATGTAGCGATGTTTACGTGACATCTATCTGCAAAGCTTAAATTTGCGCAACAGGAGTAGCGCATTGTCGGAAGGAAGCACATGTTCTGGCTTTCCTGCAGATTCAATTCTAGTGCAATGCAGATAACAGACAAGTGATGTATCACAACGTGGGATGGAAATGGCGCAGCCAACTGGACACGTACTCCAAATGCGTAGTACCTAGTAGATAGTGTCGGAAGTTCCATGCGGCTTTTCGCGGATGATGCTGTTGTATACAGAGAAGTTGCAGCATTAGAAAATTGTAGCGAAATGCAGGAAGATCTGCAGCGGATAGGCACTTGGTGCAGGGAGTGGCAACTGTCCCTTAACATAGACAAATGTAATGTATTGCGAATACATAGAAAGAAGGATCCTTTATCGTATGATTATACACTCCTGGAAATGGAAAAAAGAACACATTGACACCGGTGTGTCAGACCCACCATACTTGCTCCTGACACTGCGAGAGGGCTGTACAAGCAATGATCACACGCACGGCACAGCGGACACACCAGGAACCGCGGTGTTGGCCGTCGAATGGCGCTAGCTGCGCAGCATTTGTGCACCGCCGCCGTCAGTGTCAGCCAGTTTGCCGTGGCATACGGAGCTCCATCGCAGTCTTTAACACTGGTAGCATGCCGCGACAGCGTGGACGTGAACCGTATGTGCAGTTGACGGACTTTGAGCGAGGACGTATAGTGGGCATGCGGGAGGCCGGGTGGACGTACCGCCGAATTGCTCAACACGTGGGGCGTGAGGTCTCCACAGTACATCGATGTTGTCGCCAGTGGTCGGCGGAAGGTGCTCGTGCCCGTCGACCTGGGACCGGACCGCAGCGACGCACGGATGCACACCAAGACCGTAGGATCCTACGCAGTGCCGTAGGGGACCGCACCGCCACTTCCCAGCAAATTAGGGACACTGTTGCTCCTGGGGTATCGGCGAGGACCATTCGCAACCGTCTCCATGAAGCTGGGCTACGGTCCCGCACACCGTTAGGCCGTCTCCCGCTCACGCCCCAACATCGTGCAGCCCGCCTCCAGTGGTGTCGCGACAGGCGTGAATGGAGGGACGAATGGAGACGTGTCGTCTTCAGCGATGAGAGTCGCTTCTGCCTTGGTGCCAATGATGGTCGTATGCGTGTTTGGCGCCGTGCAGGTGAGCGCCACGATCAGGACTGCATACGACCGAGGCACACAGGGCCAACACCCGGGATCATGGTGTGGGGAGCGATCTCCTACACTGGCCGTACACCACTGGTGATCGTCGAGGGGACACTGAATAGTGCACGGTACATCCAAACCGTCATCGAACCCATCGTTCTACCATTCCTAGACCGGCAAGGGAACTTGCTGTTCCAACAGGACAATGCACGTCCGCATGTATCCCGTGCCACCCAACGTGCTCTAGAAGGTGTAAGTCAACTACCCTGGCCAGCAAGATCTCCGGATCTGTCCCCCATTGAGCATGTTTGGGACTGGATGAAGCGTCGTCTCACGCGGTCTGCACGTCCAGCACGAACGCTGGTCCAACTGAGGCGCCAGGTGGAAATGGCATGGCAAGCCGTTCCACAGGACTACATCCAGCATCTCTACGATCGTCTCCATGGGAGAATAGCAGCCTGCATTGCTGCGAAAGGTGGATATACACTGTACTAGTGCCGACATTGTGCATGCTCTGTTGCCTGTGTCTATGTGCCTGTGGTTCTGTCAGTGTGATCATGTGATGTATCTGACCCCAGGAATGTGTCAATAAAGTTTCCCCTTCCTGGGACAATGATTTCACGGTGTTCTTATTTCAATTTCCAGGAGTGTATGATAGCGGAACAAACACTGGTAGCAGTTACTTCTGTAAAATATCTGGGAGTATGCGTGCGGAACGATTTGAAGTGGAATGATCATGTAAAATTAATTGTTGGTAAGGCAGGTACCAGGTTGAGATTCATTGGGAGAGTGCTTAGAAAATGTAGTCCATCATCAAAGGAGGTGGCTTACAAAACACTCGTTCGACCTATACTTGAGTATTGCTCATCAGTGTGGGATCCGTACCAGATCGGTTTGACGGAGGAGATAGAGAAGATCCAAAGAAGAGCGGCGCGTTTCGTCACAGGGTTATTTGGTAACCGTGATAGCGGTACGGAGATGTTTAATAAACTCAAGTGGCAGACTCTGCAAGAGAGGTGCTCTGCATCGCGGTGTAGATTGCTCGCCAGGTTTCGAGAGGGTGCGTTTCTGGATGAGGTATCGAATATATTGCTTCCCCCCACTTATACCTCCCGAGGAGATCACGAATGTAAAATTAGAGAGATTAGAGCGCGCACGGAGGCTTTCAGACAGTCGTTCTTCCCGCGAACCATACGCGACTGGAACAGGAAAGGGAGGTAATGACAGTGGCACGTAAAGTGCCCTCCGCCACACACCGTTGGGTGGCTTGCAGAGTATAAATGCAGATGTGGATGTAGATGTACGCCAGACCGTACGGTTCATGTGGACAGAAACCATAAGTTACACGCAAATTCTGCTGGTATATGGACTAAATGCAATGCCATGTATGTACTAAAGTCAATGTCACTTGGAACCGTAGTGAAATGGTGGCAACAATTTGTCCTAGTTCGCGCAGGCGTAGCTGATGTTGATCAGGAAGGAAGGTCGTCGACATAGACTACAGAGACAACTTCCAGGCTATCGTGGAACTCATTCGCAGCAGAGGCAGATTTTCCGGCTATGAGGAAGTTCAAGCAGAGGTTCTCGAATGGCTCCGTGACCCAGGAGCTGATCATCATCGTCAAGGTATTGAATATTCCGGCAGTCGTTTAGAGAGACTTGATGACAACGTTGGAAAACAGTGAAATGTACCTTTGTCACTTTAAAGCATTCAATAAGAATTAGTTGGTATGCCACAATAATGTGTAAGTTACTTTTTGAGAACCCACCGAAACTGGTGGCAACAATATAGTTACTCATAGCAGCTAATGATGGTCCTAAGCAATTAGCAGGATCTGTGCTACAGAAATAAACAGAGATAGGCATCTTTAGCTGCCGACTTTTGTGTGTTATTCTCAGATGGAACCACTGGAAATGAAGTGTAACCGATGGGTCGCTACTCTTCGCCCAAATTGGGTGTGATGCCCTCTGAAACTAATTATTCGTAACACTGAACTTCCAGGCGTGCTCCGAAATGAAAACTGGAGTACTAACAAGTCACAAAATCAAACAACAAATTTTTCTTTGCACATTGCGTTACGAAAACAGCAGAAAGACTTTAGTAGCAGCAAGGCAATAGCTGTTCTCCTCTGGCTCGGATTTTACGGTGAAGTACTGACTGCGACTCGAGGTACAGACTTGTTGGTGATGCCAGTAGTACGAATACGTGGAACACGACACGATGCTTCACATTCCAGCCCCACGTGTAACAGCTTTTACAAAGCGGACAGGTGGCTCGGCAAAGCACACCTGCGGGCTCAGCGGCCGCGGATCCTCAAGATGCAATCAAAATGGAAATGTCGCGTGACAGCAGAGAGGCCGCTCCTCTGGGAAATAAGGGCGCGCCGCCGAAAGTCCGGCGGGCCGATCGCTTTGCGAGGATGGACCCGCTCTAAGCTGCCGGCGACGCCGACACTGGTGACCACCAGCCCGCCGTCATATGTCACCTGCGGGTGGCACACGGGCCGCCAACTGACGGTCAATTGGCAGTTGATGGCTGGAGAGCCGAAACTGGTAGCTACATAATAAATAAGATCATAAGGACGGCTGTGGGCGTTTTATTTTCTTACAGTAGTGAACGGCCGTGGTCCCCAAGACCTCCAGTCAATAAGGATGGACATACAAAAACTTCATGTCAAACTTTCTCCACGGCAACTGCCATTGTCCGTATCACTCACAACGTGTACACGCCTTATTACCTTTACACGTTCCCCCGTGGCGACGGTTTTGTCGCTGGTTCGTTGTACAGGCCATGACGATATTAGGATTTCTATCATGTGTTTGGATAAGGCTACGTTTATTTCAGGGATCTTCTCCTAGAGGTTGTCTCCATTTAACTAAATCACCCTACGTAACAGAGCTCGAGCAGTGGTTTTGTCGTTCAGAAATAGTATTTAAATAGTTGTCTCTAGGAAGATATGTTTTTGCTTCTGTAAGGACTGCACAGATTAGAAAGTGTGTAAGACAGGGATGTAGCCTTTCGCCGTTGCTGTTCAAACTATACTTCGAAGAGGAAATGACGGAAATAAAAGAAAGGTTCAAAAGTGCAGTTATAGTTCAAGGTGAAAGGATATCAGCGTTAAGATTCGCTGACGACATTGCTACCCTCGATGAAAGTGAAGAGGAATTACTTGGTCCTTGGAAGGAAAGAACGGTGTCTTGAATACACAATATCGGATGAGGGTACATCGAACAAAGCCGGAAGTAATGAGAAGTACAAGAAATGAAAACAGAGAGAAACTTAACATAATAATTGGCGGTCACGAAGTAGGTGAAGTTAAGAAATTCTACTTCCTAGGCAGCAAAATAACCTATGGCGTTTCTCTGCCTCGTGATGACTGGGTGTTGTGTGATGTCCTTAGGTTAGTTAGGTTTAAGTAGTTCTAAGTTCTAGGGGACTGATGACCATAGATGTTAAGTCCCATAGTGCTCAGAGTCATTTGAACAATTTTTTTTAACCTATGGCGGACGGAGCAAGGACGACATCAAAAGAAGATTAGAACTGGCAAAAAGGTCATTCTTGGAGAAGAGAAATCTACTGGTATCAAAGATAGACCTTAAACTGAGGAAGAAATTTCCGAGAGTACGCGTTTGGAGCAAAGCGTTGTTTGGTAGTGAAATGTGGAATACGGGAAAACCAGAAAAGAAGATAGTTGAAGCATTTGAGTTGTGGCGCTACGGAAGAATGTTGAAACTTTGTTAGACTGATAATGAAAGGAATGAGATGCCTCTCCAGAGAATCAGTGAAGAATGGAATGTATGGTAAACAGTGACAAGAAGAAGCGAAGAAGCGACGGGGTGGTAGGACCTGTTAAGACATAAGGAAATAACCTACGTGGTACTAGAGAAAAATATAAAGGATAAAAACTGTATAGGAGGACAGAGACTGGGGTACATCCAGCAAATGACTGAGGACATAGGTTGCAAATACTACTTTGAGATGAAAAGGCTGGCACAGAGGAGGATTTCGTGACGGGTACAACAAACCAGCCGAAAAAAAAAAAAAAAAAAAAAAAAAAAAAAGAGAGAGAGAGAGAGAGAGAGAGAGAAGAGATAGAGAGAGAGGGAAGAAACACGTCTGTCTGCACTACTGGAATTTGACAGCAGCGGAACCGTGGCCGACCAAGACTACAGTTTATCTATATTCGATATCTTTTGTATTGATGCTCGCTTTGCTCGGGATCCCATGAACCCATGAGTAACATATGAATATGGACTGGATGGGTTTAAGCGGGCGATACTTAATGCCTTGCTAGATGCACTGTCACTACGCGACAAATACCTGAGAGGACAGACGTAATGTTTTGCCGTCCGTATATGATCATACAACCATGCCACGTATCTGGAGTCAAGAAATGCCTCTGTTTGCAATAAGGGCAGATTCTACACTCAAGAGTACGACAGCGTCTGGAACTTCGTGGATTGTCGACACGACAGTGATGGCTACAGCTTCCCTTCATATCGGATCCAATAGGAACGTTTCACGAAATATGCACTAAAGCAGCTGAATATTGGTACTAGTAAATAATAACAACAAATAATTTTTGGATTGGTGTCTGTGTTGGCTACAAGAATCCTATTTACTTATTCATATTAGACTTATTCCTACACTGGACTCGCATTCGGGAGGACGACGGTTCAATCCCGCATCTGGCCATCCTGATTTAGGTTTTCCGTGATTTTTCCTAAATCGCTCCAGGCAAACGGCGGGATGGTTCCTTTCAAAGGGCACGGCCGACTTCCTTCCCCGTCCTTCCCTAATCCGATGAGACCGATGACCTCGCTGTTTGGTCTCCTTCCCCAAAACAACCCAACCCAACTTATTCCTTCGTTATCCATATTTGATTCTGTATTTATTACTCTGCAATCCTGTTCCCCCTACCACCGCACTGTACCATCTCCATCTCTCTTCTTAAATTCTCTAACCTAGCTACCATGGGATTTAACAGTTCACACTCGGACCTGTAAAATGCTAGTTTCGTTTTTCATATTGTACTCAAGAGGATGCTGTCATCATTAAATCACACAATACAGCATCATGCCCCCTGGAATTAAAATAACGACTGCTGTTTCCCCTTGTTTTCAGCCCTATGCATTACCATCACTGCATGGGAATGCTAGCCAATGCATCAAAATCTAATCAGTCAGTCATCCAGACTGTTGGCCCTGCAACTACTTGAGCCATGCTAGCCCCGGCTTATGCGTTGGTTACACTTTGACTGTTACTTTGCGTTTGGTTTTCCACGATTACTGTGGTTATGCCATGGACCTTCCTCTTTCTATGTGTGGCAGCAGCGGTGTGTATCGATATTCGCACCTTGTACTATTTTTGGTCTGGTGCTTATAGTTTCCGGCTAGCCGGTTTGCGGCAGTCGGTCGGTTGGTGTGTATCAGCCAGGAAATCTCTGCGCGGCACAGCGGGTCGGGCCCGCTGGCGGTCTCTACAACCAGTGTCGGATCGTGTGGGAGCTGTTCTGATTGCTACGGGGTTCGTGGCTCACCAACCCAGGACATCAAAGTTGAGTGGTGATTTAATTACCGAATCCAGACTGTTCACATTGTGCCATTGGTTTTCATGGTTGGTTGTTGGGGGTATTCCTGTGAGCAACAGCGAGTGTTGCGAGTTGGCGATAGTTTGGCCACCATCCGATGGAGTTTAACTGTATTTTGGTTATTTGAAGTCCAAGTGCACCAGCGGAATTTTCTGCCTTGTGGCTGTTAAGTGTTCCAGTTACCTGCCCTGGCCGCTGACATAAAATTCAGGCAGTGTCCTTTCCTCAACGTGTTGTCGCTGTACAACATGTGTGTGTACTTTTGACAGCTTGTGCATACTTGATTGTGGGCGGCTACACCTTTTACGTTTTGACTTTGGAGCTCCTTGTGCACTGGTCGGGTGGAAAGCAAGTCGTCTTGTCGGTGGGTCCGTTGACTGTTTCTTGGTTGGGTTGCCGGCGGATCGGATATATTTGGGCCGACTACCTGTCTCCCCTAAGCGAACGTTAATATTTCAAGTGCAGACCGACCCCCGGAAACTTCTGAGCACCGCTGGCTGTACTGCCTTTTCTTATTGGTATTTAATCGTGTATTTTAATGACTTACAGCCGATGGTTTGAATTTGTATGCTTTTAGTTGAGTTTTAAATAATGGGCCTTCGGCCACTTTAAAATTTCAATTACTTACTTGTTAAATCTTAGATTGTTTGAGCCTTCAGCCTGTGTAAAATATTGTTTAAACGTAAAGCTTTGTTCCTTCTGCCCACTAAAATTATTTTAGTTGTTTTAAGTAATCGGCCTTCAGCCGTTTTTAAATTAAAGTTCTTGTCTTTCAAGTATCAGACTGTGTGGAACCTTTAGCCTGATTGAAGATAAGGCCATCTGCCATGTGTTTTTTAATTAATTTTACCTACAGTCTGAAATCATGGGCCGTCAACCGTCTTTAAATTAAACTTCTTTGCTTTTCAAGTGTTAGATTTGTTGGGCCTTCAGCCAAGTTATAGAACTTACTTACTTGAGGCCTTCTGCCTTCTAAATATTATGTTTTGAGTCTGAATTTTAAGTTAATGGCTTTCAGTCGTTTTTGAATTTAAGTGGTTGTCCTTAGGGCATAAGATAGTGTGGCCTATTCAGCCACTACTAAGTTCAAAAATGTTTGCTGTATTGTTTGCACAACTAAAAGTGTGTGTTTGAGTGTAACTGACAGCTCCCTTTTGGCTCCTTTTCACAGTTCCAACTACCTGTTCTGTCCTGCCGACCTAAGCAGGGCGTATTGCTGCTGGAAATACGGAAGCGTCCGATCCCAGCCGTCTGCTTTGACCTATGACGTCACAAATATGGCGGAAACAAAAACAAACACACACACTTTCCACAAGAAGCCTAATGACACTAACGGGACAAGCGCGGGAAATGGGGTGTTTTGGGTGGGGGGCAAACTAAATATAAACAAATTTAGACGCCTTGCGTAGCTACAACGTGTAAGTGAAGACAGCCATGCATGAATACCCACCCACCTCCCCAGGGGTCGTAACCCCTGCAACCCATAGAAGATAAAGATGCTTCAGTAGCTGATTAGTGTTTTTTGTCTTTAAAAAAAAAAAATCTCACGAGATAGAACAAACAGATCAGAAAGATAAATATAATAAACTAAAACAGAAATTCGAGGAAACAGATAATTAAAATAAGTAGTAAGTGTTTTTAAATTTAAAAAAATCTCACGAGATAGAACTTACAGATCAGAAAAGTAAATAAAATAAGATAAAACAGAACTGGAGACAGCCACACTCAAACCAAACTCCGCGCCGTCATGACATCACACACAACACCCTTACGTCACGGGTCAAAGCCGACGCGTGGGATCGGACGCTTCTGTCGACCCTTGCTGGTAACAGAGCGTGATTGCGCTTATGCTTGCCATTCTAGTTGCTGTCAGTTTCACTCTTGTTTTTGTTTGTGTTTGGTGGTACCGTATTGCTTTGGCTGTGACATGTTTCAGGTGCTTGTCAAAATGGCAGTCAGACAGTGTACGGTGATCGGCCTGCTCCAGAAAGACCACCTTGCCTATGAGTTAACAATAAGGCGCCAACCGATTGAAGGAAGTGTTCCGGAAGAGGTAACCCCTTTGTGGGCTGCCATGCTGCAGCCGGTTGACGTCACGCCGGGGGTGTTCGGTGAGACAGGAGCGGCAATTCAGTTGTTGTTTGAGGCTGTTAAAGGCCTTGAGGACACTATTTGTCTTCTAGAGGGAACCCAACCTAGTGACAGTCAGCTGGCTCGGGTGCAGGCACAGTTGATGCATTTAACTAATCGGGTAGCCGATTTAAGTACGTTAGATTTGGGGGATCATCACAAAAAATTAACCGTGGAGGTGGGAACTTTGGTAAGCGCATTACAGTTTAAGCTTACGTGTTTGTAGTTAGATGGGACGAAGTTTGAAGATAGCGACTCGTGCTATCAGCAAGAGCAAGAGAGCCAGCCCGGGGGTGGCATTGTTCCATCAGCTGTCAAACTAGATGCTGTGTGTGCAATTTGCCCAATCCTCTGGCCTATTGGTTGTAGAGCGACTTGATGAGCTGGAAAAATTATTGTGGTTACTGGTTCGCCTAGAACAGCACACGGCCGCCTTTCGCGTTTCGCACCAAGTAATTCTGTCGTTGTTGTATCCACTAGCTAGAGGAGAGTTGTAGAACCTCCTCTCGCGAGCCATGGTGGAATTTTCCTTGCAGCATTTAAGGGAGCTCGTAATTAGGAAAGGTTATCCATCGGGCTTCGTAAACAGCTTGAGTGTAGTTACATTTGGGATGTGCAGCGGGTGAGGAGCAGTTACATCAGTACGTCGATAGAGTCCACACAGCCTCGTTGGCTTTATTGGTTGATTTACCTGAACAAGAATTAGTCTCTATCGTTGTTAAGTGAATGCGTGCAGCGGATAAGTCGCATTTTTTCCCGTAGGCAGCCTACAACGTGGGGAGAGCTCCATGATGTGGTCATAGCAGCATCCGCATTACCCCTTGAGAACCACGTACGTCAGGAGGTTAAGGGCGCGACGTCGGCGCCGAATCAGGATTATCTACATCCGTTGTGAAGTTATGAAAAGGGGCCGGCTGCTGTGACCGAATGGTTCTAAGCGCTTCAGTCCAGAACCGCGATGATGCTACGGTCGCAGGTTCGAATCCTGTCTCGGGCATGGATGTGGGTGATGTCCTTAGCTTACATTAGGTTTAAGTAGTTCTAAGTCTAGGGGACTGATGACCTCAGATGTTAAGTCCCATAGAGCTTAGACCAATTTGAACCATTTTATCAACAGGGAACCTCGGCGTTTTTCAGATGCGGCAGTACGGCTCATTTGGTACGCTCTTGTGTTCAGCCTCGTGCTCCTAGAGCCAATAGATGACGCCGGGTTGGCCTGCGAACTCGGGTTCGAACTTTCAGGCCTTGGCCGACTCGGGTGGGTGCTCCCTTATTACCCCTTTTTCCTTATGTGTGTTCTCGGGTAGGTGGCGATCCCGTTTGTGCTCTCTTCGATTCTGGTAGTTCCTTTTCATTATTAAGTTTTGAGTGGTTTTTGGAATTTGGGCATCTTACGAAACTTCGTTCGGTCCTTTCGTCAGTGCAGAGATGTCGGGTGACCAATGGCCAGGTGTTACCTCTGCAGGGTTGGGTCCGAGGGGGTATATCGGTCGGTGATTTTTCCTGGCCTATGTCCTCAGCCTTGGTTAAGAAACTGCCTGTCAGTCAATAAAACCAGGTTGATCTTGGATTATTCCGGACACACCTTTTCCTTTAAGTTTACTTCTAGGGAGAAGTTTGGTCTTTGCAAGTTCGCTAAACCTAGTATATGGCAAACTGATGGTGCCTTGGCTCTTCAGACCGCAACTAATGAATTTCATTTGGCCCATCTCTCGCCTCATCAGGCTTCTCAGTTGCGCGATTTGTTGCACAGTTTTCCCCAACTCCTTAGTGATAACCTGGGTATCATTAGCGTTGTCGAATATCATATCCGTCTGTCCGGTGATATTTCGGTTAGGCAATCTCCATACCGTCTCACACCCCCGAAGGTGAAGATACTCAAGGCTAAGATATCTCAAATGCTCAAACAAGGAGTGATTAGGCCCTCTACTTCTGCTTATGCATCCCCAATATAAAGATCAGGGGCGCGATTTCAGACCTGTGGTTGACTACCGCCGTTTTAACGTCAAGGTTGTACTTGAATCCGTACTCCCGCCGGATGTGCATCATTCTTTTACTTGGTTTGCCGGCACTAACTCGTTTGCGGTCCTTGATTTGAATCAGGCCTATTATCAAATTCCTTTGGCTGAGGAATGTAGACATGTTACTGCGTTTTGTACTGATTGGAACTTGTTTGAGTTTAACAGAGTTACTTTTGGGCTAGCAACCGGAACGCCGGTGCTTACGCGTTTGTTGGATAATATCCTTGGCGACTTAAAGTTACTCTGTGACTATTACTATTTGCCTTTGGAGTTTCTTGTGCATTGGTTGGGTGGAAAGCAAGTCGTCTTGTCGGTGGGTCCGTTGACTGTCTCCTGGTTGGGTTGCCGGCGAATCGGATAAAGTTGGGCCGATTGTCTCCCCTAAGCGAACGATAATATTTCAAGTGCAGACCGGCCCCCGGAAACTTCTGAGCGCCACTGGCTCTACTATCTTTTCTTATTGGTGTTTGATTGTGTATTTTAATGGCTTATAGCCGATGGTTTGAATTTCTATGCTTTTAGTTGGGTTTTAAATAATGGACCTTCTTAATTGTCGAGTCTTGCATTGTTTGACTTTCAGCCTCATTTAACATCTTTTTTTGGGTAAAGATTTGGGCCTTCTGCCTTTTGAAAATTTATTGTGGTTGTGGTTTTCAATAATGGGCCTTCATCCTGTGTAAAATATTGTTTAAACGTAAAACTTTGGACCTTCTGCCCACTACAATTATTTTAGTTGTTTAAGTAATCGCTTTAAGCCGTTTTAAATTAAAGTTCTTGTCTTTCAAGTATCAGACTGTGTGGGCCCTTCAGCCTAATTGAAGATATAAGGCCTTCTGCCTTGTGTTTTTTAATTAATTTTACCTGCAGTCTTAAATCGTGGGCCTTCAGCTGTCTTTAAATTAAACTTGTTTGCTTTTCAAGCGTTAGATTTGTTTGCCCTTCAGCCAAGTTATAGAACTTACTTACGTGAGGCCTTCTGCCTTCTAAATATTCTTTTTGAGTCTGAATTTTAAATTAATGGTTTTCAGCCGTTTTTAAATTTAAGTGGTTGTGTCCTTACGCCAAAGACAGTGTGGCCTATTCAGCCAATAACTAAGTCCAAAAAGTTTTGCTGTATTGTTTGGACAACTAAATAATGTTGTGTGTTTGACTGTAACTGACAGCCCTCTTGTGGCCACTTTCCACAATTCCAACTACCTGTTCTGTCCTGCCGACTTAAGCAGGGCGTATCACTACTGAAAAGGCCTTATTCAGGATCCACATATTTGTCTGGTCCCCCTACACATAACTCTTCATGGTGTTTGTAACTACAGTACGTCTATATGTATTGTTGAGGTACGCGAGGCACCTTACCTCGGAAAGTTGTGTAGTTGTTGGCAGGGAAGGGGGGGGGGGGGGGGGAGTGTCGTTTAATACTGTGACCAAAATCAGCTCCGAGTGGTGGCGATCTTTTTAAGCAGAGGATATTAAGTTTTGCATGACGATCATACCGTAATGAACATAAATATTTAGCTCTGTTTCACGACAGTTGGTGGCGTCATCCTACTGATTATATCTACAGCCTTTGGCCCAAGTGTGCAGAAATGCTAAACTGGCCCTCTTCAGTATTTTAATGTTAGACAGTGAAAGTTGGCTAATAAGTAAACACAAATAAGACTCAACTTAGGCCACTAGAATTGTTCTCTTCACGAGGATTGTAACTGAAATTTAATATAGACCTAAAATTTTAATAATCTGTGCAATAATTCTACATATAAAGTGTGCGAAGTTTGATTAAACATATTACTGTTAGGATACAGCGTAATTAGATAAACACATTCAGGTTTCGCACAAGCAGATGTTGTGGATGACACATTGATTCGAATTTGTGCTGCAGCTAGCGTGCAATCGCTAATTTGTATGCTTGTGCCGTCTGGAACGAGAGCAACGAGTTTGTTCACCTATTTTGACAAACGGGACAAATATTGACACACTGATGGCGTCTCGCGTCCAATGTATTTTGCATTCATTAGGTAAATTCAGACCGCATTCCGCTGGCTGACTGGGCAATGCCGCTGAAGTTCAATTAATTACACAATTTGTTGCTGTAGAGGTGTTACAAGTAAAATAAAGTTACTAACCAACTACGAAACTTCAGACATAATTTTCAGGAAGTCAACTACAATTATTAATTTGCAACATAAAGTCACATAGGAGACCTGCGTCTTTACTGCAAATTTTAAACGTTTCTTAAACGGTACTGTAGGCATAATGGGTCACTTAGAAACAGCAGATCCCTTGTTGTTAAAAAAAAATTGTTTGATGCGTCTCGGCACAGCAAATTCTCAGAACATCAAACAAAGCATCTTCATTCGCAGTGTAGCATCACATGTATTCAGTTTCAATCTTGAGTTGAGAACCGATATTCAGATAGTACAGATGGGACGTTACACTATGTATAATGGAATTTTGTTTGATGTTCTAAGGATGAGCTAAGCCCGAAAAGCATCGACTACAAAATTTTTAAACAGCAAGAGGATCTATCGTTTTTAAGCGGCCTAGTACAGTAGTGTTTAAGAAGTGTTAACAGTTATTTCGGAATCAACATTTTCATGCTCAGGGCATGGTCCCTTCTCTACGACAGCACACCACTTGGAGTTTTGTTGTACCAACGTTTATAGCATTTATAAACTTACAGAAAGCTTTTGTCAGTGAACTGGAGTTCTCCCTCTGAAATTCTGATGGTAACAGTGGTAAAATACAGGAAGCGAAAGGCTATTTATAACTTATACAGAAACCAGACGGCTGTTATGTCTATGGGCATGAATTGAAGCAGTGGTTGAGAAGGGAATCAGACAAGGTTGTAGCCTATCCCAGATGTTATTCAGTCTATTCGTCGAACAACCAGTAAAGGAAACAAAAGAAAAACTTTGAGTAGGAGTTAAAGTTCAGGGAGAAGAAATAAAAACGTCGATGTTTCTCGATGACACTGTAATCCTGTCAGAGATAGTAAAGAACTTGGAAGAGCAGCTGAATGGGATGGACAGTATCTTGAAAGAAGTATGTAACATCAACAAAAGCAAAGCAAGGATAACTGAACACAGTCGAATTAAATCAGGTGATGCTGAGGGACGAGAAATACGAAGAAATGACATCCATCCATTGCTCGTTGCTCTATAGCCCAGGTCTTCTTATGCCTCTGGCACCAGTCTTCCTGTTACGGGTATTTGCATAACTGATGAGTAGTTTTGGAATTACAGCTCACCGTGCAGTTTCCAACTTATGCAGCTCCCTTTGCGTTCTTCTGGTGTTGGCAGTGTTCTCGAATGCGGCTTTCTGTTCTTCAGTGACATTTGCAGCTGTATTTCTCTTATTTTTCTTCACAATCCCCTTCAATGACAGTCTGTTACGATCACTCAACACACACTTTTGTTCACGTTGTGACGTAGCAGATGTATTTTTATTATAACTGTATGCCGTTTAAGTCTTCGATACTGTACCTCTTGAACCATCAGACCCATTGGATACCTTGGTTAGGGAAAGCATTGACCATACGAACACCAACAATTTGCCCACGTCCGAATTCACACAGTTCTGACATAAGCAGTCACAACTACACAGAACTCTCTTATGACCACCACTGACGCTTTCAACGTATTGAGGACATTGCACATGCTCCATTTGTTGTCAAATATAACAGCTGAACCTGCAGGCCTGTCTAGTATCTGTATATATATTCAAGCATGCATTTCTCGCGGCGTTTCCATATCTTTGTCCAGCCTCTGTACGTGCTCGGCCCATTACACGTCACCTCGTAACGCAACCGCTACGTTTTCGATTAATGTGATGGCCCTCAGACGTCTATCACTAATCTTGTAATCGGACAGTCCAACAACGAATTGTACAGGCAACAGCATCGTAGGCGCAGAATCTTATGTGCACTGAGCGTATCTAATAAACCATTTACGTGTTCTAATAATGTTACAGATCTCATTAAGCTTCCTTTTGGAACATCAGATGTTACTTTCGTTTGTACCCATTAGTCGAAGCTTTTTCGAACTAAAGTGAAGTAAGCATTGTTTGAGAGTGCTAGTTACCGCTCCGTTTTCAACCAAATAGCTCGGGAAAGTACTACTATTGGATTTAACCGTTTTGTCATAAGTTGTATTCCAAGAGACCGACCTCACACCGCTGTAAAACAGTTTCTGTTTAAAAGATTGCGACTTTATAAACTCTTTGCAGTTTTTTAACTGCGATATTATTAGAAGAAAACAGTAGGCGGATTTTTTTAAATAAAACAACTGGGCGATAATGAATAACTTTGAAAATCACCTGTTTACTCTTTGAAACTCATCTGCAGAAGTAGCACTAGTTATTCCAGTAAATTCTAGCAGACAGCGAAATTCAAATAGCAGACACAAAACATCGACTGCAGTGCACGATAAAATGTTAAAAATGTTCATGCATATTCCCTACAAAACCTTACAGTTCCACTCATATCACACTCGTGGAAAAATAACAAAAGTTCATGCTGCCCAGAAAGCAAACACAAGAATCTACAAACACTTGTCCTGGGGTCAGAGTACCTCACCCATTCGAGTCCAAACTTAAAGTCCTCTGTCTTACCAGTCTCCAACAAAAATTCGCTCTCATCCTGCCACCCGATCAGAATCAACAAATATTAGAGGAAATAAAGCAGAAGGGATAGACAACATTCCATCAGAACTTCTAAAATCACTGGGGAATTGTCAAAATGAAAAAAGAAAAAAAAAGACTACTCACGATGGCGTGTGGAATGTATGAGTCTGGCGATATACCCTGCGACTTTCGGAAAAATGTCGTCCTCACAATTCCAAAGAATGCAAGAGCTGACAGGTGTGAGAATTATCGCACAACCAGCTTAATAGCTCATGTATCAAAGTTGCCGACAAGAATATTATATACAAGAACTGAAAAGAAAATCAAGGATCTGCTACATGACGATCAGTTTGGTTTTACGGAAGGTAAAGTCACCAGAGAGACAGTCGTGACATTACGGTTGATAATTTTTATGCACCATAAAACTCTGTGCATTTTTAGAATTAGTTACGTAGGGCGTGGATGGTTAAGGCGTACATCTTCATTCGTGCATCATCTTGTACCTTCAAACGAAAGGCCCTTTTACCATGGAGAACATGATATTTGCAAATGATCTGAGTGTGGTGTTCGCTGTGTTATTCTGTGGTTCGGTATTTAACTAATTTGTAAATGAAAATGATAATGTTATTTCATTACAGTGAGTAATTACAAAATAATTTTTTCTCCCGGATAAAGATTTGGCCAAGTTACTAAAGAAATCCAAGTTAACGTTGTGTTAAAGTGTTGTCTGTAAGTTGTGTAAGTGTCACTAAATCATAGTTCATACAACAGATTCTATACAACTATTGATTTTGATGGAAACAGTTATCTTCAGCAAAATGATCATTAAAACCACCCAATATCAGCCGCACACAACACTGACGTATGTTACCTGAAATAATATTCTTCGCTGCGCTTTTTGTAGCGGAAAGAAATAATTAACACAGATAATGCTTATCGAGAGAGGAATTAAAGTTACAAATAATTATTCACTCATATTTATAATAGTAATGAACTCTATTCTCAAGTAATAATTAACAAATAATTACAATTTCTTAACAGACCTCAGTTTGATATGAGTCTTGCGTCCGCACCCTACAAAAGCCAACTAACAAAAGGTAAAAACAAAGGAAGACGAAAGCAGATCATAAAAGGAATTTACAATTATCATTGTCTTTGTATGATACACATCGATATGTCCAATTACATCATAAAATATTATATAAATAATTAATATTTATCATTGGTTTGTTTTATTTCACTGTTTTTCTATATGTCGGATAGATAATGTTTATAACTGTTAGAGGCATAATTTCCTCTGGTCTCACTGTAGCTAAAATTTATCCCGTGGATGTTACATGAGTTTCCTTAACGTCTTAACAATTTTCCATGTTTAGAAAGTGTAAATATGTGTCAGTTGCCAGTTTTTTACAATACTACTTCTTAATCTGATTCCACTTAGTGATTACTTCTATGTAGAAAATAGTGTTGTACCTAGAGGATTGTTGGTCGGTACTTCAGTCTAATGACTGATTTTAGAATTACACAAAGAAACGCTCACTGGAGAAGGCCTTAAGCAACTTCCGCTGTTTTTGTTGAGTAATCTGACATGCTTTCTGCGATTATGAATAATCTGTCTCTGCTACACTGGGACAAAGATGAATAAGCGCACTGCATAAGTTGTAAATAAGATACTTGACTCTGTGTGTAGTTTTATTTGAGGTTGATTTGCTAGTCAGTCAGCTGTTCAGCGCTACAGCATTCTTATTTAAGGTAGTGTATCGAGCAGTTGAGTTTTTTGAAAGAAAGAGATGTTTTTTGTGAATCTGCTGAAGCTATCTGGGATACCTTATTACGCAGATAGAAACTCATTTACAATATTTTCTTGTTTTTACTCTTGACGGAGATGATTTTGAAGACTTTTAAATGTATGTTTGTAGATGGCCAACACCGGAACCAAATTGATTACATGCTTTGTAAGCAGAGGTGGAAGAGCGCGGTTCAGTCAGCTACAACAAGACCTGGGGCTGACTGCGGATCAGATCATGAGCTCCTGATTGCAAAAATTCGGCTGAAACTTCAGAATGTAGTTAAAAGTATCCCACTATCAGTTGAGGCACTGCAAGTTGCAGAAGAACGAAGGAAAGCAAAAATCAAGGGAGGTAGTTCAGCTATGTTTGAATTAAATAAAGATTTTCAGAAATTAGCTAGAAGAGATAAAAATATATTCTTTAATGAACAGTGCAAGGAAGTTGAAGATAGTAACGTAATGGGGAAGACAAGAGATCTTTATCAGAAAATTAGAGATATGAAAGGAAAATTCCAGGCAAAAATTGGAATGATAAAAGATAGAAACGAGAAAGATCTGAGTGAAGCAGAGGATGTTAAGGAAAGATGGGCAGAATATGTAGAAGACCTATACAAGAAAGAACTGCATCATGACAGGGCTCCTACTGCTGATGTTAATGTTAATTTAGAACTAGAGCCAGATATTTTGGAGAGCGAAATCCAGTGGGCCCTTGAAAATATGGCTGATAACAAAACTAGTGGACATGATGAAATACCAGTAGAATTGCTTAAAGTCACTGGAAAGGATGCAGTGAAAGTGCTGCACTCAATATGTCAAAAAATATGGATCACGCAGCAGTGCCCAGAAGAATGGAAAAGATCAGTATTCATCCCCGTTCCAAAGAAGAAAAGTTCTAAAGAATGCTCAGATTACCGAACAATCGCACTTATTTCACATGCTAGCAAAGTTATGTTGAAAATCTTACAAAATAGACTTCGCCAATATCTAGATCGGGAGCTATCAGAAGAACAAGCTGGATTTAGGAAAGGAAGAGGAACTAGAGATCAAATTGCTAACATTCGGTGGATTATGAAAAAAGCGGGAGAATTCCAGAAAGATGTGTACCTCTGCTTTATTGACTACGCCAAAGCCTTTGACTGCGTCGATCACAACAAATTATGGAACGTACTGAAAAACATGGGTGTACCAGATCACCTCATTCATCTGATACGGAGTTTATACCTTGACCAAGAAGCCACGGTGAGAACTATGTATGGAACAACGAAATGGATAAAGATTCAGAAAGGGATCCGGCAAGGCTGCATACTGTCACCGTACTTATTCAATCTGTATGCAGAACATGTCATGAGGAATGCGAGGCTAGATGAAGGAGAAACAGGAATTAAAATAGCTGGAATAAATGTAAACAACCTCAGGTACGCGGATGATACGGTCCTGTTGGCAGAAAGTGAAGAAGAATTGAGAACACTCTTACAGAAGGTGAAAGACGAAAGTGAAAAGGCCGGTCTTATGCTGAATGTGAAGAAAACGAAAATTATGGCAACTACACCTACCAATTCGTGGGATATAGCAGGAGAAACCATGGAGGTAGTGACCACATTCAGTTATCTCGGTTCCCAGATCTCTGCTGACGGCGACTGCAGCCATGAAATCCGGAGACGCCTGTTGCTCGGTAGACAGGCGATGTCAAACCTTGACAAGGTTATAAGGTCCAGAGATATAACGCTAGCAACAAAGATCCGGATTGTGAGGGCTATGGTCTTTCCAGTTGTGATGTATGGATGTGAGACCTGGACCATTAGAAAGGCTGAACGGCGAAGAATTGACTCCTTCGAATTGTGGTGTTGGAGGAAACTTCTTAGAGTTCCATGGACTGCAAAGAGAACCAACAGATCAATATTGGAGCAATTTAAACCAGATTTCTCCCTGGAAGGTTTAATGTTAAAACAAAAGCTGACCTTCTTTGGACACACAATGCGAAGGCATGCCTCTCTGGAAAAAACATTAATGCTGGGGAAGATTGAAGGAACTAGAAGAAGAGGACGTCAGAGGATGAGATGGATCGATGGCATCACAGAAGCAATGTGTTCCAACCTGGAAGGTCTACGGGAGAAAGTGCAAGACAGGAAAAAGTGGCGTGATTTGGTTCATGGGGTCACGAAGAGTCGGAACCGACTAAACGAATAGAGAGAGAGAGAGAGAGAGAGAGAGAGAGAGAGAGAGAGTGTCTTTGAAATGAGAATATTTTGTAACAATTAGTGCTTTCTTATATTGTGCAGTTATTTTGTCAATAATCAGTTTTATTTCTTAAAAACGATTTTCATTATTTCTTCGCTTCGCAGGGGGCAGCTCTTTCGCTTCTCGCGCAGGCACAGTCTCACACACACACACACACACACACACACACACACACACACACACATACACTCTCTCTCTGCCCCAGTACTCATCACACACAGGCAAACCCACATAAACCACACACAACTAACACCAAATACAATTCAAACTCGCGCGCCTCAGCCAGCAGAACACGCTACGAAACAAATGAACGCCACACAGCCACAACAACACGTAATGGCAGCGAAAACTCCGCCTACGTTTTGAGTAATCGAAAAACTGCATTACCACACGAACACAGGCAAAGAAGTAAGCCCATTTACTTCGCCAACAAAACAGGAAACGTACCACAACTTCAAAACTGTAAGTTACAGAAAGAAAACGTGATACAGTCTTATTTACGTTCGTAAATACATAACAAATAGAAAATAAATAACGTTTTGCTGTTTGCAGATGACATGTTGTATATTGTGTATCATAACAGCTACCAAAACAAGAGGACAATAATATAATGTAAGGTATGTTACTTTTCGCCAATTAAGTTATAAATGCAACTTTTACATAATGTTGTAAACGACGAAAATGTTAATATGTTAACAACAAATTTACAGTTAAAAATAAAAATAGAACCCACTGATGATAGCACAAAAGTGCTGAAACATGTATGGGTGAAACAAAAGAAAAAAGGTGTCTTGCATAAGGCGGAACTCCTCATCCCATTTTCTTAGCAAGCACGGAGACAACAAGAAGAACTGCACCACAAGATGATTATTTCTACACCAAGCCAGGTATTCCCATCGCAGCTCTTCAACAAATATCAGAACACAACCATCAGACTTCATAAAACCATACTCAACATTAAGTTCAATAAACTATGTTTGGCGTATAAAATTGTACCTAACTATGTAACAATAACTGTAAACAACATGTCACCAGCAGCACAGCAGACAAAACGTAAGCCAGAAATCATGTGGATAAAGCAAGAAATCCGATCTTTGTATTCCAAAAAACAGACTCTGAATATTGAATTATACAGATTGCATTTAGAATTAGCTAATCACATAACATACCCTCCATTTTTTGACGAACTAATTTACAGGGTTAGAACATACACTGAGACCATAACAGGCAGAAAACAGACAATCCAACAAAAGAAACTCACAAAAATGTTAAATCACACAAACACCCACCAATCCCACCACCAATACAACCAACACACCTTTCACAAAAGAGTGATTAATCTAACAGACATAAAATTATCTGAACAAGGAAGCAGCCTACTTGAAAAGGGTCCCAAACATAACATTAACACAATGGTGTCACATAGGACAGTAGAAAATATCATAACAGAAACTGAAAACATCATAAAGCAACAAGAAACACTAAACACACCTGAATTTAATGCAAACCTAACAAGAGAACTAGTTGCTGAGGAAATAAGAAATATAATCAAAGAGAACAAAACCACCATAAAAGAAAACACTAGGACTCCTGAAGAAAAAAACCTACATAAAACTACAAAATAAATTAACACAAGAAAATGCCATCATCACAAAATCTGACAGAGGTAATTCAATAGTAGTCATAAACAAACAGGAATACATTCACAAAACATTAGAATTCATCCAAAGCAACAACATCACAGAATTAACAAGTGACCCAACAAACCGATACCAAAGTAAGTTACAGAAAACCCTGAGAAACATAGATACAATTATCACAGAAACACAGATTAAAAAAATGATACAGAAAAATCCCAAGGCCCCCACCCTAAAATCATTGCCTAAAGTTCACAAACCCGGAATACCCATACATCCATTAATTAACTTCACCAAAGCACCAACATACCACTTAGCCAAACACACACACACTCTGCTACAGACAATATACAAATACACTGACGACAGAAGTCTAAAGAACTCAAGTGACTTAATAGAAAAAATAAAAAATGAAAACATACCAAACACAGCAACATTGGTTTCATTTGATATAATTTCGATGTACACACACACATCCCAACAGAAGAAACAATCAACATAATAGAAAGAAACCTCCAACTGCAAGGAAACATACCCAGAACAAACATACAAGAAATATTAGCCATACTCAGGCTCATCACAGAACAGAACTACTTCACATTCAACAACAGATTTTACTCTCAACAAGACGGACTACCCATGGGATCCCCAATCAGTGGCCTCCTAGCTGACATTTTCCTCAACCAGATAGAAAAACAAATATTTGACAAAATAGTAATACCAAAACAGTACAAAATAATATATTGGTACAGATACGTAGATGACATAATTTGCTTAATAGATGAACCACTGTCCCGCATAAAAGAACTTCATGATAACATAAACTCCATCCACCCACAAATACAATTCACCATAGAAACACAAACAGATGAGAAACTTAATTTCTTAGATCTCACTATACACAAGAGAAACAACAAACATGAATTCACAATCTACAGAAAACCCACACTCACCAGCACCATTATTCATAACCAATCCAATCACCCCATAACCCACAAAGAAGCCAGCTTCAGATATTTACTTCACAGGCTGAACAAAATACCCATGAATAAGCATGACTACACACAAGAACTGAACACAATAAAACAAATTGCACAGGAGAATGGATATGATGCAAACAGAGTAGACAAAATAAACCACAAAATACAAAAACAAACAGCACATAACCATGAAACACACACACATACAAACACAACTCATCACACAACAAATCAGCAGACTGTAAGCAACAAATGGCACATAATGACTTACAACAACAAAGTCACACACAGGGTGGGCAATATACTAAAGAAACAAGGACTCAACATAGCATACAGAACCAACAACACAATACAGAGCAGACTTGGAAGAATTACCACCAACACTGACAAATACAGCCACTCTGGCATCTACCAACTTACTTGCAACTGCTGTCAATCTGTATATGTGGGCCAAACATGCAGGACCTTCAGAACCAGATATAATGAACACCTCAGAGCACTGAAAAGCAATTGCACACACTCAACATTTGCAGACCACCTGGTAGCACACAAGCACCACCCAACAAACATTGAAACTGACCTTCACATCTTAAAAACTAGCAGCAGCCTATACCAAAAATTAACTATAGAAGAAAACTACCATATCCACAAATCAATAGCCCAAGGAAAGAAAGTACTCAATGAATACACATCACTGTGCAACAAAACTCTCTTCGCCACAATAGAAGAACTATACAAGTAAAACACACACACACACACACACACACACACACACACACACACACACAAATCCTCTCTCTTTTTTCTTTCTTTATTTTTTTCTTTCAGTCTCTCTCTCTCTCTTTCTCTCTCTCTCTCTCTCTCTCTCTCTCTCTCTCTCTCACACACACACACACACACACACACACACACACACACTCTCTCTCTGCCCCAGTACTCATCACACACAGGCAAACCCATATAAACCACACACAACTAACACCAAATACAATTCAAACTCGCGCGCCTCAGCCAGCAGAACACGCTACGAAACAAATGAACGCCACACAGCCACAACAACACGTAATGGCAGCGAAAACTCCGCCTACGTTTTGAGTAATCGAAAAACTGCATTACCACACGAACACAGGCAAAGAAGTAAGCCCATTTACTTCGCCAACAAAACAGGAAACGTACCACAACTTCAAAACTGTAAGTTACAGAAAGAAAACGTGATACAGTCTTATTTACGTTCGTAAATACATAACAAATAGAAAATAAATTACGTTTTGCTGTTTGCAGATGACATGTTGTATATTGTGTAGCATAACAGCTACCAAAACAAGAGGACAATAATATAATGTAAGGTATGTTACTTTTCGCCAATTAAGTTATAAATGCAACTTTTACATAATGTTGTAAACGACGAAAATGTTAATATGTTAACAACAAATTTACAGTTAAAAATAAAAATAGAACCCACTGATGATAGCACAAAAGTGCTGAAACATGTATGGGTGAAACAAAAGAAAAAAGGTGTCTTGCATAAGGCGGAACTCCTCATCCCATTTTCTTAGCAAGCACGGAGACAACAAGAAGAACTGCACCACAAGATGATTATTACTCATTTCTGGCGTGATTTTGTCTTAGTGATCGTATCTAAAGATGGCGGCCATGTGGATTCCCGAAATATCGTGTAATGGAGACGATTATATTCGGCAGCATACTCGTGAAGAACATAATCAAGCAGACATATTTTAAGCGAACAGTATCGGTAATTTCAAACACATATTTTCCAAACACTTTTCTTCCGAGTAGAGCAGTAATTTATTTTTTGTTGATTTTCCAAGTCTGACAGTGTCCGTCGCATCACAAAACGTTCATTATGCACTACGGTACTTATATTTGGTTACGTAGTTACCACTGAGCACACAGTTAGTTTCTTTTGGCATTTAATTCAGTCCCTTTATTCAAGATTTTTGCATTTCTCGAAGTTAAAACTAATATTTCACGATACCGTTCACATGCGAAACACAGGGCTAAACAGCAGCCAGTTTTTCTCAGTAACTGAATACGATACTTAAAGCATACTTTACATGAGGAGAAAGTTTTTGAGACCAGTATATTCAGTTTTCTCATATGTAGATAATTTTTCACAGAAAGCTTACAAACTTTTGACCGAACGGGGTGGCGCAGTGGTTAGCACGCTGGACTCGCATTTGGAAGGACTAAGGTTCAAACCCGCATCCGGCCATCCTGACTTAGGTTTCCCGTGATTTCCGTAAATCGCTTCAGGCAAATGCCGAGATGGTCCCTTTGAAAGGACACGGCCGATTTCCTTCCCTAGTCTTCCCTAATCCGAAGGGACCCATGACTCGGCTGTTTGGTCCCCTCCCCAAATCAACCAAACAACCAACAGTTATTAGACATGACATTATGTTTTGCGTTGCATCTGTAAATATTTCGCGTTCTACACATTTAATCACTTTATAATCTATCGAATCTATTTGGAATATATTTTTAATTCTTCACGTATAAAATTTTAAGGCGCAAAATTCTATATATTTTTAGAACTATTTATGTAATATGCAGACAGTTAAGTCATATTTGCAGGTCGTCACCATCTTGTGTCTTGAAAAAAAAAAGTCTTTTACTATGAAACATGTGATGCTTGCACATAAACTGAGTTTCTTTAATCTCCTAACAATTTTACCTACCGTGAAAGTGGAAATTTCTGTTAGTTTCCAGTGTTTTATATTTCAAAACGTATTTAACTTGTAACTGGTTTTTGGTAAAACTTTTGCTTAAATTGATTTACTTGCTGAGTATTGGTGTGTTGTAGAACAATAATTTAACACAGTGACTATTAGATACAATACTGACAATTTTAATTGAGTATTTGTTCCTTTTTTGGCGTAATTATTGTAATTTTGGAAAAAAACCTGTAACACGTAGGAAATGAATGCATCATTTAAAAAATGTAACAAGAAAATATATTAAACTTCTATTACAGGGCAGAGTAAAGGCAGAAGTCTGAAAGATGTTCCAAGGTCCAACACGCTCCACGTCCTAGTAAACTCTAGTGACTTCGCCCGCATCTCGTGGTCGTGCGGTAGCGTTCTCGCTTCCCACGCCCGGGTTCCCGGGTTCGATTCCCGGCGGGGTCAGGGATTTTCTCTGCCTCGTGATTCCTGGGTGTTGTGTGCTGTCCTTAGGTTAGTTAGGTTTAAGTAGTTCTAAGTTCTAGGGGACTGATGACCATAGATGTTAAGTCCCATAGTGCTCAGAGCCATTTGAACCATTTTTTTCTAGTGACTTCGTTACCTATCGTCGTGCGACGGTTCCGCCGGTGCACGTTCCTCTGGGCTTGTTTCTTCTAAGAACTGAGGAAAAGGCAAATATTACTAATTTATCCTTTAGAAGTACTTATTGAAACTACCTTCCGACAAATATTACAAAAAATAGTAATAATAAAAGCCAAAGAGAACTAATAACAACTAAACTTGAGAAAGAGTTATTTGAAAGAAGAGCAGAAGGGCTTAAGAAAGAAAGAAATTTGTCATTGTTATAATAATGTGTGCTGGTGGCGATGGACTCACAAACTGGCGATGTCTGTAGAACGTTGTGAGGGAAATGTGTGGCTCCGCAGTCAGTGGGTTTCTCTTTTTTTCTGGACTCTGTATAAATAATTCAGGTATAGAGCATATCCTGTCAGTTAACCCGTAAGATCAGTGGCTGGTTAGACCCATTTACCTTTCTCTGACGTTTGGGAAGAATCACTTTGTCTGCCTTCCAGTGGCAGATCAGTTCCATCTCTTCTGCCACAAATTCGTAGTAAGTTGACTAATAGTGAGTCCCAAGATTTCATTTACATTATTTGGCCTGTTTTTTTATTTTTTTTTAAAAAAAAAGATCTAGTACAGATCAAGCTAGAGACGCAGATCAAGATGCAGGATCGCAGACACTACTTGCAAGGTGAGAGATGATGTGACAAGTGCACCAGAGTAACTTACATGCTACGCTGGCAACACGGATAGTTGTCTGTCGCCGGTTCCCGGAAAGACATCAAGTTCAAGAGTAGCCAAAAATTTACTTCTACCAATATGACCTCTGACCTCTCTTATCCGACATCTAAAAATAAGCAGCTTCAACGTTTCGGCTGTAGCAGATTCTGCTGCTGCACTATACGAGGTGCATTCAAGTTCTAAGGACTCCGATTTTTTTTTCTCCGGACTGGAAAGAGATAGAAACATGCGCATTGTTTTAAAATGAGGCCACGTTCATTGTCAATACGTCCCAGAGATGTCAACACCGTACGGCAGATGGAATTTTACCGCCAGCGGCGAGAATGAGAACTGTTTTAAATACTTAAAATGGCGACGTTTTCCTTACTTGAACAGCGTGCAATCATTCGTTTTCTGAATTTGTGTGGTGTGAAACCAATTGATATTCATCGACAGTTGAAGGAGACATGTGGTGATGGAGTTATGGATGTGTCGAAAGTGGGTTCGTGGGTGCGACAGTTTAATGAAGGCAGAACATCATGTGACTTCAAACCGAAACAACCTCGGGCTCACACAAGCCGGTCTGACGACATGATCGAGAAAGTGGAGAGAATTGTTTTGGGGGATCGCCGAATGACTGTTGAACAGATCGCCTCCAGAGCTGGAATTTCTGTGGGTTCTGTGCACACAATCCTGCATGACGACCTGAAAATGCGAAAAGTGTCATCCAGGTGGGTGCCACGAATGCTGACGGATGACCACATGGTTGCGCCTGTGGCATGTTGCCAAGCAATGTTGTCGTGCAACGACAGTATGAATGGGACTTTCTTTTCGTCGGTTGTGACAATGGATGAGACGTTGGTGCCATTTTTCAATCCAGAAACAAAGCGCCAGTCAGCTCAATGGAAGCACACAGATTCACCGCCACCAAAAAAATTTCGGGTAACCGCCAGTGCTGAAAAAATGATGGTGTCCATGTTCTGGGACAGCGAGGGCGTAATCCTTACCCATTGCGTTCCAAAGGGCACTACGGTAACAGGTGCATCCTACGAAAATGTTTTGAAGAACTAATTCCTTCCTGCACTGCAACAAAAACGTCCGGGAAGGGCCGCGCGTGCTGTTTCACCGAGACAACGCACCCGCACATCGAGCTAACGTTACACAACAGTTTCTTCGTGATAACAACTTTGAAGTGATTCCTCATGCTCCCTGCTCACCTGACCTGGCTCCTAGTGACTTTTGGCTTTTTCCAACAATGAAAGACACTCTCCGTGGCCGCACATTCACCAGCCGTGCTGCTATTGCTTCAGCGGTTTTCCAGTGGTCAAAACAGACTCCTAAAGAAGACTTCGCCGCTGCCATGGAATCATGGCGTCAGCGTTGTGAAAAATGTGTACGTCTGCAGGGCGATTACTTCGAGAAGTAACGCCAGTTTCATCGATTTCGAGTGAGTAGTTAATTAGAAAATAAATCGGAGGCTTTAGAACTTGAATGCACCTCGTATAACAAGTCAGTATCTGTGTTCTCCTGATGTAGCTACACACTCATTATCCGTTGCTTCATGTTAGCCATCGTTCTCACTTACGCGATAACTTATAGCAGCCGAGACCTGTACTACGAGAGATATTACAGATTCTGCATATCGCATTTCTGTAAAAAACAATACAATGATACATGGCTAATCCATAGAGTTAAAACTGGAGCGGTTGGCAATATAAACCATTGGCGATGAGCCGTACAATATACGCAAATCACTAATGCATTAAGCGACATACCGCTGGAACGCTTCGAATGCAGTAATGTAATTTATTTCCGCATCGTTATGCTTTGTTAGAGCTTTCCAGTGCCAGATTTACTGGCAACTTATCCCAGGCAATATTCTCGCGGAAGATACAGTCGCGGTGGAACTAAAGTTCGAAAAGACATTTCAGCTGCGGATTATCTCGGAATTTTGCGATCGGAAGAGGGTCAAGGAGTGACCGTTGTCTTCGCGAACCCGAAAACGGGAGTATACAGCAAAAAAATCTCTCGCTGCCGACGGATCAATCGTACGACGATGACTAATATTCCCGACAGTTTGGAGAGACTATAGTAAGAATCAGATTTAGTCATGGCAACTTCAACAAGCACTTCCATGTTACTGACCTTAGCCTACATACTTGCGCAAACAAAAGAACACCAAGTCATCGATCTCTTGTTTTGCTGCCTGCATGACTTGATACCGATCAGTACTTTGTTATGGTATCTAATGAATAGACACTGTTTGTCAGCTTCCGTATGAACATTAACTTCGAAACTGAATTGCAGTGAATCACATTTTTGCTACGCTAGGTCGATGGTCTTTAAAAAAAAAAAAGTGTGTGAAATCTTATGGGACTTAACTGCTAAGGTTATCAGTCCCTAAGGTTACACGCTCCTTAACCTAAATTATCCTAAGGACAAACACACACACCCATGCCCAAGGGAGGACTCGAACCTCCGCCGGGACCAGCCGCACAGTCCATGACTGCAGCGCCTGAGACCGCTCGGCGAATCCCGCGCGGCGATGCTCTTCTCCACAACCGCCAATGTCGAGATGAACGGCGGCCCGAAACGCACACGTCACAACGGACGCAGGATGGTGGGAGTAGTATCATGCTATGGGAGATATTGTCCTGCGCTGACATGTGACCTGTAGTAATAATCGAAGACACGCTGACGGCTGTGAACCACCTGAATCCCACCGCGTTTGATGCCTTCCCCCATGACGATGTCATCTTTCAGCAGTATAATTATCTTTGTCTCAGAGGCAGGTCCTTGTAACAATGATTTGAGGAGCATTATAATGAACCCACTCTGATGACTCGGCGATCAAATTCGTCCCGATGTAATTCCTGTGGAACCCATACGGATCGATATCGGGCTCCACCATGGCATACGCAAACCAGCGGCCTGTTATTTGCAGAAACGACCCACAACAAACTATCGAATCTCTGATAGGCACAATCAGTGACATGTTTCGTTACAAAGATGGACAAACAAGCTATTAAGCAGATACAGATATTTAGCTATTTATTTAGGGTAAAGCTGGTATCTGTGATATTATTAAATTTCAGATACTTTGCAAATGAGATATTTGTCATAAAAGAAATGAACAGCCATCGGGCTGTAGTTCGTAAAGATATTAAGCATCTCAGCGCATGTATAAAGAGACGATATACTTTATAATGTACGCCTACACCAAGGCACGCGTCCACCGTTAAAATATTTCAAATAAACACTATGACCCGCTGGGTGCAGATACACTACGGGCCATTAAAGTTTGTACACAACGAAGATAACGTACTACAGACGCGAAATTTAACCGACAGGAAGAAGATGCTGTGGTATGCTAATGATTAGATTTTCAGAGCATTCACACAAGGTTGGCGCCGGTGGCGACACCTACAACGTGTTGACATGAGGAAAGTTTCCAACCGATTTCTCATACACAAACAACAGTTGACCGGCGTTGCCTGGAGAAATGTTGATGTGATGCCTCGTGTAAGGAGGAGAAATGCGTACCATCGGGTTTCCGACTTTGATAAAGGTCGGATTGTAGTCTATCGCGATTGCGATTTATCGTATCGCGACATTGCTGCTCGCGTTGGTCGAGATCCAAAGAATGTTAGCAAAATATGGAATCGATGGGTTCAGGAGGGTAATACGGAATGCTTTACTGGATCCCAACGGCCTCGTATCACTAGCAGTCGAAATGAAAGGCATCCTATCCGCATGGCTGTAACGGATCGTGCAGCCACGTCTCGATCCCTGAGTCACCAGATGGGGACGTTTGCAGGACAACAACCATCTGCAAGAACAGTTCGACGACGTTGCAGCAGCAGGGGCTATCAGCTCGGAGACGATGGCTGCGGTTACCATTGACGCTGCATCACAGACAGGAGCGCCTGCGATGGTGTACTCAACGACGAACCTGGGTGCACGAATGGCAAAACGTAATTTTTTCGGATGAATCCAGGTTCTGTGTACAGCATCATGATGGTCGCATCCGTGTTTGGCGACATCGCGTTGATCGGACATTGGAAGCGGGTATTCGTCATCGCCATACTGGCGTATCACCCGGCGTGATGGTATGGGGTGACATTGGTTAGACGTCTCGGTCACCTCTTGTTCGCATTGACAGCGCTTTGAACAGTGGATGTTATATTTCAGATGTGTTACGACCCGTGGCTCTACCCTTCATTCGATTCCTGCGAAACCCTACATTCCAGCAGGATAATCCACGACTGGATGTTGCAAGTCCTGTACGGGCCTTTCTGGATATAGAAACAGTTCGACTGCTGCCCTGGCCAGCACATTCTCCAGATCTCTCACCAACTGCAAACGTCTGGTCAATGGTAGCCGAGCAACTGGCTCGTCACAATAGGCCAGTCACTACTCTTGATGAACTGTGGTATCGTGTTGAAGCTGCATGGGCAGCTGTACCTGCCCTACACGCCATCCATGCTCTGTTTGACTCAATGCTCAGGCGTATCAAGGCAGTTATTACGGCCAGAGGTGGTTGTTCTTGATACTAATTTATCAGGATCTATGCACCCGAATTGCGTGAAAATGTAATCACATGTCAGTTGTAGTATAATATATTTGCCCAATGAATACCAGTTTATCATCTGCATTTCTTCTTGGTGTAGCAATTTTAATGGCCAGTAGTGTATTAAGCGTCTCAGCGTATGTGTAAGAGTCGAAATACTTTATAATGTGCACCTACACCAAGACGCGCGTCCAGCGTTAAAATATTTCAAATAAACATTATGACCTGCTGGGTGCAGATATTTAAATCATTTCCACACCGCTCGATAGCAATAATCTGAGAAACATTTGAAAGAACAACCCATCTTTCGTTAAGAAATGTTCTAGAGACTTCATTACCTTTTTACGTTAGGTCACCAACTCGTTAAGACGTGTTGTGTAGCACCGCTACAAATTATATTTTATTTAGTTTCAAAAACCATGTAAATCAACAAGCAAAACGGTTCAGTAAGCCGTGTGACGCTAAAATGTACTTACTCGCACGCCAGAATATTTAATTTTTAAGAAATCTCGGACAGACAAAAGCAGCGATTGCTGGACCGCTCCATGTATGAGAGAAACATAAAAATGTAAGTTTTGTATTCATTATACATTTCTTAATGTCTATTAGTTTAACGCCTTTGTTCTTTGAGAATATATTGATGCTTCACTTTACACTAAATCTCTGGTTATTCTTTTCTTTAAACTCACCATGATTTTTCAATGTATGTAAGCTCTGTTATAGGTTCGCTCTTCAGCGCGGTATCATAATTGTATTCGGATGGACATTAATGTGTTCAATTTCCAATCTGATACCTTTTTACAAAATTTCACTGTTTTGCATTCATTTCCATTTTTTCATTATTACTCAGATAGGTCCCTTAGGTGTTTTCATCGAAGATTCTGATTGCGTGAAGGCAATCCTGGTCAAAGGTCAGTCACGAAACCACCTTCGCGTAATCAAACCTTACGTCTCCTGAACACAATCGAGAACCAACGCATCGGCGATCATCCATTAATTTTCCTCTCTTTCCAAGTCGTCCCAAAAACGACAAAGCAGACCTACCGTGAGTACGCGATCTAGTGTTCTGGGTTGCATTCTTTATCTTGTTGGCAAACATTACCAGACATTATCATAATTAGTGTTATATTTGATTAAATGTGTGTGAATAACAAAATCTATAACACTAGATATCACATAACACAATAAAATGATTTCTTTAATAATACTATGCGTAATTACACGTTAATTAAATTTACAGTATTTACAAAGCACAGAGATTTACAGACATTACACAACTGCTGAAAATATTCAACTGATGTTTTCGTCGCCATATGGAACTCATCCAGATCGCCAGCAAATGATCGAATCGGACCCGCACGTATTATATGCTGGACAGTTTGCCGAAGTTCCAGAACACAGCTGGATGATTTGTGGATGCCCGTTTGTACATTCCAATAGTTGTCTTTCTTCTGTTGAGTGCAGTCTAGATATTGCTGCACTCTTCAAAACCTGGTGGCCTGGATGAGACGCAGGGCATCTAAAGCTGTTCTATCATTGTTCTGCCACATTTCTGACCATTGGTCTGTTATGTTCCCCGATATCCGTCAAAAATTATATACCTTTTATAGATGGATTATGTTGTGGCGTAACAAGCTAGTTACGCCACACTGAGAAGGGAGCCGAAAGGCACGCGTACACACACGCCGACTGGCGTCAAGTCTGGAACAGGATACGTTATGACTGCTATAAAGAAAATACGTAGCTTTGGAATATACTTAACTTTATTCTTTGTTGGTTTACAACGTTCTTCTTGAGACATTTATACGATAACTCTCAAACTAGGTAAGGCTAATGGCGCCTTGCTAGGTCGTAGCCATGGACTTAGCAGAAGGCTATTCTAACTGTCTCTCGGCAAATGAGAGGAAGGCTTCGTCCGTATTGTCGCTAGCAATGTCGTCCGTACAACTGGGGCGAGTGCTCGTCCGTATATCGAGACCTGCCTTGTGGTGGCGCTCGGTCTGCGATCACACACTGGCGACACGCGGGTCCGACATGTACTAAATGGACCGCGGCCGATTTAAGCTACCACCTAGCAAGTGTGGTGTCTGGCGGTGACACCACATTCCTCCCCCGGAAATCGGCGAACGGTCGTGTTATAAGGCTTCCGCCCGCCGTGGGGAGGACCCCATGTTGACGTATGCGATGAGGTGGGGAGCCTAACAACAGGCGAGGCTGTGCCACCCGCACCCGGCCATTTGGTCCGAGGGGATCTAGGAAACGCCTGAAAACCTAGTCCAGGGTGCACGTCAACATGCGGTGTATGCGCCCGTAAAGAGACAGGAGGGGCCGAAGGGTCGACCTCCATTGCGTCGGGGTATCCGACGCGCGATGACGTCATGTGGTCCGGAGCGGGCAAGAGGTCCTTGGCGGAGGACAGCTGGTCACGGGAAGCGATCGGCGGCGCGTGACCCAGGGAGGCGCTTGGCGGCTGCAGCGAAGCGTCGCATGCGGGCGGCGCCGGCGGGAGAACAGGCGGCGGCGGCGGCTGCGGCGGCGCGTCGCCATGGGGCAAAAGGGAAGGCAGCGTCGGTAACACCTGGGGATGAGGCGAGCCAGTAGGTGGGTCCCCAGGGCGCTGACCGGACGGCACCGTCGCTGAAAGCAGACGGGGAGCGGCAGAACCCGTGCAACGACAGAGGCGCAGCTGATTGAGATGCCGACGCACCTCACCAGAGGCCCCCAAAACCAAATACATCGCGCGGCCGAGGCAGCGAAGAATGCGCCCTGCGAACCAACGCCGTGAACCTCGATAGTTGCGATAGAATACAACGTCGCCTGGAGCAAAAGCAGAAGGCTGCCACTGCATAGGAACCTGATGCGGCGGATGCAGCAAAGACATCAAGGTTCGATGAGGACGACCGTGGAGCAACTCAGCCGGCGAGCGACCATCTCGGGGCTGAGAGCGATACGAAGACAAAAAGAGCAACAACGCGTCGTCCCGAGAATGCGACTCTTTCAAATTCAACCTCTGTGACTTGAAAGTCCGGACCAATCGTTCAGCGGCACCGTTTGACTGAGGCGAAAACGGCGCGGATGTCAGATGTTGAATACCATTGGTCTGGCAGAATGACTGAAATTCTGCGGACATGAATTGTGGGCCATTGTCGGAAACAATAGTCTGCGGAAGACCTTCAATGCAAAAGATAGCAGACAACGGTTGGATGGTTGCGGAGGACGTCGTGGAAGACATCTGGACAACAAAAGGAAAATTACTGAAGGCATCGACCAGAACCAACCATCGAGCATTCCAGAACGGACCAGCAAAATCAATGTGCAAGCGTTGCCAAGGGGAAGTGGCTTTTGGCCATGCAAAGACTTTCCGCGGCGGTGCGGATTGTTGTTCGGCACACGCCATGCAAGAAGAACACATATTCGTAATCGCAGCATCGATTCCGAACCAAGTACAGTGCTGACGAGCAAGTTGTTTCGTTCGCACTATACCCCAATGTCCTTGGTGAAGAAGCCGTAAAACAGAGGACTGTAACGAACGTGGGACCACTACTCTGGACTGATCATTATCAGAACGCAACAACAAAACACCAAGTCGAACAAAAAGTCTCTCCTTGTGAGCAAAAAATCGGCGAACCAACGGATCCTCGATCCGAGACTTTGACAAAGGCCATTGCGTAGCAACAAAACGCAAGACGACAGCAAGGACAGGGTCAGCAGCGGTGGCTGTAGCTACACGACGAAAATCAATCGGAAACGATTCGACCACTTCATCGGTTTCCGCATCAATGAACATGCAAGCAAGTTCGGAAGAATCGAATGCTTTATCCTCAGCAACAGGCAAACGGGACAACGCATCGGCGTTTCCGTGCTTAGCAGTGGACCGATACAAGATATCGTAGCGGCACTGCGAGAGGAAAATAGACCAGCGAATGAATTTCTGCGCTGTACGTGGAGGTACAGGCTTGGTCGGATGAAAAAGCGATGTCAAAGGTTTGTGGTCTGTGATGATGGTAAAGTGACGACCATACAAGAAATCATGAAACTTAGTAACACCAAACACGAGAGCCAAAGCTTCTTTCTCTATCTGTGAGTAATTTCTTTGCGCAGACGAGAGCAGTTTGGACGCAAAGGCAATAGGGCGATCATGGGAGCCAACTTTGTGCGCAAGCACAGCACCGATCCCGAAATCCGATGCATCTACCATCAACAAAAGGGGTTTCTGGGGATCGAATGGCGGAAGGCAAGTATTAGAAAGCAACGCCGATTTCAACTGGCGAACAGCGCGTTCCCATTCCGTCGTGCAGAGAAACGGAACACCTGTACGGCGTAAGCGATGAAGCGGAGCTGAAATGGAAGAGGCATTGTGCACATTCACTCACACCTTGTGATGCTAAATCGTTGAATGTTCTTGGGACCTCAACACGCAATGCGTGAGGAACATTGCGCGCTCTGAAAAATTTTGGTTGCGCGTTTACTTTCAGTTCCAAATGGGCTTCATAGTTTTTAGCGCAACCTAAGCCCGGTGCAAAAATGTCTGCAAATTCGTCACACAGACGAGAAACACTGTCTGAAGGCACAGTTTGATTCACTGATAGGACCTTATTTACAATAGACATGTTAAACAACTGAAATAAATCTAAACCAAACAAGTTCACTGCAGTAGAAGAACGAAGAACGTAAAATGACACAAGTTTTGTTTGTCCTTTATATGTTGCAAGAAGAGTGCACTGTCCTAACACAGGGATGAGCTGTCCTGAATAACTTTTTAGCATAACATTTGCGGCACGCAACGGAGGTGTGCCCAGTTGTTTGTACCTGTCGTGATTGAGCAATGAAACTGCAGCTCCGGTATCGAGCTGGAATGGTATGACCGTGCCATTAAAGTCCAAATCTACAAAAAGTTTATTGTCCTGCTGACGACAAGAGCGACTGTTTTGGGCAATTTGAACATACACTGGTACAGAATCACTTGCTAATTGACGTGATTTCTGGCGACGTCTACGCACAGTTTTTGTGGGACGAACACAGTCACTGTTAGAAAGAGTGGCACTGGACGAAGCGGAATTAACGACATGAATGTCCACGGGCGAAAGTCCACGAGCCTGAGTGTCCTTGGTTCGATTCTGGCGCGAAGCAAAGGGCCTGGAATGGTTGTGATTGTCTGATCTGAGCTTTTTCTGGCAAACACTTTGAACATGTCCGTTCCTATTGCAGAAAAAGCAAATAGCTTGGCGTGACGGGCAATGTTCACGCGAATGTCTAGTAGCACACCGCGGGCATGATTTCACTGCATTTGTGTGCTGGCGCGGCACACCTGGTTGAGAGCGCGGCAGCAGCTGCATCGAAGTGCGCGAGGGCATGTTACCGGGGCGCGCAGCGCGTCCAGCGGGCCGGTTAATGTTACACACGGCTGGCGAAGTTTCAAAAAATTCCTGAGCACAGTCAAGTGTGTCTTGTCTATCCAATATGTCTATCACTTGTTGAAGGGAGGGATTAACTAGTTTCAAAATTTGCTCCCGTATGCGAACATCAGAAACGTTCTGTGCAATTGCATCACGTACCATTGTATCTGAATAAGAAAGGCCACAGTCACAGTCAAAGGCACAGTCCCTAGTAAGTCCTTGCAATGTTGCTACCCACTCCCTATTAGTTTGACCGGCAGCACGTTTCGTACGAAAAAACATATACCGTTTTGCAACCACATTAACTGTTTCTTTGAAATAGGCATCTAAAGCAGACAAAATTTCTTCGTAGGACAGAGTTGCTACGTCGCGTCGGGGAAACAATTTCACTATCACATGGTAGGTGGACACACCGACACAAGAAAGCAAAAACGGCTGCCACTCATTACCTTGAATTCTGTAGGCGGCTAGATGAAAGCCAAACTGTCGGGACCATTCTGGCCACGATTCTTGCGCTGGATCGTAGTGCCTAAAAGGCGGTGCAACTGCGAGTTGTGGCTGCGGTAGCGGTGAAGCGGCGGCTGCCGCATCGGTTTGAATGGCACGTTGACCCTGGACGAGCTGTCCAAGGGCATCCAATAACGCCTGCGTCTGCTGATTCTGCAAGCGATAAAATTCGGACAGTACATCTGGCGAAGCCATGACACAAGTAAATGTTAGCAATCAGAAAGAACACTTTTCCTTCGTCGCCAATCTGTTGTGGCGTAACCAGCTAGTTACGCCACACTGAGAAGGGAGCCAAAAGGCACGCGTACACACACGCCGACTGGCGTCAAGTCTGGAACAGGATACGTTATGACTACTATAAAGAAAATACGTAGCTTTGGAATATACTTAACTTTATTCTTTGTTGGTTTACAACGTTCTTCTTGAGACATTTATACGATAACTCTCAAACTAGGTAAGGCTAATGGCGCCTTGCTAGGTCGTAGCCATGGACTTAGCAGAAGGCTATTCTAACTGTCTCTCGGCAAATGAGAGGAAGGCTTCGTCCGTATTGTCGCTAGCAATGTCGTCCGTACAACTGGGGCGAGTGCTCGTCCGTATATCAAGACCTGCCTTGTGGTGGCGCTCGGTCTGCGATCACACAGTGGCGACACGCGGGTCCGACATGTACTAAATGGACCGCGGCCGATTTAAGCTACCACCT
Organism: Schistocerca serialis cubense; assembly: GCF_023864345.2. Lineage (NCBI taxonomy): Eukaryota > Metazoa > Arthropoda > Insecta > Orthoptera > Acrididae > Schistocerca > Schistocerca serialis. The sequence goes on from NC_064639.1 coordinate 353,489,744, forward strand.
AGCAAGTGTGGTGTCTGGCGGTGACACCACAGATTATGGGAGCGAAGTCAGCTATTATTTAGTACAGTAGTGTCTTCATGTACAGGGAAATAAGGACTTTCAGCTTTTTTGTGAACTCCATCTTGAGAACAGTTCCCGCCGCACGCCTGGGGAGCTAATTGGTTGAGAATAGGCAACAACGAAGTTGTGGTTTTTCTGATCGCTCCTGTGATGATACGTCTAGAAACAGACATGTGCATTTAAAATATGCCATCCATTATGGTGACAGTTGACCAAAAAAATATGTTAAGGAATTGTATATGTTCTACAAGCCGAAACTCTCTCTCTCTCTCTCTCTCTCTCTCTCTCTCTCTCTCTCTCTCTCTCTCTCTCTCTGTGTGTGTGTGTGTGTGTGTGTGTGTGTGTGAGAGAGAGAGAGAGAGAGAGAGAGAGAGAGAGTGAGTGTGTACTCACAAGTGCATGCCAGAACTGATGAAAGGTAATAATGTGTATTTTGTAATAGTATGTTTATATTACCTTTCTAACGCTATGTAAAGCAACATGTATTTACTTTACAATCGAATATATGAAATTGTTACACTTTTTTTTCTTTTAAATGGCACGACTGATTTTAGTGCCCAAGGCCATTTTTCTGTGGCTATATGTCTATCACTGAGAGGGTACACAGACAATGTGCGGGTGTCTATCTGGCTGTAAGAGCTTCCACTCGCATGTCATGTGTTTGTAATTACTATCGTTGGTCGGGGGCAACGAATCTAGTTGCATGGAAAAGTCTGTTTTAAATGTTGGTATGCATTATCTAAGACAGGGTCGGCCACGGCGTGCCAAACGCCACCTGAGCCGGATGTCCGGGTCTTGTGTGGGTCTAGGCTCGGCCTATCTCGGCTTTGCTCGGATCTTCTCGTAAGTACCCAGTAAAGAGCGAATTTCATTTATTGCGGTATGGCATTTTTCGGTCGGCACAACTCTCTTCAGTTCAGCAGAATCGTGGTGTCAGCGCTGTTAATCATTTGCCATTTATTCCTGGTATGAAAGACGCTCACAGGTCTAGTGGTGTTTGCGCCAAAAAGGGGCAGTCTAGAGGACTATCCCCACAAGCCTTCAAAACTGAATGGAAATGACAGAAGAGAGGGATGAGAATTCTCAACACCTATTATGCAGGAACATAAAAGACTTATAATGCATATTTGCTATTAAAAGGTATTACATTCCTTTGGAGAAAAATTTGAAAGATTTAATTGACACTAAAGGAGCAAAAAGTTAAAAACAATCGACAAACGGAGGTTCATTGTTTTGTACATCAAGAAGCATTTTGTGCTAAATTTGCATCATGGGGTACGTGAAGAAGCAGGTGGGACAAATAGTAAAATTTCTGAACTCGCACACATTTTACCTCTGTTGTATTGTATTGTGTGTTAACCGTGGACCTAGAAACGACGGAGAGGCTCCGTCCCCGCCGCAGCCGCAGTGGTCCACAACCCCACGACGACTACAGCAGTCCACTTCACCCTTCCGCCGCCCCACACCGTAACCAGGTTTATTGTGCGGTTCGGCCCCCGGTGGACCCCCCAGGGAACGTCTCACACGAGACGAGTGTAACCCCCTATGTTTGCGTGGTAGAGTAATGGTGGTGTACGCGTACGTGGAGAACTCGTGTGCGCAACAATCGCCGACATGGTGTAAATGAGGCGGAATAAGGGGAACCAGCCCGCATTCGCCGATGGAGATGGAAAACCGCCTATTAACCATCCACAGACTGGCAGGTTCACCGGACCTCGACACAAATCCGCCGGGCGGACTCGTGCCGGGGACCAGGCGCTCCTTCCCGCCCGGCCAACCGGGCGGGCTTAGCACTGTTCGTTGCATTAGTTTTCAATGGAACTGAACGACGAGTATGGAGACTTAATACATTACTGCAAAGTACGATGGTTAAGTCAAGGGACATGCCTGGAACCATGTTTCAAGTTAAGTCGCAGGATTATTAGTTTATAGCAACTGACAGAAAACTACCTGCTGTGGGATCAATCACAACAACGAGGCACAGGTCCACACCACCACAAAGCGAAAGTCGACTTGAATTTTCGGCCAGACAATGCCCACCCCATTCCCCAGCCGCAGCTACTCAAACAGCCATTCTAGCATGGAAACAGTTGTAAGTTAACTTAGAATACGACAGTTTATCTTTAAGTAACATGTGTATAAATAAACACGACAGCTAAACAAACTTGAAAAATGTACCAGTACGTTAAAATCAATGTACTGTGCAGTCACATTACTGTGACCACCTGTCAAAAGCCTGAATAGCCATCTTTTACAGGAAGGACGCTGTGAGACGCTTAAGACGATAGTCAGTGAGGATCTGAGTGGTACTGACTGGGATGTAGCGACACGCTGACTCATGTGCCGTGGTTCATAGGCTAAGTTTATAGGCTGAGGATCCATGGTGTGAACAGCCCGATCGAGGTGGTCCCAGAGTTCTCGACTGAATTTGGTGACCAGGGGAATACGATAAACTCATTCTGGTGCTCTTCGAATCATGAACGTACACTGTGGGCTGTGTGACGCGTTGCTTTGTCCTAGTGGTAGATGCCGCCATGCCGAGGAAAAACAAAACGAATGTAGCGTGGACATGGTCTCCAAGAATAGATACATACTTGCGTTAATTCATTGCACGTTCCAAAGCGGCGAGATCACCCAAGGAATGCCACGAAAACATTTCGCAGACCACAATGCTCCCTCTTCCGTCCTAGACTCTTTGCTGTCAGACGTTTCACGCTGTACAGGCCAATAGCGATATGTCCATTGGAGCTTAAAACGCAGTTCAACTGAAAAGTCCAACTGTCGCCACTCGATGGACGTCCAGTTGCGGTATTGGTGTGCAAATTTCAGCCTTCGTCCGCGATGAACAGCCGTCTGCATGGTTGCATGAACCACGTGCCTTCTGCGGAGGTCCATACGCAGCAACGTTTGTTGAACAGTCGATAAGGAGGCGCTGTCGATAGTCTCTTGGTTCATCAAGCGGTCAGTTGCTTAACAGCTGCAGTCTACTTGTCCGTACACGTGTCCACAACTGTCGTTCATCCTTGTCATCTATGGCCCGTGATGCATCACATTTGCCTCAGCGTCGGTTTTAGAGAGCATCATTTTTCCATTCACGGTGTACTTTAAAAATCGCTCCGTTTCCTCATTGCCGACAGCGACTACACTGTTTTTGGCGTACCACCGACACATTTTATACGCTCTTCGCTGCTAGTGGTGCCACATGCCGTCTGTGAGTGGCTATTGCACACTGGCGTCCAACATAGGGGGTCGTCACGTTAATGTGACTGGACCGTGTGAATATGACTGATTGCAGTTTCGAAACTTAGCCAGCATGGTCACAATCTGTGACACTAAGAGATGTCTGGAACCTTTTGATCAGACGTCGCATGTAGCCGAAGCTACCCTCTCTTCGCTCGGAATAAGCCAGCCGCCTGCTATCAAATGTGAATTAAAAAATGAACCTTTAAATACAGAAATTAAAAAACTAAACTATATCATCATACTGATAATGCAGTGTTATTTAATTTAGGGTAAGAAAACTCTATTTTCATTTTAATTCATACTTTGTTAAGCTCGTATTTTGCAATTATTGTATTTGATTTACATTTGTCATATTTAAAATTTTCATCGTTGATGGAAGGCTGGTTCGCCGTTGTTTGAGGAGTTTAGGAATAAATTTGCCTCTGGCTGCAAAAATGATCTTCAGTTTCTTTTTAGTTTGTCACGATCGACTTCGAGACAACCAGTTCCATCAACAGATGCACCACGTACGTCCAATCGATGTGAGTTATGCTTTATCGTACGATCACAGTTTGCTGTCCAGCAGTAGTGTGCACTGATAGTTAGTTAGTTAGTTATGTTTAGTGTTCACGGATCATTTGCACGATTAATCATAATTATGTGGAATGATTCATTTGACATTCCCATCGCAAATGTATTTGTAAATATATCTACATGCTGATTATTTATAAGTTTTTAATTATTGGTATTTAATATGCAGATGTGAGTTAGTATTTCCTATCCACTACCTTTTGCACATCACAATAAAAGAAATTCTTCTATGGAATATAAGGTTTGTGAAGGAGAAACGTTTTCATTTTGTTTTAAAATTTTACTTTGCTGTCTGTCAGGCATTTTATATCATTGAGTAAGTTATCAAAAATTTCATTTGCAACATTGGGCATCCCTTTTTGTGCTAAAGACAACCTAAATATGGAGTAATGAATGTCATATTTCCTTCTGGTACATCACTGTTCCTTTTTAACTCCAGTGGATTACTGACAACAAAAGTGATGACGGAATAAATAGGCCATGAAGCAGTAGTCAGATTGCCCAACTTCTTAAACAGATGTCTCCAGGACAGTTTTGGCTGAATATCACATATTATTCTGTCCGCAAGTTTTTGAGCAATGCAGACTTTCTTTCTTAAAAGACGAGTTACCCCAAAACATTATTCCATATGACTAATTGAATGAAAATATGCAAATACGTCAACTTACTGGTTTGCCTCTTCCCAAAATTTGCAATGATTCCAAGAGCAAATTTGGCTAAACTATATTGATTAAGCTTTTCCCAGTTATAATTCTCATCAATATGAACACCTAAAAACTCTGACGTTTACATCCGGTTTATTATTCCCTCATCATCTGTTGCTGTCATTGGTGTAGAATTCCTAGATGTGCAGCACTGAATACGCTGTGTCATTTTAAATTTGAGGGTGAGATCATTCGCAGAAAACGAGTCAATGGTACTTTTAAGAACGTTGTTTACCATTTCTTTTGTTTGTGTGTCGTTCTTGGACTGACTGCTAGTGTCATCTTGTAAAAGAACCAATTCTGCTTCCTGTATATAGACAGAGGGAACCGTCACGGGTGCAAGAACAGACGAAGCGTTCTTCTGAATTGTGATCACGAAGCTTTCCACACCGAAATATGCCACCCAGTATTCTGATTGGTCGGAGCATGTCAAAGCTCTCTCGTTCCGTCAAGATATACTTTGCAGTTTCAGGTGGATCACGCTAGGTGAGTGTGGCTAATAAGTGACTGTCGGATGCGCTCTATGAAAGATGTTCGCGACGAAGCAAATGTCTTTCAGTTGCTAGCAGCTCCTCAACAATAAGAATGTCTAACGTTGTAAAACAATAATTCGTAGGGTCTTATTTTACAATTTGCGAGGTATCTCATGATACGACTTGGCTTTGGACTTTCCTCTCAGTCGTTGCCCGACTAATGGCTGAGTGCACCAACCCCGGTCAAAAGCATGATAACCAAGGTCCTGCGATCATGGTTAAAAAAAAACCGTTTTTAAATTGTTTCTGAAGTGCACCAACGTTAATCACCGATCAGCAAACCTTCATCGGCCAACCGTGCTTTTGGTCGCGGTAAACTCTGTACTCTGCAATGGAACGTGCCCTGGCAGTGCAAAGATGTTAGTAAACATAAAATTGTACAGAGAATAGGTGGTGAATGATTTGACATGGTCCCTTTTCCGTGTTTTCCGTCGACAAGCAAATGGTTCAAATGGCTCTGAGCACTATGCGACTTAACTTCTGAGGTCATCAGTCGCCTAGAACTTAGAACTAATTAAACCTAACTAACCTAAGGACATCACACACATCCATGCCCGAGGCAGGATTCGAACCTGCGACCGTAGCGGTCGCTCAACTCCAGACTGTAGCGCCTAGAACCGCACGACCACTCCGGCCGGCGTCGACAAGCAGAAGTGCTTGTATACGTACCTCGCAAATTGTTACTTATCTGTTCGTTTGTTTGGAGAATAATGGAGAATAAAAAAAGAACGCCTAATTTCTCGAAGTACGAGATAAATGTATTTCTTGAACTGGTGGGAGCAAACGCATCCGTTCTTAAAAATAAAAAAAAAATAAAGAAAAACTCACGGCTGCAGTTTAAAATAAAAACAGGCAATGGGTCACATGTGGAGTAGTAATTTAATTCTACTCCTGGTTGGTTTACTCGTTAATTAATAACCTTTCTGGGTTCGTCATAATAATAGGATACGGTACACTCTGGCTTCTAGTTTTACATTTGAAAATGTTATCGGCGTACCACTGAATACGTGACAGTGTTATGTACATTTACGGTTGGAATAGTTTTGTTCGTTTTAAATTTAAAATCCAGTACTGTACTACTGTTAACTAAACATTGTGTAACTAACGGAAACTTTCTTGTTGGAAACTGTGAACAAAGTTTTTCAGTTAGCCCTGTGCCGTATTCTTCATATATGCCTATACTACTTTTTTAAATGAACTGAAATGTAATCAACAGCCATAAACAGATCTTAGATTTTTATTGCAGTTATAAGTTCAGGCTCTCAGGATGCAAAATGGAGTTATGAATGTAAACAATATAAGAATTAATTTATGGTATTGAAAACTACAATATTTATTTAATTTCACGTGTGTTAAAAAGATCCTGTGACAGGCTAAAAACCTGTTACGAAAATCTGAAAAGAAGGGTTCGAAAAGATCTGGGCAAAACTGTTTGAAATTATTGGCTCCTCAATGAAACTATTAACGAATGCGCATGATTCCGATGCACAGTTTAGTATGATTGTGGATATGGATGTTGTTAACATGGAGTGCAGTGCGGTGCAGTGCGAACGCACCACCTGTTTCAGTTGTCCAGTTAGCTGAATGCACACAACCTAGCACTTCCTACCCCCGACATAATGCAAACTACAGACACATCAAAGAATGTTTTGGTGGATGTCACCCAGCTGCAATCTGTTTCGCAATCTCCTCATCCACCCAAAGAACACATTTGCACACCGAAAAATACATTGCATCGTCGCAGGATGCCTGCAAAATCAGGGCCATCGGGTTCTGGAACTGTTACTGAAAATGTGTAGAAGAAGAGATTGGAAGTAGTGGAGGTCCAGTTGCATATGATGGAGCTGAGAACTAAAAATTGAAAGATTCTGGCCCTAAGAGAAAAATTAAGTTACTGGAATAAGAAAAATGCCGATAACATGGATTTTTTCCTGTGACAGCGAATTTTTATAATTTTTATTTGGCTGTGTTGTACTGTAATCTATTAAAGTTGCCTCACAGTTCAAATTGTTTCTCTGTGTTTGTCCCATTGGTGATGACTTCTACCATTCTAATTGTTATCTGTCTAATATCTGAGTACAGCTTATTCTGCTTACAGCATATTTGACACTGAACTAAATTTCACCCAACCACTTAACATTATGATTACTTCACAAATATTGCACAGGTTACCAACACTGCTGTTCACATAAGTCAGCAAATGTAAGCTAAATGTCAGTTGTAGGCTTGTAATGTCAGGTTCTCATTTCTACTTAAACGACTTTAGAATGAGGTAGTCTGTTAATGAAACAAAATAATAGTAATAAGCCATCCTTGTTACTCTAACTTTGTACTGAAACATACACTCCTGGAAATTGAAATAAGAACACCGTGAATTCATTGTCCCAGGAAGGGGAAACTTTATTGACACATTCCTGGGGTCAGATATATCACATGATCACACTGACAGAACCACAGGCACATAGACACAGGCAACAGAGCATGCACAATGTCGGCACTAGTACAGTGTATATCCACCTTTCGCAGCAATGCAGGCTGCTATTCTCCCATGGAGACGATCGTAGAGATGCTGGATGTAGTCCTATGGAACGGCTTGCCATGCCATTTCCACCTGGCGCCTCAGTTGGACCAGCGTTCGTGCTGGACGTGCAGACCGCGTGAGACGACGCTTCATCCAGTCCCAAACATGCTCAATGGGGGACAGATCCGGAGATCTTGCTGGCCAGGGTAGTTGACTTACACCTTCTAGAGCACGTTGGGTGGCACGGGATACATGCGGACGTGCATTGTCCTGTTGGAACAGCAAGTTCCCTTGCCGGTCTAGGAATGGTAGAACTATGGGTTCGATGACGGTTTGGATGTGCCGTGCACTATTCAGTGTCCCCTCGACGATCACCAGTGGTGTACGGCCAGTGTAGGAGATCGCTCCCCACACCATGATGCCGGGTGTTGGCCCTGTGTGCCTCGGTCGTATGCAGTCCTGATTGTGGCGCTCACCTGCACGGCGCCAAACACGCATACGACCATCATTGGCACCAAGGCAGAAGCGACTCTCATTGCTGAAGACGACACGTCTCCATTCGTCCCTCCATTCACGCCTGTCGCGACACCACTGGAGGCGGGCTGCACGATGTTGGGGCGTGAGCGGACGACGGCCTAACGGTGTGCGGGACCGTAGCCCAGCTTCATGGAGACGGTTGCGAATGGTCCTCGCCGATACCCCAGGAGCAACAGTGTCCCTAATTTGCTGGGAAGTGGCGGTGCGGTCCCCTACGGCACTGCGTAGGATCCTACGGTCTTGGCGTGCATCCGTGCGTCACTGCGGTCCGGTCCCAGGTCGACGGGCACGTGCACCTTCCGCCGACCACTGGCGACAACATCGATGTACTGTGGAGACATCACGCCCCACGCGTTGAGCAATTCGGCGGTACGTCCACCCGGCCTCCCGCATGCCCACTATACGCCCTCGCTCAAAGTCCGTCAACTGCACATACGGTTCACGTCCACGCTGTCGCGGCATGCTACCAGTGTTAAAGACTGCGATGGAGCTCCGTATGCCACGGCAAACTGGCTGACACTGACGGCGGCGGTGCACAAATGCTGCGCAGCTAGCGCCATTCGACGGCCAACACCGCGGTTCCTGGTGTGTCCGCTGTGCCGTGCGTGTGATCATTGCTTGTACAGCCCTCTCGCAGTGTCCGGAGCAAGTATGGTGGGTCTGACACACCGGTGTCAATGTGTTCTTTTTTCCATTTCCAGGAGTGTATATGCTGTAATAGTTATTTTTATGAGGTCCAATGTAATGAAGTTGTGCATTATTTATATCAGAAATATCCTTATATATTGATTTTTGAAGGAAATGGCTCCAAATCATAACTTTGTGTGTGCCTTTTTTCTAGCAATACTCTGTACCTGGCAATTTTTATAATGGAAACCTCAAACTTTTATGACAATAGTATTTGCAGTGAGGCATTTTTAAGAAATACATTGCTATGAGGGGGGCACTCTTTTCTGCAAAAGTAAGCAGAGCATGTGTGGCTCTCCTAGCAATACTCTGCACCTGCTAATGTGTATGATGGAAACCCGTAACTTTTATCGCAACTGTATTTGTAGTGAGGCATTTTTCAGTGGCACTGTTCTATGATGGGGAATTCTCTACTGCAAAGGTGAGCATTAAATAAGTGAAAAAACCGCATCAGTGCCAGAGTGAGGGAGGCATTTTTCCTCAACAATAACTTAAAATATGACACTTCTTACAGACAACCCACAGCATTACGGTTCCACTTTCATATCTTCCCAAGTAGCACACTCTGTAACTAATTGCAGCTCTTGCACTGATGTCCAAAATATTAGACATGGCTCATAACATTTCATTGCATTTTGTAGCAATGTGAACTGATCTTGTGGTGGCAATTTGTAAACACTAATTTTTCTTCGATTTCTTCCATTTTTCTGATACCACACTATTGTACATAATATTGTGTAAAGTGCTGCTACAGGCAAGACTGGCTAGAATTAACAACGCAATTCAATACTTTGTACAGTTTGTTTGTCATTACATGAACATTTTTCTAGAAATCTTCAACCTTGTAGCAGCACACACTTACGTTTGAAGCAAATCATATTGTAAACAAAGAGTAGTATTAATACATAAACAAGTTAGGAAATAAACAATCCCAAATTGACATTTTATGTTGTTACATAAATGATTATTTATTTTGTGCCTTGGTTTTTAGTGCATATTCAGAAATTTAAGCTAATCCAGGCAATAAGACTGCATTAATAATGAGCAGATGTGCGGCAAAATCTCAAATCTGAAACGTTGTCACAATAAATAATGTGCACTTTTAATATTGTAAAACTTTTGGATATTCTCATATTTGTTGTTTTTTATTATCTATAGCGAACATACTACAGAACTATACCATTATATTTTATCCCTCTCGCTCTTACCCCCTCACTCTATAAATATAATGAAGTAATTCGTTCCCAAATTTAAGTACATACACACAAACTGAACGTGTATATAAATATCAGTCCTGCATTGCTTTCACAACCAATGTAATACGAGAAATACATCTTTAATAAAGAATTATCAACAATTCCACAGTAAACAAATCTCTCAGAAAAGCAGCACCTGGGTAATTATCTGCAGGCACCACATCCTATCCCTGGTACGCCACAACGTGAAATTTCTCATCATACACCCAGTTCAGTGAGTACTTTTATGTTTCTTAGATAACAGAAAAAAATAGTTTACATGCTGAAATAATCGGAAAAGTTTAAAATACGGCGAAATCCCCTAACTATAATCGTATTTTTTTATTCTGAACAATTTTTGAACTTATGTTGCGTTATTGGAATGTTCATTAGTTATAGCACGGCGGACTGCTCTTCCTGGTGTTGTGTCATCGCTATACGTCTGCTGTCCAGGGAGCACAAGTTCGTTATCTTCAATGTTGGGGCCTCTCTCATTACGTAACTCATTCAAAAGTAGAGCAATTCTTCGATCTTCTGGTGGTTCTTCACTGCTCGTACTCCTGGCAAAAATATGCAAGACAGCCGTACTCACAATTATTGACATTATTTTCTGTGGATTACATCTTATTCCTACAGATAATATGGGAAATCTCCTCTTCCAGAAAATATGGCTATTTTCTCTCAACGGTGTTCCTACTTTTAATATGAGACCCGCTATATCGATATTCTGCTTCATTTTGCGGATTTAAAAGTGGAGTTAACAAGAACGCTGTACATCCGTAACCATTATCTCCCTAGAAGTAACGTTGGGTATTTCTCTGTTTTCAAATTGAGCTCTGCGAGCGCAGTTGAGAAATATGGTCCTGTCGTGCACAGAGCACTGCCATCGAGCGACAATTCCTCTTAGTAACAAACTGTGATTACTAATGGTTTGACAGTTAAAGGAAAAATATGATTTCCTATTGCGGAAAAGTTCTGCGTTATGTCCTCCAGGAGACTGAATTCTTATATGGGTACAACCCAAGGTACCAAGAAAACCAGGAAATTGGTCCAGCGGACTAAAACCATATACACAGCGCGTACTTCTTCTCTTGTAGGAAATTTTATAAAGCGAGGAGACATTGATGCTATGATGTTTGATACATCACTGATGATTCGTTGTGCTGTTGTACGATGTATATTACTATTGTCCCTAATAACAGTGTTGAATGCATCAGTTGCATATGCCCTTAAAGTAATCAAAAGTCTGTTCATCGTCGAAATAGGATTATTCTGATCAGTAGAAAATTCTAACCTATCATTAATATGGTTTAATAACCACCACACTGTTTCTTTCGACAGATGAAATCTCTCTTCCAACTTCCTGTCACCATAATCTTCAAAAGGGTTTCCCCTTTTCACAATCGCTCCAACACGGTTTCGGCCACGATTTAAATAGTCAAGGTACAACAATTCTTCCTCAATGCCATCCATAACATCAGAACGTGCCGCCATCTTAATAGCGTATGCTTCTAAAACCACGGTTGTATCGAGATAACCAGGAAAGAGCCACGATTAAATGTAATCGCGTTCGATTCTCTCGTTTAACTTAGATCGATGTTAGTGCATCAGAATTTTGCGTTGAATAGGATTATACATCGACTTAACCGCTGTGAATTGTTAATCGAGATTATTGCACTACACGATAAGGTTCCCCCCCCATGAACCATGGACCTTGCCGTTGGTGGGGAGGCTTGCGTGCCTCAGCGATACAGATAGCCGTACCGTAGGTGCAACCACAACGGAGGGGTATCTGTTGAGAGGCCAGACAAACGTGTGGTTCCTGAAGAGGGGCAGCAGCCTTTTCAGTAGTTGCAAGGGCAACAGTCTGGATGATTGACTGATCTGGCCTTGTAACAATAACCAAAACGGCCTTGCTGTGCTGGTACTGCGAACGGCTGAAAGCAAGGGGAAACTACAGCCGTAATTTTTCCCGAGGGCATGCAGCTTTACTGTATGATTAAATGATGATGGCGTCCTCTTGGGTAAAATATTCCGGAGGTAAAATAGTCCCCCATTCGGATCTCCGGGCGGGGACTACTCAAGAGGATGTCGTTATCAGGAGAAAGAAAACTGGCGTTCTACGGATCGGAGCGTGGAATGTCAGATCCCTTAATCGGGCAGGTAGGTTAGAAAATTTAAAAAGGGAAATGGATAGGTTGAAGTTAGATATAGTGGGAATTAGTGAAGTTCGGTGGCAGGAGGAACAAGACTTCTGGTCAGGTGACTACAGGGTTATAAACACAAAATCAAATAGGGGTAATGCAGGAGTAGGTTTAATAATGAATAGGAAAATAGGAATGCGGGTAAGCTACTACAAACAGCATAGTGAACGCATTATTGTGGCCAAGATAGATACGAAGCCCACACCTACTACAGTAGTACAAGTTTATATGCCAACTAGCTCTGCAGATGACGAAGAAATTGAAGAAATGTATGATGAAATAAAAGAAATTATTCAGATTGTGAAGGGAGACGAAAATTTAATAGTCATGGGTGACTGGAATTCGAGTGTAGGAAAAGGGAGAGAAGGAAACATAGTAGGTGAATATGGATTGGGGGACAGAAATGAAAGAGGAAGCCGCCTGGTAGAATTTTGCACAGAGCACAACATAATCATAGCTAACACTTGGTTTAAGAATCATGAAAGAAGGTTGTATACATGGAAGAACCCTGGAGATACTAAAAGGTATCAGATAGATTATATAATGGTAAGACAGAGATTTAGGAACCAGGTTTTAAATTGTAAGACATTTCCAGGGGCAGATGTGGACTCTGACCACAATCTATTGGTTATGACCTGTAGATTAAAACTGAAGAAACTGCAAAAAGGTGGGAATTTAAGGAGATGGGACCTGGATAAACTAAAAGAACCAGAGGTTGTACAGAGATTCAGGGAGAGCATAAGGGAGCAATTGACAGGAATGGGGGAAATAAATACAGTAGAAGAAGAATGGGTAGCTTTGAGGGATGAAGTAGTGAAGGCAGCAGAGGATCATGTAGGTAAAAAGACTAGGGCTAGTAGAAATCCTTGGGTAACAGAAGAAATATTGAATTTAATTGATGAAAGGAGAAAATATAAAAATGCAGTAAGTGAAACAGGCGAAAAGGAATACAAACGTCTCAAAAATGAGATCGACAGGAAGTGCAAAATGGCTAAGCAGGGATGGCTAGAGGACAAATGTAAGGACGTAGAGGCCTATCTCACTGGGGGTAAGATAGATACCGCCTACAGGAAAATTAAAGAGACCTTTGGAGATAAGAGAACGACTTGTATGAATATCAAGAGCTCAGATGGAAACCCAGTTCTAAGCAAAGAAGGGAAAGCAGAAAGGTGGAAGGAGTATATAGAGGGTCTATACAAGGGCGATGTACTTGAGGACAATATTATGGAAATGGAAGAGGATGTAGATGAAATGGGAGATATGATACTGCGTGAAGAGTTTGACAGAGCACTGAAAGACCTGAGTCGAAACAAGGCCCCTGGAGTAGACAACATTCCATTGGAACTACTGACGGCCTTGGGAGAGCCAGTCCTGACAAAACTCTACCATCTGGTGAGCAAGATGTATGAAACAGGCGAAATACCCTCAGACTTCAAGAAGAATATAATAATTCCAATCCCAAAGAAAGCAGGTGTTGACAGATGTGAAAATTACCGAACTATCAGCTTAATAAGTCACAGCTGCAAAATACTAACACGAATTCTTTACAGACGAATGGAAAAACTAGTAGAAGCCAACCTCGGGGAAGATCAGTTTGGATTCCGTAGAAACACTGGAACACGTGAGGCAATACTGACCTTACGACTTATCTTAGAAGAAAGATTAAGGAAAGGCAAACCTACGTTTCTAGCATTTGTAGACTTAGAGAAAGCTTTTGACAATGTTGACTGGAATACTCTCTTTCAAATTCTAAAGGTGGCAGGGGTAAAATACAGGGAGCGAAAGGCTATTTACAATTTGTACAGAAACCAGATGGCAGTTATAAGAGTCGAGGGACATGAAAGGGAAGCAGTGGTTGGGAAGGGAGTAAGACAGGGTTGTAGCCTCTCCCCGATGTTGTTCAATCTGTATATTGAGCAAGCAGTAAAGGAAACAAAAGAAAAATTCAGAGTAGGTATTAAAATTCATGGAGAAGAAATAAAAACTTTGAGGTTCGCCGATGACATTGTAATTCTGTCAGAGACAGCAAAGGACTTGGAAGAGCAGTTGAATGGAATGGACAGTGTCTTGAAAGGAGGATATAAGATGAACATCAACAAAAGCAAAACAAGGATAATGGAATGTAGTCTAATTAAGTCGGGTGATGCTGAGGGAATTAGATTAGGAAATGAGGCACTTAAAGTAGTAAAGGAGTTTTGCTATTTGGGGAGCAAAATAACTGATGATGGTCGAAGTAGAGAGGATATAAAATGTAGGCTGGCAATGGCAAGGAAAGCGTTTCTGAAGAAGAGAAATTTGTTAACATCCAGTATTGATTTAAGTGTCAGGAAGTCATTTCTGAAAGTATTCGTATGGAGTGTAGCCATGTATGGAAGTGAAACATGGACGATAAATAGTTTGGACAAGAAGAGAATAGAAGCTTTCGAAATGTGGTGCTACAGAAGAATGCTGAAGATTAGATGGGTAGATCACATAACTAATGAGGAAGTATTGAACAGGATTGGGGAGAAGAGAAGTTTGTGGCACAACTTGACCAGAAGAAGGGATCGGTTGGTAGGACATGTTCTGAGGCATCAAGGGATCACCAATTTAGTATTGGAGGGCAGCGTGGAGGGTAAAAATCGTAGAGGGAGACCAAGAGATGAATACACTAAGCAGATTCAGAAGGATGTAGGTTGCAGTAGGTACTGGGAGATGAAAAAGCTTGCACAGGATAGAGTAGCATGGAGAGCTGCATCAAACCAGTCTCAGGACTGAAGACCACAACAACAACAACAACAACGATAAGGTTTACCCTCAATACATCAGCCCTTCTCCACTATTCCAGGAAGTTCGTACAATCATTAGCAGAACGCCCCATACAAGGTTGGTAGAATGTTTTTACTGAGACAGATCCTTGAATATAGGTTTGTTTGTGTTGCCCTTTACACACGCTTTACTTTTCCCCTTTGTTCCATCATCTGTCATGCAGGCTCTCTGAGTAGAAGCGCGATAAAAAGTCCGTTTCCGAGACTAAGAGTGAGTTGGCGCCATCGCTTTTTGATTCAGTTCTCTTCACAGAAATACGCATCACGTTTTTTTACTGTTTTTGTATTCTGGTACTAAACACGTCTAGTGAATTATTTTTAAAATCTTGCTAGGGATTGTGTGTAATTAATTAGTGACCAATACAGGAAACAAAAAATTGGCCTCCTTGTCAATATGACACCTCGCTGTCAAGGCAATCGACAGTTCTCTTTAATTACTTTCATTCTGCTGGGTCCTACAGCCTCCAGAAATCTTGTAGAGCGTCTACCTAGGCTGCTGTATTCTTGAGTCACATAATTTGGCATGCACTTCTTTCTCAGGTATTTTTTATTAAACTGGTAGCACCACTGTAATTCATATTTACAATACTACGCTACTGAACTACTGTCTAGGTAGGCTAAAGGTAACGCACTGACATTTTGACAGACTAAAATGAAAATATAAGCTGCAGAAAATTTTTGTTACGTTGCCATTTGTTATGATTGTTTCACAGCACCTCACAAAATGGTTCACGTCACTTACCTGCTACCTAAGTGCAGGATTTGGATAGATATCGTTGTTAATTCTGAACACTCTGCCAGTGTGTACATCCATGTGCCACTTGCACAAGAAGAGAATTTTTGTCACTAAGATATTGAATAAACTGTCGACTAGATATTTCGTGGCAACAAGGATGCAAGGCAAGGGAAAATTTTGCATTCTTCGTGTTCCACAGTTTAAGTATTTGTTGAAAGAGATTTAGCAAATACCATGAGCTGCATGTTAAATATTTAACTACCAGACGGGTATTTAGGCATAAAGCCCATCTACAGTAGCATCTCATACGCAGAACAAACAATTATATGCATATCTGTATCTACAACATAACATTTGTACACATAACAATAGAAAGACTAATTTGCCTACATTTCGTGTACATCTATATCAAATGAGATGAGTATTAACAATAAATTCTTTAAAATGTCAAAAATGATGTTTATCTTGAAAACAAAGCCCTTGTAGATACTGAAAATCTAATTATGACAATATCTGTATGATTCTAGTACATACATACATTAATCCTTGTTCCATAGATCATGAATACGACATTTCGTAATGATGTGGAACATGTCATTTTAACATAATTTTTCTTTACACAAATTAATTAATTAATTAATTTTTTTACAGTTACTACTTCATATCTAAGAACTCATGTATTGAGTAGAAGGACTTTTCATTCAGAAATTCTTTTAATTTACTTTTAAATGTTGGTTGGCTATCTGTCAGACTTTTAATACTATTTGGCAAATAACCACAGATATTTGTAGCAGCATAACTCACCTCTTTCTGTGCCAAAGTGGGATTTAATCCAGGATAGAGAAGACCATTTTTTCTCCTCGTGCTGTAGCTATGCACTTCGCTGTTATTTTTGAATTGAAATGGGTTATTTATGTCAAATTTCATAAGTGAATGTATGTATTACAAAGGTACTGTGTATATCCTGAGTTCTGTAAATAAATGTCTGCAAAGTGATCTTGGGTGTGCTCCAGCTATTATTCTGAATACATGCTTTTGTGCAAAGAATACTTTCTCTCTTAATAACGAATTGCCCCAAAATATAATGCACTTTCTCTCTTAATAACGAATTTCCCCAAAATATAATGCGATATGAAAGGAGTGAATGAAAATGGGCATAGTAGGCTAATTTACTGATATGTTTATCACCAAAATTTGCAATAACCTTGATAGCATAAGCAGTTGAACCTAACTGTTTGAGCAGATCGTTGATGAGTTTCTTCCAATTCAATTTCTCATCAATGCACACACCCAGAAATTTTGAGTATTCTGCCTTGGCAACAGACTTCTGTTCATAGACTATATTTATCTATGTTGTTATGCCATTTACTGTACAGAATTGTGTAAATTGTGTTTTCTCAAAATTTTGTGAGAGCCCATTTGCAGAGAACCACTTAATAATTTTCTGAAAGACGTTATCTACAAATTCTGCACCTGATTCTTGCTTGTTGGGTGTATCATCAGCAAAAAGAATTAGCTTTGCATCTTCGTGAATACAGAGTGGCAAGTCGTTAATATATGTTAAGAACAATAAGGGACCCAGTTTGAGGCTACTGCTGGTTTTTGCAGACTGTCTGTACCGTTAATTTCGCCAGTTAAGTATGAATTAAACCAAATGTGCACTGTTCCACTCAACCCACCATACTTAGGCTTATCTAGAAGATTTTCATGATTCACACAATCAAAAGCATTTAAGAGATCACAAATATCCAAATGGGCGATGTATGGTTATTCAATGCACTTAATATCTGGTCAGTTAAAGCATACATAGCATTTTATGTTGAAAAGCCTTTCTGCAAACCAAACTGAAGTTTTGTTAGTACTTCACTTTTACAAGTATGTGATGCAACTCTTGAATATATTACTTTTTCAAGAATATTGGATAAACCTGTCAGAAGTGAGATTGGGTGGTAGTTGTTAGCATCAGATCTATCCCCTTTCTTATGCAATGGTTTAACAATAGTATATTTCAGTCTATCTGGAAAAATGCCCTGTCTCAGTGAGCTACCAAATACATGGCTGAGAGTCCTACTTAGTTGCTGGGAACAAGCTTTTAGCACTCTGTTGGAACTACCATCAATTCCATGTGAGCTTTTATTTATTTATTTTATGCATTTATTTCACCTGGCATTTATTTTACCTGGCCCTCTCTTACACCTAACCAGGCATACTCAGATTGAACGAATTTCAGTTTGTACAGAACATTATGGACATATAACGTGTTATATAGTATAAATGTTAAAGAAAAAAATCAGAGATTATAACAGTAGTACAATGATAATTATAACAATAAAAAATAATTATAACAATCAAGAATAATAATAATAATAGTAATGACTATGTATATGAAAGTAAACATATTTTTCTTTTATGAATGTCAGTCCTATTGCTAGTTGGGAATTTTCTCGTTATGTTCTTGCAGCTTGTGAGTTATTTTCATAAGACGATAGAATGGGGTGAAAGAGATATAGAAGAGGTAGATAGGTTAGAGGAAGAGAAACAGAATGGTAAAATTCGAAGCTATGATCGAGAGGAGAAAGAAAGAGATGAGAGGGGCACAACAATGGTTGCTATACCATCCCTAATATGTAAGTTTTGAGTTCCCTCTTGAATGTTGAGTGGTTCTGGATAAGACGCAGATCACAGGGGAGCGCGTTCCATAGTCGTATGGCTGAGATGGAGAATGACACGGAGAAAGATTTTCTGTTATGTAAAGGTACAGCCAAGATGCTAGACGTATCCGATCTGGTATTGCGGTTGTTGAATGATGATAGGTGTTTAATGTGAGAAGATAAGTATTGGGGGCACCAGTGGCTAAAAAATCGATGAAGTAAGCACATCGTGTGGAGATCGTGTGCCTTATGTGGGCGTATCCAACCTAGCTGGGAGTATGAAGGACTGATATGATCATACAACCGTATATTGCACACGTATCTAACGCAAGCATTCATCACTAGCTCGAGGCATCTCGAATTTTCACTATTTGTGCCGTGTTGAACTACATCACAGTAGTAAAGATTAGGCAAGACTAGTGTTTGGACTAATTTTTGTTTAACATGGGCTGGAAATATTTTTCTAAATTTTTGAATTGCATGTAGGGAGCAGAGCGATTTCTGGCAAGCTGTGACTGTTTGTTCTTCCCAGTTTAGGTGTTCATCCAAGATTATTCCAAGGTCTTTTACAGTTTTTTGGTATGGTAGTTGGATACCATTGAGGAGTATTTGAGAGACTGTTTTGCGAAAGTACCGGCTGATTAACTTTGGATGAGATATAAGTATGACCTGGGATTTCTTGGGGTTTAGTTTCAGACCTAGGTTCTGTGCCCATCGAGAAACAGAGCAAAGATCTGCGTTCATACTCGCTACTGCGTCAGCAATGTTCTTGGGGCTTGCACTTATGTACAGTTGGATCTCGTCGGCATATAGATGGTAATTGCAGGAGTGAATCACTGAAGAAATATCATTAATGTACAGTGAGAAGAGTAATGGACCAAGGACGCAGCTTTGGGGAACTCCTGAGCGCACGTTTTTCCATGATGACTTTTCCGACCCACAAATGACTTGTTGACTTCTGTTTTTGAGGTAGCTGTCGAACCAGTGTATTGCGCTGTTTGAGAAATTCAGCTGTTTCATTTTAATTAGTAATATATCAAAGTCAACTGTATCAAAAGCCTTGCTAAAGTCAAGCAGTATTAGGATGGTAGCTTCACGTTTGTCCATAGCATGTTTAATGTCATCAGTTACTTTGATTAATGCAGTTACTGTTCTATGGTGCTTTCGAAAGCCTGACTGATATTTGTCATGGGTGTTTTGAGTGAATTTATTATTTTCCTAATTTCAGTAGGAGAGGTGGGCTGAAATTCAGTTTTATCAAATTGCATAGGTACTGCCTCTTCCACATACTGCCTTGCGTTTTCGAATGATCAGCTGGATCCTATTTTCTCTACAACACTTAAAAATGATTATTAAAATGTTTTCTACTTCTGACTTCTTGTTAACAAACTTTTCATTGTGTTTGATAGAAATGCAGTCTTCCTGGGCTCTCAGTTGCCCTGTTTCCCTTTTAACGATATTCCAAGTTGTTTTAATTTTATTATCAGATGTGCTAATCTCAGACATAATGCACATACTTTTGGTCTTTCTAACAACTTTTCTTAGTACAGTGCAGTAGTTTTTATAATGTTTCACTGTTTTCAGGATCATTACTCCTCCTAGCTATAAGATAAATTTCCCTTTTCTGTTTACAAGATATTTTATGTCTTTAGTAAGACATGGGTTTTTACATGGTTTCTTACAATTAAATTTCACTGTTTTCTTAGGGAAACTGTTTTCAAATATACTCACAAAGGTACTATGAAATAGGTTAAATTTTATATTAGCATCATGTTCCCTGTCCACCTCATCCCAATCTAACTGTTGCAAGCTTTCCCTAAAATTTTGAATTGTTAAATCGTTAATTGAATGCACTCTTTTGGAGATGATCAGACAGACCATTCTCAACAGGAAAAGTTTTTATTTGATTTAATTTATCTTGGTCTGTGTAAACATTACCTATCAGTGTGCTTCTTTCCTGTACCACCCGAGTAGGAAAATCAATAACTGACGTCAAATTGAAAGAACCAACTAGTGCTTCAAGGTCAACGATTCTACCGGACTATTTCAGAAAATCTGCATTAAAATCCTCACAAATAATAATTTGCTTTCCTCTGTCTGACAGATAGCAAAACAAAGAATCTAAGTTTTTCAAAAATAGTTGAAAATATCCCAATGGGGACCTAAACATGGCTACAATTATAAAAGTATGATTTAAGATCTATCTTACCTCATAGCACTAGGTCGTCTTGCGTACATATTATAGTTGTGAAACGGCGACATTTTCTGGTCACACTGGACGCTACTGTCACAACAATGTAATCATGGAACGATGGATCGGCCAAAGGGTCTGTGTTATAGATCTTTTAGTATCCCTGAAATCATATAGATTTACCTGAGACATTCATTGACAAATGTATTAAATACCGTGCTTGGACGATTATTATATAGGGGTATAATATATGATGTACGTGTGTTAGAATGTATATAAAGAGAGAAAAACTGATTCTAACTGTCACGGACGACATACTGTGTAAGGCGTAAGTAGTACAAAACCCGGTCTATAATATAATGAGGTTGCAAACTCGAACATGGATCTGATAGTGAACCATCAAATTGCGTCAAATTAATCATTTTTAGATGCCGTAACCTCACGAAGCCTACATTTGTTTTCCATTAAAACAGGATTACAGTTCTGTATATGGATTTTATTTCGTGTTCTTTCACTGAAGACGTTGTCAGGGTGTTAAGTCTTGTGAGTGCACGTCTCAGTTTCTTCTTGGATGTTCAATGATCTTCCTTTTGTCCCTTGTGAAGAATGGCGGCCTTTTTAGTGAGTTCACATAAATGAGCACTGAATGCTAAAGGACTGGTTTCACTAACATTAATATGTTCTCCGAAGTTCGTCTTGAAGTGTCTCCCTGTACATAATATATAAGTAAATTAGCGTTTCTATTGTTACGTACGTACACAACTGATGTTATATTGTAGACACAGACACGCACACAGATGTTTAATTGACCTCTGTGTCATATACCACTGTCCATAGGCCCTAGCCCGAATACCGGTCTGGCAATTAAATACTTTAGACGCAGGTTATGTTGTTAACAAAATATCTTTAAGAAAGGAATTCAAAGGGTTTGCTACTTATGCTCTTGAAGTACGAGAAACTTGTCCACTTCTACCACTCCACTAACATGAACAATATTTATTATGAGGTTTTCGAGCTGGGACACTGAAGCACTTAGGGTCGTCACCGTGCGTCGAGTACGTTCCTCGCCTTCTCTCTCTCCCCCCCTCCCCCCCTCCCCATCCCACACACACCCACAATAAATACTTCACACTGCAACAGAGAGTGCACCGCTGAGAAAGTCAGAAATTAAAGCTGTATACCACAACAAGAGTTGAACTATGAAATGAAAGTAGCCTGGGTGATCTGAAGCGGTGGGAATGTCGTCTGCAAATGGAAGATACAGCGTTTGAGTCGTGGTCTAGCACACGATTCTATTTTCTTAGGACGTTCATATATCATAATGTGATCGAAGTAATGAACCATTTGACGTGAAACAAATTTTCCCCTGCAAGCGTGATTCGTCTCGGTATCGCATTACCTGGGAGCTAAATTTTGCATCGCGACCTGACGTCAATCAGGCTCTAACTCAGATATTTATGTTAAAGCACAACTGATAACATACGTAGCCGCCCCCTCAAGGAAGCTCTCACAACAAAGCGTGTGTTGCCCTCAACTACGGTATGGGGACAACATTGACCATACAAGACCACTTATGTTCCTCAAGCTGTGATCGAGGAATCCTACTGTTGTGTGTGGACTTGAATACTTACCAGATTACCACATTAGAAAACTTTACTATTCCATACGATGACTTGCCCTTGGATCCCAGGGACACTCGGGCCAACTGTCTATAAGCTCTACCGGACTTTGAATCGTCACAGACAAGTTACTATTTCACTTAATGTACTGTACTGTGTGAAATGATCGTCGAAAAGAATGACTCGGCATTTACAAGTCAAAACAACATTTTGCGAAATTAAAAGCGAGGGGCGGCAATATTAATAGTGCAATGGGAATTCAACTGTTAAACGGAGAGGAGAGAGCGGAAAGATGGAAAGAGTACATTAAAGGCCTCTATGAGGGTGAGTACGTGATAGAAGAATAAAGTGGAGTATTTGTAGAAGTGACTGAGGATCCACTGCTAGAGTCAGAATTTAAAAGAGCTTTGCAAGATTTAAGATCAGATAAGGCAGAAGGGATAACAATATTCCAACGGAATTTCTGAAATCATTGGCAACCAAACGACTGTTCACTTTGGAGTGCAAAATCTATGGGACTGACGACATACCATCAGACATCCGGTAAAACATCATCCACACAGTTCAGAGATAGTAAGACCCGATACGTACGATAGCCATCGCACGGTTAGCTTAACAGCTTATCCATCCGAGTTGCTAAGAAGAACAATATACAAAAGATTGGAAAAGAAAGTAGAGAATCTCTTAGATGACGAATGGTTTGGCTTTAGGAAAGGAAAAGGCACCAGAAAGGCAGTTCTGACGTTGTGGTGGATAATGGACACAACACTGAGGAAAAATCAATACATATTCATAGGATTTATCGATTCGGAAGATAAGTTCGACAGTGTAAAATCGTGCAAGATGTCCGCATTCTCAAAAAAGCAGGTGTTAACTATAGGGAAAGATGGGTAACATTAGCCAACAAAATTTTTACTTTTTTATGTAACGAGCATGCAAAACGCTAATCTTCATGTTTTCGGGTGTGCTGATGGCGAAAACGTTAATGAAAATGCAAGATTAGTTCTCGTTTTGAAGTTTGCGTTATTACCTATATAAGCCTATCAGTGTATTTACCTTGGCGCTATCCCTCAGAGGAAGGTCACTGAAGGCGCATCCGCTTTGCCTGGCGTTTGCAGATTTCTGCTGATGATCCCTGATTAGGGCCCAGCAGTAATCGGCTAACACTGATGCACTCCACTTTCCCTAGTCCCTCATTTACATGTTCCCTTTGTTGGTGGAAGCGTTCTTCGTGTTCGTCGGTTACAGCACCACAGTTATTAGGAAAGAAGTTCACGTGGGAATGTAGGAAATATAACTTCAAGGATACGTTGCACCTCAGACTACTGTAGCACAGTAGAAGGTAGCCACAAGGTCTTTATAATTTTCTGCCCCGTTATTTTCTCGAAAGTTTCTTGACACTTGAGCAAAGGCATCCAAAACTAACCTTCTATCATATGTTAGGATGGTGTAGAAATTCTCAGTAAGTAACATTTACGTATCTGGGGACAAACGAAAATCTCATCTTTTATTTCCGCCTCACTAAGATGTGGAAATTTCTCGCACAAATAGAGAAATGCTTCCTCAGTTTTGTCCATGAATTTAACGAAGTTTTTCATTAGCTCCCATTTTATATGACGAGCAGAGAGAACTATTTTCTTCGATTCTACCAGTTCTCCCCGCAAACTAACACAACACAGCTTGTAGCAGACTAAAACTACGCTTGAATGAAACATACTCAGCTCCGCCCTTCCTCTCCCACTTCCCCTTGTTGCTACGACCCCCCTCTAAAAATTCTGCATAATACACACAGCTATTGTTGCCTGAAATATCACTCTGTATACCATGAGCGGGTTTTCGAAGCTTCTGTGGGAAGGAATTGACAATGAATGTTAATAAAATATACTTCTAATTATAATTATTTGCACCCCTTTTAACTTGGAAACGAGAGCTAATTCCTGGTTTTCAATGTCGCTTTCTTTACCAGCATGGTCGATATACTTAGCAAACGTTTATTTCACCCTAGTTACATTTTCACTGTTCGCTAGTGTAATATGCAAGGACAGAGAGGGGACAATAAGGCTGAAAGACCAAGAAGAAAGTGCTGCAATTAAAGAGGATGTAAGACAGGGATACAGTCTTTCTCTCCTAATGTTCAATCTGTACATCAAACAAGAAATGAAGGAAATAAAAGAAAGTTGCAAGAGTGGGATTAAAATTGATGGCGAAAGAATACCAACAATAAGATTAGCATATGACGTTGCTATTCTCAGTGAAAGAGAAGAGGAATTACAGTATCTCTTGTCTGGAACGAACAGTCTAATTAGTTTACAATATGGTTTCAGAGTAAACTGAAGGAAGGTGAAGGTCAGGAAAAGTAGCGAAACCAAACACCTAAATAGGTGATCACGAACTAGACCAAGTTAAGGAATTCTGCTACCTTGGAAGAAAAAATAACCCATGGCTGGCGAAGCAGGAAAGACTTCAAAAGTAGAGTAGCACAGGAAAAGAGGACTCTCCCGGTCAAGAGGATTCTACTGCTATCAAACATAAGCCTTAATTTGAGGAAGCAATTTCTGAGAACGTACAATTTGAGCAAGCACTGTATGGCCTGGGGATAAAAGTGGGTAAAAAAAAGTAGAAGCCCTTGAGATGTGGTGCTACAGAAGAATGCTGAAAATTAGGTGGACTGATAAGGTAAGGAATGTGGACTTCTATGAAGAGCCGGCCGAAGTGGCCGTGCGGTTAAAGGCGCTGCAGTCTGGAACCGCAAGACCGCTACGGTCGCAGGTTCGAATCCTGCCTCGGGCATGGATGTTTGTGATGTCCTTAGGTTAGTTAGGTTTAACTAGTTCTAAGTTCTAGGGGACTACTGACCTCAGCAGTTGAGTCCCATAGTGCTCAGAGCCATTTGAACCATTTTCTATGAAGAATGGGGAAAGAAAGAAACATATGGAAAAGACTGAAAATGTGTTGATTATTGAAAAACACCGTGTACACATCTGATCACCCAACGCCATGTTACGCCGATATTTCAGTATGCATGGGAATAATATTCTAATTTTGTGTCCACATACTGGCAATTCGTAATTAAAACGAAAGAAAACAGCTACGACAAATGTCAGGACAACATGGAGCAGATAATGACGAGTTATTTTCCATCACTGACTCACGTATTAATTAAGGAATTTCATAACTACAATAATCTATCGCAACATCATGTAAGCACACTAAAATCCTATTGACCGACTAATCAGTGTAACTATATAAACACAATAAGGCAGCACAGTTAATAAATTGAATAATTTACTGGCAGAGACAGCAAGCTCATAATGAAACTTTACAGGTAAGTGCCAGTTACTTTATAATGAAGTCTTATGTAAATAGTCAATGAGAGGAATCAGCTGTTTACCCTGTTTTTAATTACTAACTTTCAGAATGCGAACGCAGACTGTTAGTGAGAAACTGCACTTTTCAAATAAATACTGTTTAAAGGGGTTGTTGGTGTGCGTCGCTGTTCAGTGGGAGATAAATAATTTCCGTATCCTTAGTCGTTCCTGTTATTGTCATGCTACGTGAATTATTACAAAAAAATAAGGTTCAAATGGCTCTGAGCACTATGGGACTTAACTTCTGAGGTCATCAGTCCCCTAGAACTTAGAACTACTAAAACGTAACTAACCTAAGGACATCACACACACCCATGCCCGAGGCAGGATTCGAACCTGCGACCGTAGCGGTCGCGCGGTTCCAGACTATAGCGCCTAGAACCGCTCGGCCACCTCGGCCGGCAATTATTACATAGTGGCCCATTTCTTCTTGTAGCGTCTCCAACACATAAGGTTAAAGTGCAGATATTTTTCTTTGTGGTACCTTAAGATTCATGAGTGCGTTGACTGTTTTTTCTCCGTGTTAAACAGGTATCCCTGAAATACGTCACAAACTTTACGACCTGATGATTCCTGCACGGTCGTAACTGCACCGTTAAGTGGACTACGCCTTTCCGTGTAGACTAAACGCTCGTTTCGTATCCACGCGTCCATACTTCAACACCTGACTTGCCATCGAAGGGAAAACAAGCATTAATGGCTTGCTTTTTTCGCATGAGCTCAGAGCTACTAGCCAATCTAAAAACATACTACTACTAATAGCTAAATTATTACCCTGTAAAAGACATAAATACTGATGTAATGTTGTTCGGTACATCGTCCTCAGTCAACAATGGAAATATCTATACTTATACCCATTACACACGTTTCTCCATATTATTTCTTCGAACATTATAGAATGCTGACAGTTGTACACAGAGTATGTGCAATTACCATCAGGAACAGACTGCCAAAGAATATTATTCTTAAAGTTGATATGATAAAAGATATTCTCTCCGTAACTAGTGCATTTTCTACTTCGAGGACAAGACATGTTTTACATTCCTTGTTTCTTTCTAACTCACGTTCTACTTGTCAGAACAGTTGAAATAACTGATTACACAAATAATGTTGCTGTTGTTGTTGTCTTCTTCAGACCGAAGAACGGTTTGATGCAGCTCTCCATGCTACACTACACTGCTCAAGCCTCTTCCTTTCCAAATGATTACTGCAACATACAACCTCTGAATCTGCTTACTGTAGTCATCTGCTCTCCCTCTACAATTGTCAGCCCCCTCTCCCCCATACACACACACACTCATCCCTCCAGAACTAAACTGGTGATCCCTTGATGCCTCAGAATGTGTCGTATGAACCGATTCATTCTTCAAGTCGGGTTGTGCTACAAATTTCTTTTCTCACCAGTTCTACTCATTACCTCCTCATTAGTTACGTGATCTACCCATCTAATCTTCAGCATTCTTCTGTAGCACCTCATTCCAAAAGCTGCTATTATTTTCTTGTTCAAGCTGCAATAATATTATCTGTAACACTAAAGTTCAGAGACAGCAGTGACAATATTTATGCAGGTCCTTATGACAGTAACAGGCGGCGTTACGGGATACAGTCTCAGAACGGTGGCGCGTGCTTTGAATTATTCCAGATCGTATTATGGATTGAGACTAATAAAGTTATGAATAAAGTTTATGCTGCGCTTCTACGTTTCGCAGGTCAGTGACTTCAAGTGTATTTTACTTTCTTGACATACTGTATCGTTACAAAGGCCACGTGTTAAGACATTAGGGAATAGCTTCCGTGATGCTAGAGGAAGCTACAAAGGGTGAAAGCTTTAGAGAAAGACGGAGATCGGAACACATGCAACAAGTAATTGAAGATGTATGGTGCAAGTGCTTTTCTGATATGAAGAGGTTGCCACAGGAGAGGAATTCGTGGTGGACCGCATCAAACCAGCGAGGAGACTGATGACATTTACAAATGTTGACATAAGCTTATCAGTTTGTGGTGAAATATAATCGTTCTGGGTTGCCGACTATTTACGATACACTCGGTGCTATTCCTGATGCAGTGCATCATACGCCACATTCACATGTCTAACACTCAAGGCGTCCATAGCGAACATGTTTCATCAATGTGTGTGCCTATCGTACATGACAATTCGTAATTCTGTTGAATGTAGAAAGGTGCCGTAAACATGAGTCTGCTGCGTATGGAAGCATTTGTAGGCAGCCAGCAAGTAAGTGCTGTATTTCCTGGAGGAGCGGCTGCCTCGCCTTCTTTCATCCAGAAGGGGAAGTGCCTTAGCGCCGGCCTCTCTTGTGATTTCCCCAGGCGTTCGCCCCGCTGGATCCCTTGTCTCTATCTCCAAAATACAAGAGCTCTGGAGATGATGTTGTCATATCTGGTTATTGACTTACTGTACTGCATAGCGCTGTAGCTGTGCTGCGACTTCAGGAACTGTGTTTCCGTTGTTGCATAGTAACGGGCCATCCGAATTAAAAGAATGGACCGACTGACTGAGCTTGGGTCACACATTTAAATAAAACATGTAAACACTTAAACATGCCAAAACCAACTTACATGGACTCACAGTTTAAAGGAATATGAATTTAAGAACAAGCCAAAATTACTTAAAAGACTTAAGCCTTCACTGATACGAATCACTTAAGAGAACAGTCCATGAAGTAATCTCTCATGAAGCCAGCTTTAGCCGAAGTGTCTTCCAATTATTTAAACAGATTTGACAGTAACAGTGAATTCAGAATACACTTATTAGAAGGAGGGAACACTGGCAAGCAACAGCTAAAAATTCTTATCTGAAGAAAGAATTAACAAGCTGACGAGTAATACTTCACTACGCCTTATGAACTACAATATCATCGAGGAAAGTGTACTTTAGTTGAGACAGGACAGTAAGTATGGTTTAATTGTAAAAAATTAAGTTGGAAACCAGGAAGTACACACATACAACCGTAACTACCAAAGAAAATTTTTGATCATATGGTTCTTTCGACACATAATCATGCAATAATAGGGAATGAAGGTATAGACCGCTACAGTAATCATAAGGGAAACTATCTTTCAATACGTCCAACTAACATTGGAAATACTATTATAACAGCTGCATTATATTCATGATAATATAATGCATAAACAACGTTAGCTTTTCTTGTCCACTGCGTGCTGGGCCGGTGTCACTCTCCTTACCACATGTGGCAGACATTTAGCACATCGATTCTTATGAGTGATAAATGCAAAGGGGATAGAATCTGCAACAGACTATAATTAATAGACAGTAATAGTTGTTCTTAAAATCAAGGCATTGCAACGCATCTTCCTGTCACTGTAACTGCTGGCCAATGTAAATATCAGTACACATCTCAGTAGCCGATCACGTGGAGTGCAGGTCGCATTCAGAAAATAGCATGTAGAAACGTCAGCGCCCAGAGAAACACTCTGTGCGCTTTAACACAGGAACACAGTTTGCAGATGGTCTCAATACAGCTCACTGCCATCCAGGGAGAAACTCGGCAGATATGATTGCACCTTTTAGCTCTAAGAGCAAACGCAGTCCAGACTCGGGACACACACCAAAACTGCACACTCTTCCGTCGTAAAGGGACCCGGAGGATACAGACTTCGGGTACAGAATCTTTCATAATATGAACTTCAGGGTACACGCTAGACCAGCTGCGGACGGCTGTTTACAACGAAAGCCACCACATCTGTCCGTTTCCTCCTACTGCTCCGTAATGTCCACTTCCTCCTCGCTGTCCTACAGATAAATACTTTTTCTGGCAGCTATCTCCAAATCGCAGACAGTGGAAGTACTGCCAACTGAGGTCATACCTTGGAACAGTGCCAACAACGGCACACACTCTTAGCAAGATCTTGGTTTCTAAGAAATTATTTTCAAAAGAATCTTATGTCATTGAGTAAAAGGGAAGGTGATGCAATGGCCAAAGAGCTGGAGGATTGCTGGTGGATTTCCATTCCACCTTTCGAATATAGGTTTTTCATTATTTCTACAAATCAACGCGTGTTTGGCCCTGCCAGCGCAGCACACGAGGACACGTAATTTCTCTCCTGTTAGCTGGAGGGTTATATTACCGTTCTGCAAATTTAAGAGCAGAATATGAGGCCTCACTCTCCTTGTATCAGTTCTTCACAAAGAAAGAGTTTATACTGGTCATTCTGCTGTTGTTCATTTAAATCATGTGTGGAGTAATGTTACTGAACAGAATCATGTTGGGGGAGAATTTATTTCTAGGTGAATCTATTAGTAGTATAATAAATGCAGTACGTGAGTGTTGTCTCTCAGACCTTAACGTTACAATACTTATAACGCAAATAAACTGAATATTTAAAGAAAAAATGGTTTGAGCAAGAGAAATGTTGTACCAAGAGATTTAATTTTACTTCTTTCCGGCCGATATGGCCGGCCGGAGTGGCCGTGCGGTTCTAGGCGCTGCAGTCTGGAACCGAGCGACCGCTACGGTCGCAGGTTCGAATCCTGCCTCGGGCATGGATATGTGTGATGTCCTTAGGTTAGTTAGGTTTAATTAGTTCTATGTTCTAGGCGACTGATGACCTCGGAAGTTAAGTCGCATAGTGCTCAGAGCCATTTGAACCAACCGGCCGATATACTTGTGTGATTAGCGATGTGTTATTATATGGTGCTTCCAATAAATTTAACGATAAATCCAAATTTCGTCATTAGTGACAACATGAGGAATGGTGGTTTACCAAATTTCAGAGGTTACATTTCATTCAGTACAAGAACATTTCAAGTTCTTTGCGAAGGATGAAACAAAAATTGTTAGCCTGAGGGAAAAGATATCACTAATAAGGACTGTGCTATTATATATTTTCAACGCAGCTTCACATTCCAGTATATGCAAACCAGTAAATTATTGGCTCAACCACACACGTAACTGTGTATGTTCTGTGAACATACACTTGTTTTTTCTAGCAAAAGATAATGGACACATTTCGTAACTTCAGAAACGTAAAGACTCACCTATGCTATTGCCATTACAGCCAGCGAGACCTAATGTGTCTCAACAAAGAGAAGTTCGTTATTTCGAGGGACATTTTCGAGTTAAACACAAAGATCCTGTGCCTTCAATTATGTTCTTTTGCAACCAATAAACCCGTCCAGAAAATGAAGCTCCTGTTAACGATGCTGTTAGCACACTTCAATAAACCTCTGTGGTAAAAGTAGTACGTCGAAAAATAACTCACATATTCATGACAGGAGGATACATGAGAGAGCTAATCAAGAGATGGAAAGACTCTTTGGCAGTAGCACTCTGTTCGGAGCTATGAAGCTGTGACAAAACTTCGGGGCAGAATTTCATCGCTCCAACAAAGTTTGAGCCCGACAACTTGCGTAATTGTTATCCAGACGGTAATTACTCTCAGCTGGCCGCTTTCCACATCATGCAGGTCCATGAGCATGAAACAGCCTGATCGTTCGCTTTAGATGAATCAATTAATTCTAGACAAGAGCTGTTGTTACTGTCGAGATCTGGAGCACTATACCAACTGTGGAATATACGTTTCTGTATTCTGAATTTCACAGATCTGAGTCACCTACTGCTCGCTATACATCTTTTAAATAAATATTTTTTCTACTTTTAGCCACGTTTTTTTGCCCTTTTGCAGCTTTCTGTAGTACTTAGAAAGTTGTTTCCTGATGTCTTACAACATTTCCCATCGTTCTGTCCCTTGTTCATGTCAGTGTTTTCTTGTCTTCCTTTCTTCGTAATTCCTTATCAGTCGAATTAATTTTCAACGTCCTTCCACAGCACCACATCTCAAAAACTTCGATTTTCTTCCTCTCCGGTTTTTCAACAGTCTGTGATTCACTGCTACACAATGCTGTGCTCCAACCAGACGTTCTCAGAAATTTCTTTCCCAGATCAAAGACGATGTTTGATACTAGCGTACTTCTTTTGGACAGGAATGGCTTCTTTGCCGGTGCCAATTTACTTTTCATATCCTCCTTGCTTCGTCCATCACGTGTGATTTTGCTTCCAGGGTAGTAGAATTCCTGAACTTCGTCTGCTTCTTGGTCCTGAATATTGATATTAATTTTATCACTAATCTCATTTTTTCCACATTCCTCTTGTTCTTCGGCTTCTCCTCAGTTTATATTCTGTGCTCATTAGACTGTTCATTCCGCTGTACGCGTCCCGCATTCATTTCACTGTGGGTAGTAACGTCATCAGGGCATCTTATCATTGACCCGAATTTTATTGCCACTCTATTTCCGTCATTGCTTTTTCGACGTGTAGATCAAAGAATATGAGCGAAAGATTGCATTACTATCTTATACCCTTGTTAATCTGGTCACTTTCAATATTTTTGCTCCCTCATGGTTCTCGAAAATATTCCCTATAGCATCCTTTTAAGGGGGGTAGGACGTCAAACGGGCCGACTTGGAACAGGAGAGGCACCACAGGACATTTTAATTTCCACTGTCTATACTTTTACAAATAAATTCATAAAACTTTGACAGCATGACTAGGAAGGATTCGGGATTCATATTCATAGCAGTAGAAGCTCAAAAACGTAACATAATACATTTTTTTTACATGTGAAATTTCATCATTTTTTCACTTATTACTGGCTGCATTTGTTGCTATAGGTACACTTTTCTTCCTAAGTAAGAGAGATTCTTCGATGACTTTTGCACAGCATACAAACCATAGTTACATGTGTATGAAACTCTAGAAGTTATTTAATTTATGAAAAAATGAATGAACTGTTACATTTTAAACTTCATGTTTAGAAAAAAATCAAGTTTTATAGTTAATTATCTCAATTTTTTCCACAGTTTTTAAATAGATTTGGAAAATTCTAGAGTTACGTACACCTGTAACTACTGTTTGTATGCGATGAAAAATTCGTCGAAGAATCTCTCTTCCTTAGGAAGAAAAGTGTTCCTATAGCAACAAATGCAGCCAGTAATAAGTGAAAAAATGATGCAATTTCACATGTAAAAAAAAGGTATTTTGCTACGGGGGACTTATGACCTAAGATGTTGAGTCCCATAGTGCTCAGAGCCATTTTGCTACGTTTTTGAACTTCCATTGCGATGAGTGTGAGTCCTCAATCCTTCCTGGTCATGGTGACAAAGTTTTATGAGTTTATTTGTAAAAGTATAGACAGTAGAAATTAAAATGTCCTGTGGTGACTCTCCTGCTCCAAGTCGGCCCGTTTGACGTCCTACCACCCTTAATTTTTTTTTCACTATTTCGAACCCTTTTTCGAGGACAACAGTATCTACAAACGTGTCTTGATTTTTTAAGTCTTGTTTCCATTAATCTATATCTCCATGGGAACTCTGCAAATCACATTCAAGTGTCTCGCTGAGGTTCATAGAACCGTCTTCATAATAATTCCCTCTTATTCCAACCACGTAGAGAGCGCGGAAAGAAAACGAACACCCATATCTTTCCGTGTGGTCTCTGATTTCCCTTATTTTGTTATGATGATCGTTTCTCCCTTTGTAGGTCAACGTCAAAAAAATATTTTCACATTCGGAGAAGAAAATTCGTGATTGAAATTTCGTGAGAAGACTCTGCCGCAACAAAAAAACGCCTTTGTTTTAATTATGTCCATCCCAAATCCTGTATCATTTCAGTCACAATATCTCCCCTTTTTCGCCACAGTATCAAACTTGCTGGCCTCCTTTAAACTTTCTCAATGTAGAATGAGATTTTCAGTCTGCAGCTGAGTGTGCGCTGATATGAAACTCCCTGGCAGATTAAAACTGTGTGCTGGACAGAGACTCGAACTCGGGACCTTTGCCTTTCGCGGGCAAGTGCTCTACCAACTGAGCTACCCAATCACGACTGACGCCGCGTCCTCACAGCTTTACTTCTACCAGTACCTCGTCTCCTACCTTCCAAAGTTTACAGAAGCTCTCCTGCGAACCTTGCAGTACTAGCACTCCTGAAAGAAAGGATATTGTGGAGACATGGCTTAGCCACAGCCTGGGGGATGGTAGAGTACTTTCCCGCGAAAAGCAAAGGTCCCGAGTTCGAGTTTCGGTCTGGCACACAGTTTTAATCTGCCAGGAAGTTTCTCAGTGTACTCCTTCAATCCCATCTGGTAAGGATCCCACACTGCGCAGCAGTGTTCTAAAAGAGTACGGACAAACGTAGTGTAGGCAGAGTCTCATTAGTAGATCTATTACGTTTTCTAAGTGTTCTGCCAATAAAATGCAGTCTTTGGTTAGCCTTCCCCACAACATTTTCTTTGTGTTTGTAATTGTAACTCCTAGGTATTTAGTTAAATTTACGTCCTTTAGATTTGACTGATTTATTGCGTAACCGAAATTTAACTGATTCCTTTTGGCACTCCTGTGGATGACCTCACACTTTTCGTTATTTAGAGCCAGTTGACAATTTTTTCACCGCACAGATATTTTTTAAAATCGTTTTGCATTTGTTTTAATCTTCTGATGATTTTAATAGTCGATAAAAGACAGCATCATCTACAAACAATCTAAGACGGCTGCTCAGATTGTCTCCTAAATCGTTTATATAAATAAGGAATAGCAAAGGGCCTCTAACACCACCTTGGGGAACGCCAGAAATCACATCTTATTTACTGGATGACATCCCGTCAGTTACTATGAACTGTGACCTCTCTCAGAGGAAATCACGAATCCAGTCACATAACTGAGACTACATTCCATAAGCATGCAATTTCACTACAAGCCGCTTGTGTGGTACAGTGTCAAAAGATTCCTAGAAATCTAGAAATACGGAATCAATTTGAAATCCCTTGTCAATAGCATTCATATGAGCAAAGAGCGATGTTTTATAAAGCTGTGTTTACTGAGTATCAATAGACCGTTCCGTTCCTTTTAATTCACAGTATTCGAACACAACGTATGCTCCACAATCCTGCTGCATATTGACGTTAATAATAGGGGCCTGTAATTAGTAGATTATTCCTACTACTTTTCTTGAATACTGGTGTGACCTGTGCAACTTTCCAGTCTTTGGGTACAGATCTTTCGTCGAGCGAACGGTTGTATATGATCGTTAAGTATGGAGTTATTGTATCACCATACTGTGAAAGGAACCTAACTAGTTTACAGTCTGGACCGGAAGATTTGATTTTGTTAAGTGATTTGATTTGCTTCACTACTCCGAGGATATTTACTTGTAAGTTACTCAAGTTGGCAGGTGTTCTGGATTCGAATTCTGGAATATTTACTTAGCCTTATTTGGTGAAGGAATTTCGAAAGGCTGCGTTTAGTACCTCCGGTTTGGCAGCACTGTCGTCAGTAGTATTTCCATTTTTAACACGCAGAGAAGGCACTGATTGTGTTTTGCCACTGGCATACTTCACATACGACCAGAGTCTCTTCGGATTTTCTGCCAGGTTTCGAGACAACGTTTCGTTGTGGAAACTGTTATAAGAATCTCGCATTGAAGTCCGCGTTAAATTTCGAGCTTCTGTGGGAGATAGCCAATCTTGATGATTTTGCGTCCATTTAAATTTGGCATGTTTTTTTCCTTGCTTCTGCAACAGTGTTCTGACCCGTTTTGTGCAGCAATGAGGATCAGCTCCACCACTTGTTAATTTATAGGGAGGCAGGTAGCATCACGTCACCATTTACCAACCACTCTCCAAGACTTGCGAGCAGCTCTGCAGGAAGAGAGGGCATTATTGCCTCAACATGAGATTGATGACATTCTTACCACGCCCTGTCTTTGTCGAGCCTGTACTGGTGCCAGGGGTAGTCACATCCCATACTGAGCACGTTAACCAGTTGTCGGAATGTGTGTGCAAATCCGTAAAATTGCAAGGAAAGAAGAAAACTTTCGTCTACCTTTGTGCATATAGCAGCTGTCTATGTTCTGCACTCTTTACATTGCTTCTACATCACTATCACCTTTGTGTACCGTTTCGTAGTGAAATAAACGCAACCTTGCAAAATTTCCGTTTGTTGCTTTAATTTTAGACATCAGTGTATTTCCAGAATGATATTTTCACTCTGCAGCGGAGTGTGCGCTGATATGAAACTTCCTGGCAGATTAAAACTGTGTACCCGACCGAGACTCGAACTCGGGAACTTCGCCTTTCGCGGGCAAGTGCTCTACCAACTGAGATACCGAAGCACGACTCACGCCCGATCCTCACAGATTTACTTCTGCCAAGTATCTCTTCTCCAACCTTCCAAACTTTACAGAAGCTCTCCTGCGAACCTCGAAGGGCGAGAGTCGTGCTTCGGTAGCTCAGTTGGTAGAGCACTTGCCCGCGAAAGGCAAAGGTCCCGAGTTCGAGTCTCGGTCGGGCACACAGTTTTAATCTGCCAGGAAGTTTCATATCAGCGCACTCTCCGCTGCAGAGTGAAAATCTCATTCTGGAAACATCCCCCAGGCTGTGGCTAAGCCATGTCTCCGCAGTATCCTTTCTTACAGGAGTGCTAGTACTGCAAGGTTCGCAGGAGAGCTTCTATGAAGTTGGGAAGGTAGGAGACGAGATACTGGCAGCAGTAAATCTGTGAGGACCGGCCGTCAGTCGTCCTTCGGTAGCTCAGTTGGTAGAGCACTTGCCCGTGAAAGGCAAAGGTCCCGAGTTCGAGTCTCGGTCGGGCACACAGTTTTAATCTGCCAGGAAGTTTCATCAGTGTATATCCTTTAGTACCTCCGAAAAAAAAACTTCTATTGCATGTTCATGTGTCACTGGGTACGGTTTGCCATTAGCTTGTCATGAAAATGTGATTTGCATTCTGTATGTTCTAGAACGTGCACTGAATCCAACTGCCTGGGCTCCGAAACCAAAGCTCTTCTCAGTAGTTGAAAACTTCAAGTTATTACAGCATTCTGTTGCTTCCGTTTTCACGGATATGAGCAATTTGTTTTTATTTAAAACATCATTTTTAACGAGCTGCTTTCTCCGGTTCTCAGAGGTTTATAGTTTCTTTTTTCAACGTTTGGTTTTATTACCTGTTTGTTTTAGTACTGACCGTAAAACATTATACTTTGCTTCATGTTGTTGTTGTGGTCTTCAGTCCTGAGACTGGTTTCATGCAGATCTCCATGCTACTCTATCCTGTGCAAGGTCCTTCATCTCCCAGTACCTACTGCAGCCTACATCCTTCTGAAACTGCTTAGTGTATTCATATCTTGGTCTCCCTCTACGATTTTTACCCTCCACGCTGCCCTCCAGTACTAAATTGGCGATCCCTTGATGCCTCAGAACATGTCCTACCAATCGATCCCTTCTTCTGGTCAAGTTGTGCCACAAACTCCTCCCCAATTCTATTCAATACCTCCTCAATAGTTATGTGAACTACCCATCTAAACTTCAGCAATCTTCTGTAGCACCACATTTCGAAAGCTTCTATTTTCTTCTTGTCTAAACTATTTATCGTCCATATTCCACTTCCATACATGGCTACACTCCATACAAATACTTTCAGAAACGACTTGCTGACACTAAATCTATACTCGTTGTTAACAAATTTCTCTTCTTCAGAAACGCTTTCCTTGCCACTGCCAGTCTACATTTTATGTCCTCTCTACTTCGACCATCATCAGTTATTTTGCTCCCCAAATAGCAAAACTCGTTTACTACTTTAAGTGTCTCATTTCCTAATCTAATTCCCTCAGCATCACCCGACTTAATTCGACTACATTGCATTATCCTTGTTTTGCTTTTGTTGATGTTCATCTTATACCATCCTTTCAAGACACTGTCCATTCCATTCAACTGCTCTTCCAAGTCCTTTGCTGTCTCTGTCTGCTGACAGAATTACAATGTCATCGGCGAACCTCAAAGTTTTTATTTCTTCTCCATGGATTTTAATACCTACTCCGAACTTTTCTTTTGTTTCCTTTACTGCTTGCTCAATATACAAATTGAATAGTATCGGGGAGAGGCTACAACCCTGTTTCCCTCCCTTCCCAACCACTGCTTCCCTTTCATGTCCCTCGACTCTTATAACTGCCATCTGGTTTCTGTACAAATTGTAAATAGCCTTTCGCTCCCTGTATTTTACCCCTGCCACCTTCAGAATTTGAAAGAGAGTATTCCAGTCAACATTGTCAAAAGCTTTGTCTAAGTCTACAAATGCTAGAAACGTAGGTTTGCCTTTCCTTAATCTATTTTCTAAGATAAGTCGTAGGGTCAGTATTGCCTCACGTGTTCCAACTTTTCTACGGAATCCAAACTGATCTTTCCCGAGGTCGGCTTCTACCAGTTTTTCCATTCGGCTGTAAAGAATTCGCGTTAGTATTTTGCAGCCGTGACTTATTAAACTGATAGTTCGGTAATTTTCACATCTGTCAACACCTGCTTTCTTTGGGATTGGAATTATTATATTCTTCTTGACGTCTGAGGGGATTTCACCTGTCTCATACATCGTGCTCACCAGGTGGTAGAGTTTTGTCAGGACTGGCTCTCCCAAGGCTGTCAGTAGTTCTAATGGAATGTCGTCTACTCCCAGGGCCTTATTTCGACTTAGGTCTTTCAGTGCTCTGTCAAACTCTTCACGCAGTGTCATATCTCCCATTTCATCTTCATCTACATCCTCTTCCATATTGTCCTCAAGAACATCGTCCTTGTATAGACCCTCTATATACTACTTCCACCTTTCTGCTTTCCCTTCTTTACTTAGAAGTGGGTTTCCATCCGGGCTCTTGATATTCATGAAAGTGGTTCTCTTTTCTCCAAAGGTGTCTTTAATTTTCCTGTAGGCAGTATCTATCTTACCCCTCGTGAGATAAGCCTCTACATCCTTACATTTGTCCTCTAGCCATCCCTGCTTCGCCATTTTGCACTTCCTTTCGATCTCATTTTTGAGACTTTTGTATTCCTTTTTGCCTGCTTCACTTACTGCATTTTTGTATTTTCTCCTTTCATCAATTAAATTCAGTATCTCTTCTGTTACCCAAGGATTTCTACTAGCCCTCGTCTTTTTGCCTACTTGATCCTCTGCCGCCTTCAGTACTTCATCCCTCAAAGCTACCCATTCTTCTTTTACTGTATTTCTTTCCCCCATTCCTGTCAATTGTTCCCTTATGCTCCCCCTGAATCTCTGTACAACCTCTCCTGAAATTCCCACCTTTTTGCAGTTTCTTCAGTTTTAATCTACAGTTCATAACCAATAGATTGTGGCCAGAGTCCACATCTGCCCCTGGAAATGTCTTACAATTTAAAACCTGGTTCCCAAATCTCTGTCTTACCATTATGTAATCTATCTGAAACCTTCTAGTATCTTCAGAGTTCTTCCATGTATACAACCTTCTTTCATGATTCTTGAACCAAATGTTAGCTATGATTAAGTTATGCTCTGTGCAAAATTCTACCAGGTGGCTTCCTCTTGCATTTCTTACCCCCAATCCATATTCGCCCACTACGTTTCCTTCTCTTCCTTCTCCTACTGTCGAATTTAAGTCACCGAAGACTATTCAATTTTCGTCTCCCTACACTACCTGAATAATTTCTTTTATCTCATCATACGTTTCATCAAATATCTTCATCATCTGCAGAGATAGTTGGCTAATAAACTTGTACTACTGTAGTAGGCGTGGGCTTCGTGTCTACCTTGGCCACAATAATGCGTTCACTATGGTGTTTGTAGTAGCTTACCCGCACTCCTTTTTTTTTATTCATTATTAAAACTACTCCTGCATTACCCCTATTTGATTTTGTATTTATAGCCCTGTATTCACCTGACCAGAAGTCTTGTTCCTCCTGCCACCGAACTTCACTAATTCCCACTATATTGAACTTTAACCTATCCATTTCCCTTTTTAAATTTTCTAACATTCCTGCCAAATTAAGGGATCTGACATTCCATGCTCCGATCCGTAGAACGCCAGTTTTGTTTCTCTTGATAACGACGTCCTCTTGAGTAGTCCCCGCCCGGAGATCCGAATGGGGGACTATTTTACCTCCGGAATATTTTACCCAAGAGGACGCCATCATCATTTAATCATACAGTAAAGCTGCATGCCCTCGGGAAAAATTACGGCCGTAGTTTCCCCCTGCTTTCAGCCGTTCGCAGTACCAGCACAGCAAGGCCGTTTTGGTTAGTGTTACAAGGCCAGATCAGTCAATCATCCAGACTGTTGCCCCTGCAACTACTGAAAAGGCTGCTGCCCCTCTTCAGGAACCACACATTTGTCTGGCCTCTCAACAGGTACTCCTCCGTTGTGGTTGCACCTACGGTACGCCTATCTGTATCTTTGAGGCACGCAAGCCTCCCCACCAATGACAAGGTCCATGGTTCATGGGGGTGGGGACTTTGCTTCATTAACGTGCGTAAATTATCCTCTTTTAAAAACTTTGGGGTAATGGTATCGCTTTCCGCTTCACAGACGTGTGTAATATGTTGTTCCTTTTAAATTTCGCGCATTAATACTTTCACCATGTACACTGACATGTTTTGAACGTACTGTTCTGCTTCACAGAAGGGTGCAATTTGTTGCCCCTTAAAAAATACTTCTGCGTTTATGGTTTTACGTCCTATTTCACAGACGTGTACAGCACCTTAAATATAAGCTGTCTCTTACTTTTGATTATAGGAAGAGTTGTAAAAATCTTTGTTAAATGTTTGGTCATTGATCAGAATCTAGAGATTTGTTTCAATTTACTGATCTTTGCCATCAAAAGTTTGCCCATTGTGGCGAATCATCTTTACTTGGAAACATTTGGTAATTTCTTATGGGACCAAACTGCTGAGGTCATCGGTCCCTAGGCTTACACCCATGCCCGGGGGAGGACTCGAACCTCCAAAGAAAGTTCGGCGGGGGGGCGGGGGGGGGGGGGGGTGAACCGTGGCAAGGCACCGTCGACAGCACGGCTACGCCGCTCGGCCACATTTACTTGTTCTGAAACTTGAAACCTTACTACTACCAGATACTACTTCCAGATACTACCAGATGCTACTTCCTATTGGTTTAGTTATCTATCTCTTCTACCCCATTTCATAAGTCCTTTGAATCTGTTAAACTCTAGGTCTAATACGGAATCAACAATTTCCTTTGTATCGATTTGCATTTCTTCTTCTATCAGACAAGTCCTGTCTCACGCAGCAGTCTTCAACGTTTTCTACTCACTTATTCGCTCCATCCCTTGGCTTAGCAGTGGAGGTACACTATGTGATTCAAAAGTATCCGGACACGCCCCAAAAATATAAATTTTTCTTATTAGGTGCATTTTGCTGCCACCTGCTGTCAAGTATTGCATATCAGTGACATCAGTAGTCATTACACATCGCGAGAGAGCAGAATGGGGCGCTCAGTGGACGGTTTAAATGGCTCTGAGCACTATGGGACTTAACATCTTAGGTCATCAGTCCCCTAGAACTTAGAACTACTTAAACCTAGCTAATCTAAGGTCATCACACACATCCATGCCCGAGGCATGATTAGAACCTGCGACCGTAGCAGTTCCACGGTTCCGGACTGCAGCGCCTCGAACCGCACGGCCACCGCGGCCGGCCGCTCAGTGGAACTCACAGACTTTGAACGTGGTCAGGTGATTGGTTGTCACTTGTGTCATAAGTCGGTACGCGAGATTTCCACACTCCTAAACATCCCTAGGTCCACTGTTTCCCATGTGACAGTGAAGTGGAATCGTGAAAGGACACGTACAACACAAAAGCGTACAGGCCGGCCTCGTCTGTTGACTGACAGAAACCGCCGACAGTTGAAGGGGGTCGTAATGTGTAACAGGCAGATATCTATCCAGAGAGTCACACAGAAATTCCAAACTGCATCAGGATCCACTGCAAGTACTATGACAGTTATGCGGGACGTGAGCAGCAGCTCATAAGCCACACATCACACCAGTAAATGTCAAACGACGCCTCGCTTGGTGTAAGTAGTGTAAACATTGGACGATTGAACAGTGGAAAAAAGTTGTGTGGAGTGACGAATCACGGTATACAATGTGGCGATCCGATGGCAGGGCGTGGGTATGGCGAATGCCAGGTGAACGTCATCTGCCAGCGTATGTAGTACCAACAGTAAAATTCCTAGGCTGTGGTGTTATAGTGTGGTCGTGTATATCATGGAGGGGGCTTGCACCCCTTGTTGTTTTGCGTGACACTATCACAGCACCTTTTTGCTTCCCACTGTTGAAGAGCAGTTCTGGGATGGTGATTGCATCTTTCAACACGATCGACCAGCTGTTCATAATGTACGGCCTGTGGCGGAGTGGTTACACGACAGTAACATCCCTGTAATGGACTGGCCTGCACAGAGTCCTGACCTGAATCCTGCACGATCGAGCACCTATTCACAATGAACGGACTCTGGCGGAGTGGTTACACGACAAAACATCCCTGTAGTGGACTGGCCTGCACAGAATCCTGACCTGAATCCTATAGAACACCTTTGGGATGTTTTGGAACGCCGACTCCGTGTCAGGCCTCACTGACCGACATAAAAAAAAAAATGTTCAAATGTGTGTGAAATTTTATGAGACTTAACTGCTAAGGTCATCAGTCTCTAAGCTTACACACTACTTAACTTAAATTATCCTAAGAACAAACACACACACCCATGCTCAAGGGAGGACTCGAACCTCCGCCGGGACCAGCCGCACAGTCCATGACTGCAGCGTCCCAGACCGCTCGGTTAATCCCGCCTGGCCGGCCGACATCGATACCTCTCCGTGAAGAATAGGTTGCCAATCCCCAAGAAACGTCCCAGCACCAGATTGAACGCATGCCTGCGAGAGCGGAAGATGTCATCAAGGCTAAGAGTGGGTCAACACCATACTGCATTCCAAAATTACCGATGGAGGGCGCCACGAATTTGTAAGTCATTTTCAGCCAGGTGTCCGGATACTCTTGATCACATAGTGTATTATTGCACTCTTAATGTTGACAACCTCTTTGATTTAATCTCACCAAAGTTTGTTTTAAGTTTGCTGGGCACTGAATGAGACCTTCAGACGACAACTTCTTAATCGAGTACTTCCTTGAACTTGCCATTTTTTACATTCCTAAGTGACTTACATTGCTGTATCTCGTTCCTTCTCTGAACACTTTTTGCACGTCTACCTTTTGTCGGTCAATTGAAGTATTTCTCTCTTCGCAGTAACCTGAGTTATACCTACGTTAGCCAGTCCACATTCCTACGTTGCTTACATTGCTGTATCTCATTCCTTCTCTGAACACTTTTTGTACGTCGACCTTTTGTCGGTCAATTGAAGTATTTCTCTCTTCGCAGTAACCTTACTTATACCTACGTTAGCCAGTCCAACTTTTGTGAGGGCTTATTCCTCTTCAGCTGATCTACTTGGAACAAAGCCCGTGGTTGCGTATGGGTGCCTTAATTGACACGCAAATTAGAATCAGAATGAAGCCCTGATGCATTCTCAGAGGGAGGCACATTAATTACACGCAGGGAAAGATGCTGAAATAATTTGGCTTCATTGCAACCACTCTTGAGCCGGCTAAATTTCACATGAATTTAATAAGGTATTGTCTGTTATTTCCCCTCCAAAAACTGACGGACAGGATTGCAGGGGAACTGTGTAGTTCAACAGACAAAATTCTGTCCTACATTATTACAAGGAGCATTATTGACTCAAAGGTAAAGACGTGCATGAAATTGTAATGTGAGCAGTATGAGAATCATAAGCAGCATGGGTTACTGGCAAATTTACTAATAAAAATA
Source organism: Schistocerca serialis cubense (assembly GCF_023864345.2). NCBI lineage: Eukaryota > Metazoa > Arthropoda > Insecta > Orthoptera > Acrididae > Schistocerca > Schistocerca serialis. The sequence continues at coordinate 353,533,073 of NC_064639.1, forward strand.
GGTAGAGGCAATGGCAAAATCCAACAGGGGCCCCATCTGAGCGCATTGCTGTGAGACATCTATATGTGACTGAAGCTGCAATGGGATGCAAATTAATTGTAATTGCAGCTAACGTGTCAGCGGTCGAGCACTTTGTCACCCTATTGCTAATGAAAGGAAAGTGGTGCTAAGTGCATCCAATGCGAAGACAAAGCTAATGCATTGGGGCATGAAATTGACTGACGGATTCCCTGTTAGCCAGAGCAGTGAGTAATACTACAAACAGCAAATTTCGGAGTGTAGACGTGTTCTGCGATTCATGGCCGGGTGCGCTGCAATGAGGTTGATTGCGTCCGAGGTAGAGAGCTTCAGACTCTCCAAATGCGACCGCTAAACTCTATTTGTTCGAGTGACCAGACAGGTAAGGTTCTAACAAACTATTCTCCGACGAAGTACGGAATAGTAGCTAACATCCGACTCCCACGACAATGACAACAGCTCTCTCTCTGTTTCTTTCCGTTCCATAGTGCTAGTGACGAGTCAATCACGGCCCAACAACATTTTTTCCTGTCAATCGCGGCTATCAAACAAAACGGCAAATTTCTCAGTCAAAAATTAGTCACTGTAGCCGCCAATGACTGTTTTTCCCACAAATCTACACGACGGCCGTAATAATGAGCAGTCGTAAGAGTCAACCTCTCAATCACAGCCTGCGCGAGATGTCAGCACGGGAAGGTGTCGAGCGTGGTACACCAGCGTAGTATGGTAATTACATGGTCTTTGTGAGACGTCGCTGTGCGCACCCCTCATGGAGAGAGACGCCAGCTTCTGCAAGTCCCAGCAGCAATGCCATAAGCCGTATCGTCCATCCTCCATCCTCTCTCTCAAACCACGCCGCTGTGGACAACAGCTTTTGCCCTCATAAAACTGTGTCCGGGGCGTCCGCTGGCCGCCGATTGCTAATACACTACTGGCCATTAAAATTGCTACACCAAGCAGAAATGCAGATGATAAACGGGTATTTATTGGACAAATACATTATACTAGAACTGACATGTGATTACATTTTCACGCAATTTGGCTGCATAGATCCTGAGAAATCAGTACCCAGAACAACCACCTCTGGCCGTAATAACTGCCTTGATACGCCTGGGCATTGAGTCAAACCGAGCTTGGATGGCGTGTACAGGTACAGCTGCCCATGCAGCTTCAACACGATACCACAGTTCATCTAGAGTAGTGCCTGGCGTATTTTGACGAGCCAGTTGCTCGGCCACCATTGACCAGACGTTTTCAGTTGGTGAGAGATCTGGAGAATGTGCTGGCCAGGGCAGCAGTTGAACATTTTCTGTATCGAGAAGCGCCCGTACAGGACCTGCAACGTGCGGTCGTGCATTATCCTGCTGAAATGTAGGGTTTCGCAGGGATCGAATGAAGGGTAGAGCTTCGGGTCATAACACATCTGAAATGTAACGTCCACTGTTCAAAGTGCCGTCAATGCGAACAAGAGGTGACCGAGACGTGTAACCAATGGCACTCCATACCATCACGCCTGGTGATACGCCAGTATGGCGATGACGAATACACGCTTTCAATGTGTGTCTAACGCGATGTCGCCAAACACGGATGCGACCATCACGATGCTGTAAAAAGAACCTGGATTCATCCTAAAAAATGACGTTTTGCCATTCGCGCACCCAGTTTCTTCGCTGAGTACCCCATCGCAGGCGCTCCTGTCTGTGATGCAGCGTCGAGGGTAACCGCAGCCACGGTCTCCCAGCTGATTATCCATGCTGCTGCAAACGACGTCGAACTGTTCGTGCAGATGACTGTTGTCTTGCAAACGTCCCCATCTGTTGACTCAGGGATCGAGACGTGGCTGCACGATCCGTTACAGCCATGCGAATAAGATGCCTGTCATCTCGACTGCCAGTGATACGAGGCCGTTGGGATCCAGCACGGCGTTCCGTATTACCGTCCTGAACCCACCGATTCCATATTCTGCTAACAGCCATTTAATCTCGACGAACGCGAGCAGCAATGTCGCGATACGGTAAACCGCAATCGCGATAGGCTACAATCCGACCTTTATCAAAATCGGAAACGTGATGGTACGCAGCCAGCCGGTTTGGCCGAGCGGTACTAGGCGCTTCAGTCCGGAACCGCGCTGCTGCTACGGTCGCAGGTTCGAATCCTGCCTCGGGCATGGATGTGTGTGATGTCCTTAAGTTAGTTAGGTTTAAGTAGTTCTAAGTTCTAGGGGACTGATGACCTCAGATGGTTAAGATCTATAGTGCCTCAGAGCCATTTGAACCATTTGATGGTACGCATTTCTCCTCCTTACACGAGGCATCACCAGGCAACGCCGGACAATTGCTGTTTGTGTATGAGAAATCGGTTGGAAACTTACCTCATGTCGGCACGTTGTAGGTGTCGCCACCCGCGCCAACCTTGTGTGAATGCTCTGAAAAGCTAATCATTTGAATATCACAGCATCTTCTTCCTGTCGGTTAAATTTCGAGTCTATAGCACGTCATCTTCGTGGCATAGCAATTTTAATGGCCAGTAGCGTATCAAAAAGCAAGTCTCGGGCCACTTCTTGGGGGCCTCTCCAGCGGCCGGTAACGTCACCCGCCTCCACTCTATTCACCACCGGGCTGGGCTGGCGCGGCTATTATGTATGCCGGCCCATTTATGAGAATCCGTCAGCTTTCTCCCCCCGCCGACCATACTCAAAGCTGGCAGCTGAAACCTCGCAGCGTCGTAAGGTGGAAGAAGAAATGATTCAAAAATATTACAAACATCACCCACGAAAATTATTTCCTCCACATGTCGGTACAGAGTGTCCAATCACTGATTTTCGCAACGAAGTATGTCCCTCGCGTATTAAAGGCAATTTGCATATGCGCAGAATCAAAAATAATAATGGAAAGTGGACTGGTGCGATGAGCCTACTACCATGTGTGGAAGAGTCAGAAGTCCTGCCATCTTGCAACCTACTCCAGTACTTAGAATCGCACTATCTTCAGCCTAAGAGAACTTCAAACACTCTTGTCAATACTCAGTTCGTCAGTATCCCACTACTTTTCACACTGAATCTTCCAGACAGTTCTTTCAAATTTCGCTCTTCATGATACTAACTAGCGACCTGAGTCTGTATAAGCCTGAGTCTGTGTAGGCTTCCGTGTACGCCTTGACCAAGATGTAATCAAAGTTGCTGGCAGATTAAAACTGTGTGCCGGACAGAGACTCGAACTCAGGACCTTTGCCTTTCGCGGGAAAGTGCTATACCATCTGAGCTACCCAAGCACGACTCAAGCCCCGTCCTCACAGCTTTACTTCTGCCAGTATCTCGTCTCCTACCTTCCAAACTTTACAGAAGCTCTCTTGCGAAACTTGAGAACTAGCACTCCTGAAAGAAAGTTTCGCAGGAGAGCTTCTGTAAAGTTTGGAAGGTAGGAGACGAGGTACTGGCAGAAGTAAGGTTTTGAGGACGGGACGTGAGTCGTGCCTTGGTAGCTCAGATGATAGAGCACTTGCCCGCGTAAGGCAGAGGTCCCGAGTTCGAGTCTCGGTCGGGCACACAGTTTTAATCTGCCAGGAAGTTTCATATCAGCGCACACTCCGCTGCAGAGTGAAAATCTCATTCTGAAAACATCCCCGAGGCTGTGGCTAAGCCATGTCTCCGAAATATCCTTTCTTTCAGGAGCGCTAGTTCTGCAAGGTTCGCAGGAGAGCTGTAAAGTTTGGAAGGTAGAAGACGAGGTACTGGCAGAAGTAAAGCTGTGAGGACGGGGCGTGAGTCGTGCTTGGGTAGCTGAGATGGTAGAGCACTTGCACGCGAAAGGCAAAGGTCGCGAGTTCGAGTCTCGGTCCGGCACACAGATTTAATCTTCCAGGAAGTTTGCTATCAGCGCACACTCCGCTGCAGAGTGAAAACCTCATTCTGTAAGATGTAATCAGAGTGGAATTTTCCCGTGTCAGCAGACCTTTCCCAGGCATACTCTCTCTTCTTTCGATTCTCGAACAGTGTATTCGCTTCTACTAGACGCACTTTATTGAACTCTGTTAGCCTTTCTTCTCTTTCATTTCTACTACAAAGGCCATATTATTCTGTGACTTTTTCGTCTTGCCTTTCATTTCTTCAGTGTCCCTATCACGCTTGATTATTATGTAATGAATTATCTGTTCAATACCCTCGTATACTCTTAGTATCTCTTCATCTTCTGCTTGTGACATCTGCATGTATAACTGAAATTATGTTGTTGGAGTCGTTCAGATTCCGGTGGATTGGGTACCCCGAGCAAAGAAGCAATAGAAGTTGGATGAATGCACAACGGATTAGTATTAAGGATAATCTATTCACTTTGCCTTATAAGTTCTGAACATAGAGTCAGAAGTTATTGAGCTATAAGTCTAGCAATGAAATAAGTTCCTTGGTGTATAAGTTAAGGGAAAGAGGAAGGGGACCTGTAGAAATGTGTAATCTTAAGTTATAGGAATAAGGAACCAACTGTCAGAATGATTGTTAAGAAGTGAAACAGGTCCAGAAGGGCCGGTCGCCAGAAACTCTAGTGTAAAGGATACTTTAGTTTGGTCGACCCAAGGATCTTGATAAAAAAGAGAGCAATGTGACATATCCATCGTATTCAGTCAATTAATATGGCAGGGTGGAAGAGAGCTGCAGCAGAGCCAGCAGCAGGCAGGCGAGAGCGTTTCGAGTTGCGAAGCAAAACACGGCTGACAGGCATTGCGAAGCGGAGCCAGCTGGCCGCAATATAGCAACAGCCGACGCTGCAGTACGCTAGCAGAAGGACGGAAGCCTTTCCTCACTTGCCACCATGGCTGTGTTTAGAGTACGTGCCTTAAACCCTAAACGGACATAGTCTGGGGCGTGGAAGTGCTCAGCCATTCGTGTATTAAATGATTCTAGTCTCAGTATCACGGCCAGTACCACGAGTCTGTGATACCCGGGGCGATATCCTGGAATGCAGTACGGTATCCGCTGTTCGACCACTGGACGGGACGGCCTGCCCTGAGCTACGAGAGGGCCGCTGTCGGAGCAGTGATCCACCCACTCGCCGGAGGAGGTTCGCGGCATTCGTCACAGTCGCAGCCGGAGACATCGCTAACAGTGACATTCGAATTACGCGTCGCTCGGCGTCGCTCTTTCCGCTGTCAGCAATGCTGAAGTCTATTGTTTCAAGTGAGAGGCAACTGGACGCCTCCTCCAAGCTGCTCCTGATGTACTACAGCCGACAGCCGGAATGAAGTTAATTTAAGAAGTCTACTGTTATCCTGAGGTCTCATTTCGCTCTTCACGGGTGACAACTACACTGAAGAGCCAAAGAAACTGGTACAAGTATCTAATATCGTGTAGGTCCCCAGCGTGTATGCAGAAGTGCTGCAACACGACGTGGTATGGACTCCATAAATGTCTGAAGTAGTGCTGGAGGGAATTGATACCAAGAATCTTGCAGGGCTGTCCATAAATCCGTAACAGTACAAGGAGGTGGAGATCTCTTCTCAACAGCAGGTTGCAAGGCATCCCAGGTATGCTCAATACTGTTCATGTCTGGGGAGTCTGGTGGCCAGCGGAAGTGTTTAAACTTAGAAGAGTGTTTCTAGAGCCATTCTGAAGCAATTCTGGCCATGTGGGGTGTCGCATTGTCCTGCAGGAATTGCCCAAGTCCGTCGGTATGCGCAATGGATATGAGTGGATGGATGTGATCAGACAAGATGTTTACGTACATGTCACCTGACAGGTTTGTATATAGACGTATCATGGCTCCCATGTCACTCCAACGCCACACGTCACATACCACTACAGAGCATTCACCAGCTTGAACAGTCCCCTGCTGACATGCAGAGCCCATGGTTTCATGAGGTTGTCTCTGTACCCGTACACATCCGTCCGCTCGATGCAATTAAAACGAGACTCGTCCGACCAGGTAACATCTTTCCAGTCATCAACAAGCCAGTGTCGGTGTTGACGGGCCCAGGCGAGGCGTAAAGCTTTGTGTCGTGCAGTCATCAAGAGTGCAAGAGTGGCCCTTCGGCTCCGAAAGCCAATATCGATGATGTTTTGTTGAACGGTTCGTACGCTGACTCTTGTTGAAGTCCCAGCATTGAAATTTGCGGTAGAGTTGCACTTCTGTCATGTTGAACGATTCTCTTCGGTCGTCGTTGCTCCCGTTCTGGCAGGACCTTTTTCCGATCGCAGCGATGTCGGAGGTCTCATGTTTTACCGGATTCCTGATAGTCACACTTCATCGTTACTTCGGAGATGCTGTGTACCATCGCTCGTGCGCCGACTGTGACACCACGTTCAGACTCACTCAGATCTTAATACCTGCCATTGTAGCAGCAGTAAGCGGTCTAACAACTGCGCCAGACACTTGTCGTCTTACAAAGGCTTTGCCGACCGCAGAGCCGTACTCTGCCTGTTTACATAACTCTGTATTCGAATACGCATGCCTATAGTAGTTTCTAAAAAATGGTTCAAATGGCTCTGAGCACTATGGGACTCAACTGCTGAGGTCATTAGTCCCCTAGAATTTAGAACTAGTTAAACCTAACTAACCTAAGGACATCACAAACATCCATGCCCGAGGCAGGATTCGAACCTGCGACCGTAGCGGTCTTGCGGTTCCAGACTGCAGCGCCTTTAACCGCACGGCCACTTCGGCCGGCTATAGTAGTTTCTATGGCGTTTCAGTGTAATACTGTTTATGAAACATTTCCTGAGCTTATCGCACCAATTGCATTTTCTACATGGCGCCCAAAGTCACTTTGTTATAAGTTACTCTTAATTCTCTTCTCCTCATTGTCAGTTACTGTAATGTTTCTGATGTACGACTTCGTTCGATATTTCTGATAGCTGTAATGTCTTCTGTGATATCTAAGAGAAACTTTCATCCCACTCTTTACAGTCCATGGATTCTTCATTATTGAGAAGTATACACTTGTTTTAACTCTTCTATAAATGCGATTGCTGTGTACTGCTGACAGTAATTGGTATTGAACTGTAACACTGTTAGTATTTCCCAAATGATTTTACATTTTGTGTTGTACTGAAGGGGAATGGTGGCAGACATTTGTTACGTAACACACTTTCTTTTGTGTTCAGAGTAGTTCGTTGGAAAAATACTTCCATTTTGTTCATCAGTCTTCTGACAAGTTTGGTGTAACCTGCCAGGAATTTCTCTCTAGTGGCGAACTCTTCCATCTCAGAGCAGGACTTCCACCCTGCGGCCGCAGCTGTTTGTCGGATATTCTCTGCTGACAGTAATTGGTATTGAACTGTAACACTGTTAGTATTTCCCAAATGATTTTACATTTTGTGTTGTATTGAAGGGGAATGGTGGCAGACATTTGTTACGTAACACACTTTCTTTTGTGTTCAGAGTGAAATTTTTATGAGGCATTCTAACAGTCAATTACAAAACAGATATTATTAAAGAACTTTTTTGCAGTTCGTTAATAACAACCTGTACTCCCATTTGAATGCAAGTCAGCTTCATCAATGTTTTACGCCTCCTTGCTTACTTGGCAGTAATGCAGCTACAACGTTATTAGTGTTGTCACACGCCATCGGGGAACTTACGAGGCAGAACAGCACAATTCCCAAATTACTAAGCGTTTGTCGCAGAACTAAACGTTTTCCTTACATGAGTGTGTCCAGACAGGTAGCAGACATTTTCGAATCTGACTGAGGGCACATAACACATGAGCGGTGTTCTGTATGTAATTATCATACTAACTTGTCTTTCCCCAGAACGACTAGAGTTTTTTCATATAACTGGGTGCAAGAAGATCGTAAATAATTTTTTCATGGGCTGTTGAGAGCTGAGACCATGTTTGCTCACTATGTGTCAGAGACACTGAGTAGTTGGTTGGAAAAATACTTCCATTTTGTTCATCAGTCTTCTGACAAGTTTGGTGTAACCTGCCAGGAATTTCTCTCTAGTGGCGAACTCTTCCATCTCAGAGCAGGACTTCCACCCTGCGGCCGCAGCTGTTTGTCGGATATTCTCCAATCTCGTTCTTCCCCTACAGTGGTTTTTACACTCTACAGCTTCCTCTATTATCCTGGAAGTTATTTCCTGACGTCTTAGCCGGCCGAAGTGGCCGTGCGGTTAAAGGCGCTGCAGTCTGGAACCGCAAGACCGCTACGGTCGCAGGTTCGAATCCTGCCTCGGGCATGGATGTTTGTGATGTCCTTAGGTTAGTTAGGTTTAACTAGTTCTAAGTTCTAGGGGACTAATGACCTCAGCAGTTAAGTCCCATAGTGCTCAGAGCCATTTGAACCTGACGTCTTAACACATTTCATGTCATCCTGTCCCCTAATCTTTTGGCTGTATCTCGTATGTTCCTTTCTTCTCCGATTCGGTTCATTTGACGAAAAATCCTGATTTTCTTCTCATTACGCTTCACTGCGACTTCTTCTGCCCTTATATCTAGGCTGAGACTCTGAATTTCTCCTTTCAGATTTCCTAACTTCCTTGCCACGTTCATTTCCCTACGATGCTCAGGCTTCTGACATTCCAGGCTTAGAATCGTAAAAAGTTACCCTTTCGTTGATTAATCAATGTTTTTCTACTCATATATGTGTGGTTTGTGGTCTTTCAGTCATGTCCGAATGAACAAACGCCATTTTCCTCTAGCAGCCAATATGAATTAAGACACAAAGGAGTCACAGACACTGGCAGCGAGTGGACTTTGATTTAAATCAATGTGGAAAGTTGCAAATTCGTGCTGGACTGGGGTCGAACCGAGGTCTTCTGTTTACTAGGCAGATGCGCTGGCCTCTGCGTCACGCAGCCACAGTGTTCAGCGCAGCTGCGCGGACTACCTAGCACGCCTCCCATCAGGCCCAAATTCTCAGGTTATCCACACAGCATTAATATAATGCCCCTTGTCCGCCGTGCTCACTATTCGCAGCATTTAGCCGATCCCTGTAAGATTTCGAGCCTGGTGTACATCCGCACTGAAGCGATCATTGGCCGTCCTCCCTTAATTATACGAGTATATATGTCCGAAGGAACAGACACCACATTAGGTAAGGCGAAGGCGAGGGCGGTAATGATCTCTTCAGTGGGGGTGCACACCAGGCTCGATCTCTTACGGGAATTGGCGACATGCCGCGACTAGTGATGGTAATGGACATTACTAGTGCGAGAGTAAGTTGAGAATTTGGGTCTGACGGGAGGCATGCTAGGATAGTCCGTGCATTTGGACTGACCACTGTGTCCGGGTGGCGCACTGGTCAACACACTTACCTAGTAAGCGGGAGACCCGGGTTAGAATCCTGGTCTAGCACAAATTTTCAACTTTCCTCGTTGATTTAATCAGTGTCTACTCGCAGCCAATATCTGTAATTCCTTTGTGTCTTTTTCTCGTTGTTGCCCTGTGTCCTATTGTCAGGTCTTCCTCAGCTCAAAACATTCAGGTGTTATCTGGGCACATCTCGCCCAGTGCACCGTCGACACACGACTGTTCATCAAGTTTCGAATCTCTGTGGACGGTCGCTTATAAAATGGTTCGGGTGGGGGGGGGGGGGGGGGGGGGAGCGATGTGGCAGCCACAGACGTGCTGGCGCTGTCTGTTCGGCCACCAGGGGGCTCGCCCCACGACCCACGGCAGCGCCGCGCCAGACCATTAGCGGGAAACTTGGGCACAGCTCCCGCCAGTCGACTGCCCGGCCGCGCATGAAACTCAATAGCTGACTTAATGGCTCGCGTAACGAAGTCCGCGGGAGCGCTGAAACTCGAACCTCGACTAACCAGGGGTTAATTACTTCCAAAGGGCCTCCTAGCGTTATTAAAAATAAATTGCCAATCGATGCCCGCCGGCTGCGATTCACCACGCATTTCTTCAAGTTCTGAGTGTGGGGAACCTGTAGCAAGTCGCTGCAGAAGTAAAGGAATGAAATGTTTCACGTCGTTCAGGTTCTGCAAAATTATTTTGCCATGTAACGCACACAAATGCGAAATTTGACAATTAGAAATGTAGCTAAACCCTTATTTTAGGATATTTTAAAAGATTCATCCGACTTCTCAGTTATATACACTGAGGGTACAAAAGTCATGGGACCTATACAGATGTCGGCAGTATCGTGTACACAAGGTATAAATGGGCAGTGCACTGACTGAGCTGTCGTTTGTACTCAGGTGATTAAAGTAAAAAGGTTTTCGACGTGACTGTGGCCGCACAACATCAATGAGCAGACTCTGAACGCGGAATGGTAGCTGGAGCTAGACACATGGGACTTTCTATCTCAGAAATTGTTAGGAAATCTGTGGTGTCACCGCCAGGTATCACACTTGCTAGGTGGTAGCCTTTAAATCGGCCGCGGTCCGTTAGTATAACGTCGGACCCGCGTGTCGCCACTATCAGTGATTGCAGACCGAGCGCCGCCACACGGCAGGTCTAGAGAGACTTCCTAGCACTCGCCCCAGTTGTACAGCCGACTTTGCTAGCGATGGTTCACTGACAAATTACGCTCTCATTTGCCGAGACGATAGTTAGCATAGCCTTCAGCTACGTCATTTGCTACGACCTAGCAAGGCGCCATTACCAGTTACTATTGATGCTGTAAACCATGTACCGTCAAGAGCGATGTTCACCAATTATGGATTAAAGTTAAGTATTCCAGGAGCTACGTACGTTTTTTGCTAGTCTCAATTCCTTGTCCTGTTCCAGACCTCACGCCAGCCTGCGTGAGTTTAAACGCGTGCCTTTCGGCTTCCTTATAGTGGATTGGCTGTCTTGCCAATCCACAACAAAATCCAACATTCCGAGATCAACAGTGTCACGCGTGTGTCGAGAATGCCAAATTTCGGGCATCAACTCTCACCGTGGACATCGCAATGGACGGCGACCTTCACGTAACGACCGAGATCGGCGGCGCTTGCACTGTGAAAGCTGGTGGTACCTCAATAATTGTGTGAGCTGTGTTTACGTGGTATGGACTGCGTCCTTTGGTCCAACTGAACAGATTATTAATTGGAAATGTTTATGTGCGGCTAGTTGGAGACCATATGCAGTCATTCATGGAGCCGGCCGCTGTGGCCGAGCAGTTCTAGGCGCTTCAGTCCGGAACCGCGTTGCCGCTACGGTCGCAGGTTCGAATCCTGATTCGGGCATGGATAAGTGTGATGTCCTTAGGTTAGTTAGGTTTAAGTAGTTCTAAGTCTAGGGGACTGATGACCTCAGATGTTAAGTCCATAGTGCTTAGAGCCTTTTGAACCATTCTCATTCATGGACTTTATGTTCCCAAATAACGATGTCATTTTCTAGACCACAACTGTTCGCCATTGGTTTGAAGAACATCCTGGACAATTGAAGTGAACGATTTGGCCACTCAGATCGCCCTACATGAATCCTATCGAACATTTATCGGACGTGGTGGAGAGGTCTGTTCAAGCACAGAAAATCCTGCACCGGCAACACTTCCGCAATTATGGACGGCTATGAAGGTAACATGGCTCAGTATTTCTGTAGGGGACTTCAAACGACTTGTTGAGTTCGTGCCACGTCGAACTGCTGCACTACGCCGCGCAGGAGATGGTTTGACACGATGTTAGGTGGTCCCCTATGACTTTTGTCAACTCAGTGTATCTTGTGTATCGATGAAATAGAAACTGGGGATAAATTATAACATTCGCATAGCGTAGTGTTTGGTAAACTCATGAGTCAAAAGACCCATTTATCAACAGCGCAACGATGGACATTTCTATTGAGAACCAAATTTTTTAAAATTTAAACTAAAAAAGTAAGTAGACTGTTAATAACTTAATTTGGGTACCCATAAACTGGCGTTTCCAAAACTTCCTCAATCCGATTGAAGTAATTTCATTGAGGTTCGACGCTTTCCGACTTCCCCATACACATTCGTCTTGTATACTTGTTACGTCTACCTTTTTTGTTAACCCTTTCTATATGGCCACAGTCTCACCATAGCTTTCCCGATAATAGACTCTAAATCTTCTTTCATTCCACAGCACACCCTAAAATTAACTTAACAGTCTTCACTAAAAGTGAATAGAAATTGATATCATACGATATTACACTCCTGGAAATTGAAATAAGAACACCGTGAATTCATTGTCCCAGTAAGGGGAAACTTTATTGACAAATTCCTGGGGTCAGATACATCACATGATCACACTGACAGAACCACAGGCACATAGACACAGGCAACAGAGCATGCACAATGTCGGCACTAGTGCAGTGTATATCCACCTTTCGCAGCAATGCAGGCTGCTATACTCCCATGGAGACGATCGTAGAGATGCTGGATGTAGTCCTGTGGAACGGCTTGCCATGCCATTTCCACCTGGCGCCTCAGTTGGACCAGCGTTCGTGCTGGACGTGCAGACCGCGTGAGACGACGCTTCATCTAGTCCCAAACATGCTCAATGGGGGACAGATCCGGAGATCTTGCTGGCCAGGGTAGTTGACTTACACCTTCTAGAGCACGTTGGGTGGCACGGGATACATGCGGACGTGCATTGTCCTGTTGGAACAGCAAGTTCCCTTGCCGGTCTAGGAATGGTAGAACGATGGGTTCGATGACGGTTTGGATGTACCGTGCACTATTCAGTGTCCCCTCGACGATCACCAGTGGTGTACGGCCAGTGTAGGAGATCGCTCCCCACACCATGATGCCGGGTGTTGGCCCTGTGTGCCTCGGTCGTATGCAGTCCTGATTGTGGCGCTCACCTGCACGGCGCCAAACACGCATACGACCATCATTGGCACCAAGGCAGAAGCGACTCTCATCGCTGAAGACGACACGTCTCCATTCGTCCCTCCATTCACGCCTGTCGCGACACCACTGGAGGCGGGCTGCACGATGTTGGGGCGTGAGCGGAAGACGGCCTAACGGTGTGCGGGACCATAGCCCAGCTTAATGGAGACTGTTGCGAATGGTCCTCGCCGATACCCCAGGAGCAACAGTGTCCCTAATTTGCTGGGAAGTGGCGGTGCGGTCCCCTACGGCACTGCATAGGATCCTACGGTCTTGGCGTGCATCCGTGCGTCGCTGCGGTCCGGTCCCAGGTCGACGGGCACGTGCACCTTCCGCCGACCACTGGCGACAACATCGATGTACTGTGGAGACCTCACGCCCCACGTGTTGAGCAATTCGGCGGTACGTCTACCTGGCCTCCCGCATGCCCACTATACGCCCTCGCTCAAAGTCCGTCAACTGCACATACGGTTCACGTCCACGCTGTCGCGGCATACTACCAGTGTTAAAGACTGCGATGGAGCTCCGTATTCCACGGCAAACTGGCTGACACTGACGGCGGCGGTGCACAAATGCTGCGCAGCTAGCGCCATTCGACGGGCAACACCACGGTTCCTGGTGTGTCCGCTGTGCCGTGCGTGTGATCATTGCTTGTACAGCCCTCTCGCAGTGTCCGGAGCAAGTATGGTGGGTCTGACACACCGGTGTCAATGTGTTCTTTTTTCCATTTCCAGGAGTGTATTTGTTGATAACAGCCGGCCGAAGTGGCCGTGCGGTTCTAGGCGTTGCAGTCTGGAACCGCGAGACCGCTACGGTCGCAGGTTCGAATCCTCCCCCGGGCATGAATGTGTGTGATGTCCTTCGGTTAGTTAGGTTTAACTAGTTCTAAGTTCTAGGGGACTAATGACCTCAGAAGTTAAGTCCCATAATGCTCAGAGCCACTTTGATAGAAGCGTAATCGAGTACAGCTAAGCAAAAGATACATCATCTACTAGGACAACTTACAAGTTATATATAACCATTTTTTGTTGATAACAATAGATAGTAAGGTATTCATAAAATTAAATCCTGACTGTGACTGACAAAAACTAATGTGAACAATTTTCTTACATGTTCTTGTAAAGTTTGGGAGATTTTAGGTAAGATTCAAGGTTCTCAGCAACTAGACGATCTCCCAGATTATTCTTGGTAGGGTTTGAGCCGCGTTGGCTCGTTTTGTGTTTTCTCGTCTTTGCTGTATGGCGCTTTCGTCACCTGTTAGTTGAGTCCTTGGTTGTTGTTCCCTGGACGGCTTGTTGACAACATTGACAGTCGGTGGATTTCAGTCAGGGTGAAAGAGAGATAAGAGGAACATGCGACGTAGGGCGGACTGTTTACGGAGCTTAAGGGCGTCGCTAGAGCTGTGTTGATCGGTAATACACAACTGGCCATTAAAATCGCTACACCAAGAAGAATTGCAGATGATAAACGGGTATTCATTGGACAAATATATTATACTAGAACTGACATGTGATTACATTCTCACGCAATTTGGGTGCATACATCCTGAGAAATCAGTACCCAGAACAACCACCTCTGGCCGAAATAACGTTCTTGATACGCTTGGGCATTGAGTCAAGCAGAGCTTGGATGGCGTGTACAGGTGCAGCTGCCCATGCAGCTTCAACACGATACCACAGTTCATCAAGAGTAGTGCCTGGCGTATTGTGACGAGCCAGTTGCTCGGCCACCATTGACCAGACGTTTTCAATTGGTGACAGATCTGGAGAATGTGCTGGCCAGGGCAGCAGTCGAACATTTTCTGTATCCAGAAACGCCCGTACAGGACCTGCAACATGCGGTCATGCATTATCCTGCTGAAATGTAGGGTTTCGCAGGGATCGAATGAAGGATAGAGCCAGGGGTCGTAGCACATCTGAAATGTAACGTCCACTGTTCAAAGTGCCGTCAATGCGAACAGGAAGTGACTGAGACGTGTAACCAATGGCACTCCATACCGTCGCGCCGGATGATACGCCAGTATGGCGATGTATAATACATGCTTCCAATGTGCGTTCATCGCGATGTCGCCAAGCACGGATGCGACCATCATGATGCTGTAAAAAGAACCTGGATTCATCCAAAAAAATGACGTTTTGCCATTCGTGCACCCAGGTTCGTCGTTGAGCACACCATCGCAGGCGCTCCTGTCTGTGATGCAGCGTCAAGGGTATCCGCAGCCATCGTCTTCGAGCTGATAGTCCATGCAGCTGCAAACGTCGTCGAATTGTTCGTGCAGATGGTTGTTGTCTTGCAAACGTCCCCATCTGTTGACTCAGGGATCGAGACGTGGCTGCACGATCCGTTACAGCCATGCGGATAAGGTGTCTGTCATCTCGGCTGCTAGTGATACGAGGCCGTTGGGATCCAGCACGGCGTTCCGTATTACCGTCCGGAACTCACCGATTCCATATTCTGCTAACAGACATTGGAAATCGACCAACGCGAGCAGCAATGTCGCGATACGATAAACTACAATCGCGATAGGCTACAATCCGACCTTTATCAAAGTCGGAAACGTGATGGTACGCATTTCTCCTCCTTACACGAGGCATTACAACAACGTTTCACCAGGCAACGCTGGTCAACTGCTGTTTGTGTATGAGAAATCGGTTGGAAACTTTCCTCATGTCAGCACGTTGTAGGTGTCGCCACCGGTGCCAACCTTGTGTGAAGGCTCTTAAAAACTAATCATTTGAATATCACAGCAACTTCTTCCTGTGGGTTAAATTTCGCGTCTGTAGCACGTCATCTTCGTGGTGTAGCAATTTTAATGGCCAGTAGTGTTCTTGGGCCCAAGGTCGACGCAGTCGATTTACAATGCATTAAGGAGACTTAGTAGCTGATGTGGGTCCTGGAGTGCTGTTCATTTTCTGGTTACGTCTCTTCGACCGTTATGGTAAGGTACTCGTTACTTTGTTGAAGCATGTGCTCCTGTATTCAAGTTGCTCCCTCAACGCTGGCTTCCCTGCGGTTCTCCATCGCTCTGTTTCAAGAATTGAATTCAGCCTTTAGTGTCTCAGTTGGAAATTATTTCAGTGCTACGTTTATGTGTTCTGAAATCTGTTTTAATTACAACTTGTCCAATGTCTGTTTATTTGTCAGCTGCGCCTGAAATTGTCATACGTACTAGGCGGCTACGTGTGTTAGTGACCACTGATGTCGAAAGTGTGTCTGATTGTATTCGAAGTTGTTGCATCTCTGACTGATACAGCGATTATAAAATTGCCTACGGCTGTGGTAAGCAAACGCTAGCAGCCCAGTGAATCTCGGCTGTTTTGGGTAACTGAGTTCCATAACCGTGGTCAAATATGATTGCGATTGTTGTTGTTTGAGTGTTAGCCCTCAAAATTTGATTGTTACCTTCTAAGCCACTTATGTTAATGTGTCTGATGGCTGCGTGATTATTACATTAACTTGTTATATTCTATTGTAAGATTAACCGGTTAATCCTCTTAGTAAATCTTATACGCAAGATTAGGTTGGAGCTTGGGGCCAAGCTCACATTGAGCTTCTTGTCTTGGTGTGAGAATTTTCATGTGCTACATGATTTATATGTTTGCTTGTTTTCTCTCGGCCTTTCGAGCTGTTCGTACCGTTTGGAGGCGCTGCTCCGGGGTGCTATCCACCGGAACACCGGGCGTATCCCTTCTGCGTCGGTTGTGTACATGGGCGCGAGCGGCGCGCTGCTTCCCGCCTCACAGTAGCCTCTGAGACAGTATTGTTTCTGAGACATTATAACCTCATGATTTGCTACAGCATCCCCTATAAGTTGAGTTTCTATCTTGTAGCAATCTGGTGTAATTTACCCAGCTATTGTTGTTGTGATCTTCAGCCTAGAGTTTGGTTTGATGCAGCTCTCCATGCTGGTCTATCCTGTGAAAGCCTCTTCATCTCCGAGTAACTACTGCAACCTACATCCTTCTGAATCTACTTGGTGTATTCATCTCTTAGTCTCCTTCTACGATTTTTACCCTCCACGTTTCCCTCCAGTACTAAATTGGTGATCCCTTGATGCCTGAGAATTTGTCCTACCAACCGATCCCTTATTCTAGTCAAGTTGTGCCACAAATTCCTCTTCTCCCCAATTCTATTCAGTACCTGCTCATTAGTTCCGTGATCTCCCCATCTAATCTTCAGCATTCTTCTGTAGCATCATATTTCAAAAGCTTCGCTTCTCTTCTTGTCTAAACTGTTTATCATCCATGTTTCACATCCATACATGGCTGAACTCCATACAAATGATTTCAGAAAAGACTTCATGATGCTTAATCTATACTCTATGTTAACAAATTTCTCTTCTTCAAAAATGCTTTCCTTCCCATCGCCAGTCTACATTTTATATCCTCTCTACTTCTACCATCCTCAGTTATTTTGCTGCCCAAATAGCAGAACTCATCTGCTACATTGTCTCATTTCCTTTTCTAATTCCTTCAGCAACATCTGATTTAGTTCGACTTCATTCCATTATTCTCGTTTTGCTTTTGTTGATATTCATTTTATATCCTCATTTTAAGACACTGACCGTTCCGTTCATCTGTTCTTCCAAGTCCTTTACTGTCTCTGACAGAATTACAATGTCACTGGCAAACATCAGCGATTTTATTACTTCTCCCTGGATTTTAATTCCTACTCCAAATTTTTATTTTATTTTCTTTACTGCTTGTTCAGTATACAGATTGAACAACATCGAGGATAGACTACAACCCTGTCTCACTCCCTACTCAACCGTTGCTTCCCTTTCGTGTCCCTCGACTCTTATAACTGCCTTCAGGTTTCTGTAGAAATTGTCAATAGCCTTTCGCTCCCTTTATTTTGCCCCTGCCGCCTTCAGAATTTGGAAGGGAGTATTCCAGTCAACATTGTCAAAAGCTTTCTCTAGGTCTACAGAGGCTATAAACGTAGGTTTGATTTTCCTGAACCTAGCTTCTAAGATAAATCGTAGGGTCAGTTTTACCTCTCGTGTTCCTACATTTCTACGGAACCCAAACTGATCCGCCCCGAGGTCAGCTTCTACCAGTTTTTCCATTCGTCTGTAAAGAATTCATGTTAGTGTTTTGCAACCGTGACTTATTAAACTGATAGTTCGGTAATTTTCACACCTGTCAACGCCTGCTTTCTTTGGGACTGGAATTACTATATTCTTCTTGGAGTCTGAGGGCATTTCTCCTGTCTCATATGTCCTGCCTACCAGTTGGAAGAGTTGTCTACCCCCATGGTTTCTATTTAGGTCTTTCAGTGCTCTGTCAAATTCTTCACCCAGTATCGTATCGCCTATCTCATCTTCATCTAAGTCCTCTCCAATTTCCATAATGCCACCCTCAACTACATCGCCTTTGTATAGACCCTCCATATGGTCCTTCCACCTTTCGGCTTTGCCTTCTTTGCTTAGGACTGGTTTTCCATCTGAGCTCTTGATATTGATGCAGGTGATTCTCTTTTCTCCAAAGGTTCCTTTAACTTTTCTGTAGGTGGCATCTATCTTAGCTGTAGTGATATATGTTTCTACATCCTTGCACTCGTCCTCTAGCTATTCCCGCTTAGCCGTTTTGCACTTCCTATCGATCTTATTTTTCAGACGTTTGTATTCCTTTTCACCTGCTTCATTTACTGGATTTCTCCTTTCATCAATTAAATTCAATATCTCTTCTGTTTCCTAAGGATTTCTACTATCCCTCGTCGCTTTACCTTCGTGACCCTCTGTTGCCTTCACTGTTTCATCTCCCAAGGCTACCCATACTTTCTCTACTGTATTCCTTTCTCCTGATCTTTTCAATTTCCCTAATGCTCCCAATTAAACTCCCAAGAACACCCGGTTCTTTCAGTTTATCAAGGTCCATCTCTTTAATTGCCTAAATTTCTGCAAGTTCATCAGTTTTACTCTACAGTTCATACCCAGTAAATTGTAGTGTGAATCCACATCTTCTCACGGAAATGTCTTATAATTTAAAAACTGAAAACTCTATCTTACCACTATATAATCAATCTGAAACTTCCTAGTGCTCCAGATCTTTTCCATGTATACCATCTTCTTTCATGATTCTTAAACCAACTGTTAGCAATGATTACGTTACGCTCTGTGGAAAATTCTACTAGGTGGTTCCCTCTTTCATTCCTAACCACATTCAAATGGCTCTGAGCACTATGAGACTTAACATTTGAGGTCATCTGTCCCCTAGAACTTAGAACTACTTAAACCCAAGTAACCTAAGGACATCACAGACAACTATGCCCGAGGCAGGATTCGAACCTGCGATGGTAGCAGTCGCGCGGTTCCGGACTGAAGCATCTAGAACCGCTCGGGCACTGCGGCCGGCCATTCCTTACCCCTAGTTCATATTCACCTACTACTTTACCTTCTCTTCCCTTTCCTACAATCGAATTCCAGTCCCCTTTGACTATTAAATTTTCGTCTCCTTTAACTATTTGAATAATTTCTTTTATTTCATTATACATTTCTTCAATTTCTTCATCATCTGCGGAGCTACTTGGTATTTAAACTTGTACTACTGTGGTAGGCATGAGCTTCGTGTCTATCTTGGCTACAATAATGCGTTCATTGTGCTGCTCGTAGTAGTTGATCCATGTTCCTATTTTTTGCATACATTATTAAACCTACTTCTACATTACCCCTATTTGATTTTGTATTTACAACCCCATATTCACCTGACCGGAAGTCCTGTTCGTCCTGCCACCGAATTTCCCTAATTCCAACTATATCTAACTTTAACCTATCCATTTCCCTTTTTAAATTTTATGATTTATCGGCCCGATGCGACCCGTAGAACGCCAGTTTTGTATCTCCTGATAACAACGTCCTCCAGAGTAGTCCCCGGCCGGAGATCCGAATGGGGGACTATTTTATCCCTGGATTATTTTACCCAGGAGGACGCCATCATCATTAACCATACAGCAAAGCTTAATGGCCTCTGAAAATTTTACGGTAGTAGTTTCCCCTTGCTTCGCAATACCAGCAACAACTATGCTGATTTGGTTCATATTACAACACCAGTTCAATCAGTCATCCAGACTGTTGCCCCTGCAACTGCTGAAAAGGCTGCTGCCCCTCTTCTGGAACCATACGTTTGTCTGGGCTGTCAACAGGTACTCCTCGGTTGTGGTTCTTACGGAATGGCTATCTGCATCAGTGAGGCACGCAACCCTTCCCAACGTAAAGGTCCCTGCGTAATTCACCCAGTAGCGGCCATTATTCTAAACTATCTTATTCAGACCTGGCCTGCCGTGCCTGCCCCATCCCTGGTTTCCCAGTCTGAAATTTGGTTTTTAACATAACAGTTTTAATATTGATGTAATGCTCAATTTTTAAAGAGTATTTTGTTATTTTTCCACATCAATATATATTGAATATGCCAAGAGCCTCCCTGATTGAGCAAATATATTTTCAGAATTATGTGATTCACTTTGTCCAGTGTTATAAGAAATTTATTTTTTATTTATTTGTATTGAACATATTTGTGTGCTGTTTACCTGAAAATCTGAATTGAAGAGTTTCCCTTTTTAATGTATGTTTGAAAAACGTTTTATATTTATGATGGTAAGATGGAATAACAGAATTCAGAAGAAATGTGTTTTTGCCCGGTGGCCATCTCTGATTGATCAACTATGTTTTGAGAATTACCTGAATCAACCTTGCCCAGTGCTTTAAAAATTTATTTATTTATATTGAGTCGATTTGTGTGTTGTTTACCTGTGAATTGGAATTGAAGAGTTTCCATTTGTAATATGTGTTTGAAGAATGCTCTATATTTATGGTGGTAAGATGGAAAAGGGGAATTCAGAAGAAATTTCTTTTTTGCCAGGCAGATTTATCTGTGCAATAAAAAACTGTTGGACTCTTGTGAAATAACAAATGACGTGTGATAAATGGCCTGCACTTTCCTACGCCCAATTAGTTGTTCCTTTACCCTGGGGTGTCCACTGACATTTCAGGGTTCATACTTGAAAATGATTGTTTGAATGACTATGTAGACTCGAATAAGAAAAGAACATCAAACACTGTTTTTTCAGCTGATCGAGTCAGGGATATTATGCTAGGTGTTATAATTCAATATAATCGCTTCAGAGTACTCGCCTAAAGCCACAAACACCAAGTAGATATGCAAAACAGAGCTAAGGAAACAAGTAGTATCTACGAGGTATTGCACAAGCTCATATTTATGTCACTATTATCGTCTGCTCCACTTGTTTCTGATTCATAGTTATTATGAAAGTCCGCGAGAAACAGTTCCACACATTTCAGCCGAATAGATATTCCATCCGCTGCTATGTATTGCATGAACTTCAACACGTTAAAAATGTCCTCACGCGATTGACTATGAAGCGTTATTTATCCCCCACATTCGAAGAGATTGTCACAAGCAGAAAATGCGGTGCGAGTGGCAGCGAGTGGAAGTGGTCTGTTACCTACACCACTGTACAACACCCCTCCTTCCAGGTTCTCGCCCAAGTCGAAATATTACTTCTGTGCAAAGACCGCGAAGTTTCAGTTGCATTGTACGTGAGCGCTCGCACATGGTATTTTGTGGAAAAGGCACATTCGAGGGGCCAAAGAGCTGCATATTACGCGCGAGCCCCGATATGCCGACCACTGGCATAGTGTTATAAACTTTTTGTTTTCAAAAGAAGCGTATTACTTTACAAGGCTATATCTTTTACTCACATAGACATACAGGCTTGGGGTACTTTTCAAAAATGAGATCTAAGCGCTATAGGACTTAACACTTAGAACTACTCAAACCTAACGAACCTAAGGACATCACACACATCCGTGCCCGAGGCAGGATTGGAACCTGCGACCGTAGCAGCAGCGCGGTTCCGGAATGTAGCGCCTAGAACCGCTCGGTCACAGCGGCCGGTTGGGGTACTTTTACCAATTACTTTAAACTCAAAGTTTTCATTTATCTTCCAGAAATGTTCAGTTTGACCTCCACCGGACACATGACAAATACGCAGACGACAATCAGACTCGTCCAATACTTTCGCCAGCATGTCTGTTGAAGTGCTGCGTCACAACTCGTCGTTCACACAAGCTGTTGGGAGGACAGGCAAATGGGACATGTCTTCTACATATTAGCAGAAACAAAATTGAGGCCACTAATGCATTTAAAAATTCGTACGTTCCTTACGGGCGATCGAATGTTGAGGAAGCACATTGTTAAGAAATGCTCCAACATAGAGATACAAACGCTGTGGTGTTATCTAAAAATGAAATTTCCCGGCATGTTCTCGGAAGTGTGGAAACAAACCAGATCCGCAACACATCCAGGAACGTGAATCCTACAACCCTCTTTTCCGCAAAAAAGAACGGGACGTAAATTATTTCTCGTGAAGCGGTGCAAGGCACAAGAAGCTTTGGAGGGTCTCTCACGTACTCGACTACACAATATGAGCGCTGTGTTGTCATATATTTAAATGGAACGTCGCATCATCATTTAGCACGCTCAACCTTATAGCTGGAATATCTTCATAGAACTTTCCAATTTGTTGTTTATCACCGTCATGAATCCCGTACGTTTACAAAATAAACATCACCGCAAATCACGCCAGATAGATATACGAGGAAGGGGTAATAGTTGGCTTGTACAACGATCAGACTGCTGCGGGATGTAACAGTCCTAGTCTGATGCTCTGCTGCCAATACTGAACCTATCGATGCATGATTTCTAAAGTGAACACTCCGGTACCGTTTTTTGTGAACTTACACGTTTTTCAGTTTTAGCAGAGGAGACCTCTATTTCTGCTCGCCATTCGGTTGTTTGCAGGCAAGTTTCTTATTTAAAGTTTATGTGAGAATTTTATTTATGTATTCGGAAGACGTAAGACTAGTAGTTCCGATAAGAATGGTCATCCGGGTACTTTACATTAGATTTAAAACTGATCTGAATGAACAGTTCTATTAAATATATTAACACAAATTATATTTTTAAATAACGTATAAATTTCTACATCTTTATGTAGAAAAATTTATGTCATAGTTTATATTTTCATCCCAATGTAACTTGTTGGAAGCCTGTCTTTGGCGATGAGAGTCTTTGGTTTTGGGAGCATGGTAGTCGGTACGTATGAAACGAAGTGTGAGAAGGGAAAGAAGGGAACAGAGTTAGAGTCCTTTTGAGTCGGGTCTAGTTGATTATCGGTTGTGAACAATTGTTAGTTATTTGGATTATACAGAAGAAACTTTAATTTACTATTATGATGAAAATTGCTTTATCGTCTATGCCTAACCTTGCTCTTCATTCTCGCGAAGTAATGAGTTCTGTAGGCAGGGGATGTCAAATTGATTGCATATTTTTAGATTTCCAGAAGGCTTTTGACACAAGTGACTTCCAATTAAATTTCTGCGTAGCCGTATCAGTTGTGCGACTGGCTCTATATTTCCTCTAAGAAAGGTCGCTGTTCGCAATAATTGACGGAAAGTCATCGAGAAAAACAGAAGTGATATCCGGCCATGTCAGAATTAGCCCGAAGTTTCTGTTTTCAATAATGTAGGAGATGTGCAGTTGTCAAACTGGATTAATCTCTCTCAAAGACCCTACATACGTATCAGGCAAACATAAATTAACTGCAATTTGCGCTCATACGTCAAACGAGTTCTATGTCCATAATTATTTCCTTATCTGTGAAAATTACGCTCTCTTGTAGCCTTCAATTCGATTTTGGGCGCTGAGATCTGTCTTAATGAATGTTCACGGGACTTATTACACTCGTGTGTGTGTGTGAAACTTAAGAACGATAGCACTTACACGCGAAGTGTCACTGCCAACTAACGTAGCTCGATGAAACTTGGACCGTAAGTAGAAAGAACTGCTACAGTACAGTACAGAAGGTAACTAGGAGAAATACGCAACAGAACTGACACTTTCATTGAAAGAAAATATTTACACTGAAGTCACCGTGATTTATGATGGTTTTCTGGACACTCGAAAAGACGGACATGGATTTCAATTGTGTGTGTGATGACCACGGACGGCAATATATGCTCTGCAACGAGCTATCATGCTAGCCAGAAGGCTGGTTAAGAGTTCTCGTGGTAGGGCGTTCCGTTACTCCACCAGCGCGGTTGACAACTGCTGGATGGTCATGGCTGCCTCTACAACTACATCTACTTATATACTCCGGTAGCCACCAAGTGGTGTGTGGCGGAGGGCACAATACGCGACAAAGTCATATTTTCCCCCGTCCGTTCCACTCGCGGATCGCGCGAGGGAAAAAGGGCTGTCTGAACACCGCAGTACGAGCTTTAATTTCCCGTATCTTGGAATGGTGATCATGCGCGATCTGAAAGTTGGTGGTAATAATATATGCTCTACATCCTCGGCGAAGATCGGATTTCGGAATTTAGTGAGCAGTCCCTTCCGCTTATCACGCCGTTTATCTGAAAGTGTGTTTCACTTTAAACTTTCTATTAGATTCGTAACCCTCCCTCGATGGCTAAGTGTACCACCCACGAATCTTGCCGCTCTTCTTTGGACCTTCTCAATCTCTTGAATCAGACCCAACTGGTAAGGGTCCCATAGAGACGAACAATACTCTAAGACTGGATGAACTAACGCACGGTAAGCTATTTCCTTCGTTGAAGGACTGCATCGCTTCACGATTCTCCAATAAACTTCAATCTAGAGTTCGCCTTGCCCGTTACTTATGTAATCTGATCATTCCCTTTGAGATCATTTCGAACAGTCACACCCAGATACTTGACGGACGTTACTGCTTCCAAAGACTGGGCATTTATTTTGTACTCGTACATTAATGGGGATTTTCGCTTTGTAATACGCAGTAGGTTACACTTACTAATATTGAGAGATAACTGCCAGTCATTATACCACGCATTTATTTTCTGCAAATCCTCATTTCGTGTGATACTACTTTCCTATACACTACAGCATCAGCGGCAAACAGTCTATTGCCGGTGTCAATACCATCAACCAGAACGTTTATGTAAATCGTAAAAAGCAGCGGACCTATTACACTGCCCTGAGGCACACCTAAAGTTACGCTTGATTCTGTTGAAGTCACTCTGTTCAGGACGACATACTGCCCCTTGCCTGTTAGAAAACTTTCTATCGAACCGCATATGTCATCGGATAGACCGTAAGCGCGCACATTTTGGAGCTAGCGGTAGTGCCGAACTGAGTCGAACG
Organism: Schistocerca serialis cubense; assembly: GCF_023864345.2. Lineage (NCBI taxonomy): Eukaryota > Metazoa > Arthropoda > Insecta > Orthoptera > Acrididae > Schistocerca > Schistocerca serialis. The sequence goes on from NC_064639.1 coordinate 353,558,006, forward strand.
CCTTTAGAAAGTCGAGAAATATGGCATCAACCTGGGAGCCGGTATCTGGGTCCTGTTGTCTATCATCCACAAAGAGGGCCAGTTGTGTTTCGCATGACCGCTGTTTCCTAAAACCGTGCTGGTTTTGCAGATGAGCTTCTCAGAGATTAGAAAGGTCATTATGTCTGACCAGAAAATATGTTCCATGACTCTACAACAAATCGATGTCAGCGAAATTGGCCGGTAATTATGTGCATCCAATTTTCTACTATTTTTATAGATTGCTATGGGCCTTCTTCCAGTCCCGTGGAACTTTCCGCTGTTCCAAGGATCTCTGATAGATGATGGATAAGAATGGTGCTATATTTGTAGCATAGTCAACATAAAGGCTTACGGGGATACCGTCTGGGTCAGATGCCTTCCTGGCGTCTAAGGATCTTAACTGTTTTACAATCAGAGATGTGCTAAACATTATGTCGGCCATCTTTGCGTTTGTTCGATAATTGAAAGGGGGAATGGTGCTGCAGTCCTCTACCGTAAACGAGTTTTTGAAAGCTAGGTTTAGAATTTCGGCCTTCTTCATGTGGGACGTAGGCCTCCCCAACCCATCCTACATGTGCTTGATAGGATTTGGGTCCGAGGAACGCGCAGTACAGATCATTCGCCGAATATTCTCTCATTACAAGAGCTCCCCAACCTGTGGTGTTCGAAGCAGCCACACGTTGTCATCGATAAAAATCAAGTCAGGGAGGAATGCATCCGTAAAAAGATCCATATGGTGAAGGAGTACAGTGACACATTAACGTTGAACGCGAGTGTAAGGTGCCCACAGATTTTGGAGGCCATGCAACATTATGCCTCCTCACACCTTAACACTTGGGCCACAAAAATGCTGAGGTGTCACAATGTTTGTGGGTGCATTCCGTATTTCCACCCCTGACCTTGTGAGGGTACATTCAGAATCTTGTCGAACATGGTCGTTGTACCTGTCTAGTCGTTATGGTGTGCGGAGGCATATTGTTACTTGGGCGTACTGACCTCCAAATCGACATAAAAGTTTTCTGGGTTTGGTACCGCGTCATAATGTAAAAACTACTGCTGCTATAGAAAAGCCAACGTTTCGGCCACGATTGCAGCGGCCTTCTTCTGCGTCTACTAGTGTGTTCTAGCTATGCAGTGTCCTTTATATTTTGTTGTTAGTGTACACTGCGCATGCCATTACGTCATAATTTTAAAAAGGTAGTTAGTTTATTGGTGACTTAAGGAAGAAGGAGAGGGAACTTTATTTTAATTGGTTATTGCGGTGGAGGGAGAACGTGACCTCTGTTGTCCATTGGCTCTTGTGTTATGTACCATGATTGGTGGCCACCGTCGAATGAGAAGGTTGCAGTTGTTTACCAACTGCCGGACGTCGGCAGCGCGGCGGCAGTTACTCGCCGGTAGTGCTCGTGCCTCGTGTTGACAGTGCGGTCTGTTGGGCTCTGATTGCTGGCAGCCAAGATGGGGCAAGCCTGAGTCCATCCTCCCTGTTCATGCTGTTAGGGCGTTTAAATATTTCGATGGCCTCTCTGATTTTGCGTTTCGTCATAATAGGCTGCTTGGCCAACACACAGGCTTCGCTTGATTTTATTTCTTTTCCGCAGTCATGGTGATGTTCTGCCACTGCGGATTTGTTGTGTTGCCCTAGACGAATATAACGCTCGTGTTCCCGAATGCGCGTTGCTATTGGCCAACCAGTCTCGCCGATGTGTGCCTCTCCACATTTGCATTCCACCTTGTAAACGCCTGCAGTGTGTAATGCATCCACCTTGTCCTTGGTGGAGCCTAGCACGTCCTGGATCCTACGACCACTATAGAAGACAGGCTGCACCCCAACGCGGCGAAGGTGTTTGCCAATTCGGTCAGTAACGTTTTCCACATAGGATAAGCGTACTGTTGGGTGCAATTTGTCTATTTCCTGCTTATCTTTCTTGCTTGTGTTCGTCGACAAGGCTGTGTTTATCGACTTATGGCTGTAGCCATTGGCTAAAAACGTTGTGCGTAATCTTTTAACCTCAGGTGTGATATTTTGAGCATCACTTAGGCGCTGAGTACGCATTGCCAAAGAGCGGATGACAGAGTTCTTCTGCTCTGGGTGGTGGTAGGATTGGGCGTGCAGATACCTGTCAGTATGTGTAGGCTTACGATGTACTCTGTGCCTCAGTGTGCCCTCCGTTCTCCTGTACACTTCGACGTCTAGAAATGGGATAGTACCATTCTTTTCTACTTCCAGCGTGAACTGTATCTTCCCGTGCATAATGTTCAAGTATTCGTGGAACTTGTGTAGCTCCGTTTCACCATGAGGCCATATAGCGAACGTGTCGTCCACGTATCTAAACCAGCAACGTGGTCGTAAAGGAGCTGAACCTAGGGCCGTTGCTTCAAAGGCTTCCATGAATATGTCGGCTGCCAGCGGAGATAGGGGAGACCCCATTGCTACTCCGTCTATCTGCTCGTAGTATTTTCCTTGCCATTTGAAGTACGTTGAAGTCAGGCACAATTCAACCAGGTCGCATATGTCTGGCGGGATATGCTCCTGAAGGATGTGGATAGTTTCATCTACTGGCACGTTCGTAAATAGTGATTTCACGTCAAAGCTGACCATGATGTCCGTAGGTAAAATTGTTTCTCCCTTTAGGCGTTCTATAATGTGTGTCGAGTTCTTCATATAAGAGTCCGTCTTGCCAACTAGACTTCTTAGTTTGCAGGCTAGGTACTTTGCCAAATAGTAAGTAGGCGAATTGATCCCATTCACTATTGGCCTCAAAGGACAACTTTCCTTATGAATCTTTGGAACACCGTAAATTCTAGGAGAGACTGGTACTCTGGGAATGAGACCCTTGGCTGTGTCAGCGTCAATTATCGAGTCCTTAATCGTGGCCTGCGTCTTTCGAATTATCTTCGCCGTAGGGTCCGCCCTTAGTTCTTTGTAGATGGGATCATTCAATAATTCTTTCATCTTGTCTTCATACTGCAAGGTGTCTAAGATGACAGTAGCATTGCCTTTGTCTGCTGCTAATATCACAATTTCGTCGTTGTTCTTCAGTTCCTGATAGCTGCTCTTTCGTCTCTGTTAAGGTTGTGTTTCTGTGGAAAGAGCAGCTAGAACGCACCATTAGACCCAGAAGAAGGCCGCTGCAATCGTGGCCAAAACGTTGGCTTTTATATAGCAGCAGTAGTTTTTACATTATGACGCGGTACCAAACCCAGAAAACTTTTATGTCGACTGACTCTGGCCGCGGAAGCCTACGAAATTATATGACCTCCAAATCTTTGAATATGGTAGACACATCGGCTTACGTTGTTGTGACTGTGCACTCTCTCACCACGTGCGTGTTTTGAGGAGTGGATTAGGCCCTGACTTTATTTTTATGGATGACAAAGCTAGATCACATCGAACGACCTTGATGAGTCAGGTATGTACTACAGAAGGAAGCAGCTACTCAGGTGTCAGAGCACTTGTGGAGCGCACATTGAGGTTTTTTTAGGCAGGCGGTAATTTGAGGTAAACTCAGTAGACTTCAGAGTGCGCTCAGAGTAAAAATACACCCAGATTCAAAATTTTATCAGTAAATTGTCGAAGCATTCGTAACAAAGCCCCCGACATACTGCCCTGCATGAGAATTCTCATGCTTAAATTATTCTTGGGACCGAGAGCTGGCTAAAACCTGAAATAGAAAGCTCTGAGATGTTTAGTGGGTCATTGAACGTTTACTTGAAGGACATATTAGATACCATAGGAGGAGGAGAGTTCACTGCAGTTGGCAAAAATACCGTCTCTATTAACGTTGATATTGAATGTGACAGTGAAATTATCTGGTCATATTGTTCGATATTTTTATTGGTCGACCAATCCTGCTGTGACAGTTCTAGAGTCATTCAAAGGAACTCCGCCGTTAGTAGTGCGTAGATACCCAGATCATACATAAGAGATGGAGGGGACTTTAACCTACCGAGTATAGACAGGGACTTCTATAGATTAATTGTAGGGAATGAGAGACGCCAAACCCTTCTGGCTTGTCGTCTCTCATTTATTTTCTTTAATTTAGCTCTCTGGGGTGTCGATTTGAGGGTGACTGGGTATCAAGGGCTTTAATTAGTCTCTTCTAGAATTAAATCAGGTGATGGTGCTACTCCATTTTCTATATTTTCCAAGATCTTATGGTGGATATCCTGTGTGAGAGAGCGTGCGGGTTAGAGGAGTTGCGTGTGGCAATGTCCATTGCATTCCGGGAACGTTGGGCCCAGGTGACAATAGTGGTGGTCAGGTTCGCCCTCTTCAAATGTGCCCTCAGCTTGCTCTTGGCTGGAGGGAAGGCAGTGAGTATTGGGTGGAATTTGCCAGTGTGACGGCATGGCCCCTGCACCGTGGCGATCGCGCGTTATACGACAGTCGTCCAGAAAGTAAGTACCGATCGGTCACGAAATGGAAACCATTGGTGAAATCCGGTAAGGCTTTGCACAGATTTGTTGGACAGTGTCTCTAGTATGCCCATCGATCGTGTCGCATCGCTCTTTTGTTTTGAGTGAACAGTGAGCACGTAAAGGTGAGTAGGGAATAGCGACTCCCGCCAAGTATGAGAGCCTGGTTAGAGATTTCGCCTGTGTCATGCAGCCCGCATAACACAACTGTCGAGCAGTTCCTTCTTAATGCCAATTCTCGGCCGCAGACTGCAGGGGCAATGAAGACACTCCTGCAGCGTTTCCGATGAGATGTGTTTGATCACCCATAATACAGTTCGTAATTGGTATTGGCTCCCCCTGAGTCTCATCTCTGCTGACAAGAACCGCTGACTATGAAGACAAAATTTTTCCACAGACAACGAGCTGCATACCAGTGCAGATAACTGGCCGAAAGCACAGGCGGCTGCTTTCTACGATGAGGATATTGGAAAGTTGATACAATACTACGACAAAACTTGAAGTTGGAGCGGCGACTATATAGAGAAGTAGGTGGAAGGTGTATCTAACTGTTGCAAATAAAACGTTTCTGGTTTTCACTGTGGTTTCCATTACGCGACCAATCGGAACTTAATTTTTGGACAGTCCTCGTATAACTGGGTTCTTAGAATAGCAGGTCAATGACATAGGCGCGTCCGCCAAGCCAGTGCCGCAAGTAAGCACAGTATTTTGCTACGTTGGCTACTCTTCCCATGTCGCAGTCTTCCCACGTGCACTTTAAAAGGGAAAGCTGATTGGCGGACAGCTGGTGAAGCTTGCTTACGTAAAAAGTCGCAGGTAGTTCTGGCGACAAGTCTCGCAATTGGAGTACGAGTTTTGGTGGTGTTTTGAATGGGTTGCGTGTGGCAATTTGTACACTTGTCACTGTTGCTAAGATCCTCTACCAGCTACTAGTGGGAGTCAAGGAGCTTGGTGGGTTCGACGCACTTTAATTTTGTCGGCCTTTTGGATAGAGAATAAAAATTTCTGGGAACTGTGTTCCGGACCACCAGGCAGAAATGATGTGAAGTAGAGACCAGCTATAGGTCGAGATAAGCGGATCCACTATATCAGTAACTCGGACAGACTTTTTGTAAGCGGTTATACAGATTACTGGTCAGCAAAGTCGGGTTAAATAACGCAACTTATCAGAACATCGTCCACGACCACAAGTCGTAAGGTTGGTCAGCAGTTCTGATTGCAGCCTGCAGTGTAGCTCATCGCTGACAGCTGTCTCCACATGAATCGAGCACGGCATTTGGTAAAATACGTGGCAGCTCCGGCAAAATAGGAACTCAGTCAGTTATTTTGCGACCCCAACAACGTGTCTGCCCGCGCAATGTGCGCAGCAGATGTAATTTGATGTGTAATTTTATAGATGAGTTCTGTAACTCGATCACTGTACCCCAAGTTAGCGAACTGGCAATCTGTTCGATAGTCAGCCCACTGGGTATAGAGGAAAGGCAACTACAATCATTTGATAGGCCCGCGCTTCAACTTTTCCAACTAATTATTTGCGGTAACTTGTATTTGTCTTATATTTTAGTAGCCATGTACTGCTATAATATGTGAAAACTGGATTCACTTATGCTTTAAATCAATAAATCTCATTGTGACACTAAATTCATCTATCATTTCAGTAATCGTAGATCCCTATTAGAATATCCTGCACTTAATCACATTTTAGGAGGAGATTATTCAATATATTGTAAAATATGTCAAGGGGTCCACCAATGAATTATCATTAAGACAGTGCCAAATACGAGGGTTGAATGAAAAGTAATGCCGCCACCTTCGTTAATTGGGTTTGGATGGGAATATTTTAATAAATATAACGCAGAAATAATCCTTAGAATGTGATATTTAATTACCAATATTAACTTTTCCACATAATCACCAGCCAACGTGATACATTTCTGCCAACGATGAACAAGTTTTCTGAAGCCGTCACGGAAGAAGTCGACACTCTGTTTCCGCAACCATAGTCTCACAGTTCTCTCAACGTCTTCATCAGAATCATAATGATGGCCCGCAGGTCGTCTTTCATTATCGGGAACAGATGGAAGTCAGACAGTGCTAAATCTGGACTATATGGAGGATGCCGTACGGTGGTGAGATTCAGTCTCTCAAGTGCTGCTGTGGTGGCACGTAAAGTGAGTGGTTTGGCAGTGTCATACTGCAGGAAAACGTGTGACCCACACGTTCTTGTGAAATGCCGGTTGTGATTGCAATTTCTCTGAGTGATACGACGATCGTCCTGAATCAGTCTGTCAATATTTTGCTTGTGCAACTCGCTGGTTGCTATCACAAGACGTTCAACTCTTTGTTTGTCACGCAGGTCAGATGTTCCCGCCTCAACATCTTTAAACTTACTCGCCCAACGACGCACAATGCTCACATCAACACAATAACCACACACTGCTTTCATTCTCTAATGAATCTCCTTTCGGGTGACACCTTCTGCTGTCAAGAATTCAATGACTGTACGTTGCTTAAATCTCATTGACCGGTCGTCTGCGCAGGCTTCCATACTTTACACTGTAACAACACAACGGTTCAATGCTAAGGCTTCCCGCCAACTGGAGCTATAGAGAAGAGGCTACAGAACAAGCCAGTACCTGCCGCATACCAATGCTGCCAACTGTTGAAGAGTTACGAAGGTGGAGGCATAATTTCAGATGTTGTTGCGCTTAACAGGGAGAGTGATAGTTCCTGAGGGTGGCGTGTATCTTCATAGCACTGAGATACACGTATTACTCAAATCACGGGATTAGCTTCACCTCACCACCATGCACCCTTTCAGGGTTGCAGACAAACAGTCTTGTGAAGTATTTCTCAACACGTTTTCCAAAAGCAGTTAGTTCTGCAGCTATTTATTTTTAGCCATATGCAATGGAAATATCTTGGACCTCGTAGCTACAAACAAGCCTGACCTTATCGACAGCGTCAATATATAGACGGGGATTAATGATCATGATATCATTATAGTGACGATGTTACGAAAGTTAATGAATCAGTCAAGAAGGCTAGCAGAATGTTCCTACTAGAAAGAGCAGGTAAGGAATTGCTAGCATCTCACTTAGACACAGAGTTGTAATCATTTAGTTCCAATATGATGGACGCAGAGGAATTACGGGTAAGGTTTAAACAGATTGTAAATCGTGCTCAGGACAAGTATGTGCTAAGTAAATGGATTAAGGGCAGGAAAGACCCAGCGTGGTTTAGCAACGAAATTCGGAAAATGCTGAGGAACCGAAGGATGTCCCACTCTCGGTTCAAAAGAGAACGCGCAAATGATGACAAGCAAAGGTTAATAGAGATTTGTGCGTCTGTGGGAAGATCTATGCTGGAGGCATACAACAACAGTCACCGTCATACTTTAGCAAGTGATCTAACCTAGAATCCGAGAAAATTCTGGTCCTGTGTAAACTCGCTGGTCGGGTCTAAGGTTACCATCCAGTCAAGCACTCATCATTCTGGTGTGGCAGTGGAAGACATCAAAACGAAAGATGAAGTTTTAGATTCCGCGTTTAAGAAATCATTCACGCAGGATAATCGTACAGACAAACCTTATTCTGACCACTACACCGAGTCCCATGCGGATGACATAGTAATAAGCACCCTTGGCGTAGAGAAACAACTGAAAGAGTTGAAAACAAATAAGTCGCTAGATTCGGATGTAATCCCAATTCGCTTTTACAGAGAGTACCGTACGGCACTGGCCCCTTATCCCGCATTTATCGTGAAACTGTCACGCAGCACAAAGTGCCAAGCGACCGGAAAAAGCTCAGGTAACTGCTCTGTATACAAAGGATAAAAGAACAGACCCGCAACTCTGCAGACGAATATCCTTAAAATTGGTATGCTGCAGAATTTTAGAACGTATTCTGAGTTCGAGTATAATAAATTTCCTAGAGACCGATAAGCTTATGTCCACGAGTCAACACGGTTTTAGAAAGCATCGCTCCTGTGAAACTCAGCTTGCCATTTTCTCTCATGATATACAGCCAGTTATAGAGTTCATATTACTATATTTCCGAAAAGCATTTGACATGGCTGTTAACGAAGATACGAGCATGCGGAAAAGGTTCCCATATCTGTGAGTGGTTTGAAGACTTCTTAAGTAATAGGACCTATTATATTGCCCTCGACGACGAATGTTCATCAGGGATAAGTGTATCGTCAGGAGTGCCCGAAGGAAGTGTGATAGAACCGCTGTTACATTCTATGTACATAAATGACTTGGTGGAAGGGTGCGCAACAATCTGCGGTTGTTTGATGATAATGCTGCGGTGTACGGTAAGTATCAAAGCGAGTGACTGTAGGATAATACAAGATGTCTTAGCCAAAACTCCTCACTACTTTGATGAATGGGTACCAGCTCTAAAGGTAGAAAAATGTAAGTTAATGCGGATGAGTAGAAAAACTAAACCTTTAGGGTGTTCGGATACAGCGTTTGTAGTGTCCTACTTGATACAGTCACGTCGTTTAAATATCTGGCTTAATATTGTAAAACGATATAAAACGGAACGAGCATGGGAGAGTGTGGTAGAGATTTTTCCACCTTCTCATAAAACTAGTGAAGTGCACTTTCATATGATTTGCCTGGCTGTCATACGTGTTAGTTTGCATACAATGGAGCCTCAGTCAACCTCTTTTCCCTAGCATGTGCATTAATCAGTTTTTATTATGTCTTTAGAAGAAAGGACAGACTAAGTGGCCTCAAATCCTTAGCCTCGGTATGATTAGTTCTCCCTGTTTTCGAAGCGAACACAACCCTCACTGTCCTGCAAGTATTAGGAATGATTCCTGGATTTAGGCTGATTGTAAACAGTCTAAAAAGGTATCTATTTAATCTCTCTCCTTTTTGTTGCAGCAGAGCTGGAAAAATTCCATTTACGCCTGATGATTTGATCGGTCGAGCCTTTCCGACCGCACTCAATTTTGTCTGAAATCTAGACATTTTCTGGGAGATTACCCTTCCTCTCTTTGATTACTTGCAAACCAGTGCCTTTCAGGGACTGACTCTTGATTTGTGCTATCTGCCAGAGTGCACTGAGAGAAGTGAGTCTTGCGGAGCAAGTCCAGTGTCTCACATGCTGTCCTTGTGTACCTAGCATCTTCCTTCCTCAGAGTGTCTCCTGGATTAGCTGGTATCCTAGCGAGGTTTTTATGAAGTCTAACGGAAGTAGCTTACATTCCACTGCCTCACAGAATATTTTACGGAATTACAGTTTCTTAATCACAAGGTTGTTTTTGATGAGAGCCTGTCGATATTTTGTCCATTGTCCTTTATTGCTTGCAAGGTTGAACAGTTTTCTTACCAACTTCCAGACTATTGTTCCACCAAGGTACATTCATATTAGTACAATCCCTTGTGACTGGACAGTTTTGTAAGTACGGGGTCATAACAGCAGACGTCACTGCAGCTATTGTTTCCTGGAAATCTAGTGGATTTCTTATCGAAGTTCTAGTTTCAGGCAAGCGTGAGTTAGGTCTTTCGTAAATGAGTTCCAGTCTGGTTTTCTAGGATTCCTATAGGTCATGGTCTGCTTAACACCCACTTCAACCTCAAACTTAATATGCTTGTTGTCAAATAAGGACAACTTCAGAGCCATGTGCAATTGACATAACTATCCATTAGGATGAATTATTTCTACTGTGAACATCTTTCTACCAGTCTCCTCACATCCTGGAAAGGAGGAATACTGTCCTCGCAGGGAAGGTAAGCTAAAACCAGTACAATATCCCTCGTGCTTACTCCCTCACGTCGATTCATACTGATAGTCACTAAGTCCCTGGAACAAATGTTCGCGATCAAAATGAATGAAATTTCATTCTTGACGTAAATGCATGTTGTGAAGTTCTTTAGGTTACTACCACAAATCAGCTTACGTACTTTCATATAGACAGGGTTTCTGTATCACTCCCCCTTGCCCTTTACTGTATTTCAGTAACACTTGCAATCTATAACTTGCCACAATGATCGCTTCCGATGTGTTTGATTATCCTAACGGTAACCTGCGAGAACCCTTAGTGCAATTTCAGGTCTTGTTCTCCCATTGCCCTCAGGGATTTTTCACCGACATCCGCCAAAAGAGTTTGGCCAGCCGGTACAACCTCCTGTTTGATTACCCTCCTGTTCTCATTCGAGACTTTCTGGTTCTTCGCCTTTATTTTCTCGGAGTAACGTGCTCCTAAAATAGTGTGAACACCTCGAACTAATTTATGAGCATAACGGGATGTCATAGGAACAACGACATATATGACATAATTTGCTGCCAAAAAAATCATCCATAATGTACTTGAAAATGGCCTAAAGCCGAAACTGTACAGTCTTACAGGAAATGAAGAAAATGGTAGCTGAAGGCTTCAAGAAATCATTCAAAAAATTTATCGCAGTTGCGGCTCCTATCGCATTGAAAATTATATATCCTTAAGAAGTTTCGGTATCCATAATTGATATCTTTTGGGTCTTGAGGATTTCAGTCGCTGCCTTCACCAGCAGCTTCGCCTCCTCCCACAGATATATCTTAGGCACCATCTCCATAAGCCATTCCACTTCTCCCATTCCCTCACAGACAAAGAGCACGTTTGTCTAGACAGACCCTCTTGCATCTGAGTCCAGAACTTGCGCCCTCTGCCCTCCGCAATCTTCTCAAAGAAAGCCCTCTGAACAAACTTCACCTGCTGTGAGGTCATGTTGAGCAGTGGATATCCATGTTGGATAACGGCCATGCTGAAAACCAAGACTGCAGTATTAGACGCCTGTTTCCCTGTTTATTGCCTCGGCTTTTTCTGGATCCGATTATCCAGAGAATGGGGAGAAATAATCTCCTCTATTTCTCCCTGTGTTGGAGGTGGAATGAGTCTGTTTACCCTCTTCATTCTGAGACAGTCGTTTCAATTCCCTCCATTTATGTTTAGGAAGCCATTCTGTACCTTCGTTTTGTTTTCGTTCTTTGAGAAATTTTCTGTTCTGTCCCTGAACAAGGATTTAATCCTGACCCATTCTGACTTCTCATTGACAATTTCCACTTCTTGGATTGGCCTATGGCCCGATCCAGTTGCTAAAGCAGCTGTCGCCATTTACAGATGCGATATTTGGGTGTTTGAGATCTTCTCATGTCCCTCAGTTTTTGTTTTATTTTGTTCTGTGTTCTCCATTTTGGTTCACGAGGATTGGGGGTTCATTTGTAAGACACCACGACGCCCACCACCATGCAAGGCTAATTACGGGAAATCGATAGGTATCCCTGAGGATCCGTCAACGACATATCTTACCATGGGCCACGCAACACTGGTCAAGGATCGTATCATACCTTAGACTGAATATCCGGGGAACTGGGTAAGAACTATGAGAGTGGATATGGGAGAATAGGAGATGTGGGGCGTTGTGGGATACTTCTTATCTGGCTCATCCGCTGAGGCCTGTCCACTATTGGAGAACCTGCCAGCATCTGTGCGACAGCCAGTACGGCCCTCAGCTTCATGTAAACACGCAGGCTTCTCTGTCAGCACGGCCAATGCTTCAAGGAGGCGGTGATCACTGATGAGATGCTGTGTAAGGTACGTAAGGCAGCTAGTGTGTTTGCCTTAGCATCTATCACGTTCAGTTAAATATCCTATATCTTGTATTTTCGTCGTCTCCTTGCTGTCTTCTCCTCTGATCGGAACACGAGGGTCTTGGCAGTCCACTCCTGTGTACATGGTGGCAGCCAGTCAAGGGATATTTTAGGGAATTGGTTTAAAAAAATTATTTCAAAGGCCCAGACTTAACAAGTGTTCTCCCCGAGTAACGTACGCCGTGCCTACGTGACACAAGTCGCTTGTCTTTGAAAACCGAGGCAGTTCAGTCCAGTTACAGCTGCTGACAAAAGACGCCTTGAGCCCTCTGCTGAAACTGCTAGCGAATTGACGCCATTGGTTTAGCCAATCACGCCGATCACGTGTGTGGACGCTGGAGTGTTCTGCGGTGCAGAACGCAGTTGCTTCTCTCTCTTCTAATCCAGACCTCGATCAGAACAGACGTCTTTTTGAAGGCAAAGCCTGCTTTTCACGCCCGGCCACGAACGTAAGTTAACATGAACCACTTCCCCTTCCGTTGCCCATTTCAATTAATTGTTCGACCTCCTAGAGTGGCCTAAACCTGGTAACTTCCGATTCAAGGCGGGCCCTTTGTACACTGCACCTGGAAATATTTTCTCGTTATTGTACCTAATTTCCTGTTTTAGATTTTTGGATAGTTATCATTAGCGGTAAACTATTTTTTATTAGTGATGGTGTTGAGAAGATACGATGATAACTGCCGAAAGCGGTCGCACTGGACAACGCGTATATTGGAGTCAGAGAATTTTACTGTACTGCTCGTATTGTCGTCTCCGTTACATAAAGAGTTTCTTCCTCGATCCTGACGCTTTGAGACTGCTTCCTCATCTGCGGTTCTGTCTGTCACACAGGTTGAGGTGGAGATTTAGTTAAGTGATTAGGACCAAATGAGTGACTAAAATAATCGGCTAGTGATCCTTACAGCAATATCTTCTCATAGATAGCAATTTTGCGGTATAGCGGGAAATATTGCTGATGTTACAACCTTTTGCAGTTAGTTGCTGAGGTACTGCTGTCGAGTTGAGAGTGTTGTACTCAAAAGGGGGAGAATATGTCGTATTGCAGGGAAATATCTTCGCCCTTGTCTGAAAACACTTCCCTCTCGCTCTCACCTTTGTTTCCTACTTCACTCAGCGAAAGCGCTGCAGTCACGTTTCTGGGCGTAACAATATCGTTTCGCTTTTGTCCAAAAGTTTGCGCGCGTACATATAGCCACGTATTTTTTAGTTATTGGTTGTTGTAAGCTTGATGTATACAGCAATGGATAAGCGGACAAACGGATTAACTGCGAAGTTTCATAAACGCAAATCATTTACGATCAAAGTGATGGGGCATCGAAAGCAATGTATACAAACACCGAAAACTGAAAAAGGACGGTTCGCAATCTTTTGCCGATCAGCTCGGCATCACGCTTGATCAAGCACATGAAAAGCTCCCTAGTTTTCGAACCCAAGCAGAGTGCGAGACAAAATAGCTGCAGAGGAAGAGTGGAAGCGCTGATGACTCCTCATTCACATGGTTTGCATTTGATGCCATGAGTTTCATACTATCTCGAGACGTAGCTGAAGCAGGAATTGTGTAAATAGCGGCGTGTGTGGTGGTGAACAAAAATAAAGTATAAACTTGAATTCTTATTTCAAACCCACCTTTATCAAATCCTGCAGTCAAACCAAAGCACCACATACTTCTGGAACCAAGAGGCTTTTTGGTAAACAGCGCCCATTAATGAGGTACATCGAACTTCGGCACAGTGAGTACAGCCAGTCGGATTGTAAATCGTGTGTACCCATATTTGTATCGGTTTTAACGATTCTCACAACTGCTGGTTGTAAGAGATATTCGAAATGGTGTTCCGACATTGTGGCAATATTCTGGAAAAGCTTCGTATGCAATATAAATTCGGGAGTAAAATTTTCTGAGCTTACTTAAAAAAAGAAATCATTCCTTGAGTGATGCAAAATCATGTCAGATACCTCTTTGTAAAATGTAAACTTTCATGGCCGAAATTGTCACAATTAATAAAATATTCCGGGCAACTGTGCCGTGATCGAAGGGATTTCATGTTAAAATCTGACGTTTCGTCCCCGTCTGCTGAGGACTTTTTCACAGGGGATCGTAGATTCGTTGTATGTCCGATTGACACCCTGTCTCGCTACTGACTACAGCAAAATTCCACTCGGGAAGCTCCCATGTCGTGGCGTGACGTCACATGTCTTGAATACATGATCGCAGTTGATCGTTGCCGACTGCGGTAGTCCGCTGTTACTATCATCCCACGGTGGAAGACTGGTACACGTCTTCTTCACTATCGGAATCCAAATTTCATCTAATTTCGAGCCCTCCTCTTTGCTATTGAAATTCCTGGGGTGTTTCACAACCTCTATGACCACTCTGTATAGCCTTTCGTGGTATCAGACGAAATATACAAGATCACCTAAAATCGCTCAAGGATTCTCGCTAACCGCTTGAAGAAGCTGGAATTTATAGGATTCCGTGTAGTTGTGGGGAGGTGTATGTGGATACTACAAAAAGAACTCCCAGAAAACGACTCGAAGAGCACAAGGGAAATTGTAGGAGAGAAGAGATTGATAGATCAGCTCTGCGTATAAATTACTGACCTGGAAATGCAGTGTCACATTGTCCGGAAACAGTGGCTAGAAATGTTTTACGTTTATGTGCAATTCGCGTGTTGGCACAAGAGAGGCAAGCCAGTCAGTAGACTACAGTCCCAGAAAAGAAAGTTGGAATGCTGTTAATCACAATGGAAGAATCCACCGACGTGGTAAAGGCTGCCTGAATAATAGTTTCGCCTGTAAGTTTTGAATCATTGCAGACAGACGAAAGGTTTGCCGCAGTGCGGGCTGTATCGGTGAAAGCAGTGGGCAGGGAGCACAGTACGTTGTCGCGCTGACAGGTTGGTTGACTGGCCTTTCTAGACCGCTGTCTGTCGCGTGACCCGTGTCCTTTGACTTTCGGAAGACATATTATATATTTTGCAATGTTTCTTAGTGAAGACAATAAAGCTTTCCTGAGTATTAGGTTGTGACCACATTCACTACTTTATGGCAAACGATATTATTACGTACAGGAAAGTGGCAACGGGTGAAAACAGTAGGGAAATGCAGGTAGACCCGAAAAAGGTTCGGTAAATGGTGCCGGGACTGGTGCTTCGCCGTCAGCGTAAATACGTAAATATTAATGTGGCCACTGCCTATGTTCGAAGTCAACGTGCAGTAACCACTCACAAACGGCAGATGGAAGCAATGGCAGTACCGGGTATATACAGCGTGCCCCAGGGGGGGCGTTCTGTCTTACACCGCAGGGTTTCCCGGCTTTGGGAGACGAAATGGCATAACAGCACGCACAACAAACTGTGTTTCATTAAGGAGACTATGAATGTGTGGAAGTCTTTCATGCAGGCCTCTCGCAGGCAACCTGTTGTCCTCCTCCGGCTCCGCATTGGCCATACGTGGCTAACGCATGGTTACCTACTCCGTAGCGAGGACCCACCTGTGTCGCTGTGGCTCCCAAATGACGGTCGTCCACCTCTTGTTGGACTGCCCACTTTTAGCCGCTCTGCGGCAGACTTTTAACTTTTCCAGCACCCTGCCTTCGGTGTTGGGCGACAATGTCTCCATATCAGCTTTATTTTTACGTTTTATCTGTGAAAGTGGTTTTTATACTTCTATCCAGGTTTTAGCGCATGTCCTTTGTCCCTTTGTGTCCTCCACCTTAGTGCTTTTAGGGTGGAGGTTATAATGCATTGCAGAGTGGCTGGCTTTCCCTTTTTATTCTCGTGGCTGTAATCTGATTTCATGTTTTACTCTCTTCTGCTTCTAGCGTTTCTCTGTTGTTTTCTTGTCCTCTTTTGTTCCTTTTAGTGTTCGTTCGCTTCACTTCGTTCTTGTGGCTTTTCCTTTTTTTCGTTTTGTGTTATATGCTTCGTCCGTTTTATTCTCAGACTTGTGACATTGTTTTATTAGGACCAAGGGACCGATGACCTCGTAGTTTGATCCCTTCTCCCGCCTTTCAACCAACCAGCCAACCAACCAACCAACCTGCCAGCACCAATACGACACGTAGGGAGCTCGATAAGCTGGGAATTGCAGGGCGACATGGAATTCCACAATCGCACATCAATGATGAAAATGCCAGTAACTGGAGAAGCGGTGGTGCCGAAGCCATAAAACCTGCACTATGGAGCAGTGGAAGGAAGTAATTTGATCGGATGAGTCTTGTTTGACACTCTTTCCAACTTCTATCCAAGTTTACGTCTCAAGTGCAAAGTGGATGGGGTTCGGTATGATCTGAGTGACATATCGTGATTCCATAGACTTCGTGATTACTGTGCGATCTCGCGTTACCGCCGATGATTATATGGGCATTTTGGGTGATCAATTCTATCCCATGGTACAGTGTTTGTTCCCCAATGATGATGCTGTGTTCAATGAACACAGGGCCCCTGTTCAATCAGCTTACATAATCGAGGACTGGTTTTGTGAGCACGAGGGTGAACTTAGCATCTCCCCTAGCCACCACAGTTGGCAGATCTATTGTTACTGAGGCTTTATGGTCTACTTTCGAGAGAAGTGTGCGTTGTGGCTACTCAAACCAGTCATCGTTACTTGAACTGGCCATTAATTTGCAGAAAGTATGGTATGATTCCCTTGAAGACGATTCAAGATCTGTATTTATCATTCCTTGAAGCTGTTTCGAATACCGATGGGTTTCCTACTTCGTATTAGGGTTAATAATGTGTTGTGTTTTTTGCGTTTTGTCCATTCCTGTACGTCTGGAGCGCATCATTGTATACAGGTAAATCATGTACTTTGGGAAAGTCAGAAAGGAAGACAATAGAATCGTTCGAGGTGTGGTGCTACAGAAGGACGGTGACAACTAGGTGCAGCTATAAAGACAAAAATGAGGAGATTCTCCGGAGAATCGTAGGGCAGCTAACGTCTTCCATGGTACTATAGGGAGCTACAGAACGTGAAAAACTGGAGGGGAAAGCGGAGACTGCAATATACCCTAAAAAATTACGTTGGGTGCAAGCGCTACGCTGAGATAAAGAGATTGTTATAGACGAGACGAAATGGTGGCGGTCCGCCTCTCACCGTTCAGAAGGCTGACCTCAAAGAAGAAAAAGAGAATAGAAAAATAGTGTTA
This sequence comes from Schistocerca serialis cubense, assembly GCF_023864345.2. Classification (NCBI taxonomy): domain Eukaryota; kingdom Metazoa; phylum Arthropoda; class Insecta; order Orthoptera; family Acrididae; genus Schistocerca; species Schistocerca serialis. The sequence continues at coordinate 353,575,238 of NC_064639.1, forward strand.
CGGGGCTTAGACACGAGTCCGAAAGCGCAGGTACGAAACGCAACGCTCCAGACCGCGTGCGTGTCGGCTCTCCACACGTGCGGTATGACAGATTCAATTCGCATTCAGAGGATAAAGCGTTGTTTTATTCAGCGGAGAGTACGACGCTCGGCAGCGCGGCTGCCGACCCTCGCACACACCAGATGCCGGATAGTCCCCGGAAGACCCATGAATTTCAATGGCCCCTCACCCGTATATTTTCTCGCTGTTGTTGCGCAGAACAAAAGCAAAAGTTTCGCCGCTTTCAGCGTACACGGCAATCTCAGTATTTTCGCGACTTTGGCCAGAGATGAACGACGATGCATTTTGTAAACTGCCACACGAGCCATAAAAGAAATGTGTAAATGATTCAAGGAGAGGGATCAGAGGTAGCACGGCAAGGAGCGGTCCATTTCGCGCTAGGCGATACACCACGTAGTACGGAATTTATCACTCGGAATCTTATCGCTAACAAATATGTATTGATGATGTCAGACAATAATCTGTCTTGATCGCAAATTTTTACTAAAAATTCAATTTCACGTCAGGAGGAACCGGTTTTGATCATATCATCATCACCACATCGTGTTTCGTTTAATGGTGAGAAGGAACGACAAAAGGAGGACTGAGAATTGTCGGAAGACGCGTCCGGGAACTGTCACGGACAGGATACAGAGAAGTGGATTGACATTCCGAGTTGAGATGCATCATTTGCCCCTATACCGATAACCGAGACTTCCATTGTGCAGAACTAGAGACAACTAGGATAATGATTACTTCTTTTTGTCACGGTCTTCAAAGTATCTGCAGACGACCTGGTGAAAGGTCTTGAGACCCATACCTCTCCAGCTTCGGAAATCATGGCGTAGGGAGCTAGTATGTATAGCAACAACACTGATTCGGTAATTGTTGAATGGAGACTGGTTGACGACGCTGACTGGTAAATTTTGTAGCAAGAACTCCTCAAACAGCTGTGCTTGAACGAATTTTATTAAAGCACTACCGGTTTTGCGGCTTCTAGCGACGTCACCAGGAGCATATCCAAACAACAAGAAATAAACAATGATAAACACATGACTCCTTTACATTAAACTAATACCGGAACCATAAGCACTTCCTTATGAGAATAGATAAAAACACAAGTGTAGTTACAAATATCAAAACAAGGAAAACTCCATGACGGAAAATGTAGAAGGCCCAACCTTCATACTTAATACCACAGTATCCGTAGAGCGTATAGTCAATGAATAAAAAGTTGACTGACTGAAAACATCCTTTACCATGTAACAAGGGCGCACATTTAATCATAGAGAGAAAGAAAGACACTGGACCAAAATCGTCATTTCGTCGAGGCAGGAAGTGGAAAGCTTACCTATTCGGCCCAAATATCAGTGCGACGCAAGGAGTGTGCATCTATAACACGATAGGAAAAAATCCATAAAATTCCGTTTATGTAAAGCTATGATAAACTGAACATTTTCAGTTTAAAAGTCCCGCCACACGATGCTATTCTCTCATTGCTGCATCCCATTCTTAACACTGTTGAACCGCCAGAGTCGTTCTTATAACCATCCAATTCGTCAGAAGCGCTGGTCTGCTGTCTTACGGCTACTTTAGCTACAACTGCAAGATTAGAGTTTTAGAGACGTATGATGAAATTAATTTATGGAAATACAAGGGCTACGGTCGCAGGTTCGAATCCTGCCTCGGGCATGGATGTGTGTGATGTCCTTAGGTTAGTTAGGTTTAAGTAGTTCTAAGTTCTAGGGGACTGATGACCACAGATGTTAAGTCCCATAGTGCTCAGAGCCATTTGAACCATTTGAAATACAAGGAAATTCTGCATTATTTCTTTACAGTTGTGGAACTGATTCATCGCCAATTCCAGGAATTCATTTAGTTTTGATGCTGAGTGTGGTGAAATATTATGATTTACGGAGTAAGATGGCTCAGCAGAGGCCAGAAGTTAAAAAGATTTTATAGCATAGTTAATTAAATCAAATCGTTCGTGATATCATTAGCAAAATCTGTGCTAGAACTTGATGATGCCAACTGGGTGGCAGATTTAGCATTTCTGGTTGATTTGACCGCTCATTTAGGTGACTTAAGCAGGCGTCTTCAAGGGACAAATCTACTTATCACCAGATGGCTCAACCAAAACTGAAATTATAGCAGGAAAAGTAAATGCAAACTTTTTCTTTTATGCCAGCACGTCGGCCAAACATAACCCTAAACAAGGGGTGAAATACGTAGCAATACTTTTCGATTTGATGCAAGAATTTGAAAATTTACAAATCTTTAACATACTGCAGCGCGTCAGCAACCGTGAAATGTACAGAAAATAAACAATTTTTTCAGCCTTCAGTTGCAAGGTAATTTTTACTCGTTTACCTGGGTTTCGATTCCAGTAATGGAATCTTCTTCAGAACAAAAAATTAAATTATTTTGAGAGCCAAACACAGTCCATTTTAGGATGAAAATTTTGTAAGCGATACCTTTTCCAAACAACATGCATACGTTGTCTGAAGATTTTTCAGGTGGAGTGAGTAGAGTAGCAGTCTGACATCCAACTAAAAGAAACCTTGATGACGTACCTTTGTTGGACTTTCACAGATCGTACCTGCTCCGAGACATACATCCCTTGTTGCACAGTCATACGTTAAATATGTCATCTTTATTTGGAAGCACATACGTTTGGGAACAGTTAGTTTCAAGAGTAAACAGTAAAAATAGAACCAAAATCTCAGATGGAAGCCTTGAGAACACCCAGAGAACTGCAACCACTTCAGTCGATCCTGATACTGATAAGTTAGTTTCCCAGATCCCGTGTCAAATGTCATCTTAATTATATGATAACTGATATGTAATTAGTTATATGTAAAATTACTAACGAAATTTCTTGTATTAAATGCAAAATGAATTCCACCTCTGTCTCACTTTCCCTTTTTTAGCATAAAGATCATAAACTATAAATTATGAATTACTTAGACGTGTTACTTTGTCACCATGTCTTATCTTATCAGTCCACAAGGAAGAGCAAATTACATTTTATTCGCAGCGATGGCGCAACCGAATACACACTAAGGAAAAGGTATCGCAAAACCAAAAAAATGCCAAAGAGCAAACAAGGGAGACAAACAAATTGTAATGAACCAGATTAAATGAACCACTAGGCTCTCGGAATATAGTTAAAATTATATAAAATGCCCCCATGCCTTACCTAGATCCGATTGTTCTACGTGACTTGTAGAAACAGTTTCATGCTAAGCATGGCCTCCGCCTCCTCAAGAATATTAAGGGTTTCAATCTTTATCTCCCTGTGCAAAATTCTTAAATTTTTAGGCATACTGACCACAGACGGTCGTGTGAAACCCAGTCGCGCTATTCGTCCACGAGACTCAGAGGGCCATAGACACGGGTTCACAGGTAGATGCCGTGTTTCTTGACTACCGCAAGGCGTTCGGTACAGTTCTCCACAGTCGTTTAATGAACAAAGTACGAGCATTTGGACTATCAGACCAATTGTGTGATTGGATTGAAGAGTTCCTAGATAACAGAACGCAGCATGTCATTCTCAATGAAGAGAAGTCTTCCGAAATAAGAGTAATTTCAGGTGTGCCGCAGGGGAGTGTCATAGGACCGTTGCTATTCACAATAAACATAAATGACCTTGTGTATGACATCGGAAGTTCACTGAGGCTATTTGCAGATGATGCTGTGGTGTATCGAGAGGTTGTAACAATGGAAAAATGTACTGAAATGCAGGAGGATCTGCAGCGAATTGACGCATGGTGCAGGGAATGGCAATTCAATCTCAATGTAGAGAAGTTTAATGTGCTGCGAATACATAGAAAGATAGATCCCTTATCATTTAGCTACAAAATAGCAGGTCATCAACTGGAAGCAGTTAATTCCATAAATTATCTGGGAGTACGCATTAGGAGTGATTTAAAATGGAATGATCATATAAAGTTGATCGTCGGTAAAGCAGATGCCAGACTGAGATTCATTGGAAGAATCTTAAGGAAATGCAATTCGAAAACAAAGGAAGTAGGTTACAGTGCTCTTGTTCGCCCACTGCTTGAATACTGCTCAGCAGTGTGGGATCCGTACCATATAGGATTGATAGAAGAGATAGAGAAGATCCAACGGAGAGCAGCGCGTTTCGTTACAGGATCATTTAGTAATCGCGAAAGCGTTACCGAGATGATAGATAATCTCCAGTGGAAGACTCTCCAGGAGAGACGCTCAGTAGCTCGGTACGGGCTTTTGTTAAAGTTTCGAGAACATACCTTCACCGAGGAGTCAAGCAGTATATTGCTCCCTCCTACGTATATCTCGCGAAGAGACCACGAGGATAAAATCAGAGAGATTAGAGCCCAGACAGAAGCATACCGACAATCCTTCTTTCCACGAACAATACGAGACTGGAATAGAAGGGAGAACCGATAGAGGTACTCAGGGTACACTCCGCCACACACCGTCAGGTGGCTTGCGGAGTATGGATGTAGATGTAGATGTAGATACTTTCGAAAGCGGGTACCCTAGGCAAACTCGAATGCTCTCCGAGCCACACATAGAACCCATGGCCAGTATGCCCAACGAAGCGCATAAGGCAATTATCACACTGGAGACAATAAACTGCTGTGACCTCTTATTTGTGATAAGGTATCTGCTCTCTGTCTCTCACTGTGTCTACCAGTTTGCCATGAATGAAGAAAGCAGGTCTTCTATATTTTGCCATGAGATGCTTACCAAATTTTACTGTAATACGTAAGCCTAGGGGGACATAAGCATCAATTCTTTCATTCAGTTCCCTCCGTAACTTAATGCTATCTTCCCCTCCCCCCTCCCAACCAGTCCCTGTACAGTACCAAACCTACCTTCTCGGTGAAACATGTTCCTATTAATACCGGTCGCAAAATTCCTGTCGTCTCTATTGACCTGGTCAATACGAAATTCGTTATCAAAGGTCTCACGTGAGAGCATCATTGAGTCCGAAATGCACGGGCTGGAAAGCCACCATCCTATATAGAAGCGGGTGGTTAGAGCACCGGTGGATAACAATATTCGTGGTAGAGAGTTTCCTACAGATGTCAACAACGGTCTTGGAATCGTGAACGGAAACCTTAAAGTCTAAATACGGGAGGCAACGCACCCCGCTCACTATTCTGAATAATGAAATGGATGTTTTCGTGTAATTTGTTAAGCTGTTCGATTCGCACGTCGCACGCTTTGATTGACCGCGTCGGTTTGCTCCATGCGTGGGGTGCACACGGTGGGCGATGCGGCTCTGTGTTGTGGTGACCTGCTTGTAAGCCTTCTGCTTCTTGCCTCGACGATTTGTTGCATCTGGTCCCGCGTCTCACTTTCGCTCTTTACTTACAGGCGCACCCTTTGTACATGCCATACGAGATTTCTCGTCTGCCAACTTTTTAGTCATTGACTGTCCTTTCTACAGTCACTATAGTTCTACGAGGTGCTTTGAAGTTCTAAGGCCTCCGATTTATTTTCTAATTAACTACTCACCCGAAATCGATGAAACTGGCGTTACTTCTCGACGTAATCGCCCTGCAGACGTACACATTTTTCACAACGCTGACGCCATGATTCCATGGCAGCGGCGAAGGCTTCTATAGGAGTCTGTTTTGACCACTGGAAAATCGCTGAGGCAATAGCAGCACGGCTGGTGAATGTGCGGCCACGGAGAGTGCCTTTCATTGTTGGAAAAAGCCAAAAGTCACTAGGAGACAGGTCAGGTGAGTAGGGAGCATGAGGAATCACTTCAAAGTTGTTATCACGAAGGAACTGTTGCGTAACGTTGGCTCGATGTGCGAGTGCGTTGTCTTGGTGAAACAGCACACGCGCAGCCCTTCCCGGACGTTTTTGTTGCAGTCCAGGAAGGAATTTGTTCTTCAAAACATTTTCGTAGGGTGCACCCGTTGCCGTAGTGCCCTTTGGAACGCAATGTGTAAGGATTACGCCCTCGCTGTCCCAGAACATGGACACCATCATTTTTTCAGCACTGGCGGTTACCCGAAATTTTTTTGGTGGCGGTGAATCTGTGTGCTTCCATTGAGCTGACTGGCGCTTTGTTTCTGGATTGAAAAATGGCATCCACGTCTCATCCATTGTCACAACCGACGAAAAGAAAGTCCCATTCATGCTGTCATTGCGCATCAACATTGCTTGGCAACATGCCACACGGGCAGCCGTGTGGTCGTCCGTCAGCATTCGTGGCACCCACGTGGATGACACTGTTCGCATTTTCTGGTCGTCATGCAGGATTGTGTGCACAGAACCCACAGAAATGCCAACTCTGGAGACGATCTGTTCAACAGTCATTCGGCGATCCCCCAAAACAATTCTCTCCACTTTCTCGATCACGTCGTCAGACCGGCTTGTGCGAGGTCGAGGATGTATCGGTTTGTTGTCACACGATGTTCTGCCTTCATTAAACTGTCGCACCCATGAACGCACTTTCGACACATCCATAACTCCATCACCACATGTCTCCTTCAACTGTCGGTGAATTTAAATTGGTTTCACGCCACGCAAATTCAGAAAACGAATGATTGCACGCTGTTCAAGTAAGGAAAACGTCGCCATTTTAAGTATTTAAAACAGTTCTCATTCTGCGGTAAAATTCCATTTGCCGTATGGTGCTGCCATCTCTGGGACGTATTGACAATGAATGCGGCCTCATTTTAAAACAATGCGCATGTTTCTATCTCTTTCCAGTCCGGAGAAAAAAATCGGAGGCCTTAGAACATGAATGCACCTCGTAAATACGAAGATTGGGCCTCCTGTATTCTTCGCCATGGTTTTTACCATGTTTTAATTTTTGTAAGTACACTTGAGTTTTTATCTATTCTCTAAGCGCTCATGGTTCTGGTATTACTGTGATGTGTAGGGATTCAATCACTATCACTGTTTATTTTTTGTTGTTTGGATGTGCTACTGATGATCTCACTATAAGCCACGACACCGGTAGTGCCTTAATAAAATTACTTAAAGATGCAGCAGTTTGCGGAGTTCTTGGTATAAAATATACTACCACAGCTGCGGAAGCCGCGACGAAGCAGTCGTTTGTATGAACAGTAAACCTTGTGGTCACATCCATCCTGACCAGTGCAGCATGCGACATATTCAGCAAGATGATGCAGTACCCGACATACTTTTCACACCAAAGTGAGGAATGTTCGGATCCTTGACCAGTCCGTCTCGTCGCCAGAATTGTCACACACGGAGCATGTCTGCGGTGCGATGGGAAGCAGAAAGCTTTCATAGCTGACGCCAGCCTGCAGTCTTCAACTGGCATACCAGGTATTTATGGTATAGCAACAAATTCCTCAAGATGACATTCGTTATAGCATGAAAACAAGCAGTGTATTTATGCCCATTGGGGTCTGACTCCATACTGACGTAAATTATGGCATAAGTTCGGAATGGAATAAAAGTTTCGTCATGTGATGCCAATTATGTGATGAACACTTCCACTAACATTCCAAAAATAGGTCTGTTTCCTCATGGTGTAACACCATCTTTTCGTCAATGCAGTTCCGGATATGTTCCTTCCTTCGCCGATTCTGCGAGAAGCTCTCCACTTCTTATCTTGTCAGTCCATCTCATTTTCAACATCCTCCTCCAGTACCGTATCTCAATCGCTTCGATTTCTTCTGTTCCGGTTTTCCCACTGTTCATGATTCACTTCCGTACAATGCTATGCTACAAATGTACAGTCTTAGAAATTTCTTCTTCAAAAGGTCGATGTTGTCGAACAATGAGCTCTTTGCCTAAGTAAGTCTGCTTTATGTGTCCTCCTTGCTTCGTCCGTCATTGTTTACTATGCTGATCAGGCAGCAGAATACCTTAACATCGTCTACTTCATGACCACCAATTTTGATATTAAGGTTCTCGCTACTCAAAACCCAAAATCCATATTCTATACTCATTAGACTGTTCATTCCATTCAATAGATACTGTAAATTGTCTTCGCATTCACTGAGGATAGCGATATCAGCAAATCTTAGCATTGATATCTTCTCACCTTGAATTTTTACCCACTCTTGTATCTTTCTCTTATTTCCGTTATTACTTCTTCGATGTATAAATTGAACAGTTGGGGTGAAAGACTACATCGCTGCCATACATCTTTTTAATTCAAGCACTTCGTTAATGGTCTTATTTTTCCCTCTTCATTCTTGTACATTTCGTATATTACCCGTCTCTCCTTATAGCTTACTCTTATTTTTCTCGGAATTTCGAACACCTTACACTGTTTTTACATTGCTGAATACTTTTACGAGGTCTAGAAATCCTGTAACGTGTCTTGATTTTTCTTCAATCCTGTTTCCACTATCAACCGTAACTTGAAGACCTCCTTTCTGTTGCCTTTACCTTTCCTAAAGACAAATTCATCGTCTTCTGAGTCTTAAGTTTCTTTTCTCTTCTTCTGTATGTTATTGTTGTTAGTAGCTTGGATGCATGAACTGTTAAACCGACTGTGCTATAATTTTCGCACTTATCTGTCCTTGCTATCTTCGGAGTTGTGTAGATTATATTTCTCCGAACTGTCCTAGTTGATATCAAATCTCCCAGAGAGAGAGAGAGAGAGAGAGAGAGAGAGAGAGAGAGAGAGAGAGAGAGCTGACTCCAGAACTCCATCTTCACCATGTCATCCTCATCGACTCCAATTTCTTCTTTAACATATCGTTTGGTAAGTCCTCCCCCTTACAGACGCCTTCAATGTACTCTTTTCCACCTATCCGCTCTGTCGGTTGGGTTGATTTGGAAGAAGAGACCAAACTGCGAGGTCATCGGTCTCATCGTATTAGGGATAAGTGTAGCCCATATGTGGCTTAAATTCAAAGAAATAGTATCGGCAGAGATTTATACCAAATAAATTAACAAACGACGGAGATGATCCTCCTTGGTACACAAAACCGGTTAGAACACTGTTCCATAAGCAACGAGAAAAACATGCCAAATTTAAACAGATGCAAAATCCCCAAGATTGGCAATCTTTTACAGAAGCTCGGAATTTACCGCGGACTTCAATGCGAGATTCCTATAACAGTTTCCACAACGAAACTTTGTCTTCAAACCTGGCAGAAAATCCATAGAGATTCTGGTCGTATGTGAAGTATGTTAGCGGCAAGAAACCATCAATGCCTTCTCTGCGCGATAGCAGTGGAGATACTATCGAAGACAGTATTGCCATAGCAGAGTTACTAAACGCAGCCTTTCGAAATGCCTTCACAAAAGAAGACAAACTAAATATTCTGGAATTCGAATCAAGAACACCTACTAACATGAGTAATGTATAAGTAAATATCCTCGGAGTAGTGAAGCAACTTAAATCAATAAAAGCAAGTCTTCTGGTCCAGACTGTATACCAATTAGGTTCCTTTCGGAGTATGCTGATGCATTAGCTCCGTACTTAACAATCATATGCAACCGCTCGCTTGACGAAAGATCGTACCCAAAGACTGGAAAGTTGCACAGGTCACACCAATATTCAAGAAAGCTGGTAGGAGTAATCCACTAAATTACGGACCCATATCATTAACTACGATATGCAGCAGGATTTTAGAACATATATTGTGTTCGAACATTATGAATTACCTCGAAGAAAACAGTCTATTGACACACAGTAAACACGGGTTTATGAAACATCGGTCCTGTGAAACACAACTAGCCCTTTATTCACAAGAAGTGTTGAGCGCTATTGACAAGAGATTTCAGATCGATACCCTATTTCTGGATTTCCGGAAGGCTTTTGACACTGTACCACACAAGCGGCTTTTAGTGAAATTGCATGCTTATGGAATATCGTCTCAGTTATGTGACTGGATTTGTGATTTCCTGACAGAGAGGTCACGGTTCGTAGTAATTGACGGAAAGTCATCGAGTAAAACAGAAGTGATTTCTGTCGTTCCTCAAGGTGGTGTTAGAGGTCCTTTGCTGTTCTTATCTATATAAACGATTTGAGACACAATCTGAGCAGCTGTCTTCGGTTGTTTGCAGATGACGCTGTCGTTTATCAATTAATAAAGTCATCAGAAGACCAAAACAAACTGCAAAACGATTTAGAACAAATATCGGAATGATGCGAAAAGTGGCAGTTGACCCTAAATAACGAAAAGTGTGAGGTCATCCCCATGAGTGCTAAAAGGAAATCGTTAAACTTCGGTTAGACGCTAAATCAGTCTAATGTAAAAGCCGTAAATTCAACTAAATACCCAGGTATTACAATTACGAACAACTCAAATTGGAAGGAACCCATAGAAAATGTTGTGGGGAAAGCTAACCAAAGACTGCGTTTTATTAGCACGACACTTAGAAAATATAACAGACCTACTAAGGAGACTGCCTACACTACGCTTGTCCGTCCTCTTTTAGAATACTGCTTCGCGGTGTGGGATCCTTACCAGATAGGACTGAGGGAGTACATCGAAAAAGTTCAAAGAAGGGCAGCACGTTTTGTATTGTCACGAAATATGGGAGAGGGTGTCTCAGAAATGATACAGGATTTTGGCTGGACATCACTAAGAGAATGGCGTTTTTCGTTGCGGCGGAACCTTCTCACGAAATTCCAGTCAGCAACTTTCTCCTCCGAATGCGAAAATATTTTGTTGACACGTACCTATATAGGGAGGAACGATCACCACGTTAAAATGAGGGATATAAGAACTTGTACGGAAAGATTCTTTACGCGTGCTATACGAGATTGGAATAATAGAGAATTGTGAAGGTGGTTCGATGAACCTTCTGCTAGGCACTTAAATGTGATTTGCAGAGTATCCAAGTAGAAGTAGAAATAGAAGGAAGTCGGCCGTGCCCTTTCAAAGGTACCATCCCGGCTTTTGCCTGAAGCGATTTAGGGAAATCACGAAAGACCTAAATCAGGATGGTCAGACGCGGGATTGAACCGTCGTCCTCCCGAATTCCGCTCTGTCCTATGCGTTTAAGAGTGGAATTTCCACTGTACTCTTCATGTTACCACCCTTGCTTTTCGTTTCGCCGAAGACTGTTTTGAATTTTCTGGTGTAGTGCTCAAATTCAGACGCGAGACGAACCCTCGGAGTACGGCATGCGCACACCAGCCGCTACCACTGATGATCCCGGCGACGCCATCGCGCCCCCCGCCCCCAGACAGGACATTACGTAAACACGTCGGTCAATATTTAGACACGAGATGGGCGCCGGCTGCCGCGGGGCACATACAGTGTCTGGACGCTCCGCCGCACTGCATCACATCCAGACCAGCCGGCGCGGTTCAGCTTAGTGGGCGTGCAAAGCATTATCTACGCTACGAACCGTTCAGAATCACTTTCTCTTACACAGTGTACGTGGGGTTAGCCAACAATGTATCACCAGTGGACTTTCCCTACGATGTATCCAAAGTGATTGAAGATGAGATTCACAACGCACAGAGAGAAAACCTACGATTTCTTTGTTATAATGCTGTAACACGTCATGTCTCAAGGAGCCACTCAATTTACAGACGTTGCTTTCATTGGCTAGAATGGTCTAGTTTTGAATAAATTTTAGGAGTTGTTTCCAATTTGAAAATTTCGCAGTCGGTCGATGATCCGCAAGGACGCTGTAAGAGCGGGTGAGTTGGTGATTACTTTCAACAGGTACTCAAGCTGTGGAGAGCTGTCGTCAGCTGTGGTTGGGTAGCTCAGCTGGAAGAGCACTTGTCCGGGGAAGCCAAAGCTCTCGAATTCCAATCTCGGTCCTTCACACAGTTTTAATCTGGCAGGAAGTTTCTTTTCAGCGCACACTCCGCTGGAGAGCGAAAATTTCATTCTGAGGTTCTCATTTTGATTGAGATGAAATTTGTTCATAGCGATCGACTGTGTTCGTTTTAAGTGCCTAGAGTAAGTGTTGAGTCACAGATATGTACACCCTGATTCATCTAATTGAAGGTTTCCAGGTTTTGCTAAGGTTGTAAACGTAGACGCGATTGTCTGTTGCGAAATACGAGGCGATCGGTAGGTTCCCATGACAGGTTTCAATAGACGCGACACATCTACCCGGAAACCAACTTCTGACACTGCAAAGTTAACAACTATCCGTATAGACAACCTCGAATAGCGCAATGTCAAGTAAAAATTCAAAGCATTCTTCTGTAATCTCGAAGTAAGCACAGCTATTAATACTGTCAATAAAATTAAAAATGGAAATAAAAATAAAAATCACACATTTAACCTACAATGAAATACTGCAGAGTACTACAGTAATGAACACTATATACTAAACTCTCCGAAAGGTGTTTAGTTGCGCCACTACATTGCGTGAGACTTGTCCAGTTCATAATATAAGGCGCAGACTGCACGCAAATCGCTAACCCCGTAAATGTTTCTTACTTGAATTATGACTTTCCCTTGGCAGAATAACGATATAATAATTTGATTTATTGATTAAAATAAACTGTTGATCATTATTTAAAAACAGTTGATTGTTGGGCTTGTTATCACCAGTGAGGACATTTCATGACAGTTAAAGATAGTTGTCTGAAAAATTAGACTGATGTAAGATGATGGTTTTGTTTATAAAATAACTTTTTCTGTTACTAATCATGATTTTCTTTTTAATTGCCATTTGAACAATGCGTTTCATTGGAACTATTCCCATTTTCAAGTGCGCTTTGCGTGTATTGTACCTTTTATTCGTGATGTCTCTCTTAGACGTTCGTGCGGGCTCCTTTCGTTTTGCCCAACATCGGGTTGCAAGACCTTCGCACTTCAGGTTTAACCTATCAGCAATTTACGTGAAATATATTCGCAACTGGGAATCTCGACAACCATCTGTTTAATGGAATGATGACAATGAAAATTTGTGCCCGACCTAGGCTCGAACCTGGATTTCCCGTTTATCGCGAGCGCACTCCTTACCATTAGGTTATTGGAGCACGATTCACGGCCAGATCCAAACTTTCAAATGTTGGCAACCATGTGTCTACAACCTGTACTCGTACGTCCATTAAGTATATTTCATAAGGTGAAAAATTGTACTTGACAGTTACTTGCTCGGTGTATGCGGATAAACACACTAATGTTCACTACTGATAGGACGTTCGTATCCACAGGACACGTACATTAGTATGTTCTGCAGAAATGATTAGCATTTCAGTCGCCTCGGTTCAGCGTGCGCCATGTTGCCTAGTAGGCACAGGGTCCGCCCCCGCCATGGGCCCTGATAATTTGTTCCATGCCTGATAGAATAAGTCGCGAAGGGCGTCCTGTGGTATAGCTGCATGTGACATGCTGCGTTCACCTCGTTCCAGTCCGGCCCCGGTAGCCAAGTGGTCAGCGTAACGAAATGTCGATCCCAAGGTCCCGGGTTCGATTCCCGGCTGGATCGGAAATTTTCTCCGCTCAGGGACTGGGTGTTGTGTTGTCCTAATCATCATAATTTCATCCCCATCGACGCGCAGGTCGCCGAAGTGGCGTCAAATCGAAAGACCTGCACCAGGCGAACGGTCTACCCGACGGGAGGCCTTAGCCACACGACATTTCATTTCATTTACCTTGTTCCAAAATTTGTTTGTGGTGGTTGGCGTCGGATCACGGCGCTGCACCCATCGTTTCACCGTATCCCACACATTTTAGACTGGCGACAAGTCTGATGATTAGGGTCAGGGCAAAAGGCTGACATCTTGTGGCACCAAGAAGGCACTTGTTCCTGCAGCAACATGCGATCGTGCATTGTCTTAATGAAAAACCGCGTCTGGGATGTTGTGCTGAAAGAATATGGCTACTGATTACAGGACGTCATTGACATAGGTCACACTGGACACGCGCCAGCTGCGATCTATGGCCGTTGCCAGTAGCACCCCACGCCATGAGGCCTTGAGCTGTCGCTGTATGTCTTGCGCGAATGCATTCGCTGTGATGCCGCTTTCCCCTATCTGCAGCGAACCAAAATGTGGCCATAATTTTCAAACAAACAGAACCTGGATTCATCAGAAAACACTTTCTGATTCCATTCCTGTCCCCAGTGACGTGGTTTCATTCACCACTGCCGTCTAGCATGTTTCTGCACATTCGTCAACGGCAGGCGGAGAAGTGGACGACGCGCACGTAACCCACGTGGCAATGAACGGCGACGGACTGTCATCTCTTGTAGCGTACGATGTGTTCCACTGTTGGCCAGAGCCGAGGAGGACGCAGATCTGTCCTGCAATGCCACTCGGATGAGACGTCGATCTTCTCGGGGAGTGGTCTGGGTGCTGTGACCTTATCCATCTCGTCATATTCTACGACCTTTCCTAAGCCATTTTGCACACACCCGTTGCACTGCCGAAACACTTCGACCCACTCGAGCTGCAGTTTCGCCAATTGATGCATCACATTGTCTCATGCCTATAACGCGCACAAACTCACTGATTTGACGGTACTGTTTACGCATGCGTCTGCGAGGCATCCTGGATGTCTGCTCAAGTAACACTGATCCGTTACATTCAGTTTATAGGGACAACGAGAGCCGTAGTCCCATTTTACCTGTAGGTGTCGTTGCGCCACGATATAGACAGTGACCTTGAACCTGCGGGCCCAAGCTATTCAAATGCTAATCATTTCTGCAGAACATAGTGATGTACATGTCATGTGACTATGATGAACTTCCTGTCTCTCGTCGCTCAAGGTGTTCGGTTTCTTCTGAACATGAGTGTACGATATTGCATTGATTGCGTTATTTGAATTACGATGCTATGTTCCTTTGGACATGCAGAGATGTCCAAAGGAACATTTCATTATAATTTAGAATATCACAGGCACTGCAATATCATATCAGCAATTTGTCCCAAATGAATGAAGAATATTACTGCCTTTCGTTCGCTACTCACAATATTGACTGAATAATAAATTTCGACTAGGAGTGATAGGTGTGCCTATGAGTATTTAACGTTGCTGGAGCTGATGGTGCGGCTTTAGGTCGCGGCCGGCCGCGGTGGTCGAGCGGTTCTAGGCGCTACAGTTTGGAACCGTGCGACCGCTACGGTCGCAGGTTCGAATCCTGCCTCGGGCATGGATGTGTGTGATGTCCTTAGGTTAGTTAGGTTTAAGTAGTTCTAAGTTCTAGGGGACTGATGACCTCAGATGTTAAGTCCCGTAGTGCTCCGGGCCACTGGAACTTAAGGTCGCGAAACCGATTGTGTTTCAATAAACAATAGTTTCACCAGCTGTTAGTGGAAGTCTTCCTAAAATCATGCTACGTATGTGTGAGTTTTTACATAAGTGGACTACAAGAAAACCGAAACTAAGAGAAAAATGCAGAACCTCACACGTCGGAAATACCTTGAATAAACATCATAGTATACAAAAAACATATTTAAAAAGAAATCATTACCTGAAAAGCGTCGTCTGAAATATAAATAAAAAGAAAATCGTGACTGATAGCGGTAAAAGTTATTTTATGAAGAAACTGGTTGTAAAAAGAGTCGTATGCTTTCGTCAAGGGTTTCTAACGGATAAAATCAAATGATAAGACTTTTACTGTTGAGTCAATCATCTTTTTTGTTTAATTGTAACTATACTACAAAATAGAAGGGTGCACGATCCTCACTGTTAAAATATAGTCGGAATTAATGAACTTACGCTGGTATTTAACGTCCAAAAAATTTAGGAACATTCAGTATACACATTTGCTTCTTAGTTTTAATTAATAATATTTCAATAACCACATTTTGATAAAATCATCTCGGGTTATCAGCCAAGTCATAGCGCCGTCTTCTCACAATGTTCCGACGAATTTCCTCATCACTTTCAGTCCAATTCACATGACGATGACAATTAGGAAACTCGTCGGAACGTTGCGTAACGTCATAGCCACGACACGGCCAGTACTCGGAGAAGATTTCATCAAATGAAATTCGCAGGGAAAAACCGCTTTCTCAGAAAATCACACTTTTTCGCAAAAAAATAAAGTAAAAAACGACATAACATAAAAACATTAAGTTACACATCCGATCTCCCTCTTACACTGCATTAGTCTCGACCTTAGGTGCTCTCCCGTCTTCCATTTCCATATCCCCACTTCTCGGTAGTAGGGAGCCAATCGTCTGCATTTCGCAGTCTGGTACTGCTGAAAGGTGGCTACACTGAGCCACAGCGCCAGAGATTGCGCCAAAGAGTATTATTCAGCCGCCTCCACTGGCAGTTCTTATCGAGAAGTCGTGGTGGAGAGTGTTTGTTGAGATGTGGTAGTGGAGAGTGCTTATTGAGAAGTAGCAGTAGGCAGTGCTTGTTGAGATGTAGCAGTAGTCAGTCGTTGTTGAGATGTGATGGTAGTTAGTGCTTTGGACAGAGGATGTTGATACCTGTACTATTTGAGGCAATGTTGTGTGCAGATGTTTTGATGGGCTAGACACCAGATGCTGTTCGAAAGGAGATATTGTAATGATCAGAGTAGTTTTCGTCAATATATATATAAAGGTAAAGAAAATTTTTTTATTTTTTTATTTCAAATGTGTGAAACAATAATGCCCCTTGGTCACAGGTTCAGTCAACAAAGCATTTGGCTCGTGTTCTTGTATTAGACTGTATTTATGGTTTCGATGTGCAATTATAGTATTTCTGTTTATTTTTTTAACTACTTCAGTATAAACGGTATTTAAAATATCTTGTCTTATTGAGGAAGAACCGTGCCAGATGTGCACGTTGAATCAAACTTCCACACACAGAACAGTTACACTTGTGCTTTGGTTTCGTAGGTTTTATAGTTGCTGGGGACTTAATTAATTGTGTTAACGGAAATTTTCTTTCATTCTTTGGTGTTATTCTATGCAGTCAGATTGCGGAGTAATACCAGTCAGGGCCAACCGTTTACGAGACTTCGTAACCGGACAGACAGCGACTAAAAAAATTTAAAAGTATATGCATTCATTATATAAATAAGCCCCCATGCACGTGGCGACCGCTGCTTCGGATCGTCCCTTGGAATTCTTCTGATTGTAAAAATAGCAGACAGTAGTATTGTTGTAGTAATTTGTAGTTTAGTAATTGTAGTCTATATTACATGTGTAGATTTGGTAATTGTCATTCTTCTAATGGTATTTTTTGCAGAATTCAATTTTTGTTGTCTTGTATACGGGTTTGACAATTTTGTGCAATTATGAAGATTTCAATTGTTCGTTACTAGTGTTTGAGGGAAGCATTTTGTGTGAATGGTATTGTTGGTGATAAAGTGTCATATTGTGTTTATTTTTCATATAGTGACGAGTTTTGTATGTTTTGTAAATGATTACGCGATCGATGAAAAAGGCAAAAATGATGGATAGTGAGAATGACGAAATTGTTAACATGGCGAACTCGCCAACAGAGGAAAACAGTATCACGAATAATGAAGTAGAAAACAATTTAATAACCAGGGAAAATAGTCCAGAACCGGTTCAAAACTTTTCACAATTAAAGAATTTTCAGAATACGAGATTAATGACAGAAGATTCTGGAATAGTATCGAACACAGATAGCTTTACAGCTATGACGAGGGAAGCTGGTTTTGCGGGAAATGTTAGGGGCGAAAGGAATTTCGAACCAGTCAATGTGGAGCAGTTGATGGGTGCCATATTAAATCTGGGATAACGGTTGGGATCTGAATTAAAAACAGTGGAATCACAGTTGCGATCTGAATTTAAAACAGAGATGAGAACTTTGGCAACACGGTTAGACTCACAAATAGGATCAATTAAAACTGATATGGGAACAATGGAAACATGGTTAGGATCTGAATTAAAAACCGTGGCAACACGTTTAGAAACAGAGATGGAAACAATGGAAACACGGTTAGATTCACGAATAGGGACATGTTTGAAAAACATGAAAGATGAATTAAAGAAAGAAATTAGAGAAGAAGTACAACCGATTTCGAATGCTCACAATAATAGATTAATTTCAATAGAAAGCAGACAAAAGGAACAGGATAGAGAACAGGAAGAAAGAGATCGCGTGATAGTACAAAAATTTTCAGAGTTAAATTTACAACGTGCACACGATAAGGAAGAAATATTTGAGAGAATCGAGGAATCCGTACCAAATGACAGAATAAATAACTTAACACAACAGTATGAACAATTAACTACTAAATGTGTCAATACTGAAACCCGAGTCGCGACACTTACGGAAGACGTAAATAAACAGAAAGAACAAATAGGTGACTTATCTGAAAGAGTTGAGGAGATTTCAGATAAATTGACAAATCTTAGTTTAAATGGGGACAGAGATTCAGATGATACAGCTCCATTGCCATTTGCAGAAACAGAAGAGTACCAGAACATAAATAAATATGTTGAAAATCAGGGAAAATTTAATGAACGCGTTAAAAGGGAATTTGAGGCATTACAAAAGCAAGTCAAACAAATTGAAGGCGAAATCGTAGGAAAAGACAGCAGAAGAAATTTAAAATCACAGATAGCAGAGGGCTTTGAAGACAATAATTTATTTCATTTACGGGATGCAACAAGAGAGCGCCAGGCGCGCGAACTTGACAATAATCGACATTCGGACTGGGACAGACGCGGTAGGTCTTTGTCGCCATGAGGAGAAAACTTTGGCTATAAACACTTTTTAACTGTTCGGAAATTTAAGATCTTTCGCAATTCTAAGAATGACATATATCCATGTTCATGGTTAGATCAATTTATGTACGCACTTCCACCAAATTGGCCACTAAGTCACAAACTGGAAATTATGTGTGGCTATTAATGTCCTGAGGGGATTCACTACACTAAGTGAATATGTGCCGTAGCGTGCACAGGGCCCCGAGCTGTAGTGGTGCTATTTCCCTTTTAGTTTTCTGCACTGCTTCCTACTCCTTTACTATTCTTTGTATCTATCAAAACAATTCTTCAACTATCAATCTATCTAGAGAGTCGGTAAAGAATGACCGGATATGACTATTTTACCCAAAAGTGATTTCGGAAATTACCGTTTGGACTTACTATATTTTCTGCAGTATTCATTCATAGTTTAAACGAAATTTTACCTGTTCATCTTCGTGACAATATTACTTCATATGTTGACGATATTCTTATTGCTAAACGTTCTTGGAGTGAGCATAACAAAATTTTGGATTCATTATTACGTATTTTTGCAAGAGTTGGCATTACAGTGAACTTGGAAAAATCTGAATTTGGTCGTTCTCAGGTGAAATTTCTTGGTCATATTATTTCTACAGAAGGTATTCTTCCTGATCCAGAGAAGCTAGACGCTATTCGTAATTATGCTGCTCCTACTACAAAACGTGATGTTCGTAGTTTCCTTGGTGTCTGTAATTTTCTTAGATGCTTTGTTAAATTGGACAATTTGACCACACCTCGTTTATGTGAACTATCTGGAAAGAATTCTAATTGGTGTTGGGATGAGGAAGCTCAATCAGAGTTTGAACAACTTCGTGATGCTTTAGTTGCTGCTCCACTTCTTTCACATCCGGATTTATCTAAAGATTTTTGTTTGGCGACGGACTCATCATACAAAGGCCTAGGTGCACATTTATTTCAAGAGATAGAAGAAAACGGCGTTGTAGTACAGAAAACTATTGCATTTGGAAGTCGTGTTCTTTCGAAATCAGAAATGAATTATTCGATTACAGAACTTGAAGCCTTGGCTGTTGTATGGGCTTTCACAAAATTTCGCATATTTTTGTATGGGAGACATACTAAGGTTTACACCGATCATCGAGCTCTGGAATTTCTTATGTCAACAAAATTAACTCATGGAAGATTGTCACGATGGGCGCTGTATCTACATGAATTTGATTTTAGTATTGTTTACATACAGGGTTCTTCAAATATTGTTGCTGATGCTTTATCACGTGCACCTATGGGTTTGAAACAAAGTGCTGAAGAGGACTGCAAAGAAAACAATTATTGTTTGATGTAAATTCAAGGTGTTGCGTTTGAGAATTATATTTCGTCTTCGCTCCAGGACATCGCTAAGGAGCAAAATAAGGATCCAATCTGGAAGGACATTAAGGAGAAGTGGAGGAGAAAGGAAAGCGTAGCGATCAGACAATATTATTTAGTTCGCAATATTATTCTTTTTAAACGAAAATCGGTCGACAACTCTGTTTGGTTAGTTTGTATTCCTGATGAGTGGGTCAATAAATTGATTTGGTACACACATTTCAGTTATGCACACTTTGGTCCCAGAAAATGCTTTCATAAATTACAAGAAAATTGCTACTTCGGTAATATGGAAAAACGTATTCGATCTGTTCTTGCCAAATGCAAATTAAGTCAAAAGGCTAAGCCGCCAACTATTTCTCACAGAGCACCGTTGTTTCCTATCATCCCAGCGAAATTAAAGGAGATGGCTGCAGTCGATTTGTTCGGTCCAGTGGTTCGTTCTACCAATGGTTTTGCGTACATTTTGGTAGCAGTGGAACTGACATCAAAATATGTTTGTTTTACACCTTTACGCAAAGCAACAGCTCGTTCAGTATCTAATGCTTTCATCAAACATTTTCTTAAAGAAGTGGGTCATGTTAATAAGGTTATATCAGATAATGGATCACAGTTTCGCTCCACAGTTTCGCTCTAAAATTTGGCTTTGTACTCTCGGGCGTCGTAAGATTAAACCAATTTTCATTTCACTTTTTCACCCTCAATCTAACGCTTCAGAGAGATGGATGAAGGAAATCAATAAATTGTGTCGACTTTATTGTCATCAGAATCACAGAACGTGGGATCAGTATCTTCATATTTTTCAAAACATTCTGAATGAACTCCCTAATGATTCAACTTCTTTACCGCCTATATTGATATTAAAAAATAAAGCACCGACAAATCGCATTTCTGAAATCGTTCCTTTTCCGCCTACACGGAAACTGCGGCATTCTGAAGTTGTCAACCTGGCTCTACGAAATATTGCATCTACGGCTGCTAGAAGAGAGAAATTAGCTAAACGTCCTGGTCGTTTAAAAACCTTGTCAGTTGGTCAAAAGGTGTTAATTAATTCTCATCGTTTGCCTCACAAAGAAAAAGGCTTGTGTCGCAAATTTTTTCTGCTTTATAACGGTCCATATAGAGTTCGCAAAATTATTAATGATAACACTGTCGAAGTAGAAACTCTTAAATCTCGGCGCTCTAAGGGAGTACATCATATATCAAACATTAAATTTTTTGTGGAATTACATACTTTCGAGAAACCAACAGTTATACGTAAACATGCGGAGAGTACAAGGATACCGCGCCGTGTTCCGGCGGCGGCACATACTCAAAGCAACAGTTAAGTCTGTGCGCCGCACAAGGCAGTCGTCGACCACAAACAATTACTTCCTGCGTCACGCGTACCTACAGCTGATCGAGCGCTCAGTGCGAATGCACTGACAGCCGTAAACAAATACACAGTCTAATTTCTCTGATTAAATTCAGTAAAAAAAGCAATAATGACTTGGTAAATTATGTTATTAACGTTCAGTATTTTTCAGGATACGGTTGTATAAAATATTTAAGACCTACATGTAAATTCTGTGTGTGTCCGACGTTAAGAGGACTTACTATCGAGAAAATTTCAAAATTTCAGGAAGAATGTAATTTCGAAGAAAAAAGTAATAAACCAAAAAGGTAACTGTTAATTGAGTTTATTTTTCTGGTAACATATTTCCACGTAGGTACGTACTTTAGACGTAATTTGCTGCCCGCCATTACGTGATTCATACTTTGTGCTAAATTTCATGTTCTATGAATTTACTTGTGAAGCGACGTGCTTGCGTACATTAACTGATTTTGGCAATGATTGATTAATGAACAGGGTTGTTATTTGTGTATATTATGCATTGCATGGCTGCTATGCTTTTTCACTGTTGTCACATTTTTTTTGCTATGTGCCTGCTGTGCCTATTTATTTAAATTATAATTGTCACCTGATTAATTGTACTGATATGGTTATGTATGTAAGTTATACTTTGTGATTTATCTGCTTGCACCTTCATGTTTACTTATTAAGATTACATATGAACATTTATTTGCTTACGCTGGTATGATGCTAATGACCTGTTTATTATGTAAGATACATATTTGCTGCTTTGTGTATGGGTTGCATATTTACACATTTCTGTTTGTTGTCATAACTACTCTTTAATTTGTATATAGAAATGCTGATATACGGTGTACAAACATGGAGCTTAGGTCACACTATGGTATTAATTATAGATTGTTCGCTTGGCAGAGCCTCGCTATAGGAATTGTGCTGCATCCACTTGTTGACATTCTGTTCTCCACTGGTATATTTACTCGCTATTGCATGTTTTGCTTACACTCAGTGCCTTATATTTTTAAGATAAGAAAATGAACTGCTATAATTCGACGAACGACATTGGTACAAGAAACTTCATTGAAGTCACATGAGCAGGAGGTTTTATGGAAGCTGTATAAATTTATGTTACTAGGAAGGAAGCTAACGACATGACCAACCAACACTAGGTTTAGACCAGTGACAGTTATTACACTGCATTCTTCGTGAGCAATTGAAATAGCAAATGACACTTGACACAAGAACTACTCCACATGTTTGCTTCTGTTTTGCCATGATTCTTAAAGTGGTGCACACACTGTGAATTATTACTATCATTCATACTTCGTACTCGTACTTACTTACTGAAAGTTATTCAAACTGAAGGCTGTTAGAGGTCATTTATGCATTTCTTTTATTTTATGATGGACAAGGTAACCAAAATGTATTTTATAATTCATAATGAGTAGAAGATTTGGCTCAGGTGGACTACACAGAGGTTGTGCGCGAACATTGTGTCTTCGGATTGCATGGGATGATAAATTGAAGTTTGCACTAAGATTTTATCTGTACTTGTTCGAGGAGACTGACTAGGGGAAAGAGTTGTTATGGAAGTGAAATGATATTGGCGATAAGGTTTATATGTGTCGACGTATTGAAGAGGTATTATTGAGGTATTGAGATTGTGTGAAGTTGATGATTATTGGAGTTTTGGTGGACAAGAGGTAAGGTAAATGATATTGATGATAAGGTTTATATGTATCGACGTAAGAGATATTATTGAGGTATTAAGATTATGTGATGCTGATGATTATTGGAGTTTTGGTGGATAAGAGGTAAAGTAAGCGAGGAGCATATGTTTTTTTTGTTGGTTTATATGGAACAAGGAGGATGAAGATAGCAGACTAGAACACTCAAGTGGAAAGAAGATTGTCTACACACACACTCTGTTAAATCACTAAGCAGTATATAATTTTTTGGAGAGAGGAAGTATTTGCATATCTTGGCACACTGCCAGTTGTTCAGCAACCGTACATTTGATTTGGCTTGGCAAACATTGGTCTTGACAAGATGACTACGACGTTGACTAACTATTATTGACTGTTACACACTGCTGCCATTACTATTTGATACACAAGTTGAACATCAAATATTGACAGAATTGCATTTACACAGTTAACACTATTCAATTACACAGTAGTACTTAATGTGGATGAAAGATGAGTGAGTGTGTTTTGTGTGTTTCCCCTTCCTAATCCCAAATAATTGGTACCGACCTATCTCCTAAATATTATTTTACTTGTTTGTTGTGGCTTGCACTGACACCCATAAATATTAGAGGTTTACTGTCATTTGTGTATTGTAATAGTTAATATGACAATTATCTGATATCATTTGTGTGTTTATTATTATTTGTATGTTTAGTGTAAGAGCATTGAGAATAATTTTGTAAAAGCAATTGTGTGTGCCTTCAAACTATTGTACGTGCGTGCACTTGTTCAACATGATGGGTGCCACTTGGAAATGTTTAATTTGTGCTAATGAACTGAGATTAACTGACTGATTAGTGATAGTGAATATTATGGACTGCTGTCTGCACCTGCTCAACATTACTGGGTGCCACTGATGGACTGCTTCTACTGAAATATTGTCACTTGTTGGTGTCTGCACCTGCTCAACATTGCTAGGTGCCACTAATGGGCTGCTTCTACTGAAATAATGTCATTTGTTGGTGTCTGCACCTGTTCAACATTACTGGGTGCCACTGATGGACTGCTTCTACTGAAATAATGTCACTTGTTGGTGTCTGCACCTGCTCAACATTACTGGGTGCCACTGATGGACTGCTTCTACTGAAATAATGTCACTTGTTGGTGTCTGCACCTGCTCAACATTGCTAGGTGCCACTAATGGACTGCTTCTACTGAAATAATGTCACTTGTTGGTGTCTGCACCTGTTCAACATTCCTGGGTGCCACTGACGGAACTGTTTCTACTGACATAATGTCACTTGTTGGTGTCTGCACCTGCTCAACATTACTGGGTGCCACTGTTAGAACTGTTTCTACTGAAATGATGTTACTTCTTGCTGTCTGCACCTGTTTAACATTGCTGGGTGCCACTGATGGAACTGTTTCTGCTGAAATAATGTCACTCGTTGGTGTCTGCACATGTTGACCATTGCTGGGTGCTACTGCTGGAACTGTCAACTACTTGTTTATTGAACTATGGAAAGCATTTTATGTGAATATTTGTATAAACTGATTTTTTTGTGTATTTACTGTTTGTGAAATGTTATGAGACTCTTACCTACACCTATTTGACATTGCTGGTGCCATTGATTGAATGGTACTTGTGTAAACTATTATGTAAAATCACATGTATGAAAGCATTTGTATTCCTTACTGTATTTTATATATTAGGTTATGGAACGGTCAGTGCAAAGCCAAAATTTATTTAGTGAAGTGATATTTACTTATTAATATTATCTTTTATTTCTGTCTGTATTTTTTTTACGAATTTGGTGGTATTTTCACCACCAATGCTGGCAAAAATACCATCAAATTCTGGTCCGTGGAGCAGGGGCATATGAAAGGTGGCTACACTGAGCTACAGCGCCAGAGATTGCGCCAAAGAGTATTATTCAGCCGCCTCCACTGGCAGTTCTTATCGAGAAGTCGTGGTGGAGAGTGTTTGTTGAGATGTGGTAGTGGAGAGTGCTTATTGAGAAGTAGCAGTAGGCAGTGCTTGTTGAGATGTAGCAGTAGTCAGTCGTTGTTGAGATATGGTGGTAGTTAGTGCGTTGGAGGGAGGATGTTGATACCTGTACTATTTGAGGCCATGTTGTGTGCGGATGTTTTGATGGGCTAGACACCAGATGCTGTTCGAATGGAGATATTGTAATGATCAGAGTAGTTTTCGTCAATATATATAAAGGTAAAGAAAATTTTTTAATTTTTTTATTTCAAATGTGTGAAACAATAATGCCCTTTGGTCACAGGTTAAGTCAACAAAGCATTTGGCTCGTGTTCTTGTATTAGACTGTATTTATGGTTTCGATGTACAATTATAGTATTTTTGTTTATTTTTTTAACTACTTCAGTATAAATGGTATTTAAAATATCTTGTCTTATTGAGGAAGAACTGTGCCAGATGTGTACATTGAATCACACTTCCACACACAGAACAGTTACACTTGTGCTTTGGTTTCGTAGGTTTTATAGTTGCTGGGGACTTAATTAATTAATTGTGTTAACGGAAATTTTCTTTCATTCTTTGTTGTTATTCTATGCAGTCAGATTGCGGAGTAATACTAGTCAGGGCCAACCGTTTACTAGACAGCGTAACCGGACAGACAGCGACGAAAATTAAAAACTATTTGCATTCTAAATAAATAATTAAGCCCCCATGCACTGCCACCCAAAAACGAAACCGGGAGACACCCGCACAAATTACGAATTAATTATTCTTTCACCATTCCTTAGGGGTGTTTCAAACAATTCCTCTAACTCTTCAGGCTTTCCCGGCGATCTAATGACATCTTAGGTTGTCTGGTGTTCTGCCGGATATCAGCGTCGTACTTGCACGATATTTCGGTCACGTAGCTCGTGACCTTCATCAGGTGCGACCTGAGACTGCTCCTCGAGTGGACCTGGTCCAGTATTTATGCCTATGGCCTTCCCCCTCCACCAACTGCTGCAGGCGCTTCCTCTGTGGTCCGCGCCCATTCCCTGCGACCTGCTGGAGCGTTGCTGCTCCGTTTTCCGTCCGCTGCGGTTCTAGGTGTTCCCTCTGCGGTCCGCGCCCACCAAACCCACTCCTGGGGGTTTCATCTACAGTCTGGGGTACCAAGCGTTCCCCCTGCGGTCCGCGCCCGCTCACCACGACCTTTTGGAGCGTTGCCGCTCCGTTTATCGTCCGCTGTGGCTCTGGATGTTCCCTCTGCGGTCCGCGCCCACCAGTCCCACTTCTGGGTGTTCCATCTTCGGTCTGGTGCGCCTGGAAGTCCGTCAGGGGCTCGTTTTCCATCTCCATATCTCTGGTTCTTCTGTTTGTGTAGTGTTGCAGCTGGCCCCGTTGCTCCTTTAACAATTCCAGTCCGATCCCAGGCTCTGCTTAGCTGGTACCCTGTGTCACGGTTCATAAGATCGTCTGTTCCAAAATCTGGGTGTTTGTGCTAGAATCTTGGTATCCTCATACTTCATGGCATGATCTAGTTCTAGACAGTGTTCAGCAATGGCTGACTTGGTCACCTGTCTTAATCTAGTGTGCCTCTGATGTTCTTTGCATCTGATCTCCACAGTTCTTGTCGTCTGGCCAATGTAGGACATGCCACATTGACAAGGTATATTGTAAATCCCTGGTTTTCGTAACCCCAGGTCGTCTTTGACATTCCCCAGCAGTCCCCCGATCTTGTTGGATGGACAGAAAACACACTTGATATTGTGTTTACGGAGGATCCTACTGATTCTGGCAGAAATAGAGCCAGCATAGGGCAGATATGCCACCTTCTTTGCTTCATCTTGGTCTTCTTCAGGAACCTGTGGTATAGTGGCTGGTTGGAGTGCCCTCTCAATTTGTCTGTCCGTGTATCCATTGTTGGACAAAACTGTTTTGAGACGTTCTATCTCTATAGGTAGATTCTCTTGGTCTGACAGGGCATGTGCTCTGTGGACCAAAGTCTTCAGAACCCCATTCTTCTGTGCAGGGTGGTGACAGCTGCTGGCCTGCAGATATAAATCAGTGTGTGTTGGTTTTCGGTACACACTGTGGCCAATTGATCCATCTGCTTTCCTCTGGACTAGTACATCCAGAAATGGCAGCTGGCCATTCTTCTCCAGTTCCATGGTGAACTTGATATTAGGGTGGCATGAGTTAAGATGTTCAAGAAACTCATTGAGCCTGTCCATCCCATGTGGCCAGATCACGAAGTTGTCATCCACATACCTAAAGAAGCATGTGGGTTTAAATGTGGCTGTCTCTAATGCCCTCTCCTCAAAACTCTCCATAAACATGTTGGCACCCACAGGGGACAGTGGGCCGTCCATAGCTACACCTTCAGTTTGCTCGTAATATTGGTTTCTGTACAGGAAATACGTGGATGTCAGTGTATGACTGAACAGGTCCAACAGAGCACCGTCAAATTTCTCTGCAATCAGTTTTAGTGAGTCCTTCAGTGGGACCCTGGTGAACAGCGATACCACATCAAAACTAACCATGATGTCCGAATCCGTGATGTGCAGTTGCTTGAGGCGTTGCAGGAAATCTTCTGAGTTGCGGATGTGGTGAATACATTTCCCCACAAATGGAGACAGGAGACCTTTCAAGTACTTGGCTGTTGTGTACGTAGGTGCCCCAATATTACTGACAATAGGACGTAGGGGCACGCCCTCCTTGTGTATTTTAGGCAGACCATACAGTCTAGGTGGCACTGGCGCTTTTTGCCGTAGTTGTCTGATGATCTTATCGGGCATTCCTGTTTCCTTCAAGAGAGCACTAGTCTTCTTGGCCACCTTGTCCGTGGGGTCACACTCCAGAATTCTGTATGCAGGGTCCTCCAGAAGTTAGCGTACTTTCTCATCATAATCCACCCGCTGCAAGATGACAGTGGAGTTCCCTTTGTCTGCTGGCAGTACCACAATGCTGTTGTCTTCCCGTAGTTTCTTGAGTGCAAGCCTCTCCTCGGTTGTGATGTTCGATTTCGGCGGCCTGGCCTTGGTGAGGGTCCTGCAGGTCTCTCGGCGGACTTCCTCTGCCACATTAGGTGGAAGTGTGGCTGCAACTTGCTCTACTGCACTGACGAAACCTGGAACGGGTACGTTTCTAGGGGTCGTAGAAAAATTGAGACCCTTGCTAAGTACCTTTAAGGTTGTATTATCAAACTGTATGCCACTCAGATTCGTCACAGTGCGTGTCGCTTCCATCTGCTATGCTTTCTTACTCATGCGGTCAAACTTCGCAGATTGGCAAGATGAGGCATTCCTTCTAGCACACTCAGCTAAAGACCAGGAGGCACGGTCTACCCAATCCCAATCTTCTCTAGTTAAGGAGGCTGCCATGTACAGATGAATGTGTAACATCTCCCTGGCCGCAACATCTAACCTGTGGCGCATATCTCGAATCCTCTCTCTCACCAGTGCCATGGTGGCTCTGCGTTTTATCTTGTTCGCCGCTCTGGAGTTGATGTGATGTTTAATGCTGAGGTGTCGAGATGGAGAAGTGGTACCAGTATTTGCCAGAATTAAACATCACATAGTAAGAGCAATGAAGGAAAAATATATTTTAATATAATCCTTTATCATACAAAGAGCCCACAATTTCAAAATACGTTAGAAATCTATTTAGCGCTGTGAAAGTAGGAGGGTCGGTAAACACAGACATGATAGCATCAGAACCATGTTACTGCGCATCAGTATCAATTGCAGTTGACATTCAGTCAAAATATACTTGATACATCGCACGACATCACATAGTCCTCAAGAGAACTCAATTAGGGCTCCATAGTTTGTCTGCATGCCAGCCTAGGTGAAACTATTGAAAAAATGTGATGTACGTGGGCTACCAGTGCACTTACAATGTGTGTGCATCTCCTTTCCTGGGCACACAATTGATTACAATGTTTTTGTGTGTTTTCGTGTGTTTGAAAAGCAAGTGTGGTGTCGTTTCCTATGAAAAGTGTTGTCTTTGTAGTGTGGCATAAATGCATGTTAATAAGAATTTTCCGAAGTTCCGATGATTACTGCAAGATTCCTGCCATTGTGGAACAAAAATGAACAAGTAAAATACCAAGAGATCTTGGCTGCAGTAGATTTTCCTATTCACCAACGACAGATCGCTCCATACGGAAGTGTGTAAAACGATATATCTTGACCAACAATATTTATTTCCCTATACAGTCACCAAGAAAGGGAGGTGGATTAGTGTCTTAATGTTCCGTCTCCGTCGAGGTGGTGTGTTCATTACAGTTAAAAGCTGTTTAAACGCTGTTGAGATCGATACTGGGTCGGACTGTGAAATAGTCTGGATAAAGGTGTCAATCAGACAAGGAATGGCCATTGTATTAGGATGTTTTTATAGACCACCAACATCCGCAACGAACGTCGCAGAACGTTTCAGGGAAAGTCTTAAGTAAACAGGAAATAAATATCCAAATTATCCAATAGTTAAAGGTGGAGACTTTAATCTGGCGTCAATTGACAGGGACAATTACAGGAGGCAGAAGCAAAGACTCATGTGAAGTTTTTCTAGGAGCGCTCTCAACATACAACCTTCAGCAATTGGTTAGAAAACCAACTCTAGATAGGAACATATTACACATTTTGGCGACAAACGGACCTGATGTTTTTGAGGGAGTTAATCTATAAGAAGGTAATAGCGACCATAATGCCGTTGTGGCTTCTATGTCAGTGGTAGTTACAAAAAAACCTATGAAACAGCGTAGAGTTTTCTTGTTTGAAAAAGCAAATAAAAGTGTCATTAATGAATATCTTCACAGTCAGCTCCAAGCATTCACCACGGGACACAAAGATACTGAGCATCTTTGGTAGGAATTTAAAGGTATTGTCCACCACGTGCTAGAGAAATATGTGCCTTGCAAAAATATAGGGGAAGGAAAGGATCCACCTTGGTTCAACAAAAATATTAGGAAGTTGCTGAGAAAGCAGAGAATTTTGCACAGTCGTTTTAAGCGTAGTCACTGCCCCACGACAAACAGAAATTCTGTGAAAAGAAAGTAGCTGTCAAAAGGTGAATGAGAGATTTTTTAACGAATTTGAAAGCAACATTTTTATCTGCTGATCCTAAAAATAACTCCAAAAGATTTAGCACGTACGTAAAATCTATGACGCTACAAATAATGCAATACCTTCTCTTGCTGACAGTACGGGTAATGTAACGGATGATGATAAACAGAAGGCCGAAATTCTAAACCTATCTTTCAAAAACTCGTTTGCGGTAGAGGACTGCAGCACCATTCCCACTTTCAATCATCTAACAAACGCAAGGATGGCTGACATAGTGTTTAGTGTATCTCGGATTGTGAAACAGTTAAGATTCTTAGACGCCAGGAAGGCATCTGGCCCAGACGGTATACCCGTAAGATTTTATGTTGGCTATACTACAAATAAAGCACCATTCTTATCCATCATCTATCAGAGATAATTCGAACAGCGGAAAGTTCCACGGGACTGGAAGAAGGCCCAGGTCATAGCAATCTATAAAAAGGGGAGAAAATCTGATGCACATAATTACCGGCCAATTTCACTGATATGGATTTGTCGTAAAATCATGGAACATATTATGTGTTCAGACATAATGACCTTTCTAGACTCTGCACAGTTTTAATAGACAGCGGTCGTGCGAGACACAGCTGGCCATCTTTGTGTATGATATACGACAGGCTCTAGATACCAGCTCCCACGTTGATGCCAAATTTCTAGACTTTCGAAAGGCGTTCGACTCAGTTCCGCACTGTCGCTTGCTCCAAAATGTGCGTGCTTACCGTCTATCAGATGACATATGCGGTTGGATAAAAAGTTTTCTAACAGACAGAGAGCAGTATGTCGTCCTGAATGAGGTGACTTCAACAGAAACAAGCGTAACTTCAGGTGTGCCCCAGGGCAGCGTAATAGGTCTGCTGCTTTTTACGATGTGGGTAAACGATGTGATTGATGGTGTTGACAATGGCATTAGACTGTTTGCCGATGATGCTGTAGACTAAGTAAAGAAGTGTCACACGAAAGATGTGAACAAATCAATGAGGATTTGCAGAAAATAAATGCGTGGTGTAATGACTGGCAGTTTTCTCTCAATATTAGTAAGTGTAACCTACTACGTATAACAAAGCGAAAATTCCAATTAATGTACGAGTACAAAATAAATTCCAAGTCTTTCAAAGCGTTCACTTCCGTCAAGTATCTGGGTGTGACTATTCGATGATGTTCAGATGTGTGTGAAATCTTATGGGACTTAACTGCTAAGTTCATCAGTCCCTAAGCTTACACACTACTTAAGCTAAATTATCCTAAGGACAAACGCACACACCCATGCCCGAGGGAGGACTCGATCCTCCGCCGGTACCAGCCGCACAGTCTATGACTGTAGCGCCTTAGACCGCTAGGTGACTATTCGAAATGATGTCAAATGGAACGGAACTATCAAATTACATAAGTAACAGGTAAGGCGAACTCTAGATTGTGGTTTATTGGTAGAATCGTGAAGCGATGCAGTCCTTCAGCAAAGGAAATTGCTTACAATACTTCAGTTCTTCCAGTCTTAGAGCATTGTTCGTCTCTATGGGACCCTTACCAGTTGGGTCTGATTCAAGAGACTGAGAAGGTTCAAATAACAGAGACAATATTCGTGACTGGTACATTTAGCCATCGCGAGAGCGTTGCAAATCTCGTAGAAAGTTTGAAGTGGGACACACTTGCAGATAGACGACGCGCTAAACGGAAGGGGCTTCTCACTAAATTCAGAAATCCGATCTTCGCCGAGTATGTAGAGCATATATTATTACCACCAACTTTCATATCGCGCAATGATCACCATTCACAGATAAGGGAAATTAGAGCTCGTACTGAGGTGCTCAGGCAGTCGTTTTTCCCTCGCGCGATCCGCCAGTGGAACAGTGTGGTGGGGTTGGGGGTGGAGGGGGGGGGGGGGGGGGGGGGAATATGACTTTGGCGAGAATAGTGGCCTCCACCACACACCGCTTGGTGGCTAGCGGCATGCAGAGATGAAGACAATGAGAAATGTGTTATTTTGTCTGTGGTTTAACAATTTACAAAATTTGTTGGTTATTATAGTATCCATTACGACACTATGTCGTACTTTTCAAAACTGGTCTTGTAGCCAGGTGTTGGAAATATGAAAAGAAGATGGGAGTGGTTCATGTGTATATATGTTTCCCCCAAATTGTAATGGGAGAAAACTGAACGTATGGCGGATTGTCCACAAAGTGTAGCCACAATATCGCACAAAACGAATATGCCACATCTGCGTTAAGAAACAAAAGAAGAAATTGAGATCACAGGGGAAAAAGGAGGTAAGTGGTCGTGAATAGCTTTTAGATGAGACGAGTTTCAAAAACTAAAACACAGTGATTCATACACCAAGACATACAACCGTCGTTCATTTTTAATACCACAAACTTTCTAATGAAGAAGCACACAATGGGAACTGCTGCGACATGAACCTGTTTAGGGGAGAAAGTACGAATACCAAATTGTACGTACAAAAAAAATTTTGGGTTTTCAAATATTTACAAAAACCTGAAAATATTCCAGTTTCTTGCTCACTCTAAGCCTCTTAATTATTTAATATTTGGAAAGTATTAATACATCATTCTCATGTTGTTGAGGCAAAAGGTTAGGTTCTAGAAGAGATATGACAATATACGTTGATAAGGTTGGGCCTCGGGCGTTGAAATTTATTACATTTTTAAATTATCTTTTACTTCTGGTGCCTGAATGACAAACGTTCTTTAGTACTAGAATGAGATTTTCACTCTGCAGCGGAGTGTGCGCTGATATGAACCTTCCTGGCAGATTAAAACTGTGTGCCGGACCGAGACTCGAACTCGGGACCTTTGACTTTCGCGGGCACGTGCTCTACCAATTGAGCTACCCAAGCACGACTCAGGCCCAGTCCTCACACCTTTATTTCTGCCAGTACCTCGTCTCCTACCTTCCATACTTTACAGATGCTCTCCTGCGAACCTTGCAGAACTAGCACTGCTGAAAGAAAGGATATTCAGAGGCTGTGGCTAAGCCATGTCTCCGCAATATCCATTCTTTCAGGAGTGCTAGTTCTGCAAGGTTCGCAGGAGAGCTTCTGTAATGTTTGGAAGGTAGGAGACGAGGTACTGGCAGAAGTAAAGCTGTGAGGGGGGGGGGGGGGGGCGTGAGTCGTGCTTGCGTGCTTGGGTAGCTCAGTTGGTAGAGCACTTGCCCGCGATAGGCAAAGGTCCCGAGTTCAAGTCTTGGCCCGGCACACAGTTTTAATCTGCCAGGAAGTTTCGTTCTGTAGTATTATTTGCGGCTGATAATGTGCCATCATGTTCGTCGGTGAGGGAGTCACTGTCATCCTGAAGTCTCAGAAATAAAAGTGGTCTCTATCACAGGCCACAAAGACTCGCAAATAATAACAATAAATAAGCAAACACATTGCCTCAAACTCGATGAAATGAAGCGTATGTTTTAAGATTTGGACAGAAGTGGAGAATAAAGCAGCTGTATGTTTAACTAAGTGTACGAAGGCTAACTGAAAATCAAAATTCCATTCTTT
Organism: Schistocerca serialis cubense; assembly: GCF_023864345.2. NCBI lineage: Eukaryota > Metazoa > Arthropoda > Insecta > Orthoptera > Acrididae > Schistocerca > Schistocerca serialis. The sequence continues at coordinate 353,608,783 of NC_064639.1, forward strand.
ATTTAAACCGACACAATTAAAGACTTTACACCTTGTTCCACTTACGTTGACGTTGATCTTATATTCTCATTACAAGACACTGTCGTTCGGTTCACTGATCTTCCAAGAATTTGTAGTTTCTGACAAAACTGCAATGTCAGCAGCAAACTTCTGTGTTTTCATTTCTTATTCCTGAACTCTAATTCCCTTTCCTAATTTTTTTTGTTTCTTCCACTGATTGCACGATACAGAAATTGAATAACATTGGGGACAGATTCCAGCTATGTTTCATTCTTTTCTTAACTACTGCTTCCCTTCTAAGACGGGGTGTCAATAAATAACGTAACACTTTCTTTCTGAAAGCATGTTCGTTTTATTCAGGATTCCAATACACCATATAATTCCCCAGTCTTTTGGCTGCAAAACCGTATTTTTCAACATAATTTCCGTTCAAGCAAAGGCCTTACGCCACCTTACTGGGAGGGCTTCTATGCTCACATGGTACTAGTCTACTGGTCGACGTCGAAGCCACCGTCTTGTTGCGTCAATAGTCTCACCATTGTCCACGTGTTACTCACCGCAGAGGGAATCCTTCATTGCGCCAAACAGGTGGAAGTCGGGAGGTGCGAGATCCGGGCTGTAGGGCGGATAAGGAAGAACACTCCAATGCAATTTCGTGACCTTCTCTCGGACGCACACAGACTTGCGTGAAGCCTTCCATTGTCACAGAGAAGAAGTACGTTTGCATTTTTCTGGCGACGAACACACTGAATTTCAGGAGATCAGACAGGTTTGCGTGACCTTGTCGTGAAGATGGCAGACGCTTCGCCCAACGACTCACCGTGCTTTTGTTCAGTGCTAGGTCTCATTAGACATTCTGCAAACGCCTGTGACTGTCTGCCATGTTGTGTTTTCCCGCCAATGGCAGCTCTCTACTTGGTGCGCACCTCCGTTACAGACGCCATTTTGAAGGCTACGTATAGTGCTGCCAGCCATCGGAACTTCGTGAAACTGTAGGGACTGGAGCGTAAATAATCCACGATGTCCCACAGTAAATTCAACATTTTATCGTTCGAAACTGGACGAGGAAAAAAAGTGTGGCGTTAGTTATTGAACGTCGTTTGTACGTCCACCGACACTTGCAACTGTAGTCTGGTTTTTGCAGAAGTTGTAGATCACTTTCCGCTCTGTGTATTTTTCCCCTGCTATCTTCGGAATTTGAAAGAGTGTAATCCAATCACCATTGTCAAGCGCTTTCTCTAAATCTACACGTGTCTATCAAAGAATCCCAGTGGTCGGACACGCAGGCAGATAGGGGCTACAACATTCCGGATCCTTCACGTTTGCGCTTGCATTGATTGCCAGCCGGCGGCGACTGCGCGTGTTAATAATTGGGGGCGTTTTAACTGTGTTTTGAAAGCACTCTGCCGCTGCGGCGGACAATCGCCAGCATGTGGCGTCCGACTACGACCAGTGATGGAGCCACCCCCGGGTAATACACGGCCGTTACCTGCCACCGAGAGAGTCTAATTTCACAGAGAGCCGAGTGCTGTCCAGCGGGTCACATCGGACCGGCGCAATAACGGCGCCCTTAACGATTTTTAACCCAATGAGGGAGGAATCCGACTCGTGTGGCAGCGTCATTACAGAGGAAGATGGGGAGAGTAGTTTTTAAAGCCGACAGGCTCACTTCCTGCGGAAATAACTGTACACAATAATACGTAAAATAGTATCTAAATTTTATTTTTTGATAATTTACTGCTACAGCTGTACAGCAATGACCTTCCTCACAAGGATCCTTTATCAATCTAGCACACTCCCACCTCTTCTCACTCACACTGACAAACTCCTCAGAATAACCCACACCGTCAGCGAATTGGTCGCCAACAATCCTAGTGTGTCCGCTCTCCTTTCTAATCTTAGTGTGCTGCTGTGCCTCTACCTACACATCCCACCAACCGTCTACCTGCACACTTTCTATGTCCTCTCCCAAAGAAATTTCTACTGTCCTTCTCTCTCTCCTAGACCGCAAACACCGCCCCTACATATAACCATCCAACCAACTCTGAATCCATCCCACCCTACCCCCCCCCCCCCCCCATTTAATTCCCATGCCTCACTTTCTCCTTTGCCCCATCCCTGGGGCTCCCCACCCCATTTTCCTTTCAAATTTATAGATTCCAGTACCAGCTATCCCTCCATAGGCCCGCTCGGTTGGCCGTGCGGTCTAACGCACGGCTTTCCGGGTGGGAAGGAGTGCCGGTTCCCGGCACGAATCCGCCCGGCCAGTCTGTGGATGGTTTTTAGGCGGTTTTCCATCTACCTCGATAAATGCGGGCTTGCTCCCCTTATTCCGCCTCAGCTACTCTATGTCGGCGATTGCTGCGCAAACAAGTTCTCCACGTACGCGTACACCACCATCACTCTACCACGCAAACATAGGGGTTACACTCGTCTGGTGTGAGACGTTCTTGGGGGGTCCACAGGGGGCCGAACCGCACAATAACCCTGGGTTCGGTGTGGGGCGGCGGATGGGTGAAGTGGACTGCGGTAGTCGTCGTGGGGTTGCCGTCCACTGTGGCTGCGGCGGGGACGGAGCCTCTCCGTCGTTTCTAGGTCCCCAATTAACATAACATAAAATATCCCTCCCTCATTGTCCCCACATCCTATCTCATCATCACCTCTTACCAGTCCTTAGTCTGCATCACCACCACTCTCCTATCTCCTCCCTCCACACCCACCTTTCTTTTCATTAACAATCTGCCATCCAAAGACAGGTTCTTTTCCTGTTTTAGAGTAATCGTACAGTTTTCCAGTTTTAACAGTCAGTGTCTCTTCTGCCGTGTTCGGTTTTTGCAAAGTGTTTTTTCAAGTGTTTAGTGTTCTTGAAGCGTTTATAACTGTGGTGTCTGTCCTCATTTCTATCACTGTTTTTGAACTATTATTCTTTTTAGAGAGCATTATCTCTTACGCTCTCTAATTAACATCACCTTTTAAAAATTTCAAATTCGTGGTAAATTTGTCTCCTTGTTTTGTGTTAAGCATCCACGTTAGTGAGCACTGTTTAGCGGCTGATGAGCGAGTTAATTGTACCGTTCCTACCAACCTCCCAACTACCCCCCCCCCCACTCCCCCCCCCCCCCCCCGCCACCCGCTCACATAACGGGAGGGGGATGAAATATTAATAAGGAAAGATATCTCATTTAATTTCCCCAACAATTACATCTACATGATTACTCTGCAATTAACATTTAAGTGCTTGGCAGAGGGTTCATTGAACCAAAATAATACTATCTCTCTACCATTCCACTCCCGAACAGCGCGCGGGAAAAACGAACACCTAAATCTTTCTGTTCGAGCTCTGATTTCTCTTATTTTATTTTGATGATGATTCCTACCGATGTAGGTTGGGCTCAACAAAATATATTCGTATTCGGAAGAGAAAGTTGGTGACTGAAATTTCGTAAATAGATCTCACCGCGACGAAAAACGTCTTTGCTTTAATGACTTCCATCCCAACTCGCGTATCATATCTGCCACACTCTCTCCCCTATTACGTGATAATACAAAACGAGCTGCCCTTTTTTGCACCCTTTTGATGTCCTCCGTCAATCCCACTTGGTAAGGATCCCACACCGCGCAACAATATTCTAACAGAGGACGAACGAGTGTAGTGCAAGCTGTCTCTTTAGTAACAGCGTACCAAGACATACTTCTCTTTCCAACCCTAATCACAACGCTCCACCTTATACCATCTTTCCTTCTTCTGCTTCCTCCTCCATCCACCTTGCTTCTAGTCGCTACCTGCAATTCTACAGGACGCTATAGTCATACTCACCACCACACCGTCATCACGAAAATTATAAGAACGTAGGCTTCCGCGGCCGGTGTCATAGTGATTAAAATTCTTCTGGGTATTATGCCGCGTCATTGCTAAAAACTAACAACAATAATAAACTAAAATGGACGTTTCGGCCGAGTTGCAACGGCCTTCCTCAGGGCACGAGGAAGGCCGTTGCAATTCGCCCGAAACGTCCGTTTTAGTTTATTATTGTTGTTAGTTTTTAGCAATGACGCGGCATAATACCCAGAAGAATTTTAATCACTATCACTAAAATTGTTTTCATGTATCTCCTAGCATCACCTCTATCCTTTGGCATCATTCACGTTCATCAGTGATTACATTTTAAGTATAATATAAATCGTTAAATGAGTTCTAAAACCCATCAGTATCCTCCATCAATGTGTATTTTACTAATACCTCGTTTCTCGTCATTTGTTTTGATGTAAAAATAGTAAATATCGTCATCCAATGTGTTTTTTACAAAATCATCTGCTATTGTCATCTTTTTATATATTTTAACCATCTTTTAAATACAGGTTATGTAGCCATTGACTGAAAGTGGTCTTTGTCCGCTACCAGTTAATTCCAATTGTGAGGAATTAAAATTAACAATAAAGAAAAAATCTCATTAAGTTAGCACAACCACCCTGAGAAAGGCCATTTGCAACAGTGGCCCAAACGTCTGAGAATTTAACTGATTGACTGAGGTCACATACTCAGAAGAATTTATTCGCTGTAACAATCGCCGCGGAAGCCTACGCTTATATTTTTTATTTTATTTTGTTCACGTTCCGCAGAACTAAAGTGAGGAGCAAATCTCCACTGCCGTGGAACAAGTCGGATTATGAAATTAACATAAGAAAAGTCGATAAAGAGTGAAATAAAACTAACACTAATCCTAGGCGGATAACAAGCAGCTGTGTATACGTTAGTATATACACAGGTGTTGGATTAGTTTTTTTCCATTAACTCCCTACCTGACCAGGAATGAGCCATGAGGAAATTTTCCATTTCAGACCTGAAAGTGCGAGGATTGCTGCTAACATTTTTTAATTCACCAGAGTACATCAGGCCTTTATTCGCAAGAGTCAAGGAAGTACGATCTAAATGCAAACTGGATTTCTGCTGAGCTAAAGCTACTAATTCTTGGGAGTAAGCTCATACTGTTAACAACAAACGACATGACTATAAACATATATACCGAGAGGCAATATCAGAATTCCCAGGCTTCAGAACATGGGTCGATATAAGGTAATATATACTGTTTTATCTGTCCTTTGCTAAGCCAAAAATACCCTTTGCTAAGCCAAAAACACCCTTTGTGAATGGGAAGAGTTACCCTACAATATCTAATGGAAATAAGCGAAGTAGACTCATTTTCTTGTTGGACTGTAAGTTATTGCAGACCTTGTTCTAATCAATACTAATAATAAAATCATAAGAAACACTCGTGTCTGTTTGCCTTTGAACACATTGATCTCTAAAAGTACTAGGTAAATTTTCATGAGCTTTCCCTGTTTGGGGTACCGTATAGGCTTTAGTACATCAAAATTAGATCACGGAAAAAGAAAGATACCGTGATTTAAAGTTTTACTAAAACTTCCTCGTATCTCTGTCTGTCTGTGTGGACACGCTAATCTCCAAACCTACCAGACGAATTTTCATGGGGTTTTCGCTGGTAACCTACAGCCATCACAGAAAAAAAGGTACACATACATATATTAAAAATGTATGTATTTATTAAAAAATGTACGAATTTATGTTTGTATGTATCCTCCATATTTGCCGGCTGGGGTGGCCGAGCGGTTCTAGGCGCTTCAGTCTGGAACCTCGCGACCGCTACGGTTGCAGGTTCGAATAATGCCTCGGGCATGGATGTGTGTGATGTCCTTAGGTTAGTTAGGTTTAAGTAGTTCTAAGTTCTAGGGGACTGATGATCTCAGATGTTAAATCCCATAGTGCTCAGAGCGATTTGAACCATACTCCATATTTGCTCTGAAACCACTGTATCGAATTCAACAACTTGGTACACATATCACTTGCTGTCTGGAAACAGTCGCTGTGGGCGTAAGAACAACCTACCTATCAAAGGGGTGGAGTTTGGGTTGAGAAAGAAGTGTACGCTACGACCCCCGAATACTCAGATTTTATTCATCCAGTATCTGAGAATGAGAGCACTTACGTTAGTGACTTTCAACAAACTATTTACATAATTTCAAACTTTTACGAAAAATCTTCTCGCTAACTACATTTTCGCTTTTTATTTTCGAATGAGGTATGACTTAATTTTTTGCTTCTTTACTAGTAACTGTATTTGTGACACATTTTACTGACATTATTCGCATACACCATTGAATGTACCTGCAAAAGTATATCAATGTACAACACATAGTTCAGGATGTATGACGTCATAAACACTGAGATGCGTGGAAAACTGCCGCACCATGCAAGGTTTTAAATCAATTATTACTAACCTGTCTCACCGATTTCGGTGAAATTTGCTAAGGAGATAGCTTGAGCCCTGAGAAAGATAACAGGCTAGTTTAGAAAGTGTGTGGTTCAAGATAATTACTGATTTTAATTTGATTTTCGAACTTCATCATATTTGTGAAAATGCTTTTATTGGTTGATTAGGTCTACGTGATACGATTCAAGGTAATGAATACAATGCTTGTACAGTCTTCAGTGCGTTTAATCTATACTTCCACACTACTTTGCCAGGACGGTTCCTGTGGAAGGGCACGGACGGTTTGACAACTTCCTTCCCCATCCTTCCCTCACGCAATAGGACCGATGACTTCGCTGCTTGGTTCCAGCCCCCCCCCCCCCCCCGAATCAACCAGCCACCCACAGTGGCACCATGCATAGATGCACTCCCCTCCCTTGTCTCTTTGTACGCAGGGAGGAAATGGGGAACACGTCATCAGCTATGCTGACCCTAACAGATAGCCACAAGAGGGAAGCTGATGTTACTTCACGTACAGTAGCTTACTTACTCAGCGTCACTCGTAATAGCAATTATCATACGAGCATAGCCTCGGCCACGTTGAGAATGTTTTCATATATACATTCGAGGTGGTCAGAAACAGCATGAAAAGCACGTAAGGATATTGCAGGGTAGGCTGTGCTGAGAAATAGCTGTTGAGAAAAAAATTCGTTAAGTTGCGTCGTTTCCTAGTTAATTGCACTGAATTTAGCGAGTCAGATCCCTGCGGGCGAAAATTCAAGTGGGCTACTGAAGTTTCCTTCGTTTGGCTTCCTAAAACTGAAAGAGAGAGCGATACAAAAAAAGAACGTGGGATGGCAGTAAGGATCGAACGCGAGCCAAAGGATGAACATTCTCGTGCGCTATAATCTACGCCATGGATAAGTAACCGGTAAACCGTTGGCTGGATCCGGCCTGTGACTGGTTTCAATCCGGCCCGCGGAAGAAATTCGTGGCGGAGAGAGCGACGCGCTGCAGAACTTGGTAACGATAATTTTGAAGGCAACTCTTGTAAAATGTCGTAAGGAGAGAAATGATATTCACGGGGCGTAAATAAATGTAAACATCTGAAGAGGGGGTGACGATGAAAATACTCTTAATGACGTGCGTTTTGAAGCATAGTTTGTTGGCATGGCGTTTCGGGAAAGGAGTGCCATGCATATCAGTGCATTAGCCAATCAACATTAACGTCACGGAGGCTATATTTCTAACTTCGCGTCACGTGACAAGGTGACCCCCGAACTTAAGTAAACACGTGAATTAGGCCCGCGGGACAGTAAAGGTTACCCACGCCTGATTTGCGCTGGAAGAACAACTGACACTAATTGTAATGAGACTGATGACCTCGCTGTTTGGTCTGTTCCACCAAATCAACCAATCAACCAACTAATTGTATCTGGTGGGAAGTTTGAATTGGCGCGCTCAACGGTCTGATTGGCAAACTTTAGTGCTAATTATCTTGGATGATGCGCAACGTATAGAATTTTTTTCTCAAGAGTTATTTCTCAGCGCAACCCATCCTGCAACACAATTACAAGCTTTACTGTCTGTTTCTGACCACCCTACATGTATATTTCACAAATAAACCGAAAATGTTTCATCTGTTAACAGAATGATTTATTTGGATCTTTCCTGATTACTGAAATCCCTCAATGAATCAGGAAGAATTTTGTTACTTAGGTTAATATCTTTTTCTGGGAATAATTGCCATCAGGGAATCAGAGGGCGTGGTGAAGGGGTGCAGGTAGGCAGGACATATTAACTACCATGCAGGGATGATGATACTGAGTTTTCCTTTGTCTTACAATGCATGCTTATGAACCACGTACTACCCCTCAAGACAATTAGAGAAAAAATTGCTTTATGTTCATTGAACCCTAAGACCATAACTCTAGAAAAATAAGAGTTCTCGTTTGTCACGATGATTTCTGTCATGGCGTATAACGATTTTTCAAACCCGCGATAATTATAGCACTAATTAAAACAATTGTCCGCCTTGATCTCATTTTTATGTTATAAATTGTAACACCTTAAGGTTTTTCGGCTTAGGCCATGACCAGAATTATATTTTCACGTGTACGAAGGTGTAATTAGATGAATGACGAAAACTAAATTCACGTAACGAAGGTTTATTCAGCACTTGCATATACAAGGTAGTGTTATAGGCCCTTTGCTGTTCCTTATCTATATAAACAATTTGGGAGACAATCTGACCAGCCATCGTCGGTTGTTTGTTTGTAGATGACGCTGTCTTTTATCGACTAATAAAGTCATCAGAAGATCAAAATAAACTGAAAAACGATTTAGAAAAAATATCTAAATCGTGCGAAAAGTGGCAGTTGACCCTAAATAACGAAAAGGGTGAGGTAATCCATATGAGTGCTAAAAGGAACTCGTTAAACTTTGATTACACGATAAATCAATCTAATCTAAAAGCCGTAAATTCAACTAAATACGTAGGTGTTACAGTTACGAACAACTTAATTTGGGAGGAACACATAGAAAATGTTGTGGGGAAGGCTAACCAAAGACTGCGTTTTATTGGCATGACACTTAGAAAATATAACGGACCTACTAAGGAGACTGCCTACACTGCGCTTGCCCGTCCTCTTCTAGAATACTGCTGCGCGGTGTGGGATCCTTACCAGATAGAACTCACGGAGTACATCGAAAAATGTTCAAACAAAGGCAGCACGTTTTGTATTATAGCGAAATATGGGAGTGCCACAGAAATGATACAGGATTTGGGCTGGAGATCGTTAAAAGAAAGGCGTTTTTCGTTGTGACGGAATCTTCTCACGAAATTGCAATCGCCAACTTTTTCCTCGGAATGCGAAAATATTTTGTTGACACCGGCCTACATACGGAGGAACGATCACCACGATAAAATAAGGGAAATCAGAGCTAGTACGGAAAGATATAGGTGTTCACCGTGCGCTTTGCGAGATTGGAATAATAGAGAATTGTGAAGGTGGTTCGATGAAACCTATGACAGGCACTTAAATGTGATTTGCAGACTATCCATATAGATGTAGATAAGAGCACGGAGCGAACTGCCTCCGATCAGAAAACATACAGTATATATACAGCTACAGAACATTCCAGTACAATGATTCTTGACATTTGTGGATACTTCTAGAATGTACTGGAACCGAGTACAGAAATTAAATTTGAACAGCCCACGTGAGTTTTGAACTCACGACTCTGCATACAACAGTTTAGTATCATAACCACTACACCACGCTGCTTTTTCTGTGACGATACTGAAGGACAACTAAATGTAATATCATGTTACATTTCAATTACAAGTCTACCATTGATTATATGGAAAATGGTTTTAATTGTTGGATACCTGTTCAAAAATGAGATCAATTACTACAGGCCAACAGCGTCGTTCAGTTCGGGATACGTATCGGCAAGATATTTTCTTATTACTAGCTGGAAAGTTATATGCTCTGTGGGTTTACGCGTAATGTGAAAAAACGGGAAAAAATCATATCAGTGCTGTAATTAACAAGCTTTGTTCTTACCTCCATAGTCAGCACTGATTTCTTCTTTAGCTTCTTTCTTTCCGTCACAATTATTTCGTTTTCTCCTTCCTATTTTTTTTGTAATTTAGTCTTCAACATTTGATCCAAACGTTTCTTCAGCGTTATCCGTTTTCTTATTTCGAACAGCATAACAAGCATCGTATAGATTTCATGTGGGTCATTTCTATCTTTCTTTCTTATCACTTGTCAGCTTAGAAACTTTACTTATTGAAATGATAAATGTCAGTGTACTCAACTGATGGAGTTTAGATATTAGAACTGCAAAACTGAAGTGTTACTAAGCACATAATCTACCAGACGTATGTTTCTCATATCGCTTATAAGCACGTGTTGGTGAGTGATATTAACCATACAGGTCAGTTAATGTACTCACGGAATAAAATAGAGCTCCAAAAATGTATTATTTTTTTGCAAAATACTATGCCTTTGGGTTTTCCATTCATTTTTTTAATGGAATCAACAGCAGCTGGACTGGATCACATTTACTTCACCGAACCCTAGACAGAAAGGAGATGAAATATATGCTGGAAAAGTTTCGTCATTGGCTATCAGCGATGTGAAGCTCATTGTTTGTAACGTGCCTAGTGGAAACTCAAAACTGGAGGCTGATGGCATGAGATCAAAGATGGCGTGCGTATTGCTTTCAGAATAGGTATGGGCAACATTTGACACATGGGCGATATCTAAGAGACTTAATACACAGTATTTATAAAGACATTTATCGGTGTATTCGTCCTGATCTTCAGTACACTAGGTTCTTCACTGCACAAACTTTCCGATTCCCTAAGAAAGTATTACGATTGAACAGCATGCCACATATTGCCCTAGACGACATCTTCAATCTCTTGATTGGACACGAATCGATGGTTGGTTACGCTTTTTAGAACGAAACAAGGTAATGATAGCCCAACAAAACGAGATATGTGCAGGATGCTACAACACGTGTTCATTCCGCTTAGGAAGAGCTTGATCGCATTGGGTGGATGTAGGTAAACGCACCTTGTCATGCACGAAAGTTAACACCTTAAGGAAGTTGACTCAGTATTTTGTTTAAATTGCAGGCTTCAAATAGTTGCGCACTCATCACTATTAACACTCTTCCCATTATATTTATCAGAACTGGATCTTGTAGTCTGCAGTCAATAGTGAAATGTACTAACATTCATAATCTAGGTCTGTTGTTGTAATCGGGATCCACATTGCCGATTATGCAGTATGTAGAGTGCGTTTATGCGAAACATGGACCGCGATGATAAACATTCGTGCTAGAGCGGCTGTTACGTCGAGTAAACAAAGAAAATGCAGTTTTCGTAGAAATGCAAGGAGCATAAAAACTGGAACACAGATCACTGTAAATATGTAATTTCATCGGACAAAACTACTTTTACTTTTCCAAGTTGCCATATAGTCACAGGAAGGTGCGCTGCGATGTACTGAAGAGACAGAGGAAATATGTTGGACGCAAATGGCCTGAGAGATGGGAGAGCAGACTGGTTGCTGCATCCTGTCAATGTTCGAGCACTCACCTCGCCACTTATGCGGGAATTCCTGGCAAAAACCAACTTGACAACCATCCACCATCCGTTCTAATAGCCTGGTCTAGCCCCTTGTGATTTCTTCCTCTTCCCGACAACGAAACTGAAGTTGAAAGTGTGCCGTCTCAACTTCACAGAAGGGATTCAAGCGGAATATCTACTAATTTTGAACACGATTCAGGAAGCAGACTTACAGTACTGTTTCAACAACGGGAAAATAATTGGGAACGTAGTACACAAATGCAAGCGTACTGTCTTCAAGGTAAATAAAGAAATTGAATTGGAAGCTTAGTTTTCTAATTTTTTGGGGACATTAACAGAAATGTTGGCTTGCACCTTGTACTCACGAACTGCTCTAAATACTTCAGAATCTACCTGTCCACCATGCGGACTAATTGAAATGAAAGTGACTTATTTCGGGGGGTAATTTGGTTTTGACAAACATTTTTGTGGTCTCGCGTCTACTGATCGGCGGGCAGCGAGAGAGCCTCCCCCAGTCGTCGTGCGTCAGGCGCCGACACTTTAACCCCGGGTTCCGCTCTGCCCAATAGCGTGATGGATTGCCCGGGATCCAGTTACGGCGAGTTGCGTCAGCTGCCCATCTGGCCCAAAGTGCCCGTTCTCTTCCCCGTGTGTGTGTGTGTGTGTGTGTGTGAGAGAGAGAGAGAGAGAGAGAGTGAAAGCACTTTGTCTGGACTTCGCAGTCGTGGTTACTTGGCTTCCCCTTCTCACATCAGAGCACAATATGTCACGTCAGATCCTTCCATTTAGAAGTTATGGCCTTACTCAGCGGTTTGATTGAATCTGGTTAAAACTCACAATTAATACCGAGCTGTGGTCGATTCACTTTAAGCTTTAGAATCACCTTACATTGCGCTTTGATTGCATTACTCAAATTACTTACTTAATCACAAGCACAACGCCGGCCGGAGTGGCCGTGCGGTTCTAGGCGCTACAGTCTGGAACAGAGCGACCGCTACGGTCGCAGGTTCGAATCCTGCCTCGGGCATGGATGTGTGTGATGTCCTTAGGTTAGTTAGGTTTAATTAGTTCTAAGTCCTAGGCGACTGATGACCTCAGAAGTCGCATAGTGCTCAGAGCCACAAGCACAACAAAATTACTTAATGCAGAGAGAAAGCACTTTATGTAACGTACATAAATTGACCAAGCACAGGAAGAGAGCTTTGAATTCAAAACGTTTATTAGGTGAAACGTTTACAAAATTAATTGAAAATGGAAATTCATGAAATTAAATCCTTACAACACTGCATTCAAAAAATGATTCCAGTTGCGGGAGCAACCAGCTACAGGCCCTCACTGAACGCCAGTAACGACCGCCTCATCTTCACACAACAATTTACAACAGCACGCACATGAATTTCTAAAGTACGTAAAAGAAAACAGTTACCGTGTATGAAATACTTCAATAAACCACTGAGTTAATATAAAACACCCTTTAAAAGAAATCCCACCCGAGCTCGAGACTACATGTGACTTTTAACCAACAAAGGGATAAATAATTAACATCATTTAAACGTGACACAACACACAGACTGCCCAAACATGCAGAGATTAGCACGAACTAAAAGAAATCTATAATTCAAATGAAACGTTAAACCAATCTGGCGAGGACAACAATTAAAATTAAATGCTCAGGTCTAAAATTTTAATTAGCTACACTAGTTGTTGGCCGCTTTGTTCACAAACAAATTACTAGTAGACACAGTTGTGAGTTAAATGAGCCAGAATATGCTTTAAATTAATAACAAACAAGTAAATCTGCGGACGGCTTGGCACTGCTACTTTACGATTGCAAAAGGAACAATAATTTTTTTCAAAACCAGCGACGCTGCACAAGCAGCACATCAGGAAACTGTTCGATGGCCACTGTTTTCAAAATACAGCGGTGGAGCCTTCACAGGTAGCTTCCATGTGCCAATCGTCCATTCACTGTGAGTGCTCGGCAACCGTGAAGAGAGGACTTATCAGACCCTTCCATTTACCCAAATTGACTCCATCAAACTCCTTTTACTCTGAAACCCGAATGCCACCGCACACAAAGGCTATACCGACCGGTCTTATCTAAAGCTCAGTCTGGCAATGGATACACGGCACCCTATGTCCGAGTACGGGTTCCACACCAAAAGCGGCTTTGTACGCCTTTATTAGCTCAAAACGAAAGCATTCAAAAGTGGCTAACACTTCAGTCAAGGTACAAGTCAGCGCATGCCGATTCTCTCTGAACCGGCCTCAGTGCGAACTTTAATTATCAATGTCGCGATTCTCCCGCCTGCTGGTAGGCAGCGATACCATGCATCCACGAATTGGAATCAAATATTTGGAATCGACTGCGGATCAGCTGAAATCCATTACAAATTAAACAACAAACTTTCTAACATAGCTGCTCCCCGTTTTGCCCCCTTTTAGGAGTGCACATAAAAATATGAGTCCTCATGGAGAATGCTTGGGGGACGTAGTAGCTCCGTTTCTCTTTTTTATTTTCTTTCATGTGTCACATGTCGGCTCCACAAGCATCATCGATTAGCACCTGTCTTACGCATTGTTCATCTGGTATTGATATTCATCCTTGCTACATCATCCTCGATTTTGTACTGTCGTCTACTTCTGCGGTCCATCTCACCTATAGTCCCATTGTTTGTTTCTATAGAATGTTACATTAAATAGTTTAGCATACGAGATTCCTGTATATGACCAGCCCTGCGCAGTCTTCACTTCTTTAGTGTTTTAACAAAGTTGCCGTATATATACAACTTCCGTACTTCTTCGTTGTCTGTAATCTGTGCGGTATCTTCATCGATTACAGATCCAGAAATATTTTATTAATAGTTTCCCTTCTAGCCTTGGTTTATTTTTTCCCCATACCTTTTTCCTTAAACATTGAAGCTTCATACCCATTATCAATGTCGGCATTTTAGTAGATTGACGTAAACGAATTTTGAAGTTGACACTCAATATTCTTTTCCTTAGAACTTAAGTATAACTCTAAACATGATTTACTGGCAACTGTTAAGCGTGCAATTTGTATAGCATTACAGAAGAATATCCTCAGGTGGTAAATTCTTCGGAAGGTTAACCGATCTGCAAAGGACGATTTAGTTTACTTCTTTAGTTACTTATCGTGATCAAATTGGGGCCTTCAGACCATCTCCTATATCGGTTCAAGAATTTACGCAAAGAAACTACTTGCATGAAAACAGCGACATTTCAATGGTACTGGAGACGCCTGTGAATGTTCAGCTAACTTGCTTAAAAATAATTTATTATACGGGACTACGTAATTTTATTGAACAACGGCACTTACAAGATCTGAAGTCGCCGGTGCCGCCTAAAATCGAAAACATCACATTAAAATTGTCGTGATTCTTTCGGATAGTACAATATTTTCCAAACAAAATAACTACACTACGTTTTTAATAATTAATGGTAAATATTATAATATGCCAACGGCCTTCCCGCAGTGGTAACACCGGTTCCCGTCAGATCACCGAAGATAAGCAGTGTCGGGCTATGCTTGCACTTAGAGGGGTGGCCATCCGGTCTGCCTAGCGCTGTTGGCAACCGGGGTGCACTCAGACCTTGCGAGGCAAACTGAGTAGGTACTTCACTGCGAAGTAGCGGCTCCGGTCTCGGAAACTGACATACAGCCAGGAGAGCGATCTGCTGACCACATGCCCTTCAATATCCGCATCCAGTGCCGGCCGCGGTGGTCTAGCGGTTCAGGCGCTCAGTCCGGAACCGCGCGACTGCTGCGGTCGCAGGTTCGAATCCTGCCTCGGGCATGGATGTGTGTGATGTCCTTAGGTTAGTTAGGTTTAAGTAGTTCTAAGTTCTAGGAGACTGATGACCACAGATGTTAAGTCCCATAGTGCTCAGAGCCATTTGCAAAGATTAAGCACCAAACTTTACAGTTTACAATGTCTGATACTGAGTATGAAAGGAGAAATGAGAGGACTGGAGAAATAGGAAAAAATAATTTAAGAAGGATCCTCGGCTTGCAAAACAGAAACGATGGATTAAAGAAGGGGAAAAATGAGGACCTATATAAACGGATGGAGAAGATCACAGACACTGTACGCAAAACAAAACTGCAGGTTTTTGTGCACCTCTTTAGAATGAGAGAATGCAGATCGGCAAAGAATATGTTCAATTACATCTCCAAACTAAAGGAAACCACAAAAGGGCCGAGGAGATAAGGAAGGACAAGAAAGAATCAGAAAGAAATGTGGAATAAAGAGGTATTACGAATGAAGGTTGACAAATTCAAGTGGTTTCGGGAAAGCAAGGTACCAGAACCAGATTATCTGGACAGAGGAGAGGAGAAGGAACCTCAGCGAAAGAATCAAGGGATTCTAGGAGGATAAAAAGAGACTAACCAGCAAACGAATTCTTTTCTAGTAGTCCACAGCAGGCCAGAAATGATAAAAAAAGGTAACAACAGTAGTTAAAGGGTCATTTGAACCAACTCTGCTTGTATCTAAGGCAGAAATAGTTCTAATAATACCTCGTGTGATTGACTCCATTGATAAATGCAAGCCGGCCAATGTGGCCGAGCGGTTCTAGGCGCTTCAGTCTGGAACCGCGCCACCGCTAGTGTCACAGGTTCGAATCCTGCCTCGGGCATGGATGTGTGTGATGTGCTTAGGTTAGTTAGGTTTAAGTAGTTCTAAGTTCTAGGGGACCGATGACGTCAGATGTTAAGTCCCATAGTGCTCAGAGCCATTTGAACCATTTTTGATAAATGCAATTCTGACTAACAATGTCGATATCAAGCCAACAACAACATCAACCACACATAATAGTAACAAGAGCAGTAACTGTAAAAATGCTAATATGAATATGGTAAAGGCTTAGGAACCTAGAAGTAATGGTAAGTAGGTTGTAAGATACAGAAATGTACATAGGCTACATTAGGTACGTGCTTTGAGATATGCTGTGTTGCGTCGAGGTCTTGCGCCTAACCTGCCAGCAACCAACAACACAGGTGGGTCATGTGGTCAAGGATCACACAGTGGACAACTCTCCAGTTGAGAGACAAGGGACGACAGCGCTCCGCGTGATTACCAGGCGGCAACTTAAGCTTTGCCAAAGGTCACTGGCCCCGTGGACCTTTCCTCTTCTGAGGCCGACACGTCTGAAAGCAGTACCTGCAATATCTTGGCGTCCGCGCAGTGTTTAGGCCAGCGCCCTGGCTACTTTCGTCAGTTCGCTCCGAATGAGTTTCTTGGCCAGGCGCTGACTGCCCAAGTTTTCCCGCAATCGGGATCTTTCTTTTGGAGTAGCCACTACTACAAAAATGAAGTCGATGTCAACCTTCGCTTACAGGAGCTGTCGGCTGCCGACCTACAGCATTTGCGGCATCTACACCAAAGAGACGTGGCCTCCACATCGTGACCAGCAATAGAACATTATAATATTCGTCTTTGTTTTCCATCGGCAATACGCTGGACGCAAATTTTCGTGTGTCCCTTTGGGACTTTGACTTTAGCTCGTCCTTTCGGACTTCAATTTTTGCACATCATTTCTGGAATTTGATTGTGACACACTTAGTATAAGAAACTTACAATTCGTAACTTTCAATTTACTGTGACATTTTCAGGTGTCTAACGTTCAGATACGATTGTTGGTTCAATATTCAAAAAGTGCCTTGTTATCAATTACTGTGTTCCAAACCAACTTCCTTCCGAGAAAGTCGTTTATGTGTACTTCATATGCATTTTGTACGATGGTATTTCTCCTGTGCCGCCTACGGCAGACATATCAGAGATGACCTCGTGGAAAAGGTGGGAAATGAGTCACAATGAGCTAAGAAGTATGTTCAAATTCAAGGTAGTATTATTTTCATTTTAGAAGATAGGTCATTAGTAGCTTTATGACGTTGCAGATGTAGTTTATTTCTGTGATATTTTTAAGGAGACTATTCCAAAATCTGGACGGAGAGGTATTTAGCTCGGACGGGGACGAGTGATTATGGAGCGGTGAGCAGATACAGTGTTACAACTAGAGTCTATGGGAATTCGTTTTGCGATTGTATACTCGTAACCAAGATAGCTATGCTTAAGGTCGTGGAATATGGTTAAAATGGCTCACGGAAGAGATACACGGGGTGTTTCTAAACGAATGATAAACATGCGTTCGTTATCATGTAACAGAGGAAACAAAACTGTATCTTTTTTTAATTTTTGAGCTAATACTGAAATCACTTACTTTGTTGACTGTTAAGGAAATTTGGTCGAAATGATGTCCGTTGAATTCATTACTACGTATTTTTTGATGCAGTCGGTCAGAAATACCTGGAGTACGATGAATATTTTGCATGTATGATCTTACACATATTCACAATAGATTTTAAACCACCCAAATCCTGATATTTACACAATGATATGATACAATTATTTTCCGTGTCCTGACGACATTCGTGTTTTCTTACCAGGTGGTGGTCGAATGTCGCAAATGCACTGCCCTTATGAGTATTTTCGGAATATCCGTCCCGGAATTGTTCATTTTCTTCAATTTCTGAGACATTGTTCTGAGAGAACAGTATGTTTTAAAAGTAAAGTCGAGAACACAAAGTAACACGTAACAGCAATGTCGGTATTTTCTATACTTATATGAATTATTTGTCTGCTTTTACTTAGTGTGATATTTGTATAACCATGCTCTTTGATGTAACATCTATGTAAATGTTTTATTCAATATTTATGCCCATTTATGTCAATATAACTGATCTATGGATGTAATTTAAAAAGTAGTGTTGCGTAAATAAATGGACACATTAAAACGATACTTGTAACACTGGTGCATAGGGGCTTATGGTTTTGAATCATGTAAAACGTGATGGAAAAGCGGACTTGGCGGTCGAGCTGAAAGACTCCTTCGTGGCAAGAGTTAGTCGGTGGCTAGCATGCAAGGTGCCCACATCTTGTGTGCTGAACGACACAAAGAGAACAGCAAGATTACATAATAAAGGCTCAGATGTTGAAGCAGTTCGGCTTATTATTCATGACATATGTTGGTTAGCTCTGTACTACGAAAACCCGACACTAGGAAGAGGATCTGCAGAGCTTGTTACACAGCAAGAGCCATGGGTAGTTGTGCCACCTTTTTGAGTCTGTGATATTCGCTATTTTTGGCTTAATTAAAACAGCAAATTCAGCCAGAAGGCAAATACTTGTTTATAAAGAATGATTAATATATAATAAGGCGTCGCATGGCGACGGTGGAATTTTCTAGATAATGTAATTCGTCGTCTTTGGGCGGCAATATAAACAGAAAAGTACGGATGGATATGCGATCCTTCACTATTTTGTTCGCTGGAGAACAAATGAAGCCTTCAGCGCTAAGAAGACTTTTACCGTTTTTCTCGAGTAAGACGGACGCAGATTTGTGGCGGTCTGATCTAATTATTTTTACTAAATAAATAAAAACGTGTTCCGTCTAAGTTTTGAGTGTAGTGTAGGAAGAAGAACTGTTGTAACTTACCGTGACGAAGCACGAGCGACTCAAGAGGACAATGGCTATATAAAAGAGCGCTCAATGGACATGATATGGACATAAAAATCTACCGTCATTGTAGTATTAAGCTTAAGGTATGATATATGTTTTAGTTATAATAAATATTTGTTCTGGGAATACTGAATCATTTAGCAGTGCTCATTTCTATTATCTCCTCAGTATTATTTTCATTTTAATTACGCATTTTGCTAATATTACAGACTCCAAGATCAGCAGTCCAATGTGTGTGTTACATTGATAAAAAGAAAACTGTTTTATCGTCTTCTTGCATCAGCTTTAATATTGAATTTCTCTTTTGTGTGATGTTACAGTTGTTTTTGCGCCCTTAAGAACTTTCTGGTCCCTTAGGAAATTTTTTTTTGTCATAACAATAACTTCACAACCGGGTATGATCGTATCTACGATCATGAAGTAATTAGAAAGACGATAACGCAACTTCTTAATCAATAGCACGCTAGTTGTGACTGCCTCAAGCCACGCGAAACCGCAAGTAAAAACTATTCACATCTCATAATGCAATATTTTATGACAATGGTCAATCCATGATTCTTACGCCAATTGTGATTGATAAAACAGTTAGTTAAATCTCAATTTCCAACTTTCCATTGAATAGCAACATCACTTCTATTTTGTAGCATCACACTTGGCGCCCGAACAGGGACTTGACCAAAAATTAGTTCAAATTCTTGGAAAATTTTCTATGTGCTTGTGTTAATAAATGTTCTGTCGTTTCATGTACACATCGTCTCTCTGTGAGAATAACGGTCAATAATGCAGTTTAATTACCGAGAGAAGAGAAAAGAAAAGAGACGTGAATTTGCTGAGACAACATAGCGGTATTCAAGCCATCAAAAAGTAAGTCAGAATTTTGCATACGCAGTGTAGTGCTTCAGTAGCAACGTTGCTTTTCCAAGTCGATCCACATCCTTTCTATTTCCTTCCCGCTATAGAAAATCTGCTTTATTTTATCTTTCAAAGTAAAATTCTTCGTAGTCTGATAATAGAAATTATTTCTGCCCATTGTTAGTATAGCTGTATTGCATTTTCAACATGGTGGATAGTGTGCGCAATTTGCAGTGAAGAGCATCTTCATTCATTTGTCTGAAACGGTTAGGTTCCATCTTGTCTTCTTGCCAGATAGAATTTCATTTGTTGCTCACGCGAGGGCGGTGCTCTTAGCGGACTCACCACGTCACTGACAAACGACGAAAGCCTTGCGTAGCACCTGATTTACTGACGAAAATGGCAGATAGTAAACAGAGACAGGTGACAACAGGAGACGGGAGTGAAGACGTTAATAGTATTCCATACCCTTTACGATCGCGAACGGTAGGTTCCCGTGTGGAAACTGAACTAACCATGTCTGTAACAGGGGAAAGTGACCCTGAAGTCCAAACTCGTCCCGCTGCAGCTACAAATGACCTCGGTGCGTTAATGGAAATGCTGAAACAACAGTTTGACGCAGTAAATGAGAATATAAAAACACAAAATGAGACTATAAAAACACAAAATGAGACTGTTAACGCCCGACTAGATGCTGTAAGCGAATCATTAAAAACAGAGCTAGGCACAATCAAAACAGATCTGCATAAAGAAATTACGGCTGAATTAAATATCCATTTGGGTGAGGTGCAAATTAAGATCAGTGATCAAATTCAGAAAATGCAGAAACAGGTGAAAAGTGAAATAGCTGAAGTATCTGGAACATTAAACACAAAAATTCAGGCAGCTACCAAAGAAATAAACTCAGTTAGAAATGCAGTATCTGACATTGAAGGTGTAGTAGAGGATCTGTCGAGGCAGATAGACTCAATCAATATCGAAGAACAGGTTAAGAGCACCGTGAAAGCACACGCGGAGGCATTGTCGGAACACTACAGTGAATGGATAAAGGGTAAAGATATTTTTATCGAAAAGAAGGTCAGGGAGGAGCTTAGGGAGACTGTCAAGGATGTAACTTATGAAATCTTAGCTGCTCCTGGTAAGTCGGGAGACACAGTAGTTTCTGAATTGGGACAGATTCGGAGAACACTTACACGGGATCTTCCCGAGTGGAAGCAGCAAGTGGTGGACGAAGTCAGAATGCTGAGAAACTGGGTAGAAAATCCGCACACACATACGCAAACTATAGGGAACAACTCTTTAGACGGTGACGAATGTCAGTCAACTCCTTATCGTTCACCGCCTGATTACATGCAAAACAACAGTCCTGTTGAGTCCCGAGTAGGGAAACTAAATGATCCGCCCACAATTGTGAGTTTAATGCAAGAGGAAAGTGTGATTAAGCATCGCACTTTTCCTGTTTTTCATCCGCAGAAGCGAGAAATACACCCCATTGTGTTCCTAAAGAATTTTTCCGGCATATTTCCCAGGAGCTGGACAGACAGACAGCGTATTCAGTTCGTCACTGGCTTTATTTCTGGTGATGCAGCATTATGGGGAACGGAAATGGTAGACACGTGTAGGAATTATGAAGAGTTTGAGAAAATGTTCTTGGCAAAATTTTGGAGTAATGGGGTACAGCAAAGATTAAGGAAGGAGGTGTATGGTGCGGAAATTTTCAATGAGAAGCATGGAAGTCTCCGGCAATACTTTGAGAAGTATCTAGCAAAAATTAAATTCTGGGATTCTCCGATTTCTTCCAAGGACGTAATTATGATTCTCAAAAGCAAACTCCCTGTGTCTATTAGAGAGAAATTAGTAAATGTGTCCGAAGAAGACACGGATGTATTCCTTTCTGTGCTGGATTCCTTAGATTTAATTAGCGAGGATGTGCGCTCCAAGGTTGGCAGCGGCAAATTCTTCCCTGGCAGCCAGCAGAATGCATCGCGCGCGGACAACAATGCGCCGAAGGAGACAGCGAGCTACTGCGACCGCTGTTGCCAACCTGCCAGCCGTTATGAAAACGCAAATGGCAATAACTTTAAATGGAAGCAGAAAACCAATTACAGTAATCAGCAGAGATACCACCCAATTTACAACCACCAGGTACAACATCAGTACGGAAACCCACCCTTTAATTCTGCGCCTGAGCAGCATGGAAATTCTCCACAAACTAGCGGTAATTTTTCAAATGGGCCAGTGTACAATCAAAGTTATAGGTCGAAAAATAGCAAGTGGCATGGGCAAGGCGGAGGCCACCCAGCACAACATAAGAACAACTATTCACAGGATAGAGGACGGCGGAACAATTTTCAAACGGTACCAAATGCGAACTTTCCTTCACAAGGAAATGATTCTGCCGGCAACCAAAAGATCGGGCGACAGCAGACGTCTCAAGTATTTTATTCACAAGTGAATGCACCCAGTGGATTTTACCCCTTTACACCGGCATTTGTACCACATAACCAGCACCAATATGAAACGGAACAAACACTTAAGGCCATGAATGACAAACAGGTTAAACATCCTGCGGAAAATTAGAGGCAGCACCTTTCAGCCTCCTAGAGGTCGCTGCCGGTTCCGGTGGGGGTACTAACGAATACTCTGATTCTGCGTATGTTAATGCGATACGGTACGACCATGAGACCGACTTACGAGATGACCTTGCACCTGACCTAGAAGCTCAAGACATTAATGACATTTATGATGAACAGGTCCAGGCTTCGATTAAGATTTCTATTACTAACATTCCTGTCACAGCCATTGTTGATACAGGAGCAAACATCAGTGTGATGTCACCATGTCTCTTCAGACAGGTGTCTTCTGTTTCAAAAGTTGTATCATTGCCGATTCAGGGCTGCTCCATATCGGGAGCGATTGGTCCATTGAAACAGAGAGTTAGTTTACAGACACAGCCTCAACTGCAGATAGCATCTGTTTTGGTTTCTTACCTCTTGCGTACTGGAAATTTCCTTGTGTGAACTGTTAATGATAAGTATTGTGTTGAACAGCGCACTGACTACATGGTAACGGCTACTACATGTCATCTTTAAGTATTAAATGCTATGTATGGAAAAATTGTTTATAGTGATGGACATGAACTGATATTTCTTCAACAAGCTGAAGCAGGAAATTGAGGTTGCACCAAGAATTTCAATTTAATTTTAAGTTAGTAATAAGAAAAAAAGTGCTTGCGAGGTGATTGCCCGGAGCTAAATAAAATATGTAAAGGTGAGAAATGGAGGAGGATGCGTAAATAAGCACTTCTCTCAAGGTACAAGAATATTTATAGATTTATTTTTAGTAATGTAAGTACTTGAAGTTCTGTAGTAAAAGCCCAAATTACCTGCTTAAAAAAAAAGGGTACATGTTCAAACAGTCCAGACAGTGGACAGGAGTAGAAGAAATAGCTTAAAGTTCAGTTAAAGCGTGCTGTTAAATGGAAAAACAAGTGGTAACCCACATGTGTTCACGCAAGGAGACAATAAGCTGTAGTAAACTAAGTTAGGTGAAATACAGTACAAATAGAGGCAAACCATGAAGCATCAATAATGTAGCGTAAGTACTCCACGAGGCCATTAATTGCTATGAAAGTAAACTATTACCCTGTGATCGGAGCCCAATGTAAAGAGAATATGAGGAATGTTAGCTGACGAATTGATTTCAGTAGAATCGAGGTATTAAATAACCACACAGCAAGCCACCTGTATCATAAATAAGTCCAAGTAAAGATCTTCAGAAGATCTGTAGTGTAATCTAGCGACCATTCAATACCCTAATTGAAGGCTAATCTAAAGAACAAGCAATGCAGTGATATTTAAACTTAATATTGACTATAACCTGAGTAAGACGTAGAAGTAGCAAAGCATGCTGTAAGGAAGGAGGTTGAAGTTTATATATGTGCCTATGTTTATTAAGATAATTTTATTTACATGCAGATTTTATTGCAAAAATATCTCCTAAGACACTCCTCTTATGAAATCCATTTTCCTTGTGCCCGTTCCTTTTGATCCTGGTTCATTAACCCAGACCAAGGGTCGACTTGTAAAAGGCACGTGTGATTCGAATCAAAGCAGTGATTATGAGAAATGAGACACGTAGCGTGATGAACTTCGCTAGCTTTGGTAATGTTTGTTATGGACCGGTTGCGTAAACCCAGTGAACTGTCGGTAATTCCATTCATGCAAAAAATAGTAGACACGCGTTACCTTATTTTTTTTTAACAGAGAACGATTGCTGAGTACATGAAGCGAAGAGGGAGAACTATTGTTATCCAGTCTGCCCTCAAATATAAAAAAAATTTGCCAAGCACAAAGGAAAGCACAAAAAGAAAAAAAAAGATTCAGCGTTAAATGTGTACTCGTTAAGTAGTAGATATGTTGCGTGGCAGTATAAAATGATCTTGGGTGCACTAAAGAATAAATGCAACGAGTGTTGCGAAACCTGTAGTTTTCATAATGAGGAGATGAGCACTTAAAAGAAAGTTTGAAAGAATATTTTTAGGTTCACTAGTGAAAGCAAATCTTGAGATATAAAGAGTCCATTCATAAAGCAGTTGTTCACTGGACTTAACAAAAGGAGTGACCATAAATTGTAAATATTAGCTCGTAAGTGATATTTTGTAAATAGTAGAATATAAGTCTTTCTATACCAGTGGAGGAAACGTGCAAAATTGATTGTTTTGTAAATGAACTTCATCGGCGAAGGAACTAAGCACGAATGCTGTGTGAAGATGCACACTAAAGTGCGACGTGCATAATAAAAATAACTGTTCACCGTATACTAGTGGTAGTGTTGTACTGCAAGTGTAAAAAAAGAAGTCAAGGCTACGACAACAGGTGCAACGCAAAGTTCAGTGTTGTTCTAAGTGCAGCGACAGCTAAAACATTCGTCGTCACTTACCTGTGAGCCTCATGGGAGGCAGTTGACAGAGAAGTATGGAGGCAGCTTCAGTGTCTGGCTCCTCCGATGGAAAACGCGCGCGAGGTGTTTGTATCGATGCACTCGTGTGATACGAAGTTCACAAAAAAAAAAAAATGGAGCACTCGACGACCACCAGCTCTGTTACAGCCTGAGCGCGAACGGATACTGAGTGTTGGAGCACCTGCAACACTGTGCAGCCGCTGTGAGTGGCTGACGTGTGGGTGACGAAACAATCCAAACTTTAAACTGCTAACCGCCATGACATCCATCGTACATACTGGAGGAAAGACATTTGTACACTTGTGTGACTACATTTTCATATGTAAATTAAGCAATTTTCTTGAGTTGAAGTTAAGATGAGTGAGAAGTAGATTGTTAGATTACTCAGGCCTTAAAGCCATTAATACCGGCACTCCTGAACACTGCTAAAATGAATTATAATCCTGTCTCTTGATGGACAAAGAAAATGAATGTGCACTATAGGAAGACCCTAAACTCCAGACCAGTCCCGATCCTTAACAAATGTATCCAATAGGTTATAAGTTATACTAATAATTTTCCACTTCTTCTGTTTCATATTGTAAATAAAAACCCGGGAAGCCGCATGAATTCCTGGCACCACAGCGGAAAGGACAGATGTACTGCATGATGAATGCCGTAGACAGCTAACACAGAAAGTGAAAGCATCACGAAGTGTAGTGCTACGTTATTAAACTGTAATTGAACCACAAGGAGTCAACAGATGCTCGAACATTGTCCACTCTAGTTTAGTGAAAATAAGCACTCACTGTACTCATGTATTAGTTGTTAAGCTCAAGAGAAAGTAATTCCTGAATTCTATCCCCTGAAGTGCGAAATGAACGTTCACTTATTGTTATAAGCAAATATGGACCAAACTTAAATATGCACATAAATGTTAATCTTGGTATTATGGAATGAAGTGACTAATGAAAAACTTTATTTTGAAAAATGATAAATATCTGATATATGTTTATAAATGTGATTTCAATTTATGTACTTTGTACGCCAGTAACGTTATGTAAATGTCACACCAAAAATCACGAATATCTCATGAGGACATGAGGATCGAGGTAATCCTTCGGCATTCCCTCTCTCCTCATGGGAGGCAATGTGATATTCGCTATTTTTGGCTTAATTAAAACAGCAAATTCAGCCAGAAGGCAAATACTTGTTTATAAAGAATGATTAATATATAATAAGGCGTCGCATGGCGACGGTGGAATTTTCTAGATAACGTAATTCGTCGTCTTTGGGCGGCAATATAAACAGAAAAGTACGGATGGATATGCGATCCTTCACTATTTTGTTCGCTGGAGAACAAATGAAGCCTTCAGCGCTAAGAAGACTTTTACTGTTTTTCTCGAGTAAGACGGACGCAGATTTGTGGCGGTCTGATCTAATTATTTTTACTAAATAAATAAAAACGTGTTCCGTCTAAGTTTTGAGTGAAGTGTAGGAAGAAGAACTGTTGTAACTTACCGTGACGAAGCACGAGCGACTCAAGAGGACAATGGCTATATAAAAGAGCGCTCAATGGACATGATATGGACATAAAAATCTACCGTCATTGTAGTATTAAGCTTAAGGTACGATATATGTTTTAGTTATAATAAATATTTGTTCTGGGAATACTGAATCATTTAGCAGTGCTGATTTCTATTATCTCCTCAGTATTATTTTCATTTTAATTATGCATTTTGCTAATATTACAGACTCCAAGATCAGCAGTCCAATGTGCGTGTTACATTGATAAAAAGAAAACTGTTTTATCGTCTTCTTGCATCAGCTTTAATATTGAATTTCTCTTTTGTGTGATGTTACAGTTGTTTTTGCGCCCTTAAGAACTTTCTGGTCCCTTAGGAAATTTTTTTTTGTCATAACAATAACTTCACAACCGGGTATGATCGTATCTACGATCATGAAGTAATTAGAAAGACGATAACGCAACTTCTTAATCGATAGCACGCTAGTTGTGACTGCCTCAAGCCACGCGAAACCGCAAGTAAAAACTATTCACATCTCATAATGCAATATTTTATGACAATGGTCAATCCATGATTCTTACGCCAATTGTGATTGATAAAACAGTTAGTTAAATCTCAATTTCCAACTTTCCATTGAATAGCAACATCACTTCTATTTTGTAGCATCACAAGTCGTCACAGGAAATCGCCACAGCCACTACCTTCGTTTCAAATAATCAGCTGAATACCATATAATTGCGTGGAACATTTATTTGGTTTCTCATGCAAATGATAATGTTATATTGTTTAAACTTTGCGGCGAAGACCTATATTTAATCCCAAGTGAATTACCGAGCTAGGGTGATTTACCAATTGCTGCAGTGTTTCTGGGTATCAATATTTTACTGAACTGAAAAATATTGACTTTCTTTACCCACATTTAATAAATTTTGTGGGCTAGTAAATTTCATAATTATTCAGTGAGCCTTGTTTCTGAAATACTCCACGTGTTTTCAGTAAAAGAACGGTTAAGGTTTCGCCAAAGTACAAATGCCATGAAATGATTTAAAGTGTTTTGTCTAAATGTCGTTCTTATTGAAATATCAGCACTGTATCAAAGTTACCTGAATAAAACTGTCATCAACCAGAATTGTTACTGTCTAGCAAACATGAAGGGCCAGATTAAGTTATTATTAACGTACAGGCCTGTAACAAAATGTATATTCCATGTGTTTGCCGTCAATAACGTTTTTAATACTGTGTTCTAAAAAAACTAGTCAACCTTGAGCTTTGTCACTGATGTATTAGTTTTTAGCTCCACCATACAAATTGTGGAGCCAGTTTACAGTTATTGTATTAATGAAGTGCAGCCACCAATTTTATAATATTTGTGTATTGTAATAAATAACTGGCTACCATTATTCAAAGTACTACAGATACAGGGACTACGTATCTTGTGTATTCTCTATCTAGTATACAGGATTAAATGCTGCCTTCTGAAACAGATACTAAGCTGAGCAAATATTTGAATACCATTTCAGTGACAGTATTTACCAGTATCTAACCTCATGAAATAATTAACAATACTCACGTTCAAGTCAGTAGCGCTCCTTCATCTGTGATCATTTACCTGTAATGGACATTAACTTTCTACTTTAATGTACACATAGTAAGTGTTACTGAAAGCGTTACTGCGAAAACGTTTTAATATTTCTTGTGCGTTGTTTATACTAGACCACTGTTATACTGGTTGCTGGAGTGTCCTACTGCCTCGTACCATATTTGCAGAACAGATTGCTACAAATTTGCTTAATTAAGCTGGCTACTGATTTCTTTTACGTAATTGCAATTTATTTATAACTAATAGAACACTGGTTCGAATCTCGTTTGTTCTGCTACTGCTTCCTTTCAGCAGAAATCTTTCGATAAATGAAGTTTAGTCCGATACCTCGCGTATTACACGCAGTCATGATCAAATTAAAATTCTTCCACAACAATAACATTATAGGCGAATTTCCAATGTTGGTAGAATCGGTTGTCGTGTTGACTGGTAGCCAGATCACTAGAAAACTGTCTCAATCACACAATGCACACAGGAGAAATTTTTAAGGAAGAAGCAACTGCGATAGGATTATGCTGAAAATTGTTGCAGTTGATGTTGAGCTGCGACTTGCAGCTTGCGACTACATGAAAAGAAAACACGGAAGGTCGACAAGCAAAATTAATATTAAGTACTATATCATTTTATGCAAAAATTTGGGCGAGTACAACCTTAAATGTGTCAGTAGTACGTGTAGAACATAATTACTTCAGAATTCACGGTGAGAGTGCTATTCACATAAAGGCGAACACGATTGGGATTCTAAATTTCAGCACTGCAGCGCCCATCAGGCGTTTAGTTTAGCAGTGTAGTCCTATAGGACTGCCGAAAATGTTATTCGTATGTGAGCCAAAACAATAGTGAGCCGTGGCGTAGGTACCATCGATTCCTGTCTCTGCGAGGTTACAGTTTTTGACCGGCTGTCAGCTGTCTGGCGCGTCGGCGTCTCGCCAGGGAACAGTGACGTGCGAGTCGGTTGTATAAAGGCGTGAGTCTGCTCTCCGTAGAGAGGATGTTTGCTTGACTTCGTTGGCGGAAATGGCTTGTGGTGCATTGAGGCAGTATGGCGTTTGGTGAACTGCGGGGAGCATTGTGGTTCTGCGTTACGGCCGAGGACTTGCTCCACCGAGAGGTTCCACTTGTTAGTGTATTGCGGACGTGTTTACTTCCGGTCTGGTTGCTGCCCCTTGGTAGGAGCCGTTGCTTGCTGCTAGTACTGGAGGGAACCCACTGTTCTGAACCCGATACTCCACTTATCACGTGCTAGTGAAGGCTTTGACTCGTGTACTGTACCGCCAGGTTCCGCCAGTCTGGTTCTCAGTAAATTGGACTGTTATTCGAAATCTTCATATCCTCGTGCACTTTCTGACTATGCTGTGTTCAAATGATGTGAAGGAGTGGTTTCTTGCTTACTCATCCTCACTGTTATCACGCAAACAAGTTCATGCAGAAGGGTTGGTTTGTGAACTGATTAACTTCTGTCAAATCTTAGTGCCTGAGTAAGCTAACAACTCCATAAGTTATGTTCTGGTTACTACAAGCGTAAATGTATTCAAGTTTGCCGGACAACCGTCTAGTTTTATTTAGACTGATGTGTAAGTTGTTTAATTATTTTGGAATGATTCTGTTGGCCACTTCGAATATCGGCCGAATTGACTACAGTTTCCAAATCGTTGAATGATAAAATCACTTAGTCTTAGTTTTATTTAATACACTCCTGGAAATGGAAAAAAGAACACATTGACACCGGTGTGTCAGATCCACCATACTTGCTCCGGACACTGCGAGAGGGCTGTACAAGCAATGATCACACGCACGGCACAGCGGACACACCAGGAACCGCGGTGTTGGCCGTCGAATGGCGCTAGCTGCGCAGCATTTGTGCACCGCCGCCGTCAGTGTCAGCCAGTTTGCCGTGGCATACGGAGCTCCATCGCAGTCTTTAACACTGGTAGCATGCCGCGACAGCGTGGACGTGAACCGTATGTGCAGTTGACGGACTTTGAGCGAGGGCGTATAGTGGGCATGCGGGAGGCCGGGTGGACGTACCGCCGAATTGCTCAACACGTGGGGCGGGAGGTCTCCACAGTACATCGATGTTGTCGCCAGTGGTCGGCGGAAGGTGCACGTGCCCGTCGACCTGGGACCGGACCGCAGCGACGCACGGATGCACGCCAAGACCGTAGGATCCTACGCAGTGCCGTAGGGGACCGCACCGCCACTTCCCAGCAAATTAGGGACACTGTTGCTCCTGGGGTATCGGCGAGGACCATTCGCAACCGTCTCCATGAAGCTGGGCTACGGTCCCGCACACCGTTAGGCCGTCTTCCGCTCACGCCCCAACATCGTGCAGCCCGCCTCCAGTGGTGTCGCGACAGGCGTGAATGGAGGGACGAATGGAGACGTGTCGTCTTCAGCGATGAGAGTCGCTTCTGCCTTGGTGCCAATGATGGTCGTATGCGTGTTTGGCGCCGTGCAGGTGAGCGCCACAATCAGGACTGCATACGACCGAGGCACACAGGGCCAACACCCGGCATCATGGTGTGGGGAGCGATCTCCTACACTGGCCGTACACCACTGGTGATCGTCGAGGGGACACTGAATAGTGCACGGTACATCCAAACCGTCATCGAACCCATCGTTCTACCATTCCTAGACCGGCAAGGGAACTTGCTGTTACAACAGGACAATGCACGTCCGCATGTATCCCGTGCCACCCAACGTGCTCTAGAAGGTGTAAGTCAACTACCCTGGCCAACAAGATCTCCGGATCTGTCCCCCATTGAGCATGCTTGGGACTGGATGAAGCGTCATCTCACGCGGTCTGCACGTCCAGCACGAACGCTGGTCCAACTGAGGCGCCAGGTGGAAATGGCATGGCAAGCCGTTCCACAGGACTACATCCAGCATCTCTACGATCGTCTCCATGGGAGAATAGCAGCCTGCATTGCTGCGAAAGGTGGATATACACAGTACTAGTGCCGACATTGTGCATGCTCTGTTGCCTGTGTCTATGTGCCTGTGGTTCTGTCAGTGTGATCATGTGATGTATCTGACCCCAGGAATGTGTCAATAAAGTTTCCCCTTCCTGGGACAATGAATTCACGGTGTTCCTATTTCAATTTCCAGGAGTGTATATCTACTATGTATTGCTCTTGTCTTTAAAGTTTTTAGCGTGTTGCGGGCAGGTTTGTCGTATTGTACAATAGAACAGTTGAAATTAATAGTGGATACATGAAAGCCGTGTCGCTTCGAAAATGGTGGCTTTAAGCAGTTGGCTGTTGGAATTCAAGTTTTTAAATCCGACTTGCCTTAGGCACTGGAATTTTGATACGGTTCACTTGTAACTACTGTAATTTGTTTTTGCCTTTTGGAAGACGATTATTTTGTTATATGTTCTGTTAATTCACCGTTGTTCATTCCATGTGTTCCAATATTCTGGTACTGCTGAACTCAAATTTTAAGAGTATTTGAATAGTTTTTTAAATAATTTAACATTTAATTTTCATTGATCTCTAAATAAACTTTTCAGCGTTCTTAGTTGTCCTTTGTGAAGATGCAATTAAAAGGTACTAAACAGGCTTCTATGGTATTGATATTTAAAATAGATAAGCTGACGTTGAAAGCATATTTATAGACTTTAACACTCCCTACCGTTACAAATAGAACCATACGCTTAATAGCTTGCTGATACACTTTTGCAAATCAATACAGCAACGATTGTACGTGTCACGCATTCGACAATTCCTTGATTACCGGAAGCGTATGGCACCAAGTCAGGTCAAGCAATTTCCGTAAATTACTGGCCTTAGTTCGAGGACGCCGAGATGGAACCCGATACTGTCTCTGTTTTGGCGGGCAAGACAATAGCTTCAGTTCGCTATCAGACTCTTCAAACCACTGTAACACAATTCAGGCCTTATGGAATGTACAGTTATCCAGACACCATCCAGACGCCATACTTGGCGAGCAGAAGACAGAGCGGACGTTGAAAGCCTCTCTGAGGTGGAAGAAGTGTCTGAGAACTAAGAGAAAAAGAATGAATAGCCGAAGAAAGCATACCATCCTACACATGGGAACGTGAAATATGAGAAGTTTTAATGTAGTAGGAAAGGTAGGAAATCTGAAAGGTGAAAAGGAAACGCTCAATGTAGATATAGGGGAGTCAGTGGAGTGAAATGGATCGAAGATAAGGATGTCTGGTTAGAATGTAGGATAATATCAACAGCAGCAGAAAATTGTATAAAAGGAGTAGGATTCGCTATGAATAGGAAAGGAGAGCAGAGAATCAGCTACGATGAGCGGTTCACTGATAGGGTTGTTCTCATCAGATTCGACAGCAAACCAACGCTGACCACGATAGTTCAGGTAAATACGCCGATATTGCAAGCAGAAGATGAAGAGACAGAAAAAGTACATGATGATACTGAACGGGGAGTTCACTATGTAAGCTAATATGAAAGCCTAAGAAGGAATAGAAGAAAGGATCATAGGAGAATACAGGCTAGGCAGTGCGAATGAGAGAGGAGAAGGATTACTGTATTTTACGGACTATAAGACGCACTTTTTTCTTAGAAAAATTGCCTCCAGTCTTCAAGTACATCTTATACTCGAAATAAATATAAAAAATTCCTGTGTTTGATTTAAAATTCCCATCAGTCTTAGGCATGGGCATATATTCGATACCGCGGAAAACCTATCCCTGTCTGGCAACAGTGGATTCAGCTGGCAGCAGCAGTACTCCGCTGCGACGAACACGAGTTGCGGCCATTCACAAGTTTGCTAAGACTGTCTCCGTCCCGCCCCACCATTACAAATCCAGAACGGTGTCTAGCATATGATGCCTCATTGTAGTCCACGGTGCCAGTGAACTCGAACTGAAAGTGATTTGTGTTATCGGTGACAGTACTATATTTTTGTCAGTAGCTAGTATCGTAGTGGAAAAAGTAAAAGGTATTCATATTATGTGGGATATAAATTGCAAGTAATAACATATGCAGGAGAAAGTGGAGAAAGATGAGCTGAGCGACATTTCAGCATTCCACTAACAGAAAAAACCATTCGCTATTGGCGGGCTAGTAAAGAAGAACTGAAAAAAATGAGGTAGACTAAATGTGCAAATAGAGGACTGAATGAAAAATGGCTAAAACTAGAAGATGACAACTTTTAGGGATTTTAAGGGTCAGTTCGGTTTTATAAACTAAGAATTTCTTTTGTTCTGGCTTTGTAATCTAATAATAAAGATGGTAAAAATGTTATCAAAAATGCTTAAAAACTGAGGTGTGTCTTATAGTTCGTAGCGTGTTGTAGTCCGTAAAATATGGTAACTGAGTTCTGAAATAAATTTCTGATGGTAGCAGCGAGCACTGTTAGAGAATGACACGAGGAGGTGGTACACTCGTAAAAGATCTAAGGTCACTGGAAGATTCCTGCGTGATTATATCATGATCACACAGAGATCGTGAAATTAGATATGGAATTGTAAGATCTGTTACAATTTAGTAGTGGCGAAGAGCAGAGTGAAGTTTAAGAAAATAGTACATCTACATGGTTACTCTGCAACTCACACTTTAAGTGCCTGGAAGAGGGTTAATCGAACCATTTTCATACTACTTTTCTACAATTCCACTCTCGAATGGCGCGTGGGAAAAAGGAACGCCTAAATCTTTCCGTTCGAGCTCTGATTTCTCTTACTTTACTATTATGATCATTTCTCCCTACTTAGCTAGGTGTCAACATAATATTTTCGCATTTGGAAGAGAAAGTTGGTGATTGAAATTTCGTAAATCGATCTCGCCGCAAAGAAAACCGCCTTTGTTTCAGTGACTGCTACCCCCACTCGCGTATCATATCAGTGACACTCTCACCACTATTACGCTATAACACGAAAAGAGGTGCCCTTCTTTGCACTTTTTCGATGTCCTCCCTCAACCCTACCTGGTACGGATCCCACACCACCCAGCAATAGTCCAGCAGAGGACGGACAAGCGTAATATAGGCTGTCTCTTTAGTGGGTTTGTCGCATCTTGTAAGTGTTCTACCAACAAAGCGCAGTATTTGTTTCGCCTCCCCCACAATATTGTCTATGTGGTCTTTCCAATTTAAGTTGCTCGTAATTTTAATTCCGAGGTATTTAGTCGAATTGACAGCCCTTAGATTTGTGCGGTTTATCGTATATCCAAAATTTATCGGATTTCTTTTAGTACCCATGTGGATGACCTCGCACTTTTCTTTGTTTAGTGCCAATAGCCACTTATCGCACCATACAGAAATTCTCTCTACGTTATTTTGTAATTGGAATTTATCGTCTGATGATTTTACTAGACGGTAAATTACAGCATCATCTGCAAACAATCTAAGGGGGCTGCTCAGATTATCACCTAGATCATTTATGTAAATCAGGAACAGCAGAGGGCCCATGACACTACCTTGCGGAACGCCAGATATCACTTCTGTTCTACTCGATGATTTACTGTCTATCACTACGAACTCTGAGAGGAAATCATGAATCCAGTCACACAACTTAGACGATACTCCATATGCACGCAATTTGATTAATAGTCGCTTGTATGGAACGGTATCAAAAGACTCCTGGAAATCCAGGAATATGGAATCGATCTGAGATCCCTTGTCGACGGCACTCATTACTTCAGGGGAATAATGAGCTAGCTGTGTTGCACAACAACGATATTTTCTGCATCCGTGTTGGTTATGTATCAATAAGTCATTTTCTTCAAGGTGATTCATAATGTTCGAGTACAGTATATGCCCAAAAATCCTACTGCAAATTGGCGTTAGTGATATGGGTCTGTAATTCAATGGGTTACTCCTATTTCCTTTCTTGAATATTGGTGTGATCTGTGCTACTTTCCAGTCTTTAGGAACAGACCTTTCGTCAAGTGAGCGGTTGTGCGCTATTGTGTCTGCATACTCTGAAAGGAACCTGATTGGTATACCATCTGGACCGGAAGACTTGCCTTTCTTAAGTGATTTGAGTGGTTTCACAACATCTAAGATATCTACTTTTATGTCACTCATGCTAACAGCTGTTCTGGTTTCTAATTCTGGAATATTTACTTCGTCTTCCTTCGTATTTAGTAACTCTGCTTTAGTGGCACCATTGTCGGTAACATTTCCATCGCTATCGCGCAGTGATGGTATTGGCTTTTTTGCCACTGGTGTACTTTACAAACGACCAGAATCTCTTTGGGTTTTCTACCATATTTTGAGACAATGTTTCATTGTGGAAACTATTAAAAGCATCTCGTATTGACATCCGCACTAAATTTCGAGCTTCCGTGAAACTTAACCAATCTTGGGGTGTTTTCCGTTCTTCTGAATTTAGCATGCTTTTTTCGTTGCTTCTGCAGCAGTGTTCTGACGTGTTTTGTGTACCATGGTGGATCAGTCCCGTCTCTTATTAACTTATGCGGTATGAATCTACCTGTTGCTGTCGATACTGTATCTTTGAATTTGAGCCATATCTGATCTACACTTACGTAATTACCTTGGAAGGAATGGAGACTCTCTTTTAGGAAGGCATCAAGCGTATTTTTGTTTGCTTTTTTAAATAGATATATTTTTCGTTTATTTTTAGTGGTTTTTGTTGATATGGTTTTGAGCCTCACTACAATGACCTTGTGACGTTGTGTTCACCAATCCCGGCATCCGTCATGACGCTCTCTATTAGATCAGGATTATTTGTGGCTAAGAGGTCAAATGTGTTTTCGCAACCATTTACGATTTGTGTGGGCTCATGAACTAATTGTTCAAAGTAATTCTTAGAGAAAGCGTTTAGTACAATTTCGGAAGATGTTTTCTGTCTACCACCGGCTTTGAACATTTATTTTCGCCAACAAGTCGAGGGTAGATTGAAGTCTCCACCAATTATAACTCCATGAGTGGGTTACTTATTTGTAATGAGATTCAAGTTTTCTATGAACCTTCAGCTATTATATCATCTGTTATCGTGTGTAGGAATTAAATTCAGTTTTAACATTCTTTTGCAAATACTGTAACTTTTCCTATTTTATGCAATACGTTTTGCTTAATTCTGTTCCATTAAGCTTCTATCATCACCTCTGTTTCTTGCGAGTTCAACCTAACTGAATTACGCTTGTACCAGTATTTGCAGGACTCGATGTTGTTACATTATTATTCAAGAGTTAATAGCTACTGCCTTTAGGTACAAGCACTATTGTTTTAACTTATTCTAATTCTTACTTGAAGGGTTTAAATTATTTTTGATATTCCGAAAGGTTGTTTTAGATACATTTCTGGGAATGGGCAATACAACATGTAATCCTATGAAACTCTGAAGAGCCTCACACTTTTGTGAACTGATTATTGTACGTTTGTTAAATTCTGTTTGTATGTTTTAGAAGCAACAGTTACTGTGCGATTTGGCCAGCGACCTGTAGAACAGCGTCCTGCGGAACAGTGCGTCCTGTGCTGTGAACTGTCACCAGGTTTGAGTCCTGACCACGCTTTGCGGATTTCAAAAGGAAGCCAGCTGGATCTTGCTGGCGTTTATAACTGCAATGAAAAGTTTTTGGCAACTATTTGTATGTAGTTACTTCATGAGTGCAGTGCTAGATTATTTTAATAAAATAGTCATTGTGCTTATGATTTTTTATTTGACGGCCTATTCCTACCATAGTGAATGCAGCAGAGAATGAAGTAGGTAAAAAGACGACGGCTAGTAGAAATCCTTGAATAGCACAAGGAGAAAATTGAAAATTGCAGTAAATGAAGCAGACGGAAAGGAATACAAACGTCTCAAAAATGTGATCGACAGGAAGTGATGAATGGCTAAGCGTCACAATTTTTTAACAATTTACGTTTGCTCTAAGTAATTTTGAGACATGCTTGTTTCTAGCGCTTGCTCTCGCACTCTCGAGCGAGACTCGCCGCGGAACTGCTCGCGACGCCTAGTTTCCTTTTTTTTTTTTTTGGTTATGGTTTTAGGACGCAAAACTGCTACGGTTGCTTATGTGTGACCCTTATTCCTGGCCGGTGTAGCTCCGTCTACGTTTGTCTTAA
This sequence comes from Schistocerca serialis cubense, assembly GCF_023864345.2. NCBI lineage: Eukaryota > Metazoa > Arthropoda > Insecta > Orthoptera > Acrididae > Schistocerca > Schistocerca serialis. Next base: position 353,645,641 of record NC_064639.1, read on the forward strand.
TCTTTTTAGTTTTGAGAGACATAACCTTATGACTGCGCGTCTTTATTCTGTTTAAATTTTATATTGTGACATGGCAGACGTTTGGCCCTCAAAATAATTTAATTTTGTAAGTACCACGATTTTTTATCATTAAATCATTAGATTGATGATGTATTTCAATGTGTAACATATGTCAGTATGGGTTTTATTTATAGGTTCTGAAGACGATACCACTATTGGCATCGAAACCTAAGTAAACTGATAAAATTTTACCTTGCAACTGAAGGCTGATTTTCTTAATTTCTGAACAATTCACAGTTGCTGAAGAGCTGCACTATGTTAGAGATTTGTCAGCTAAGAATCTTTCTTTCCAATTTCTTAAAGAGAAGAAAATTTTTTAAATGAGTATGTAGGCATAGCCTATTTGTTGTATGTTTCGGGTGTATTCTTGTGCGCTATGGAACCAAAAAATATCCTGGGGATAACGTATTTAAAGAAGGTGCAGTTGGAGTATGAGCTCTAGATAAGTGGCCAAGTGGGAGAAGGATGTGAGGCTAATCTGGGTATGCAGATGCCCGGGGAAGTGACGTGCATGATACAAGTCACCCTCAGCAGTGTTAGTGAGGTGAGTGCTTCCCTATCTGTTTTTGCTGCCTCCCTCTCGAGTGTAGGGGAACACATTAATGTTTTGAATTGTAATAATTCATTCCATGTACAGATACGTCGAGTAAAAGTGGAAATTAGCCATTGATATAACTTTGTTCAAGACCTGAAAGTAGTTAGCACTAATCAGAAAAAGGCTACCAGGATTAATAAATTAAGTTGTGGAACTAAAAATGAAGTTGAATGCATTAGAATGCAGCACCACTTCATCTGGCTATAAGAAAGAGGTCTCTCTATCTTATGAGAGCAGGTGAATCAAACAGTGGGATGAAAGCGAATGCTAGTGAGTGTAAAGGGCAACGATTTGACAAGCTACCCAACACAGTATTGCTAATGTTCCGTGATGTTGATAATCTCTCAATCGAGAATGTTCAAGAAATAGCCATATATTTGTGATTTTTTGTTATCTTGGAGAATCAAAACGCTATTCCGATATCGAGCATTCAGTATATTTTAAATTTTATATTCCCTGTCTCACGATTGTTTGAGCCGAATGATTAATACCGTCCTGTATGGTTCTGGGACATCGGGAGAATTACTGGAAAGGATTATGTAAGAGTGACTGTCAACTATATCACCTAGGGTTAGGAACGACTTAATTAGCCAACATTTTTTTCGTGTGCAGGTACACGGTGAAATACAACAAATTCGAATAGCTCTAAACGTTCAGGTCATGGATGGAGAAATTATGAACAAAGTCTTAGAAGGAGATGACCCGATGACAGTTCACAAATATTGTTTTCTGAGAAACCTATAACCTTTTTTGATTTGGACACGGTTCTAGGCGCTTCAGTCTGGAACCGCGTGACCGCTACGGTCACGGGTTCGAATCCTGCCTCGGGCATGGATGTGTGTGATGTCCTTAGGTTAGTTAGGTTTAAGTAGTTCTAAGTTCTAGGCTCGTGAAAGGCGTGGTCGTAAGGACCCTGGTTGAGCAAATGACACAAGGTATATGTAACCCTATTGAGAGCGCTACCTGGACCAGAGGAGTTCTTTACTGTTGTGGTAAGTGCGGACGTTTTGCATATGATTGGCGTTTGCGACAAAAGGAAATGGCGGGTAACCGACGCCAGGAGAAAATGGACCGTTGTCGATGTGAAGTCCTACGCAGTGGTTGTAACAGGATGAAGGCAGAGACAGGACATATATTTCCCTTTGTGTGTGCGCTGCTCAACCAAAAACCCGTTAGGCCTTACTAGATTCTGGGAGCGGCGTCTCTATTGCCGATCATATCTGGTATTTGAGAAATTGTAACATACATGTTTTTTCTTCATTGCAACCATGAGTCAGGATTGTGGCACTATGAAAGGTTAGTTATTACCATTAGTTGTCATATTGTAAATCTGAGAGCTCGTCATGACCAGTCAGGTTATTCATGGCTAGGCGCCTAAGTAGAGAACTGTTATTGGGCTGTGGTTTTATTCCGGGTACTGGACTGGTTTTAAATTATGTGAGTAGTGAATTTTATTTTAATTTCCGGTTCAATATTCTGTATAGTTTAGGTGGGGATAATAGAACACATCTTTTGTTTTACTAACGTTTTCAAAAACTTGCAGCAATATTATATCACTTTCACATGGAACATCTAGTTTGGCATATTGATAACATTGTGTAAAAGTTTCATTGTCATCCAGTCGTTATTACAGGATTAATAGAAGTTTACCTAAAAACTAATTTTACATAATCTTACCCCATGTCGAGGGGTGAGAGTATTCGGGCGGGGGGCACCAGGGCATTGTGCGTACTTGTTCCCTCAGATGAAGCAAATAAAATGGGTTGCAAATAAAATATCGGGAAAATTTTAAGAAGTCACTGTTTTTCGGCTAATTCACAAAGTAAGATTGCTTATATCAGTAATAATCACTTTAATTCGTGAACTGTATACGGTGCAACGATTATAGCCGAATGTACATTAGTATCTTCCGCCCTGTTAGATGGATCCACCATCTTCATGGCCCTATCTGATATGGCTATCTCGCCAGGCTTCCTCTAAAGACTCACTCCAGCACAAAAGATGGAGCCACTGTTCTCGCAAGCCACCATCACAGTGTATTTGCCTTGCTGCGTAGCTCCTTTAATTATAGGCGATAATTTGTGCATCGACTCTGCATTTCGCCTACGTCACTTCACGCTACTCATTTGATTTACTTTATAATTTTATCACAACACGCCAATGGTTCCACGCCTTATGTTCCACATTACGGGCATATTAATTGACTACAGTTACATTACAGGTATATGTATTATATTTCGCTTGACAGTACGGAAGTTTGACATTTGGGTTTCGCTACCATTTCCCAAGAGCTTATTTTGTTAGACACTGATCCACATTTCCATAATGTTATACACTTTCGCGTTGCATTCCGTACAACTACACGTCCAAACGGAATCCACTAATTCCCAAATAGTATGACCACTATCTCAGCATTACGATTGCCAAGGCATCGGTTTTTGTCAACTAATTATCCTAACCCTACACTCTCAACCACAATATGCTAAGATGTTTTTTGAATGACCTCATGCATTCACTTCAATTAGGCTTTATGCATTCTGATGTTATACCTGCACGTTTTTAATACAGAATAAAGAAAAAATTGTACTATCAGCTTCTATTTTATTTTAGCTTGTTGCCACTCATCTAGGCTTGCGTAAATGGTTGTATTGTATGTCATCCATTATTAGTCGTTTGTGACGGTTGTAAACTGATAATAAGTAGACTTTTATACCATCTAGTACTATGCCATTAACTTTAAAAAAAATTACTAAGAATCACTTTTATTGTATAATAGTTTCTTTTGATTTCAAGTAGTTGCCATTAATCTAGGCTCACCTAAATGATCCTATTATATACCATTTATTATATATCGTCTGTTAAATATCACTACATTTGTTGACACTTATGTAAAATTTTATTTAGCGATGATTAAACTTATTCCATCACAACTTATATTTTATTCCTTATCTATAACAGTTTTATTTTTATATTGTACCACACCTGTTATTGGTTTCAAATATGTCTTCTGTTTTAATTATTGACTAACAACTATCTCTGTAATGTTGTTCCCGATGATATCTAACGACGCACATTTCATGCTGTCAGTATATGCACTTCTCCTCCATAAAAGTAATATAAATGTATCTTTGCCAAATTGTTCACGAGGTTCTGTTATGTAGGTAATAGCAATGTATACTTGTTTGCAAAGTTATTCTTTGATCTCCTTTCTATGGTTAATGCTAGCTCCACCTACTGGCGTTCGTTTGCTTATTTTTCACAGCTTAATGGCTACACTCAGTTTCTCGCTGGTTCTCTTCGAATAGATAACGGCACTGAGACGGATCTGTCTTATACGCAGTCTATGTGCTCACTTTCGTGAGCTTTGTACTAAAGTTTGATTTGAATGTAAGTGCGACACTAATCGAAATTTCTGTACATGCAATACTAAGATGCATACTTATATTATTAAGTATATATTTGCTATCGTAAATTTTTTATACTCATTATTCCATGGCTTCAGTATGATGATGAAATTTTTAAACACGCACTCTTAGTAAAGAAGTGTTTTTCAGAGCTGTGACAAATCTGAATGGTAGCTTGCCTGTACTATGGATGCATTTCTCCATCAAGTAATGGCAGAAAGCAAATGTAATAATCTGAGAGTAAGGCAGAAAATGTTTATCGGGGGAAATACAGTGCTGCACTACCACTTGTTCTTCCTGCAACGAAAAAGATTTTATGAATTGGCAGAGGTGCTCCAACCTTTGCTGGTTTTAAGGCATTTTCTTAAAACTGCCTCTGAAAACCAGGTAGCTTTTGATGCTTGCCGCATTGAGTTCCTATTTTCAATAAGGCAAAGAGTTTGAGAAGGATTAGAACTGTTCTGTTAATAGATGGCGAGTTTATGTTCTCAGTCGTTTCTGGTAAAGAAAGAAGAAGTGATTGTACTGGAAGTGAATTTGAGAGGTAAGTACGTTTGAAAAAATGAGTACATAACGAAAGGAAAATTGCAGGAAAGGAAAATTAATTCAAGTTCTCTAAGCGAATAATGAGGCTTCTAAGGTAAAATGCCTGAATACGCTAGAAGAGAGAACACAATCCAAAATATAAGTTATGGTAAAAGTTCGCAAATGGTTTCTTGATGAGGTAAATGTATGCCCTGCGAATTTCTTCCCTGATGGACCTGCGCGTTTATATCCCATTCCGCTGTTTTCTTATTCAGCAATCTATAAATAACACACAACAAAAATCGTGAAAACCAAGGAGGATATTGGAAACTTACGGCCACCAGTTCCCCTACCGAGGTTCCCTAACTTTGAAAAAGATCTGGGTTCGAAAACGTACAAAAGTGACTTACTGTATTTCCTCCAGCTGTAAGTCCCGACTGCCACGAGGTCCTACAACAGAATTGAGGAGATGACTTATGCACTGACTTTAGGGACCTGAAAATTTGATGTGTTCTCAAGCCCGATGCGTACTTTTAACTCCAACTCCTCTAAGTTGCATGAACACAGTGGTGTTCAAGGTGACTATAACATGCGCAGTGAATCTACTGAATCTGAACTTAGCCATTCATGAGTCGCTGATGCAGAAATTATTCAAGGTGCTTAGGAAGTTTTCCGATGTTTTTCTGATAAGCTAGAGGTAACGAACAAAATAAAGAATCGGGTTCAGCTGTCAGATAAGGTACCGGAGTGCCAAGCGCCGTACCGGTTGTCGCCACTGAAAATAAGTCCTGCGGAAGCTCATTGAACATATGTTACGTGACGGGGTGACAGGCAATGGGCATCGTCTTATGGATCGCTAATGTTCCTGGTTCCCAAGGCCTATGTCTGGGATGCAGGCCAGTTGTGGATTACTGGGCTCTAAATCAAAACATCATTTGGAATAGGATCTCTTGCTCGATCTCCACAACTGCTCTCCTTCGTTCGGCAGGGCGAGGTACTTTACCGTCATAGACTTACAATAAGCTTACCATCAAATTCCCTTAGCTAAGAATTCGAAGAGTGTTACTGCCTTCTGCACCGACTGAAACGTACATGACTTTAATCGGGTTCCCTTTGATTTATGTACCGCAGTAGCTGTACTTTCAAGGCTCTTGGAATCTGTTTAGGGTGATTTAAAATTTAAATTGGTTTATAATTATCTGGAAGACATTTGATGTATACAGTGTCAAAGAAATGTTGCGACGAACGTCTATGGGAGGTGTGACACATCGCAATTAAGAACTGCATAGCAATCCATGGTCACAAACGTCAGACGTAACTGGTAGTAGAGGTCGATGATCGGAAAGGAAACAAGAGAGAGTGATTCATTTGAAACATTTGTTGGACATAATGAGTACACATGGTTACAACATAAATACAACTCTAATGCTATAGCAGATGCTCGAAGTCTGCACCATCAGACACCATGCGTGTCTGACGGAGCATTGACTGCCGGACACGCTCGAACACACCAGGTTTCTTTTGATTGTATCAGCTTTTCAGACAATTATAACGACGATATCCGTTTCATATTCCACAGGATCGTGACACAAGAGAGATTTCATGGCTTCCCACAAATTAAGGCTCGATAAATCCAGTCAGTGTGGGTGGCAGGGAACCGGTCCATCACGCCCAATCCATCGATGCCGGAGTGACCTGTTTACATCAAATACCTATGAACAGCTAGCCCAAAATGAGCATCCCTCCACCCCCGCCCTTCCCTCCCACCCAGTCATGTTGGGACCACATGCTGCGGGAGGGTAAAAGGTACGGCCCGACTAAGCAGTCGCAGACCAAACCCGCCCACGCATTAACCGTGAAGCGATGTTGAACCGCGTGGTGCCGCACACCGCTGCCCACCATAGATCGAATACGCCGTCCGTAGTGAAGGTGGCCTGGTCAGTTCACGACAGATAAGCTGGGAATTGTACCTCTTGGTCACTTTGCCGTAGAAACCATTGTGCGATACGCACATATGCAGGATGGTTCAAAATGGCTCTGAGCACTGTAGGGCTTAACTTCTGAGGTCACCAGTCCCCTAGAACTTAGAACTACTTAAACCTAACTAACCTAAGGACTTCACACACATCGATGCCCGAGGCAGGATTCGAACCTGCGGCCGTAGCGGTCGCGCGGCTCGAGACTGTAGCGCCTAGAACCGCTCGGCCACTCTGGCCGGCGCAGGATGGTAATCGGGTGCATATCATTTGGAGATGAAAGGAGTCTAAAAACTCGGCATTCAAAACGTACTGAAACTGATAGGAGACACTGTTAATGCCAGGACAACGGCATGTATACTAGTACTCGATTAGTCTCCACGGCATCTGACTCACTTTCTTTCCTAGGGACCGAACGCGTCGACAGTGGCCGGCCCTCACTAACGCTGCCACTTGTTAATGATCCGTACTCACACAAATTTTGATGCAGGAGTGCAAACAAACTGTAGTGTGACTGATGTCTTCAAGAAATGGTTCAAATGGCTCTGAGCACTATGGGACTTAACAGCTGTGGTCATCAGTCCCCTAGAACTTAGAAGGACTTAAACCTAACTAACCTAAGGACATCACACACATCCATGCCCGAGGCAGGATTCGAACCTGCGACCGTAGCAGTCGCGCGGTTCCGGACTGAGCGCCTAGAACCGCTAGACCACCGCGGCCGACACTGATGTCTTCCTAGGATGCCTCCTCGACGAACGCGTCCAGCGGCTCGTCCATTGCTCTCAGCTAATCCATACACTAGCTGCATGTCTGCCAGCTTACGGTTCATATACCACTCCTTCTCCTCCTACGTTGGCTAGCGCTCAAACGAGGAAACCCTCACATTACCCTCCAGTACTCTCGTCTATAGTACCACCTAGCGACGTTCCCGTCCATTACTATCGTGTGCAGGACCACAAAGCAGCATACGACGACGTTTGATATGCAATTCCCAATTCTTATGACCTACCCCACTTTCTCTTGAAGTTTGTCGCAATATATCTGGGACATCCTGTATAACAGCACACTTTCTGAGCGAGTCGAGCATGTCCAGCAAGTATAAGCATGTTAACGTAGCACTGGTGTTACCGTAAATGCATAGAAGGGTAATCTTGCTCCTGAGGAAATCTCCTGCCTGAGGTATTTAGTGTCGGAAAATGAGGATAAAACAGTCCAAGAGCGAACCAAGACAATTTGAAAGTTTTGACCACCTAATAATAAGAAGGGGGTCACCTGTTTCGTAGGAACGGTGAAACCTTTGTAGATAGTTCGTACCTAAATTTGCAAAATTCTCTGTACTTTTGAACCAGGTATGTAGGAAAGGGGAGACGTTTCACAGGCCTTAAAGCCAGCAGGCGACAACTGATGTAGTGAAATGCGTATTAAGTAACGTCCCTTTTCTGGCTACCTCGGATTCCGATAGCCCATTTATAGTCCAGATACCTCTAATTCAGGTGACGTAGCAGAATGTCAGTTCAAGTAGTGGCGTGAGTGGCGACGGCTGTTTTGTAGTCAGCTGCAGTGTGTACTATCTGAAAGTGCGGGAGGACAGCTTTGTAAGTAGGCTGTTTAGGTTTTTATATTGGTAACGCCACGTAGCGCTCTGTATGAAAATCACTGGCTGTGCTGTGTGTAGTCTGTGGCTGGGTGGCATTGTTGGAATTTGCAATTGTAGTGTTGGGCAGTTGGCTGTTAACAGCGCGTAGCGTTGCGCAGTTGGAGGTGAGCCGCCAGCAGTGGTGGATGTGGGGAAGTGAGATGGCGGATTTTTGAGAGCGGATGATCTGGACGTGTGTCCATCGGAAACAGTACATTTGTAAGAATGGATGTCATAAACTGCTATATATATTATGACTTTTGAACACTATTAAGGTAAATACATTGTTTGTTCTCTATCAAAATCTTTCATTTGCTAACTATGTCTATCAGTAGTTAGTGCCTTCAGTAGTTTGAATCTTTTATTTAGTTGGCAGTAGTGGCCCTCGCTGTATTGCAGTAGTTCGTGTAACGAAGATTTTTGTGAGGTAAGTGATTAGTGAAAGGTATAGGTCAATGTTAGTCAGGGCCATTCTTTTGTAGGGATTATTGAAAGTCAGATTGCGTTGCGCTAAAAAAAAAAAAATAATTGTGTGTCAGTTTAAGCACAGTCATGCATAATTTTTCTAAGGGGACATTTCATATGTCGACCCTTAGCCGAGGATACCTCACTGGAATCTTCTGATTTTTTCTTCTAGTTTGTGTAATTAGTATAGCTTTTGTTTATTGCTATTGCTGTACAGTAAAACAGTTGTGGCATGCATGTAGATTTTCACCAAGTATTTCGCAGCTGCGCTTGCAATTAACTACATATCATTTTCAGTGCTATGTTAATGTGTTCTCTTATTTTTGCTCTTCAAATTGTGCTTTTCTGTGTTATCGTGTGAAATATTGATACAATAATGGCGTGTGAAAAACGTAACACTAGGCTCCAAAGTAAACTGAGAAATAATAGTGACGACGAGCGTAGCTTATCAGCACCACTGTGTAATGAATTAACAGACATTCGAAGTAGTAATTTGGTAACTGTGCATAGGGAAATGGAGCGGGTGGCAAATAATGGTGTAGACAATGAAACAAGTAGTGAACAGTGAAGCATAATCGAGCGATCGGTCGGCAACAACTCGCCTCAGGAATCCGAAATGACAGAACACAATATTGCAAATACTGTAGACTCAGGTTTTGGGTCCTCACCGTTTTCTCAAATGAGTCAAGACACATTTTCTGCTAGTCAAAATGTGTATGTTGCCGGTGAAAATGCACTGCCAAAAAGCATAGAGAAACAGATTCCAGAAACTAATACATTATTATTGCAATTAATGCAACAAATGGAACAAAATCAGAGACAAACACAGCAAAAGCTTCAAAAGTTAGACACAATGGAACAAAATATTCGGAAGTTAGACATCACGCTTGAACAAACACGTGAACATTTAACTACTGAGTTACATAACATTGAATCGAAATGTCAAAAAGTCTGTAATGACGTAAAAACAAAAATTTGTGAGCATTTTCAACCTATTTTTTCGCGGCATGAAAATGCATTACAGAATCACGAAGCAGCCATAAAAGAACTGCAAACTATTGTTCATGAAAATCATGAGACCTTGCAAGCTAAAATTGACTCAGTTGCATCCACCGATTCGGTTACGCAACTTGCAAAAACTCAGGAAAACTTAAAGGCCACAGTAGATACTCTGAAAATTGGTTCAGAAAGTCACATGGAGGAAATTAGTTCATTATCAGAGAAAGTAGTTGAACTTTTGGATCAGCTAAATTATTTATCTACGAAGGTAGATGATAATCTGAATGATACAAAACCGGTAGTCTTTATTGACACAGAAGAGTGCGAACAAATTAGGAAATTCAAACAAAATCAGAATCAAATTAATACGCAACACCAAAGAGAAATCCGGGAAGTACAAGATCAGCTGACACAGGTAATACAAGAATTACGTATTTCAGAGGACACTCGCACTCCAATACGGGAAGAGGGACATAGGAATACGGAATAGCCACAAAATAATAACATGGGGTACTTCGGAAATCATGAAAGAAATTGGCAAGGTACACCGAATTTTGAGATGGAACCGCCAAAACGAAGTAACAATAACCGATATGTGACTCGCCGACATGATGATTTTGACTATAAGCTGTTTATTACTACACGTAAATTCAAAACATTTAAGAATTCTGGCAACGACATTCATCCACAAGCATGGCTTCATCAATTCTCTCATTGTTTTCCTCCCAACTGGTCATTCGAGCAGAGATTAGAATTTATGTGTGGGTACTTAGTGAATGAACCAGCTGTAAGAATGTGATCGGTCATTCATGATTGCCACAGTGAAGGAGAATTTTATCATGCCTTCCTCTCAGCATATTGGTCTCAAGCTACACAAGACCGAGTAAAACATAGCATCATAATGATGAAACATTTCGAACAATCTGAATTTTCCAGTCTTGTGAAATATTTTGAAGACATGTTGCACAAGAATCAGTACCTGTCAAACCCATACAGCCCCTCAGAACTCATCCGCATTTGCTTAATCAAATTAACTGAACATTTACGACATATTATTTTGGCAGGACGTTGCAAAGACGACATTGAAGCTTTTCAGGGACTCTTACAAGAATTAGAAATTGACACTGACAATCGCGGAACGCGAAAACAGGAACACAACAATTACAGGTCACATCCGTCACAATTCCGCGATGAAAGAAATAATAACTGGACACGACAAGGCTACTCTTACAACGTACATCGTGACCAAAACAAACACCACCCGTATGACAACCGTTGGCAGAGTAGTAATAATTACAGGGAAAGATCACATCTCTGCGGTAATGACTATCACAGAGACTATCAGAGAAACAGACAATATGGGAACCAAAATAATTATTATCACGGGAGACAGAATAACTTCAGACGCAACGGTCCACCATGCAGTGATAATTCAGGAAAAAATTCTCCACCACTTAACCGACAAGAAAGAAACTACAGGAACTACCGACATGACGACAGACGATATAATCATAACGACAGACCTGAATTTCATGAGAACTGGTGGGATTCAAACATGGCTGGGCCCTCTTGGCAAGGTGAATTTGTAGAAGTTGGGTCATCTAATCCCAATAACGACGCGCGCCAACAAAGAGACAGACAATGACTCTCACCGCAAGCAGCCACGTGCGCCGGCTGGCTCAGAGAAAAATAACATAGACGCTAACTTTGAGAAAAATTTTAGCATTCTTTACCGATGTATACTGCATGATAATTGCGTTCAAGTTGAAACTCTGCGTACTAGGAAGAGTAAAGGATTGCACCACATTTCACATGTAAAACCGTTTATTGAGAGATAATCTGTTTTTTTTTTTAACTTAGTCATTGCTATAAAATTTTTCACTTCTCGTTACTAGTGCTCTTTGTCACACTTACAAACTGCTAACACGCAACTATGTTCTAAAGTCAACTATGTAGTCAAGAACCTAGGGAATTATTTAGACAAGTAATTACAAATCCATTGTTATAGTAAACAGAGGACACAGTGTTACTGTGTGTTTTCATCCTTCCTTGTTAGTTGCATCGTGTAACGACTATAAGGCTTACATACTTAGAACATATACTGCTAATGAGATCTTAGTGCAACATTTTGGTTTACTTGAAATGACATTCTATATTTGAAGTATATTCTGTGAGATTAAAGATGACTTAGTATTTGGTTTCTTTGGCAGCTATACGATTATATCATGACGCTACTAATGTGTGACACAATTTACATTGTTGCTTTTGTGCTGTATCTGCTTTATATCTGCACAGTTTTTCTGAATTCTTCTGGAAAGGAAAAAATGTGTTAGTAGTAACTTTTGTGGTATAGCTGCAATGAGACAGCCTTTTTCGTAGCACAACAATACGTTACAGTGTAGTACTTTCTTGATCATGGTAATGTACGTAATAACTACGATATCTATACGCATAGCATTTCGCTTTTGTTTATTACGAGGTAAGTGCATTGACTTCCACAGAACTTTGCGTAAGGACGACGATAATTACGACACTTGACACATTTTTTACCAGCGCTACAGTACACGTATTTGAGTGATTAATTATGTACTTAAAACATTTATATTTAAAGATTTTTGAATTACAATGATACAAAAGTTTCCCATGATACATTTCATTCCATTGCTGTAATCTGTAACACCTGAGGGTATAATTACATTAATCCTCAGGGGGGTACACGCTTACTTTGTGTACCATGTGTGTGGCAAACACAAGAAGCCCTAGCTAACATGGTATTTGCTTATACAACTTTACAATCGGTACCATATTCCTCTAAAACAGAATTACACAGCTATCTGATTATTTGACAGAGAAACAAACATCTTTTTACTACATCAGTGACACATGTTTACACAATTACACAGTTGGATGACTTCACACTTATGAAACTGTATTTTGTCTGTACTTTGTGAACTGTTCATATTTTTTTGGAACCATTGTGATACTATGAGAGCTTTGAACGATGTATTTGGTATGGGATCATGATTTTTAAAGTACGTTTGAGGTAGATGACACTATTGAAATGAGCAGAGAATTTTCTTTAGGTTTTGATATTATTGGAGGAAGCTACGACGATTTTGAGATTTGACTGAGGTGTTATGATGTTATTATCACGACGACCATGTGTATTTTGCTGTTGAGGTATGTTTATGATCAATAAGCTGATGCTATATGAGGAATTTGATTATGCTATGTATTTATTATGATGAAATATTGAAATGCCGACGCAAGATTCACGTGTCGACGAATATGTATATGTGTAATAAGGTAAGGAGTAATGAATAGTGGTTAGGGACTCTGGTATGTGAAAAAGGATGTTGGAAACCAAGAATCGTACTTTAAGAGTTATGAAATGTGTGTACATGCGTGAATGTATCACAATGCCGCCGAAATTTTTTTGGACACTGTTATATTTATAAGATTTTGTTTCTACAGATTTGTAACGCAAATATTTCGACCTGTGAAATTTTATGAGACTGTCACTGTAGTGGAAACTGCTGCCGTAAATATTTCACTAAAGAAGGTAGATGACCTTGACATAATGTGCTATGGAGGCCCATCTGAGCGACAGTCACCTGGAAAAAAAGCCATTAGTGTGTGCTTTTCAGAGGCACAGGTGGAGAAAAAAGAGGCCATTAACCTCGCTATTGACATTCCTTTGTAGAAAGAAACGCAAATATGACCTACTATTACTTGGAAACATATGATTATACTGTGGAGTATGTACTTTGTGCTACTTACTGAAATGCTTATGAATTGATGGGAAATATTCGTACATCTGCACACCTGATTATGACAAGTGTCTTTCCACGAGAATTGAGAGAATTTCTACTAACTTATGAAATGCCTCATGACTACTGAATGATATTTTTATGCTTTACTTTGTACATAGTTGTTTATTTTATTTGATATCTGTTTTCCAGGTGTGTTGCAGCATTGGTTTTATAAAATAAAATTAAATGCATTTGCTAATGTGAATACTTTCTGTCAAGAGATCTATTAAATAATAATTTTATGTTCCACATTCTTCGAAAAAGGATCACTTGGAAAGAACAATAAGAAGGGACTAATAACAGTAACTGTATACATAATTTTGTTTTCAAGTACTTGGTAATTTCTTTTGTAGAATAAATTGTGATGCATCACTCTAGTATTAAGATGTGACATAGGTATTAAACATGGCCATTTTTACTGTAATATTTTTTCTGCTTGAGCTTTGTCATGTTTAGATATAAGTTATAGTATTTGCTGCTGCTGTTTGCCAGGCATAGTGCTACTGAATTTCACTTTGTATTACTCTGTTAAGCCAGTTTTACTACTGATTTATTTTTCTTGTTGCTGCACATTGGCTCACATTAGTCGTAATGTTGCATTTGCTCTGCTAATTTTGATATACTGCTGCTTGCTTTGCCAATTTACATATTTTTGTCGATGCTGTTTGTGTTAATTGTTTTGTGCTGCTGCGTTGCCTCGTCCCTTAGTTTATGCATCTGAGCTCAGTAGATTTAAGTTAGCTTAAGGCTAAATAAGAGAACGAGTTGCGATGAATTGGAAGAAATGCATTGAGAAGCTGTAAGAAAATGGTTTGACCAAAAAAGTATTTTGAAAGAGGATATGAACAAAAAAGTAGGGTTTAGGGACAACAGGTTTAGATCGGATTTTCTTGGAAATAAATGATGAGGTAAGATAATGGAAAATAAATAATGAGGTAAGAAATATGTGGACATATAAATACAGAAAGCATGCTTGGATTGGATTTTTTTTGGTGGAAACAAATGTTGAAATAAGACGAAAAATCTATGGAATGAAGTTTTGGGTTGGATTGCAGTACCAAATGTTACACCAAAAACAAACCCTGCCCTTTCCTCTTGTGTTATTCTGCTATGTGTTTGTGTACCCTTGTGTATTTGTGTTTTTCCTGTCTTTATGTGTTTAGCTGATGAGAGTTATGTTGTAGAATTTTTCTAATACTATGTTATTTACTTTGTAAAGATTTTTAGACATTATTTATCTGTTCTGTTTTGTTGCTCATATGTGAAGTTGATGTTTCAAAAGTTATTCTGATCTTTATGTATGTACTTATGTCATAATTCTTGTAACACTGATGTGCATGTTTATTTCTATTCTTTTGTAAAGCCTGTTTTACTACAAATGTTACCTGTATTGTTATATTCTTTAATGATGTATTTTGTACCTTTGTTATTGTATTCTTATGTTATAAAATTGTAATTGACACCAGTTCATCAAAGTAAGTAACTTGTAAGTTACATTTCACTGCACACGTTTCTGTTGGTCATAGTATATGGACAATATGTGAGAAGTAGGGACTGATAGTGTTCTCACGTGTGTTGATAATTCAGCAAGGGACTGGTTTTCAGAATTGCTGGTTCTAAGAACAATTCCGAAAACTTTGTGAGTGCACAAGTGGTGGTTTATGGACTTGCTATATAGTGCAAGACTCCTCGATGGTGATTGTGCACCTGCACAGACAGATGGCTGCTGGCCATCTCTACAAGGACTACAGTGGGTCTGCATCTTTGATGGCCCACCAATACTATTATTTCTACAAGGACTACAGTGGGTCTGCATCTTTGATGGCCCACTAATACTATTATTTCTACAAGGACTACAGTGGCTCTGCATCCTTCATGGCCCACCAGTACCATTACTTCTACAAGGACTGCAGTGGGTCTGCACCTCTGGTGGCCCACCAATACTGTAATCTCTAACAGGACTACAGTGGGTCTGCTCTGTGATGACCTACCTACCAATATTCTTCAAAACTTGACTGACTCTGCTGTGGGTTTCCTCTGTTGTGGCCTATTACCTGTCTGCATGTCAAGAGTCAGCACTGTCTTTCTGTTGGAAGGACAACACTACTTCTTCAAGACTGCATGGAAATCCACTACTTCCATGTGCATTTTCTTTTACTGCTCAGACTTTGAGAAAAAAAAAAAAACACTGCAATTTTACTGAGATGAATCATCAGGACTGTCTTTATGGATTGTGAGAAAATTTTGCTTTTGACCAACATTGTATCAATAAGTGTGTGCATTTGATTTCTTTGTTATTGTAATTATGAAATTTTTTTTCAAATCTGTATTGGCCACTGCCCAAAACAATTTGTAAAATTTTTGTGGGGATCATGGGGGCTATGTAAGTAGGCTGTTTAGGTTTTTATATTGGTAACGCCACGTAGCGCTCTGTATGAAAATCACTGTCTGTGCTGTGTGCATTCTGGGGCTGGGTGGCATTGTTGGAATTTGCTGTTGTAGTGTTGGGCAGTTGGCTGTTAACAGCGCATAGCATTGCGCGGTTGGAGGTGAGCCGCCGGCAGTGGTGGATGTGGGGAAGTGAGATGGCGGATTTTTGAGAGCGGATGATCTGGACGTGTGTCCACCAGAAACAGTATATTTGTAAGAATGGATGTCATAAACTGCTATATATATTATGACTTTTGAACATTATTAAGGTAAATACATTGTTTGTTCTCTATCAAAATCTTTCATTTGCTAACTATGCCTATCAGTAGTTAATGCGTTCAGTAGTTTGAATCTTTTATTTAGCTAGCAGTAGTGGCGCTCACTGTACTGCAGTAGTTCGTGTAACGAAGATTTTTGTGAGGTAAGTGATTGTGAAAGGTATAGGTTAATGTTAGTTAGGGCCATTCATTTGTAGTGATTATTGAAAGTCAGATTGCGTTGCACTAAAAAAAAAAAAATAATTGTGTGTCAGTTTAAGCACAGTCATGTATAATTTTTCTAAGGGGACGTTTCAGTTTAATCGCCCAAACAGAGAGTCAGTGGAGCATGCTACTGCAATTTCTTGTGGAATCACTTTCATCGCGAACTGAGAATAAAGCAACGGCACTTTCTGGCATCGTATTCCATTATCTCTCTTGACCGTGCACAATACTACATAGTGAATCCCATGCAGGAGCTTCTGCGAGCTTGGGAATTGGGAGATACTGGAACATACACCCTGTTCACCCAATATCAGTCCGTGCCATTATGACCTGTTTGCCCAAATGAAGGAACCTGGTCATGGCAAGAACTACAACACAAGAGAAGACATTATTAGAGCTGCAGAACGGTCCTTGCGAGAAGCCGAGTAGATCAATGAACTAACAGTGTATGACAGCTTCTACGATTATCTGTGTGGTAGAAGGTGGTTCAGATGCAGGGTGATTGAATTCAGGGCATACAATATAGCGAACTCTGTCAATAAAGTCTGGTATGAGTAACAAAAGTGTTTTCGCTACTTTTTATCCAACCCACGTACCTGAGACAACCTTCTTATGTGGATAACTCAAAGAAAGACAAGGTCCTAGACAACAGGAGATAACACAGAGACTTAATGCATGTGAGAAAGTGCACAGTTAACGCATCTTACTCTTGGGGATAACAGGTTGAAAATGTGTCTTCCACGGAAGTTAGTGTCAGCAATATTCAAATATTTTCACGAGTCCGTGCACGGAGGGCACCTGAGATTATATAAGACCGTCCAGAAAATTAAGAAATATGTTTCTTGGCCATCCCTAATCAGAGACACGAGAAGATTGGTAGATCTGTGTTCAGCTAGTAAGTAGGCCAATGCCAGTTCCAATACATGCAATTGTTTTCTTCATTCCAACAGGCTGAGAGTCCAACAGACACTGTTTACTGGTTATGTAGGTCCACTGCCTCATATGTAGAAGGGTGTAAAAATATGTACTTGTCGTCATTAATACTTTCCACTTTTCTTATGTTTGACTCCTAGCGAAGGGGTAACAGCTGCACTAACGATTAGGTATCTTCCTAAAATCTTTTCTATATTTGGGTCATCTAAGTTTATAGTAACAATGCATCTACTTTCGTTTCGAGAGAATTTAAAAGATTTTTCTTTCAGAATGGAGTATTTCGTATGACGTCCATCCAGTATTACCGTCAGCCTAGTTCGGCAGAGGGGGTGGATTGTAATCTGAGGTCTACTCTAACAATATTCCATTCTAGAGCTCAGGCAAAATGGGACAAGCCTATTTCTTGGTTAAATCTAGCATTTAGCACCGCCACTCACGGGACCCACTGTTTCAGTTTTATGCACCGTGTTTGAAACCCGACTATTGTTTCTATTTTTGTTTCTCATTTACGTACCCATATTCGCAGAAGATTACTACACGAATATTTTCCTATATGTATCGAAATAACGTTGTCCTCATTCGCCTGTTAATTCTATTGCAAAAAAGGTATAATAAATTCAAGAGAAAATTATTTGAAATTGTTTCCCATGAAATTCCTATAGTGTATCTTGATCCATGATCAATTACAACTGCCAGTCTTCAGCAAATTGGTCCGTTATGCGTCGTTTGTTGCGAAATTATTTCTAACGTGTGAAATCTTCAGCAGCATTAACAGAGTTTCCTTCCCGAGTGAGAATCATACGAAGAAAAGTCACTGTGACAAACCTGCCTTCACAGGCTACTCGTGATGTTCGGATTTCTCATACCTCGAATATTTCTACTGTCTGAATCACCCAGTGGAATATACCAAATTCTTGTGAAGAGTAAATATAAGAATGAAGCACAATAAATAATGTAAGAATTAATATAAGAATGAAATGTAAGAATATGAGGATTTAAAAAGATTGTAATCCCTGAAAATACCATACTCACGTATATTATATAATAAATGTATAGCACGTATTATGAAATGTAGTTTAATTTTACAGTTAATATAACTTCCTTGTATCCCCTAACTTGATAAGAAACATTCGTCTAATAACCTTCTACTGGCCTGGGTAGATAAATGAAAAAATTAAATAAAATAAATAAAAGTACAAATCGAGTTTCGAACATGGGGCACAAAACTGACAAGTTGCGACGATACCCACTGCGCCACCATTCCAGCTAAGAACACAGCTTGCTAAAATGCATCTAAATAACGTCGGAAACTTTGACCGTCGTTTTCTCAGAAACGGTGCTGTATCTACGGATAAGCAGAGACACGTGTTCGCTTATTTTGATCCGTTTTCCATCGAAGAGAGTTTCTGGGAAATCGGGTTATGGCACTTGCCGTGTTCTCCTCGTGAGATAAAAATCAGTTGTCTTACTTTGTATTGTGATTCTTTGTATCGGTGTTCCAACAGCAGCTCCAGCATACACTGCTGGCCATTAAAATTGCAACGTCATGATGATGGCATGCAAAAAATGCCACACTGGAATCGCATACTCTCGAAGTCTCAATGTACAAATAATGCGCACTTCAGTGCAACTGCACAAAATAGTGTCTAGATTATGTTTATACTCATTCAGATAACCTGTTGAAATGACTGTGTTAATGATTAATAAAAACCACGTCAGCTGTATTATTACGCATTTTTTGTGTTACTACCGGTTTCATACGCTGAACATCTTCAGGTTGCCAGTACTAGCGTTGTTCGTTGGTCTGCAAAGGCTCCTCGTTTTGCCTGGTCGCGCATACAGGAAGGAATATTGGTCGTGTTAAGGAACGACGACCAACGAAACCGATCGTAAGACAATAAATGTACAACAATACAGCTGAGGTGCATTTTATTAATCATTAATATCAGTGTCTACGGTGGTGCTGAACATAATCAACACTAAGTAATCTCTGATTATGAGAAAAACGTGTTATGCCTCGTATAAGGAAGCGTGAACTCTGGCAGCATAGGTAGGAATTTAAGAGCTTGAAGATCTATCGCAGTATTGCTACACGTGTTTGTCGGGGTTACACAATTGACCAACGAATGTGGAATAGATGGGTTTAGGAGATTCACATTCAACGTCATAAAAGATCTGAGTAGTGCCGATCGACTAGCTCTCGAGAGGGCAAATGTATCGTACATCCACGTCAAGTACCTTCTGTCGGGGAAGGACTTGTTCGCATCGAATCAAATATCCATTCGTACAGAGTGATGACATCTGGGTCACCATGGACGCAAAGAGCGGCGTGCCGACAGTGTTAACACTGGTCACAGGAGAGGCATCACGTCATCTTGTCAGATGAGTCCAGGTTCTTCGTAGAAAATCACGACGCGTTTGAAGGCTCCAAGAGATAGAACGTTACCAGATCGCAGTTATTGTAGTCACACGGGCACAGCACCTGGCAAGGTGGTATGGGGTGCCATTGGATATACAGTGAACAAACTGGTACGCCTGCCTAATATCCTGTAGGGCCCCAGCGAGCACACAGAAGTGCTGCAACACGGCGTGGCGTGGACATTAATATTTAATGTAGTGCTGGAAGGCATTGACGCCATGAATCCTCCATGGCTGTCCATAAAGGCGTAAGAATACGAGGGGGTGGAGATCTCTTCTGAACAGCACGTTGCATCCCAAATAAGCTCAATGTTCACGTCTGGGGAATTTGGTGGCCACCGGAGGTGTTTGTACTCAGAAGAGTGTTCCTGGAGCCACTGTATCGCAATTCTGGGCGTCAGTCGGAATGCACAATGGACATGAATGGATGCAGGTGATCAGACAGGATGCTTACGCGCGTGTCACCCGTCAGAGTCGTATCTCAACTTATCAGGAGTCCCATATCACTCCAATTACTCACGTCCTACACCATTACTGAGCCTCGACCAGTTTGAACTGTACCCTGCTGACATGCAGGGTCCATGGCTTCATGAGGTCGTCTCCATACCGGCTATAACACGCCAACTACAGAAACCCTAATAATCAACCCTTTGTTGTAGAAGAAGTAGGAAAATTAGTCATCCTGACAGTGACGGCCGATAATGTCGACAAAATATACACTTGTAATAATTTGATCAACAGGAATGTCATGCGAATAATAACACTTATCATGAAATAGAGACTGACTGAGAGAATATGATAGGATACGCAACAAATACATCAAAGAAAAAATTGCAAAATAATTAATAATGAAGGTTAAACCCCAGATGGTAAATTGGCCAAAGATAACATTTACCACAGAAGAGAGTTGTAGCCATATCGAAAGGGAAGTTCGATGTAACTACAATGTAACTCGGAAATGGAAATGTTAGCTTCAGTTGCTGTCTAGTACTATTGGGATAGTAGAATGCATGTAAGCGCTACTAGATTGTTTTAAGCTAATCGAAAGTTTGGAAGTTTTGCGATATAGACTGAAGTCATACTAAATAAAGTCTTCTTTACCGTTAGCAAGAGAACGGGATGCGGAGCTTCGCGACGAAATTAAATCGTGTGAGATTTGTGATGGGGCTTAGCCTTCGTGATACTGAATAAGCACGGACATTCAAGGACACTGAAAAAGAAAGATCGCCGACAGAAAAACAATTATTAGTCTCCAGTAGGTAACAGACAAACGCAAACACGAAGAACTTACAATTGCGCCGAGTTGTCAGAAGTTGTCGTCATCGACAGGATTACTGATGTAAACGGAAGCAATGCCCTGAGTGAGAAATCGGTGTGCGTGCTCAGCGTAGTGACAATTAATTACGAGGAACAATAAAAGTGGATTCGAACTATAATTCTTCGTGTCGCCTACATAATTGAACAGACATAATCATGTGTATTAGTGAAAATTAATTAACCATTAGAATATGATGAAGTGAAAATTGAATTCATGATTATTTAACAGTGAACAGTCATCGATTTGTCCCAAGATTACGGCGCATGCTGAACATTTCTTAAGTACAGGGTTATTACAAATGATTGAAGCGATTTCACAGCTCTACAATAACTTTATTATTTGAGATATTTTCACAATGGTTTGCACACACATACAAAAACTCAAAAAGTTTTTTTAGGCATTCACAATTGTTCGATATGTGCCCCTTTAGTGATTCGGCAGACATCAAGCCGATAATCAAGTTCCTCCCACACTCGGCGCAGCATGTCCCCGTCAATGAGTTCGAAAGCATCGTTGATGCGAGCTCGCCGTTCTGGCTCGTTTCTTGGTAGAGGAGGTTTAAACACTGAATCTTTCACACAACCCCACAGAAAGAAATCGCATGGGGTTAAGTCGGGAGAGTGTGGAGGCCATGACATGAATTGCTGATCATGATCTCCACCACGACCGATCCATCGGTTTTCCAATCTCCTGTTTAAGAAATGCCGAACATCATGATGGAAGTGCGGTGGAGCACCATCCTGTTGAAAGATGAAGTCAGCGTTGTCGGTCTCCAGTTGTGGCATGAGCCAATTTTCCAGCATGTCCAGATACACGTGTCCTGTAACGTTTTTTTCGCAGAAGAAAAAGGGGCCGTGAACTTTAAACCGTGAGATTGCACAAAACACGTTAACTTTTGGTGAATTGCGAATTTGCTGCACGAATGCGTGAGGATTCTCTACCGCCCAGATTCGCAAAATGTGTCTGTCCACTTCACCATTAAGAAAAAATGTTGCTTCATCACTGAAAACAAGTTTCGCACTGAACGCATCCTCTTCCATGAGCTGTTGCAACCGCACCGAAAATTCAAAGCGTTTGACTTTTTCATCGGGTGTCAGGGCTTGTAGCAATTGTAAACGGTAAGGCTTCTGCTTTAGCCTTTTCCGTAAGATTTTCCAAACCGTCGGCTATGGCACGTTTAGCTCCCTGCTTGCTTTATTCGTCGACTTCCGCGGACTACGCGTGAAACTTGCCCGCACGCGTTCAACCGTTTCTTCGCTCACTGCAGGCCGACCCGTTGATTTCCCCTTACAGAGGCATCCAGAAGCTTTAAACTGCGCATACCATCGCCGAATGGAGTTAGCAGTTGGTGGATCTTTGTTGAACTTCGTCCTGAAGTGTCGTTGCACTGTTATGACTGACTGATGTGAGTGCATTTCAAGCACAACATACGCTTTCTCGACTCCTGTCGCCATTTTGTCTCACTGCGCTCTCGAGCGCTCTGGCGGCAGAAACCTGAAGTGCGGCTTCAGCCGAACAAAACTTTATGAGTTTTTCTACGTATCTGTAGTGTGTCGTGACCATATGTCAATGAATGGAGCTACAGTGAATTTATGAAATCGCTTCAATCATTTGTTATAGCCCTGTATATGTTATCTCTGAAATTACGTCGTGTAGTTATTGAACACGCGACGTAGCGACGTCTTGACGACGGAATAACAATTTATCAACTTAACATCCTCGCAATTCCATACTGTGGCCACGACTTGGGTGATGGATTGAAGATTCAAGACTTTATATTATTAATATTCAACATCCATTATGTAACCGGGCATAATAAAAAGAAGAACTACTGTTAGCCAGTTCGCGCAAGCTGATAAGTCTGTCGCGGACTCACAACAAAAGAAAACTGGTGGTCATCATTTCATGTCAAGGGAGTCATCGCGTCATCGAGTGGTGCAATTGCCTCGTTCATCGGTGAAGAAGCAAGAGCGGCTTACACATTCTGACGGGCTGATCTATCGAAAAATTTACATTAATAACGAAAGACGGTATATGAAATATGACCAAACCACGTGAGGAGTTTGTGTTATTCTACTAGTTACAGGGTAGCGTTGTCGTGAGCGACGGACGCCGTTCCACGTCATACCGACTGGGACAACCATCACTCTAAGGAGACGCATACGCCACATTATTTGGCGCCTACTATGCGGGGCTCGACGAGGCCAAGCGACACAACGTGCGGAGCTCGACGCCACCACGACTCCAACGTGAGGGTCGACGCTTCGCGACTACGAGACATCTGGAGACGGAGCGACGCGACGCGTCGGAGAACAGGAAGAAAGCAGAACGTCGGTCGAGATAGCGACCTCGGCTGCTGGCAGTGATGTGAGCGAGACTGCAACAACACGCAAGCAGACTACAAACAGTAATCACTACTCAAAATAAGTGATTATTCAGGTACAGTATATTTCGTTACTTTACCAAATTGGTAATTGTGAGAATTTCAGTGTGCTGGTGTCAAGCAGATAGTAAGTGTGGTATTGTGTGACAATTGTGGTTATATTTAGCGTGGGTACGAGTAAAATGAAGTTTAAAAAAATTACATCATGTCAGGAAGAGGTAGAAAGTTGCGTAGCGATTTCGAAAAAACTGCTCCGGAATCCTGTGATGAATTGAGTGAAGTATCAGACCATGAGGAGATCAATAGAACCATTGTCATGGTGGGAACAGTATCTTTTGCCGAGTCAGAAAAAATTAACTTCCCTAGTGTATCTGGTTCTGGGTTAGAAACTAAGGAAATGGAATCTGATGGTAATAATTCCGATTCTAAGCACCAAGCAGTCAATGAATACATGACGAACGTTACACCAACGGGGCCAGGAAATATAGATGTCCTTTGTGCAATATTGACAGGATCAACTATGTTGTATGATTTAAATGCTAAGTTCGCTGAACAGTAAGCGACTTTAAATACTAAGTTTGCTGAACAGCAAGAGACTTTAAATTTCAAGTTCGTAGAACAGCGAGTGATGCTAGAGAATAAGTAATCTGACATCGATGTTAGGTTAACGGAGCAGAAAGCATCTATTGATACTAAAATTTAGAGATAAACAGCAGGCATTAGAAACTAACCACACATGTCGAGCTGATCGATACCATTTGAAACAAGACTCGTTCGATCAAGAAACATGTTTCCAGTCATCAACAGTCTAATTTTGCCTTGACGGGCCTGGCGAGGCTTAAAACTTTCTGTCGTACTGTCATCAAGGCAACACGAGTGGGCCTTCGGCTCCGAAAGTCCATGTCGATGATGTTTCGTTGAATGGTTCGCACGCTGACACTTTCTGATGGCCCTGCATTGAAATCTGCAGCAGTTTGTGGAAGGATTGCACTTATGTCAAGTTGCACGATTCTCTTCAGTCGCCGTTGGTCCCGTTCTTGCAGGATCTTTTTCCGGCTGCAGCGATGTCGGAGATTTGATGTTATACCGGATTCCTGATATTCACAGTTCACTCGTGAAATGGTCGTACGGCAAAACCCCACTTCATCACGACATCGTAGATGATCTGTTCCACAGCTCGTGCGCCGACTATAACACCGCCTTCAAACTTGCTTAAATCTTGGTAATCTGTCATTTTAGCAGCAGCAAACCATCTGACAACTGCGTCAGGCTCTTGTTGTCTTATTTAGGCGTTGCCAAGCGCAGCGCCGCAGTCTGTCTGTTCACATATCACAGTATTTGAATATGCATGCCCATACCAATTTCTTTGGCGCTTCAGTGTACAACGCTATCACCTTTCGTTCCCATGACTGGTAATTTGAATAGCAACCATTATATTTCTGATCGGTTAAGAATGATAGCAGTGTCTTATCATCGAATTATGAATGATATTACCTTTCGAGAAAGTAAAGCAAACCCGCATGTTATCAGTTTCTCCTGAAACCTCGATACAACCTACATTTTATGAAAATTGCATATTGTCGAAGCAGCGTGAATAACATACCTGCATCTCTTATCCAAGTTCATTTCGTCTCGATGCCAAAGGGAGTAGAGCCACCGTTTCTGCCTGATGTAGTGCAAATTTAATGATGTGTTCTTCTTGCTATACTGCAGAAGTGCACGTTATTTGTTATACACCTGAGAGATGCAATTTCAATAGCCAACACTGCAGATTCTAAAGCAAACCAAATGTTGCACATAACGTTTTATATATAAGAGTAACACAAAATGAATCAACATACTAGTTGTTCCCTGTCGCAATTTCCTGTTGGGCATCCTGGTTAAATGGAAAAGAAAGAAAACAGAAAGTGAAAGGCACCTGTTCTTTCCAACAGCTTCAATGACTATGTTTAGTGTACATTAAGCTGTAGATCGGCACGAGTTAAATTTCTGGCTAGGTATTACTTCTGCCAGCTCTGAGTCGAGGCTGGTTTTAAGTTCACTAATGGTCAGCGGCTCGTCAAAAAGGCACGGGGACACAGGCTCGCCTCTCGCGTAACAGATAAGACTGGTGCCGCACTTTTCAGGGGCGGCGAATCTGTGGAAGTGTGCATTCGTCACTTGTGAGGTGCTAGGGCTTAATTTCCTGCGAGGCAGTGCATTGCGTTGACCAGGGAGAAAAATGATGCAATGACGCCATCGGACGCCACAGCGTTGTGGGAGCAGCACTGTCTCCTACGACAGAGCGGCGCCAGATTTTCTGTGCATCACACACGCCAGCAAGACGCATTTCCTACTAGAAACAGTGAATCTCAGTTTGACTGGCTGTGTGGTTGATGACGTCAGAAGTAATCATAGAGGTCCCTTGTTTAGGGTTGACCGTCTGACTGGCTGACCGTTGCACAGACGAGTTGTTATAAGATGATTCAATTGGCTCTGAAAAAGCACGGAGTATGATTTGCTGAAGGTCTATTTGCAGTGTTCCTGATGGAGACGCGCGGTAGAGGAGCTTTCTGCGGAAGCAGATGGAGGATGGGCGCAGAGCTCCGAGGACTGCAGTTGGAGACACGGGGGCAGCGCGCTAAGCAGGACAGACAGATGAAG
Organism: Schistocerca serialis cubense; assembly: GCF_023864345.2. NCBI lineage: Eukaryota > Metazoa > Arthropoda > Insecta > Orthoptera > Acrididae > Schistocerca > Schistocerca serialis. Next base: position 353,671,723 of record NC_064639.1, read on the forward strand.
GGCTTTTTCAATAGTGGTACAAGTCCATTACCTGCACTTTTCTGTCTATAATGCTGCTGAAATTAATGGTCGAAACAAACAGAATGAAAGGTTCATCTCTAGCAGGAAGCCATATGCTTGAATATTTCTGATATCTCAACTGCAGATTTTTCAGTGCTCGTTTATCTTTAGGACTCTGTACCACTATTGAAATAAGCCCTTCAGACAGAGACACGGACATGGCGAGTAAGAGCAGCCGCCGGCACTGTGGAGACAGATAAATAGCAGGCATTTGCCGCAGCACCATTTTTGGCAGACCGCTGTGTCTTTCGTTAAGAATATTCGCAGCTTTGCAGTTACGGAAAGTCGGGTGTTAGTCCATTACCAGTGGAGAACTTACTTCCACCAGTTTTGAGTTGAAAAGACAGTTATTACTGGACTTCGTTTCCATTTCTATCATACCTTTTGCCAGCGAATGTTGGCGATGTTTCTTACGTGCAAAGTTTATTCTCACCCATTGTCTTTTGATTACTTTTTGTGTTGTGGATTCTGATCTTTGCGGTAATGACGACATTAGTTTTATGTCAGCTAGTCTGAAGCCTTTGATTCATTATTTTTTCATTGGTGCCTGAATGCACAGTTACTTACTGGGAGTTGTCATCCCCCATTAGCGTTATCCTTGCGTGTAATCTCAGTAGGTTTCTGAAGGGTGTTTTTCTGTGGCAAAGTTACGTTCTGGGGCAGGAAAGCATAATAGGAATACACAGGATACCATTTACAACAACGCGCTCTGCACAACGAGAAGCTGTTGGCAAGACTTTGCCTTACAGTGTATACAGGACGATTTTTTCTACCGTGTACGACCCCGAGGGATTGATCGACGAGAGGACACGGAAAAAAAGGTCTAATGAACCTATGTCCGGAAATGCATGGTTTCCATGCTAGAGAGCATTTATTCAATAGCCACCTCTACGTGGATCTCCAACTTTCATAAAAATCATCTGTGGGATAGTATGCAGAAACCCATGGTATGGTGGCAGCGAATCTTCAGCAGCGGTGCAACCGAAATGTCTGGACCGGTGTAGTTGGCGACCGTATTTTGGGACCAGTCTTCAAAATGGTTCAGATGGTTCTGAGCACTATGGGACTTAACATCTGTGGTCATCAGTCCCCTAGAACTTAGAACTACTTCAAACTAACTAACCTAAGGACATCACACACACCCATGCCCGAGGCAGGATTCGAACCTGCGACCGTAGCGGTCACGCGGTTCCAGACTGAAGGGCCTAGAAACGTAGGGCCACACTGGCCGGCGACTAGTCTTCCTTTCGCATCGCCTAACAGGCCGGAACTGTTAGCTTTTCATGCTGGTAACTTTTCCTCTCCTGCTAGAAGTAGTGCCATTGATGAATCGAAGGGTTACGTGGCTCCTACATGATGGTGCTCCAGCCCACTTAGCTATTAACGTCTGGACGCATCTCAATCGTGTCGTTCCTGGTCGATGGATCGGACCAGGGGCTGCAGCTGCATGCCCTGCTCGCTCACCGAATCTCAACACGTGCGATTTCTGGTTATGGGCCCATCTCAAAAGCATCGTTTATGCAGAGACCATTCAAGATGTGGAGACAATGGAGTAGCGTATTCATGCCACTTTTGGCACTGTTCGGATGCAGCCTGGTCACTGTGAACGTATGAGACAGAACATGCTACGGCGCGTACACGCATGCGTTGCGGCACTTGGAAACCACTTTCATCACATACTGTAACTGTTGCTGCATGGTACAGCGCATATTATACCGTAGTCTCTGTAACAATGTATGATTGAATAAATGGTCTCTAGCATGGAAACCATTAGACCTTTTGTGTTCCGTATCCTCTCACTGATCAGTCCCTTGAGTTTGTACACGGTGGAAAAAATCACCCCCTGATTGACTCGGCTAGTCCATTTACATTTTCTCTTCCCAGCAGGGGTTTGTGTAGCTAATAGTGGACTACATCTCCAAAAGCGCGTATCTCTAATACGTATGGGAACTGGATTTACATCTCCTCCTCCTCCTTATCTATGCTTGTCTCCCCCCTCTTTGTCCATGTCCTCGTTCTTCTTTCTTTTTCTGTCCATCACCTGCACCCATTCTCTCTGTCCATCTATTGCTTCCCCTCTCCCTCTCTCTTCATCTCCTCCTGCTCCCCTGTCTCCCTATCTATCTGTCCTCCCCCTCTCTTTATCCATCTCCTCCTCCCCCTCTCTCCCAATCTCCTACTGCCACTACTCTCACTCCTTGTCTCTGTCCATCATATCCTCCTCCTTTTCTCTGTCATCTTCTCTGCCAGCATCTCTTTTCCTGACCTCTCTCTCTTTTTATCTTGTGCTTTCCACTTCCGATTATAATCTCCCCCCCCCCTCCTTCCTAATTCCGTCTATTGTCCACATTAGTCTTTTATGAAGATTTGAGAGGAGCGAAGATTACAGTAAACTTTCTAGTTTACTTAGCTTTTCATGTACAGTTGCCGCGCGACTGCTACGGTCGCAGGTTCGAATCCTGCCTCGGGCATGGATGTGTGTGATGTCCTTAGGTTATTTAGGTTTAAGTAGTTCTAAGTTCTAGGGGACTGATGACCACAGATGTTGAGTCCCATAGTGCCCATGTTGAGTCCCATGACCTCAGAAGTTAAGTCCCATAGTACTCAGACCCATTTGAACCATTTGAACCTAGACAAGAAGAACTGGAACCAACTGTACATGGTTCAAATGGCTCTGAGCACTATGGGACTCAACATCTGTGGTCATCAGTCCCCTAGAACTTAGAACTACTTAAACCTAACTAACCTAAGGACATCACATTCCATGCCCGAGGCAGGATTCGAACCTGCGACCGTAGCGGTCGCGCGGTTCCAGACTGTAGCGCCTAGAACCGCTCGGCCACTCCGGCTGGCTCTTGTCTAGGGGTCTGATTCTTGAAGCTGAAAATGTCACATTTTAGGTCCTCACGGTTGGATTGATCTAAATAAATTTGAAGACTGTTGTTGCAGAATTTTTGATTTTAAGTTAGTATATTTTCTCACATTCTAGTATATCATACAGTCTTTCGGTTTTTCACTTTAACAAAGCCGAAGTTACATTGTTCGCACAAAATACAATAATATTTCCGATCACATCAGTGGCTTGGTTAAGAGTCTCCTACTCCACGGGAATAACCATATTCCAAAGGATATACAATTTTTCTTAACAAATGAATTTGTACTAATTTCTGATACATTATTACTTTCGATTACTATTCCATAGATAAATCCACAAATAAACATAGTAACTAGCACAGTATTGAGTAATTAATTATAGACATTTTAAGTGTGCCCGTGTTTCGTAATTTCAAATGTTTCTAAAAAAATAATTTCAGCTGTACATTCCGAACTAATACCTATCGATTATAGCATCGAGTCTAAAACGTTTCATAAAGTAATTCATTTTCGTAAATTTTGGCTTGAAATATAGTGTACCGTGTATAAAATTATATGAAAGTTTTCAGAAGAGCAACAGTGATTATAGTGACATGTACAAAATTATAAAAATAATACTAGTACCGACAACTACTGTTGAGGAAAAGTAATGCTAGAAGAGGATGTCCCGTTGCACTATGTCAATTTCCTCCCGCCCCTCTGTCTATCACCTATTCACCTTTCTCTCTGACCTAGAGCCTTTTTTACTCTTACTGCAAATTAAGATTTCCTAGTTGTTGAGCTGGTCCGCAGTCGATGCCACAAATTTGCTTCCACCTCATGTATGGATGGTATCGATGCCCCTAAGAGGCGTCCAAGCTGTGCCATTGACGGTTAAAAATGGTACGCAGACTGGCTCATACACAGTCTGCCAACGTACTCTGCCTTAGCTGAAGTGTTAGACAGTTTTGAATGATTTTGTTATGAGTTGATAATGTCATACCAAACCCGTTGTGGTGTGGGGCCTGTACTGTGGGGCATTGTGCTGTGTATCCTTTGCCACATTGAATTTCAGGCTGGCCGGCCGATATAGTCGAACTGTGTGGTGGGGTTCACTGTCCAAAGTACAAGGAGTTTGGTGGATTGAATTTGAATAAATGGAGCGTCTGCTAAATCCCGTCTGCACTGCTATCGAGCACTCACAATGGACGGATAACTAGCCCATGGAATTTATTTGTGGAGGGTACAGCGTTGCGTTTTGAAAACGGCGAGTATCGACGAGCCGTCGCTGTGAGATAACCGGTAGAAAGTAGTGCTTTCCCGTTAGACCTTCAGTATTACGCTTTAACTGTACTGAGCCGTTAGGAATCGGCTTGCGTGTACCGTTATTCCGCTGTGTTTCGTAGGTTTTAAAAAATTCTATTGTTTCTCTTGAAATCGCAAAGTAACAACGAAAATCTGCGAGCAGCTTTGTTTGTCTGTTATTCATTTAAAGCGTATTCTGGCTCATTTAATTCACAAACGTACCTATTCGTAAATTTTTGAGAACAGAGCGGCTAACAGTTATTTCAGCTATTTAAAATTTTCGCTCTACATGTCTGGGTAGTCTATGAGTTTTATCACATGTTAAGTGTTTTATATTACTTCCTTTAAAGGGTTTTTTATATTAACTTAGCAGTTTATTGAAATATTTCGTGAGTGGTAATTGTTTTACTTTATGTGTGTCTGAGAATTTCATGTTGTATGAAGCTGATCTGAAGTGGTCAGTGTTGACGTTCAGTAAGGGCCTATAGCTGGTTGCTTCCATACCGTTGAATGCAGCGTGGTAATGATTTAATTTATGAGATTCCATATTTAATTAATTTTTTAAAATGGTTTATATAATAAGCTTTTGCATTCAAAGTTCGTTTTCTCTGTGTGGTCTGTTTAAGCACCTCACACCACCGAGACAGCGTTTATTTCTGTGGTCCTTTTCTGGTCAATTCTGTGTTTCTATTTATGTATTTTCTCTTCAGATTTAGCAGTTTCGTTGTGCTCAGGATTAAGCGAAGTAAGTAATTTGAGTAGAGTAATGTAACTGACGTACAACATAAAGTGATTCTAAACCTTAAAGTAAATCGACTACGTCTCAGTTGTATGCTAATCATAAGCCAATAAGTCATAAATGAAACTTTCATGCTTGCTAACAATGTTTCACTATTATACGTTTTAAATGTCTGTTTACAAATGAAATACTTTAAATATATAAAACGTGTATTTGTCCACACCTTTATTGTAGAAACAAGCAAAAATTTGAAGAAAATCGACGAGTTCTTTTTGAAACTGTTTGTTACAGTGTATCCGCTTTACATACTACACATACGTTTATTTACCAGATATGTAAAAATATAGAATATGTCCATCCCAATGTGCATCAGAATACTCTGTGAAAATTTGAAGTAAATCGGTGAAGTGCTTTTTGAGGTCTTTGGCAAAAACTTTCACCTTTATGTATTACATATTTATTTATGTATATTAGAAAAAGCGCACATGCTTGCATGTAACATTGAGTCAAAATTTCGGACCAATCGGCGAAGAACTTTAGTTTTAAGATTTTGAAGAAACGAACATAATTTTTTATGTTTTTAATAGTATAGATGTAAATGTTACTTTATTCACAATCTTAAATCTCCGAAAGTTCTTCACTAGTTCCTTTGAAATTCTGATACAAAGTTGCATTCGCATACGTGCGCATACCCCTAAGGAAGTGCCACATCGTATATTAATACATATATTACACATACTCCATTTTATTTATGATGTATAACATTTATAAAGGGAGAAAAGGGTATAAGAGGTGATATTTCTACTGGTGACTGAGGGTGAGGAACTGAACGACATCATATTAGTATTTAGTCATTTGCTGATCGGAGTGGTATGTTTTTATATTGGTTAGTACCTCAAGATACAGGAGATAAGGTATCCAGTATTAGAGGTTTGGATGAATTAAGATCAAATAAGGCAAAAGGATAGATAACATTCCATTGGAACTTCTAAAATCATTGGTCGAAATGGCAACAAAACGTCTATTCACGTTTGTGTTTAGAACGTATGAGACTGGCGATATAATGTCCGACTATTGGGAAAACGTCATCCACACAATTCTGAAGGTAACAAGATCCGACAAGTGCGAGAATTATCACACAATTAGCTTAACAGCTGATGTAGCCAACATTCTGACAAGAACATTATACAAAAGCATCGAAAAGAAAATTGATGTTTTATTAGATGACGATCGGTTCTGCTTTTGTAAAGGTAAAGGCATCAGAGAGACAGTTCTGACATTGCGGTTGGTAATGGAAGCAATACTGAAGAGAAATCACGGCACGTTCATGGGGTTTGTCAACCTGTAAAAAGAGTTCCACAGTGGAAAATGGTGGCAGATGTTTGAAATTTTGAGAAAAATGGGGGAAGCTATAAGGAAAGGCAGATAACGTACAATGTGTAAAAGAACTAAGACACTGGAAGACTAAGAACGAAATGCTCGAATTAAAAAGGTTGTAAAAAGGGATGTAGTCTTTCGCTACCACTGCGCAATCTATGCATAGAATAAGTCGTGACAGCAATAAAAGACTTTTAAGAATGGGATCAAAACACAAGGTGAAAGGATATCAGTGAGAAGATTCCTCAGTGCAAGTGAAGAAAAATTACAGGATGTGGTGAACCGAATGAACAGTCTAGTGAGCACCGAATATAGGCTGAGAGTAAATCGAAGAAAGACGAAAGTAATGAGGGTTAGCAGAAATGATAACAGATAGGAACTTAGCATCAGAATTGGGTTGGTTGGTTGGTTGGTTTGGGGAAGGAGACCAGACAGCGTGGTCATCGGTCTCATCGGATTAGGGAAGGATGGGGAAGGAAGTCGGCCGTGCCCTTTCAGAGGAACCATCCCGTGTCTAACCACTGCGCCACCTCGCTCTCAGAATTGGGGATCATAAGTACACGAAATTAAAGTATCCTTCTACCTGGGCAGCGAAATAACTCATGATGGACAGAGGGACGGAGCAAGGAAGACGTAAAAAGCAGACTAGCACTGGCAAGAAGGGCATTCCTGACCAAGAGAAGTCAAGTACTATGAAACAGAGGCCTTAATTTGAGGAAGAAATTTCTGATACTGTACGACTGGAGCACAGCATTGTACTGTAGAGAAATATGAAGTGTGGGAAAATCGTAACGGAAGAGAATTGAAGCATTTGTGCTGTGGTGCTGTAAAAGAATGTTGAAAATTAGATGGACCAATAAGGTATGGAATGAAGAGTTTCTACAGAGAATCGGCGGAGGAAGTTATATATAGAAAGAACTGACAAGAAGAAAGGACAGGGTGAGAGGACATCTGTTAAGACATCAGGGAGTAACTTCCATGGTACAAGAGGGTGGCTGTAGAGGGTAAAACCTGTAGAGGAAGATTGGAATACATCCAGCAAATAATTGAGAACGTAGGCTGCAGTTGCCAGTCTGTGATAAAAGAAGGTTGGCACAGGAGAGAAACTCGCGGCGAGCCCCATCGAACCAGTCAGAAGACTGATGACACAAAAAAAGTGTCTCCAAGTATATGTGGCGAGAGTAAGACATGAATGCTTGTTTCCCATTGGGTATCAATCAGGAGCTGAAATGTGTACACTTGGACGTAAAACGGTTAGTCTACAGTGACAGGCGTAGCCCACTTAGTGGTGTAGTTACGACCGTGCAGAAAACGTGAGGTCGTAAAGTTAGTGACGTGTGTGTTGGAGGACTGTTCGACGTAGAGAAGAAAACCACCAACACGCTGATGTGTGTACATGTTAAGGTACCACATATAATAATCTACATCTATATCTACATCATACTCCGCAAGCCACCTAATGGCGTATCTTGGAGCGTACTTTTGTACCACTAACGAAGCCCTCTGACCCCGTTACATTAACTGATAGCGCGTGGGATGAGTGATTGTCGGTAAGCCTCTGTACTGGATCTAATTTCTCGAATTTTCTCATGGCGAGACGTATATGGGGGGAAGTAATATGTTGTCCGACTCTTTCCGGAAAGTGCTCTCTCCAAATTTCAGGAATAAATCTCTCCGTGATGCACGACGCCTCTTATAATGTCTGCCAGCACCTCCGTAACACTCTCGAGACGGCTAAACGATCTTGTCACGAAACGCGCCGCTCTTTGTTGGGTCTTTTCTATCTCTTCCATCAGTCCTACCAGGTAGGGATCCCAGATAGATAAACAATTCTCAAGCATCTTATTAGCCACTTCCTTTTGTGGACGAGTTGCATTTCCTTAAGATTCTTCTAATGAATCTGAGTCTGGCATCTGCTTCTCCACTATTTGCTTTATGTGGTCCTTTCACTTAAGGTCGCTCTGGATAGTTGCTCCTAGATTATTTTACGGTAGATACTGTTTTCATCCGTTTCTCACCTATAGTAAAGCCGTACAGTTGTAGATTTTTTTCCCTATATATGCGCAATGTTTATTTATGTTCAGGATCATCTGCCAGAGCCTGCACTAATCATCAGATCTCAGGAGGTAATTCTGTAAGTTACCACTACCTTCTGGCGTTGCTACTGTGTTATAGACAACCGCATAATCTTCAAATAGCCTTAACGCTATCTACTAGATCATTTATGTGTATTTTAAATAATGGTCCTATCACACTTCATTGGGGTACTCCGGAAACAACCTTTACATCTGTTGATTTTGTTCCGTTAAGTGCGACTTATTGAGGTCTGTCTGCAAGGAAGTCTTGAATACAGTCGCAAATCCGCTCCGCCACTCCATAAGCTCGTATTATTTTCACTAAACGGCAATGCGGGACGGTGTCAAATGCCTTCCTGAAGTCATGAAACAGGGCGTCAACCTGAGCACCACGCCGTCGTCTACGGCGAGCGAGCTGTTTCACAGGATCTCTGTTTGCGGAATCCATGTTGATTTTCATAGAGCAGATTTTCATTCTGCAAAAAGTCATAATACTTGAACATAAAACTTTTTTTTATAATTCTACAACAGATTGACGTCAACGATATAAGTCTATAATTGTGTGCATCTGTCCTACAGCCCTTCTTCAAAACTCGATTGAGATATTTTTGGCGTGTTGCGTCCAAAGAGTGACCGCCTTCGGCGATTTTTACTTCTGGAGTGGCAAGGTGTGAGAAATAGTTTCACATTATTGTGTATTCGCTTGCAAAGGGACTTGGGCTCTCTGTGGGTCCTTGAGTCCTTTGAACGTGTTGGTTGGGTAGTTGTACGAGTGAGTGACAGTAACTATTCACGTCTAAAATATCGAATAACTGAAGATTACATCGTCCTTGATGGGCCTGTGGAGGTACAATAGTCCGCAGCTCGTGGTCGTGTGATAGCGTTCTCGCTTCCCGCACCCGGGTTCCCGGGTTCGATTCCCAGCGGAGTCAGGAATTTTCTCTGCCTCGTAATGAGTGGGTGCTGTGTGATGTCCTTAGATTAGTTAGGTTTAAGTAGTTCTAAGTTCTAGGGGACATGACCATAGATGTTAAGTTCCATAGTGCTCAGAGCCATTTGAACCATTTTTTTTTAGGTACAATAATGGCTCGAGGCACCTTGTATTTGTGCCATTGTCGTGGTAGGGCCTGGTCTACATTCACAAGTTGGCGGACATTTCCCCGATACTAGTCTAATTTGTGAAAAATACGAGTTGCCTGGTCTTTTATCTTCTCAGTGACGTATTTTTCTCCAGTCAGCTCGTATATTTCTCTCGTCCTGGCTCACCTTGTTGCGCTTAGGCTCCAATTCAAATACCTGTTTTGTGGTGGTTGCAAACTGCGTATATTAGAGTCACATGTTGTTCCCCAAGACGTCGAGCCATACAGCAGGGAGGGTTGTACCGTTGCTCTATAAAGTTTTGATTTCGTTGACGGGTTCGCAAATGTCCTGCGCCTTCTGCCAGTCGCTAGGTACACTCCGTTGCTCAAGGGTTCTGCAATAAATTACTGTTACAAAGGGAGTAAGTTCTTTCGCATAATCTTTATACAATCTTATACATATCTCATCAGGTCCTTACGCCTTCCCACTATTAAGAGATTGTAGCTATTTGTTTTTATTCAGCGATTGATTATCTCAATATCTGCCATTGCGATGTTCGTACAACGATTGAAAAGAGGGACACTGTTACGATTTTCCGTTGTGCAACAATTTCCGAAGACCGAATTCATATTTCTGCCTTCTGTCTGTTACCTTCCGTTTCGGTGGCAGTGTGGTCTCTGAGGGAATCAATAGATGATTTAGACCCACTTATTGAGTTTCCATACCAACAAAACCTCTTGGGGTTTTACTCAGTTCGGTTGACAAAGTTTCACTTCTTCTCTCATTGCTCTCCTTACGCTCATTTTCGCTTTTGTTTGTCAGCTAGGTTTTTACTTCTCTTGAATCTGAGACGTAGTTCTCTTTATTTACGTAGCAGTTTTCTAACACGGCTATTGAGCCATTGTGGATCTTTCCCATCAAGGCCTTACTCGGAACATATGTTGCACGATTACTGAATTTTTTCCATTTGTCCTCCATGTCTTCGTCTTCATAAACGAATATTTGATGCTGACTGCTGAGACACTATAAAATTTGTATCCCGTCACTCTTGCTGAGCAAAAATATCTTCCTCTCTTTCTTAACATTCTATGTAAGACCAGTAATCATAGACGCTATCACAGCCTTATGATCACTGATACCTTCCTCCACGTTAACTCATTCGATAAGTTCACATCAGTTTGTTGCCAGGGGGTCTAAGACGTTATTCTCACGAGTGGGTTCTCTATGTGCTCACAGTTACTTTCGCACAAGACATCCAGATCAATGTCATACAAATCCCTGTCTATGGCACCAGTTTTGATAGCATGGCACTCCCAATCTGTACCCGGGAAATTGAAGTCACCCCGTACTGCAACGGCATGATCAGGAAAATTATTAACGATATTCTGCAAGTTCTGTCTGAAACGCTCTACCACTAGAACTCCTGACCCAGGCGGTCTATAAAAGCATCCGATTACCGTTTTTTACCGTTCTTTGATACTTAATTTCACTCAGATTAATTTACAATCGGAATCCGTGATAGCCTCGCTAGATTTTATCGAATTTTTGCTGCAATAAACAGGTCGCCCCCATTGGCGACTAACCTGTTCTTACAATAAATATTCCAATCTGAACTAATGATTTCGTTGTTATTAACGTCCTATTTGAACTAAATTTCTGTCCACTAATCCTATCTGTGTATGTTGTACGTGGGAGGATTGTTCCACGCAGAGATTCTAGCGTCTAAGTAACTTTCTCTCGCTGTTATTCCGAAGCATTTGAAATATGGACACTTTTTTTAAGTTCGTTATAGACCTTCCACTTTGCATACGGTCACTGAGTTTGGAGTTCGCATGCGTAATATCCATGATATTGTTGATATTTCATTTACGGGGATAAGCAGACGTCATATAAAGCCCAAGTTCTTGTGTAGCGAAGGAACACTAAACTCGAATCTCTCTTTCTTTTACAGAGAATCATGAAAGCATCTTTCATCAGTTCCTCTGCTATGCCAAAACTCTGATTGCTAGAGTATGTGTCTGTCGTGTCGACCCAGTAATGCCGCTGTTTTCAACTTTTCTTTCCCTTCTGCTCTACCATCTCAGCCCTGTGCTAAATCTTATGATTTTATTGATAAATTCACTACACTGAACGTTCTTGCTATGTCCTTACAGATAACAGCTTTACTTATGTCTTAAAACACGTACGTGCACGTAATGTTTTGTGATTTTGACTACGCTTCTCATTACACACTATGTTCTTTCCCTCACACTATTACTGATGTTCGATGCTAACAATTTCTTCACACTTCCCCCACTCGTACGGCTTGCTACAAGCTACAACACCCATCAGCTGTCAGGCTTCTCGCATTTCACGAAATGCCTTTTTTTTGAGTGATCAGTCTTCTGACTGATTTTAAGCGGTCCGCTACGAATTCTTCTCCTGTGCCAATCTCTTCATATCAGAGTAGCATTTGCAACATATGTCCTCAATTGTTTGCCGGATGTATTCCAACATCTGGCTTCCTCTACAGATTTTTACCCTCTGCAGCTCCCTCTAGTACCATGAAAGTTACTCTCTACTTTCTTAACGGTGTCCTATAATCCTGTTCCTTCTTCTTCTCATTGTTATCCATACATTCCTTTCCTCTCCGATTCTGCGCTGAACCTCCTCATTCCTTACCTTATCAGTGTACCTAATTCTCAACATTCGTCTGTAGCACCACATCTCAAACGCTTCTATTCTCTTCTGTTTCGGCTTCCCTGCAGTCCTTGTTTCACTACAATGCTGTGTTTCAGAAATTTCTTCCTCAAATTAAGGCCTATGTTCTACTGGATTTCCCTTGGCCAGGTACACTTTCTTTGGCAGTGCTAGTCTGCTCTGATGTGCTCCTTGCTACGTCCGTGATGGGTTGTTTTGATTCCTAGGTAGCGGAATTCCGTAACTTCATCTACTTCGTGACCACCAGTCCTGATGAGTTTCTCGAAGTTAGCATTTCTGCTCCTTCACAACTCGTTCGTCTTTTTTCTGATTTACTCTCTGTCCTTATTCGGTATTCATTAGACTGTTCATTCCATTCAGCAGGTCTTGTAATTCTTCTTCACTTTCATTGACGATAGCAATGTCATCAACGAATGTTATCATTGATATCCTTTCACCTTGAAATTTAATTTCTCTCATGAATCTTTCTTTTATTTTCATCATTGCTTCTTCGATGTGTAGCCTGAACAGTAGGGGGCGAAAGACTGCACTCTTTTTATTCAGAGCGCTTCGTTCTTGGTGTTCTGCTCTTATTATTTCCTCTTCGCTGTTGTTCAAATTTTATATTACCCGTCATTCCCTCTAGCTTAGTCCTATTTTTCTCAGATTGTCGAACATATTGCACCAGCACTATCCGCCATTAAAATTCTTCAATATCTTCTACTCCTCTTTGTGCGCCCAAATCTTCACCGGGAAACACCTCTGTCTGCTCCTCAGTTCTCGTTTCTCTAGTTTGCCTCCCTTTGATGCTACCGCTATTCTCGTGTACATTAAATGACAGAAAACTCCATGCATCAGCTTTCATCAGACAGTTCTGTAGCGCATTGTGTACTAAAAGCCTAAGTTGTGGCATCATGTCTCTCGATGCACGATTTGAGAATACGAAAGGTCAAAATGTATATTTGGAAAATGAGGGAAAGAAGGGTCCCAACGAGGTTATGCCAATGCTTCTACCTTTTTTAAACAGCATCTCACAGAGTTAACGGATAAGCTGTCTTTAGTAAGTGAAATTTGTCCTAGGCAGAAGAAAAGTAAAGCAGTGGTTTACTTCCTCCTCTGTATAGCGAACAGTCTCAAAAATTTTAAAAGGGCTTAATACCTTTTTCCTATTCGTTGTCACAGATACCTACCAAACGACCAGGATTTTTCATTTATTTCTGATTAACGCGGGAAGGCTGCCATGGCCGAAATTTACCGAAACCTGGGGTGAAAGGATTCTGAAGTTTTGGGTATGTGCATCACCTTTTGTTTTAGGGATATTCAGCCCCCATGATTTCAAGGATTTTAAAATAACCAATGGTAAGTTTGTTTTTAAAAACCCCAACGCCAGCATTCAGGCTTTGTATTGTTCGATCTATGCAGTTGGAATTCAGAAATAAAGCTGTATGTTTGTGTGTTTGTGACAGGCGTACCACGGTACTTGGAGCCGTCACGTCACCAAAGTTCCGAATTTCAAAACCCCCGACACAACCCACTTACCAGGAACTTTCACATCCCATCCTGGAATGAAATCTCTGAAGGCAAAGACCGTATTAAATCTTGCCGAATATCTAGAAAATTCTGCAGGCAAAGAGTGCTACTCAAGACTATTTGCACAGCTGCATCAGCGGATTCACATACACTCCAGTTGTGACAATTAAACAGACAATGTTGACAAAATGATGGATATGAAGATTAATGTTTTGAAATGTCATCGTATGCCGTACATCACATTTTTCATCCTCTTTCTTGTTTAACTAATACAAGTTGTAAGACATTACTTCAGCCTGACACTAACATCTGTATGGTATATAGCAGTAGTCTTCTGACGCATTATATTACAGGCGTTTCTATTCAGTTTCACAAAAACTTCACTAGCCCGATATACATTCCTTCTCCACACCCAGAGAATTCAGTTTGGCACTTGTCAATTATTTCTGTAATATATCTGATGCCTACAGAGTATTTAAACGAAACAACAGAAAATTAGCTAATTATCGGAAGAAGATATGCAGTTTTCCGTTTTCACGAAACTTTAATTATCTGACTGTGTCGGCAACCCCTCATATCTTTTATAGAATGTCGACGGTAAATGTCGGTTTGTTTCCCGTTACGAACAAAATGATTTTTAAAGATGAATTTTACGTGCCTATTCAAGAGAGCAGTCCTACGTTAGCGTAGCGTGATAAAATTCAGCTTTAAAAATAATTTTGTTCGTAATGGTAAACGAGCCGACCCTTGTCATCGACAATAGGCGTCGCTTGAGAGACGTGAAGAGCAGTATTTCTTTCGGATGACTTAACCTACACACTGCAAAAACTACATTACAAATATCCACCGAAACAAAACAGAAAACGCGCTTGACGACTCTTAGGAGGGACACCCTGTATATGAAAAGAATCTACGCTCAAGCAAAAAACGACTAATTAATCAGTAAAGATTGCCTAATAAGAATGTATAATGAGCAGCTAATAAAATTACCTTGTCTGTGTCTCCTTACTGGAGAAAAAATTTTCCTGGTTTTCTTTAATTTTCCCCTGTTATTCCTTATTTACATCGCCATGTGTTCATTGCATAGTTACTGCCTCTTTGGCAATTATATTTGTTTCTAGCACCACAATTGTGGTCTCTGAATGATGTCCTGATGTTGCGATCTGTGCAGTAGCTGGTACGTAGGATAATGTCCCATTTCTGAGATACGGCCCCTTTGTATAGATACGTAGATCCACATGTTCTAACATTTTCTCGAGCTCTTGCATCACCGTAACACTTCACACTTTCTTCCAGTACCTTGGTCAAAACTGCTAATACTGCGTCGAGTATTACGCACTAACACACTTAAAAATACTGACTATGCTGAGGTGGTGCAGCTATCGTGGATATATTCCCCTACTTGAAGAAAATAATGACTAGCAGCGCATGCGTTGACGAACTATCCATTCTCTGTCTCGGGATCGTTGGAGACGCTAGCTTGACCAACATTCATCAAACGTCGGTCGAAGATCACGGGACAGAAAACAACATTGAATACGTCGACAACTGGACACGAAAGCCTCAACAATTTCGTAGATACGGAGGGTCTTATAAGAAACTAGTTTGTTATATTTTTGTCATCGTAAGTGATCGTCTATTTATGTCTCCTTAGATAACATTTCGTATTTACTGCTCCTAACTATCGAATTAGCCACATTTTGCACTAAATGCGGCGTACTGTTCACACTGTAGGCATGTGCTAGACGTAGGCATACCGCTAACAGATCATACAAAAGCAGTCGACGAAGCATGTCTCGGAGTCCGTCTACAACAGCAACAACAGCATGACATATTTATGTGAGTGCGAGTGAAATCAGTAGCCTGACACTTCAACTGCAAAATATGATCGAAGAAGATACAAGTAAACTAACAATGCCGAATCTAAAACTGTGGTAGTATGTGTCTGAGTAAAGAAAAACAAAACCAATAAAAGGCATTCTTGCAAGAATATGGACCATATTAATCGTTCTTGAAACAAGATCAGAAGTCCGCAAGTTAAGTGAATATACAGGCTTCATTGTTACCCATTATTATTTCCATGCTACTTAAATTTTGTCACCACTATTCATAAGTAGACTGATGTGACTCGCATCGAGATGGCTGAATCTCTAATAAAAGTTGATGCCCTGTTAAGACAAAATTTGAATCGGTTGCAGAGATCGTCAGTTTCACAGTTCGATAATCGCTCTATAATCAGTTTGCTTGGGAACTATAGAACCCCGTGTTCTGCACTGAAAGTATATGATAAGATCTTAGCTGCCACTGTGCAGAATAGAAATTTCCACACTTATATCACGAGGAAAACGAAACAGAGAAATAATAAATATATACGAATAATCAAATGCTGAGATAATTTAATATAAAAAGAGGAGGAAGAAGGCATGCTTGTTGTTAAGTATGGGATAATAGAATTTAATTCGAAGAAATTTCCAGAGGAGGAGTAAAACGGTTTGGAAGAGAATCACTGCTAAAATATTCAGCCAGTATTCTCATTTGCCAAGTGGTCGAAATGTGGAAGACAAACTAAGTGCAACTGATGGAATGTTCAGCACCTATTAATGCGTGGTCTAAAAAATTAGTTGAGCAATTGCAGTGGTTTCAAAGAAGACTTGATAATAAACACATCTTTTGCCCGACACATTAAAGAACATTTTAAAATTAAATCCGAGAGACTGGCGGGTGTTAAACGATATTCTCCGTGTCATTTAATTTCCCTTTACTTATACGTTTTTTTATAATATTGTGTGAGAGTATCTAAGTATCTAGCTATTTTAATGTAAACTCTTTAAAACAGAAAATAATTTCTGAAAGACAGTGTGTATTTTTTAATTACACATCTATAAAATCTAATTGATGAACAGCGTTAATTGTGCTAGGATTTCTACTATGTTGTAATACTAAAAAAGGAATCAGCAACATATACGACTGAAAAAAACTGTACAGTCACGTGTTGATGTAATGTAACTCATTGTAGTAAATTTATCGGAGATTTATTTTGTGTTTTACGTGAACAAAGTTAACAGACGCAGGTAAAATGGATAACTAACATTAGAGATCACCAACTTTCTTGACTGCAGACCTGTTTTCTTTTGGTTTTCGAATGTACGAGGGCGTACTGATATCTCGTACAGAGTTGGCTAAGGACAATTTCGCACATGCACTTGATGAATCCTAAGTTCAGACAAGTTTTCTTGTTTCATTCAAGCTTAGTTTATGAATATTTTGGCATAAGGGACCCATGCTCCCAGTTGATCCGTTGAAAGATAATAAGTATGATTCTTTCGATTTGTTACCACAATTACCTTTATTTCTGTGAAAATAATTTCACGGCATTGAACATGCAGTCACCGAAGCGTACAATAAAACAACCCTCACATGCAAAAGCACTGTGACGTGGTTGCCGTAGCTACGGAAGCAGCTCAATTTCGCGTCATTTTTCCGCTCTTTCATAGCATCCAGTGACCAGTTTTTCATCATTAATAACATCCATTGTGCTGTGTGTTAACATGTAACTACCACTGTCAAGAGAAAGGACAGAACCAGGCAGTGCTGAATGAAAGGTTAAGAGCAAGGAGTAATGTGGGCGTAACTGCTCTCAATAGCCGTGAAACGCATATGTTTGTGTTCAAATATGAACCACAGTGGATACCATCTATAGTTACACTGTTGTGATAATTTATGTCCAATACAGACACAAAAATACACACAGGTAAAAATCCAAACGAGATGCAATTATTCTGTAACGAATCACTAAGAAACACGGATCCCTTATACCATAATACTCGCAAAATATCTCTGAACCACCTTCTGAGATCAGATTCACTCAGTGTATCTAAATGGCTATGGTAGGCTTCATTAGGGAAGTGTGACCAGTTTATAGAAATACAACTGAAGGGTTAAATGGGAAAATGTTAACTGTGTTGTTCCTGGAAGCTCTCTTTGACGAAATAGATATAACTCAAAGCAGACGGTAAAGTTATTTCAAGATGAAGATTTATTCACTTGGAATAGAGATGGCTCTGATATTAGTGGCATTTTCTTTTTGTTAGGTTTCTAAATGTTACGCAGT
The DNA here is from genome assembly GCF_023864345.2 of Schistocerca serialis cubense. NCBI lineage: Eukaryota > Metazoa > Arthropoda > Insecta > Orthoptera > Acrididae > Schistocerca > Schistocerca serialis. The sequence goes on from NC_064639.1 coordinate 353,689,532, forward strand.
GCTTTAAGTAAAGTGAGAAGCTATTTTATGGGGTCTGAAGGTAGCCATGTTGCATATGCTTCTTTCAAATGGATCAGCTTTATTACCACGTCGTCATAATATTATTTTATTATATCACTTATCACCAGCCGAAATCAGTCCAATGTTCATTTGCGACAGCTAAGAAATTGGTGACTGATTTGACACGTGGCAGTGCTCTTGAGGACTATACCACTGCACTACCTTCCTCGGTATTTTAATAGTAAAGCTGGTTCTGTGTTTTTCACCCATTTTTAATGGTTCATACTGTTCTAAGGTAATCCTTAACGTTATGAAATCTTAAACTATCAAACGATTTATTAAGGATGAAAAATATGAAAATGCACTTAAACGTTCTACAGAACAAACGAGTGTGTTGAACTCTGAGAAAAATATTGGTACCATTTCCACAAAAGAATTTTCCTCGCGCGATGCAAAACTTCCTTGGTGCTTGATTTACGGAAGCAATTCTTTTTCCGCTGAACCGTAAAGGTGCTTCCTTTTCTTCCATTTCTTTGAACACTGCAAAGAAATAATTGCGCGTAAAAAATTCTGCTTATTCAACATCCACGGACCTTGTTTTCTTAACTAAATTTCTTTTCTCTTTCCCTCGCAAGTTCTTTCCAACAAAATTATGAAAAATGCACCGCGGCCGCCGACGGAAAATTACATCACTTTTCCTGCCCGTGACTCTGGACGGAGCAACACAAAAGCTATTGCCCGTGTGGCGCTCGTGATCCTCATAATTTCGCAAACTTTATATCGCGTTCGGACGTACCCGTATTGTCCATTATATTACACGAGCTCTCGAATATAAGCCCAGATTGTGAACCGGGCTCACGTAAAGAATTAAAAGTTGGCAAATTTAAAGGCTTGTAAAGTGTAATTTCTAGACATTAGCCTGGAGAGTTTCTTTTTTTAATCTTGACTTGCGGGCTTTGGAGGGGCTTTATAGTCATTAGAAGGGCGCCTTGGGTAGCGGCCGCGAGGGCCGATAACTCCCACGGGTCTTGGGACGACGATCCCCGATGGAAAATTACGATCAGAACGTGCGGCCACCAACCGTGTGCCGCATATCCAGTATCATTGCACTGAGCATTAAGCAGGCGGAATGAGGTTCAGTGATGAGGGTCGCTTTGTCACCAGAAACACTTTAAGAAATACTGTACGAAGCGCTGTGATGTTCACAGTAGTTAATACATTAAAACATTTGCATTGAAGCGTGGTACTCCACATAAATACAACATCGATCACTTACCAAAGGAAAGTTACCTACCATCGATTGTTCAACGGATTTAAAATTTACGGTAAAAACATGTGTTACTAAAACTCTGAATGTGGATTTTTTTCCGTGGAAGGGGAGAGACGGGGGAAAAGGGAGGTCGCACAGGAGAAAGATGATGCTGTCACTTCATTATTGCATTCGTGTTTTGCGTTATCAGTGTTACATGAAAGAGTTCGAAATAACGGAAAGTATCATTTAAGGTGGCACGTTTACAAACATCAGAATTAGTGGATAAGTTTGGGGCTCGTCGTTTGAAGTCAGGTTGTCAAGAGCTGCCACAATTTGGTTATGGAAAATGTGATATTCACCAATATTCATGCACAGTTCGGATATAACTGTCGCTGTTGAGAATGTATTGTCGTCTTAAACGAATATGTCTTAGTAACGGAGTTTATATTGTGAACTAAATAGAGAAATCTATAAAACACAGTACAGATCTAAATGTACGAAGTATGTCTACGGCCGGAAGAGATTTTACAATATACATCAGGAAGGACTATCTTATAGACAGAAGAATCAAGCTGAATGATAGAAGGTCCAGAACTATACTGTAAAAGCTGCAAATCAAGTGAGAGGATGAAAATTATAAGATGTACAGGATTTTAGATATCGAAAGAGTATGCAGAAAAAACATTGAATAGAAAAGAACTGAGCATTTACAAAGGCTATAGAAGCATAAGGATGCAATAAGAGAGACATGTAAGAAGAAATTTAACCTTGACAGAGTAGATGTGAGAAAGAATTATGAAAAGTCGTCAGATACATTCGTAAGTCAAGTATAAAGTAATATGTGCTGCAGATAGGGCTTTGCCTACAAATTTCTCAGGCACTTAAACACAGATAAAAAGAATGTGACATGGGCATTAAATGAAAACATTAGTGACCAAGGACAATAGGAGTGCAATGTCTGTTCTGGATAAAATTTTGTCTTGAACCTCCTTTCCAATTCCACCTACCCCTGCCCCATGCCCCTCTCGATTCTGCCATCCCTTTCAACCACCCCTTCATCTCCTCTCCCACCTCAACACTCATTCCCCTCATCTCCTCACCCCTACCCACCTAATCAACACCTTCCCATCCCTAAGACATACCTAAAAACCGCTAAACAGACAGTTTCTAGGCAAGTACACAAATATGGTTAAAAAATTGGTTCAAATGGCTCTGAGCACTATGGGATTTAACATTTGAGGTCATCAGTCCCCTAGAACTTCGAACTACTTAAACCTAACTAACCTAAGGACATCACACACATCCATGCCCGAGGCAGGATTCGAACCTGCGACCGTAGCAGTCGCGCGGTTTCGGACTGAAGCGCCTAGAACCGCTCGGCCACCGCGGCCGGCAAGTACACAAATATATCTGTCCTAGTAACAGCTCAGCATTTCACTAACGTGAAACGAAACAACCAGTCAGCTTTATCAACTCCTTCTGATGTCACGCCATTTTATTGGTAACAGGCCAGTCGGAGAGCTTTTGGGCCAACTGTGTTACACATATTTATGTCTCACAGTAATATTTTATGCGAAAACTCTTAAACCTTTCAAAGAAAACAAGCGTTCTTAACATTTTGCGTATTTATTCTTCATGTTAACATACTTGCAGCCCTCTGACGCTATAGGCTTTAAAAATGGCGGTGTTTGGCGTAACTACGTCGGTGCGTGAGATATAGCGTGCTGTAATCGAGTTTCAAATTCGAAGAATTTCTCCACACGCGGAGCACCCTCCCCTTCAGTATGACAGTACCAGACCACATACTAGCGCTGTAACATCTGCTGCAATCCGACGCCTTGGGTTCACGCTTGTCGATCATCCTCCACACACTCCCGACTTGGCCCCATCCCATTTTCTTGCGTTTCGAAAACTCAGTGAACACCTTCGAGCACTTCACTTTGCTAGTGATGAAGCGGAGCAAGGAAAGGTGAGGTCGTAGCTCCATCAACAAAGCCACAATGACTGGATACAATTTTACCTTAAACTACCATCCCCACACCACCTCCCCCACCCATGACCCTTTCGACCCTCCTATCCCTTTCATTCTCCCTCCCACCCCCTATCACTTCCCTGATCCCCTCACATTTCCCCAACCACTCATTACCTTCCCTTTTGTAAACCGTACCCTCTTTTATAAATAGGACAATCATAGAGCTGACGATGTTAACAAACGTCTTTCGTTGGGCCAGGGTGACTATGTTGAGAAATAAATATGTAGAGATTAAGAATAGATACTTAGAATGTAAATAATGTCTATGTTATTTAAAAATCTGCACATAAAAAATCGGGGTCATTACTTTTCAGCACGCCCTTTCACTTTTCCGCTATGCATACAGCCAAATCCTTACAAATGCATTCTCTGAAAGCTATCACGTAATATAATCTAGTCAAATGCAAACCAGCTTGAAGAATATGGAATATTCTGTCTGCCATTCAGATTCAAACAGGTATGATTAATATGGATCACAAGGAACACATAGTGATTTAGATCAACATAACATGGAAGTTTTTCAAATAATTCTCATAGTACATGAACTGTATCCTTTCTACATACATAAAAAGCGTGATACAATTACGTTTTCTTATCATAAACCGAGCGAGGTGGCGCAGTGGTTAGACACTGGACTCGCATTCGGGAGGACGACGGTTCAATTCCGCGTCCGGCCATCCTGATTTAGGTTTTCCGTGATTTCCCTAAATCGCTCCAGGCAAATGCCGGTATGGTTCCTCTGAAAGGACACGACCGACTTCCTTCCCCATCCTCCCCTAATTCGATGAGACCGATGACCACGCTGTCTGGTCTCTTTCCCCAACCAACCAACCAACCTTATCATAAGATGTCTATAACATGTTGTTGTTTTCGTTGTGGTCTTCAGTCCTAAGACGGGTTTGATGCAGCTCCCAATGCTACTCTATCCTTAGCAAGCCTCTTCATCTCCGAGTAATTATTGCAACTTAGATCCATCTGAATCTGCTTACTGTACTGATCTTCTAGTCTCCCTCTATGTCATTTACCCCCCATGCTTCCGTCCAATACTAAACTGGCGATCCATTTATATCTCAGAATGTGTCCTACCAACCGGTCCCTTCTTCTGGGTAGGTTGTGCCACAGATTTCTTTTCTCCCAGATTCTCTTCAGTACCTCCTCATTAGTTACATGATCTACTCATCTAATCTTCAGCATTCTTCTGTAGCGCTACATTTCAAAAGCTTCTACTCTCTTCTTCTCCTAACTGTTTGTCGACCATGTTTCACTTCCATACATGGCTACACTCCATAAAAATACTTTCAGAATGACATTCTGACACTGAAATCTATACTCGATGTTAACAAGTATGACTTCTTCTGAAACGGTTTTCTCGCCACTGGAAGTCTACATTTCAGTCCATAATATGTAGGTTACAATTTAAATTACCTCCACCATAAGTATTTTCTGTATATACAATGTATAGGTTACAATTTAAGTGTCATCAAATACAGGATACAGTTTACATTTTTTCTTCGTCTACATCAATTAGGTTAGCTACATTTCCAGTACATTATATTAATTACAATTTCATTTTCATCCATAGCCAATATTTTACTACATAATCCATTTCTAATTGCCACCTGTTGCTCACAGAACTGCTGACTAACTCTTTAGACACCCCCAATTAAATTTTGGCAGCGCTAGCGATCGAATAAGTTAGCAGCCTAACCTTTGTTTTAAGTGACCGTGACCTAGTGGGTAGGCGATAATCGACTTTGACTGCTACGGGAATCGCTTCAGTCGGATTATGGCTGCTCGATAACGTTATATTCAAAGAACAGAGGTTTTGCATTAATCAAGGTCGTAAAAAGTTTGTGCAAGGTAAAGTTATATAAATTTTCTGAGTTTGTACAGCGTCACAATGTGAAAAACTGTTCTGGACAAACCAACGTTTCGGCCACGGTTACAATGGCCTACTTCTGGTCTGCTGATCAGTAGACCCAGAAGAAGGCCACTGTAATCTTCACCGAAACGTTGATTTCTCCAGTACAGCTTTTTATATTATGACGCGGTACTGTTTTCTGAATATGAAAACTTTTATTTCAATTGACTGGCCGTGGAAGCCTATGCAGCTATAATGTTTACATATTTTCGCTACACATAAATGGAGACTGTCATTATCATTGTCATACATTTCTATTCACGTTCAATGTCAACACAGGTCAAAATGCATTGAAATGTCTTAATACCCTCTTGTGATAATCCTCGTACGTTATCGTCACTGTAATCTCTTGACAGGCGCAGTAGACTATAACGCGTAATAACAGTACTCTGTATTTATAGTCACTTTCCGGTAGAAACACTTTGTCATCATTTGGCAAATTTCTTACGTCTCCTGGGTGCCTACACACGGCGGTTGGAGATACACACCGAGCCGCTACGCTTTTTCTCATCCGGCTATGGCATTACAACAACCACTGTGGATTCACAATATTGTTTATGATTTGTGGTAACGATGATTCGGTCGCTAGAAAATTTCATCAATTGGTGATCAGTAATTTACTTTTACTGAAGCAGTTCGAGATTAACTCTTCATCAGAACGTCAAAGTATTGCTAAAGTTATAAGTGAACAGAGTAACAAAGACTTTCTGAATCACGATAAACAAAATTTTTTTAAACCTATAAACATAAATAAGAGGAAGATGGAATGCTTCGTACTCAGTACGTTGACAAGTGTCAGTTAACTGCTGTAGAGTACAACCGAGCGTGATGCCCATTAGAAGCGAGTAACTTAACAGAAATGACCTCCAGATAGCTTGAGTACATGAGCGAAGCGGCGCTAGGAGTGACTAACGGTGTTATGAAAGAAGTGTACTAATAATTAAAAAAAGATGTAATGGTTAAAGATATACGAAGTGTAATGGAGCACAAAATAACGTCAAAAAAGTCATATGTATGAAAAATAGAGCTCTTTAAAAGTCATAAGAGCCAAACTGGGGGTGGTGAAAAGTGGTAAAAGCAAAATACTATATAAATGAACAAAGGTAAAAATACAAAAATATTACAGCTAAAATGAGTGAACGTCATACATACATACATACATACGGTAAACGAAAAAATACGAAATGGAGCAATAGGACAAAAGTAAGAATACTATTTTCATTGACTGTACAGAAATACATACAACGTGAGCCAGTATAGTGAAAAACATATTAAAACGGTATGTACCATATTTCTTTAGAGAAATATACCATTTATTACATTACTTTTAAAAAAAAATTATTTTGTTATAATAAATGTAAGACAGGCGGAGAAGACAAAAGGAAGATTCAGACGATAAGAAGCGCTGATGACATGTCCCTGATAAGGAAATCACAATGCGCAAAATAAGAGGACAAGCGAACGCCTAAAAACATAATCAAACGCATAAGTGAACTGAACAATAGAAATGTGTATCGAGTCATCGCATCATTCTGAATAGACAAAGGCTATGCCATCAAAAATCTAACGAAAATACCAATAAACTGTTGGCGAGTGGAACCAGTCTATTCATCAATCACTATAGAGGCTTTAAAAACACTATGAACATAAATTTCCAGCACCTACAGCGTCCGCTAAGTTCAGTCTGTAGTATTTTCAGGCCCGCTTTTATAGCAGGCAAAGTGGGTCCCTCATTTTTTATGTGACAGCCAAGAGCACAATTATTTTTCTAATTATGTTCCCTAAATCTAGTGGCAAAATCCTTTCCAGTTTGCTCTATGTAGAACTACTGTCCGAGTCACAATAAAATTTTATACCCTAGTTTTTTTTAATTAATCTGATTTGTAGTCAAAGCAAAGACACAAGAGTAAGTCACATTAGCCCTCTTGAAGAGGTAACCTATTCTGTATTAGTTGGGACCAAAATAAGACAACGAAGCATATTTAATCCTTTCACCCAGACATAGGGTGTTTTGCTGAAGCCATTTTAAAATTTTTCGGTCCATTGCACGGATGGATTTTTCAGTGTTGCCATTATGTAGTCCAACCTAAACTATAGTGTCGATCTCTTTGTCGACAGCGTCTTCACTAATCTGCATTTTAGTGAGTCTATTGAACGAAGGGGTGACACGAATCCATATCGATAACAAAGCACTACTAGTTGGTTTACAGTGAATGTCAAGAATCATACTTACATCATACTTGAACCTTCCTCAGTTTTCTTCAAATTCAAAACATTTCCACATTAAATTATATTTTATCGTGCATACGATTGAGAGAAAACGCGAAGTTCAAAATATCTTCTTCAGCCCTAGCCACACGACATTTCATTTCATTTCATTACCCCGATAAAGTCCGAAAATATCGTTTACGTACCTACGATAGGGTAAAGAGTTACTTGTTATAACAGTATGAAAAGTAAAAAAATTCTTCTCGAGATCTTAACAAAAATATCTACAAGAATACCTGACATACTGCTTCTTATGGCCAAACCATATTGTTGATGGCATATTCCATCATTAAAAGTGAAATAGTTTAAAGTTACGGAAGGCATATAACTCAAACGAACAAAAAGCCTCTACCTTACTACTTTTTCCGTACTGCAATAGGTTCCTACGTATAATCTGAAGAGTTTCATCAACTGGAACGTTAGTGTACGATTTTGTGGTACCGAAGGGTGCAAGAAGTGCAAATTGAGGAACAAAAATTTCTCTAGTAATCACTGACATTTCATAACTACTCCTCTCGCTAAACATTTTATTAAGTGTAAAAAATTCAAGCTTACTAATACAGAAATGTTCAAATGTGTGTGAAATCTTACGGGACTTAACCGCTAAGGTCATCAGTCCCTAAGCTTACACACTACTTAAATTATCCTAAGGACAAACACACACACCCATGCCCGAGGGAGGACTCGAACCTCCGCCGGGACCAGCCGCACAGCCCATGACTGCAGTGCCTTACATCGCTCGGCTAATCCCGCGCGGCACAGATATTCATCAATAAAGCCCTTCTCCTTTTGTTCAAGCTCATGTTGACACGTCTGCAAGTGTACTGCTAGTGTATTGCTTCTTTAAGGCGGTGCTACCTGGGGAGGTCTTATTTTATCATGATCATCATTTCTCCATAAGTATGTGGCCGTCAATATAATATTCTCACAGCCAGATGAGAAAGTTGGTGACTGAAATACAAGAAGAAGATCCTAATGCAACGAAAAACGCCTTTGTTTTTAATGATTGCCGTCCCAGTTCAGGTACCTTGCTTGTAGCACTCATTTCTCTATTTCCCGATTTACAAACGAGCTGTCCTTCTATGAACTTTTTCAATATCTTCCGTCAGTTCTATGTGATGTGGATCGCACACCGAACAACAATAGTCCAGAAAAGTGCGGACAAGCGTGTTGTAAGCAGTCTCGTTAGTAGACCTGTTACATTCTCTAAGTGTTCTGACAAGAAATTGCAGTCTTGGTTTGCTTTACCCGCAACATAATCTATGTGATTGTACCAGTTTAAATTTTTTGTAATTGTAATCTCTAAGTATTTCGCTGAATTTGCAGCCTTTATATTTGTGTGATTTATCGTGTAACTGAAATTTAGCGGTTTTCCTTTAGTACTTACGTTGATGACTTCACTCTTTTCATTATTTAGACTCAACTGCTGATTTTCGCACCATACATAATCTCATCTAAATCATTTTAAGTTGTTTTTGATCATGTGATATCCTTACAAGAAGGTAAATGACAGCATCGTCTGCAAACAGTGTAAGAGGACTGTTCAGATTGTCTCCTAGGTCGTTTACATAGATCAGGAACAGCACAGGGCCTACAACACCTCCTCAGGGAACACCAGATATTACTTTTGTTTTACTTGATAACTTCCCGTCAGTTACTACGAACTGTGATGTTTCTGACAGTAAATTACGAATATAGTCGCAAAACTGAGGCGATACTCCGCAGGCACTCAATTTGATTAGAAGACACTTGTGAGGAACTGTGTCGAAAGCCTTCTAAAAATATGGGAGTAATTTGACATCTCTTGAATATAGCACCCATTACTTCGTGAGAGTAAAGAGCTACTTGTGTTTCACAAGAATGATATTTCTACATACGTGGTATTTTTCAATAAACCATTTTCCTCGAGGTAATTCGGAATGTTAGAACACAGTATATGTTCCAAAATCCTACTCTAAATTGCGATTAGTGATATGGGTCTGTAATTCAGCGTACTTCATTTCGTGGGTATTGGTGTGACTTGCACAATTTTCCGATCTTTAGGTACGTATCTTTCGAAGACGGAGCGGTTGTATATGGTTCCTAAATATGGAACTATTGTATCAGCACATTCTGCAAGAAACTTGACTGCTATGCAATCTGGACCGGAGGCCTTGCCTTTATTGAGTAATTTAAGCTGCTTCGCTACACCGAGGATATCTGCTTGTAAATTACTGATGTTGGCAAACGTTCTAGATTCTGGAATATTTACTTCGTTATCTTTGGCGAAGGAGTTTAGGAAAACCGTGTTTAGTAACTCTGCTTTAGTAGCAGTGTCATAAGTGAAATTACCAACGGACAGTGAAGATACTGACTGCGTCTTACAGCCGGTGTATTTTACATATGACCAGAATCTATTTGGATTTTCTGCCAGATTTCGAGACAGAGTTTCGTTGTGGAAACTATTAAAAGTATCCGGCATTGAAGTCCGAGCTAAATTTCGAGCTGTATGCATTAGTTTTAATAATATCTTTAATATCTAAAGCGGTTGTATGATATATTAAGCCGTCCGTATCTTAACATTTCTTGCCTCAATTTTCTTCGAAATGTATCTATATCTACAAGGGGGAGAGGCTTAGAAATATTTAAAACAGACATTCCTACAAATAAGTTTGCCAAACATAGCCTTGTCTACCAAATTAAGTAACAACCTAATTTTCCTTAACCCTTTGGTGCAAGGTGCGCCATTTTCTCTGTTTTGGTTAGTTTTTCATGGTCGCTTCCTTGGCGTTTTCAATCAGTCGTGAGGCTGCTAATGCACGCAGGGCAGCACTAGCAGGGTGTACGGGTGTAGCCAGTGCAGTGGACTGCGTGAATTTGCAGCCTCATGACTGGCGGAAAACCCCAAAGGAGTGACCATTAAAAGCCGTCAACTGCAATGGACACAGCACACCACAGGGTTAAATACGACACGGCGCCTGAAATTCGGTCGTGCAATCAGAGCAACAGCTCCGTACCCACCTTTAAAATCTGTTGCGAGAGTCGTATAACTCATTTTTCACAAATTCTCCATAGTTTTGCCAAAGCACTGTTATTCATTAGTTTGAAAAATTCTTTTCAGATACGTTTTTTGCATTCATACGTTTTTCAGAATTAATACTGCTGTACTGTTTCATCCAGGGATTTTGATAGAATGATTACACCTGATGAATTTTGAGTTGGAATAAAATTATTTCTCAGATACAGATTTAAATGTTTGTAGTGAACAAGTAATTTTTTATCGAGTGATGTGGAAATATGCGTCTTTCGAACCTCTCGCTTGTTTTTGCTCGGTGTTAGTATCGTTTTCTCTGGGCACAGAGGTAAAACAGTACGAAGTTCATTGATATTTTCTTAACACTCAAGATATATTTTTAAAAAACTAACTTATGTCCGAATCATCCGGTATGCTCACTTCATCAAAACGGTCCACAAACAGTGAAGCAAAATTAAGTGTTACATCATTACCCAGCTGTGTAAACTATTAAAATTGAGGTATATACTATAGTATTCGTCGTCTTTTCATTATAATCAGCCGTGAAACTATTGTTTGCAACAGCATTTCTATATGAACAATGAAGAATACCACCTTCGACGCCACGCTCAACAAGTTGTAATTGTTCTATGTCCGTAATGATTGCAGTTTTACATTACTAGTTTTCATCAAAGCATACCACTCTAAAGGAGGGGAAGTTAGTTCTAGAAACTTTTCAAACACACCCGCTAATAGCAAAGCATGGGTGTCAAAATGTAAGTTGGAGTAATCTCCTTGTATCTTGCACTGAAATAAACACCTCATCTTGCAAGCTCTTTGGTAACCATGTACATCTACATCTATATCTATTTCTATAATCAGCGAACCACTGTGAAGTGCATGGCAGAGGGTACGTCTCATTGTACCAGTCAGAACTTTTTCCCGTTCCGTTCACGTATGGAGAACAGGAAGTATGATTGTTTAAACACCTCTGTGCGTGATGTAATTAATCTGATCTTGTCTTCGTGACCCCTATGAGAGCGACATATAGGAGGTTGCAGTATATTCCTAGGGTAGTCATTTAAAGAGGGTTCTTGAAATTTTGTTAATAGAATTTATCGGGGGAGTTTCCATCTATCTTCAAAAGTCTGCCCATTAAGTTCTTTCACCATCTCTTGTAACACTATTCCGTAGGCGAAACAAACCAGTGGAAATTCTCTGTATACGTTCAACATCCCCTGTTAGCCCTGTTTGGTATGGATACCAAACACTTGAGCAGTATTCCAGGATGGGTGGTACGAGTGACTCATAAGGGATCTCATTTGTAGACTAATTGCATTTTTGTAGTAATCTTGTAAGTAGCTTGTTTGTATGTTGGCAGCGCTATAGACTGTATTAATAAATCTGACAGCTCTCAGCGCACTCTGCAAGAGATTCTGTGGTTAGACGGACTAGCAGTTAGCGAATGAATAGGGAAGTGTATGGACATGATATTCTTATGGAGACTCTGTGTTGGTAGGACATGCATTGTAAAGTGAGATGAAATGATGAGTTTGTAAGAAAATCCGCAAGGAAATGTATGAGGATCGATGTATGGTTGATAATGCTTGGGTAGTGGAATTTTTGAAAACCATATAATTTTTGGAACTGGGTGTCACATCAATAAGGTAAAATTTTCTAAACGAATTGTTTGCTCTTCAACAAAATCTTTCTTTTTCTAACCATGTGCCTCTTAATAGTTAGAGTCTACAGTAGTTCGAATCTTTTTATTTAGGTGGTTGTTGTTGCTACTTGCTGTAATTACTGTAGTTCTTGTTATAAAGATTTTCTGTGAGGAAAGTAACTTATGAAAAAGAATGGGGTTTGCACTGTCGGGATTCGTGATTGAAACGAGTTTAGGCAATTAACAGAGTTGGAGGTTGTTTCATAATTCTTTAATTTCATATTTTTTGGATTTGTAGTATTATTAGAATTTCTTGCAATTCAGGGCCATTCCATTGTGTTAATTTTTGAAAGTCATGTTGTCAATGTATAGCAGTCAGATTCCGTTGGGCTTGTATAATGTGGGTAAGAAATGAATAGGTTAAGTTTGAGTTGTCTTTGTCAGGGAAAATTCTGTAAGCCAGTGTTGAAAAACATAATTAAGGAGCTAGTTTCAATCTACCAATAAACTGAAGTCAGCTACCTGTTTTACCAAAGACTGAGCCTATTGATCGTTTTATTTTATGTCCATACTATGTATTATACCCAAGTATTTGCATGAGTTTACAGATTCAGTCTGTGAGTCACTGATACCCTATCCATAGATTACTATGGTTTTTAGTTTTGTAGAGTGAACAACTTTACATTTCTGAACATTTAAAGCAAGTTGCCCACCTTTGGTCCACATTGAAAACTTATCAACGCCAGAATATTTATACATCTTCCTTTAGTCTGTACTTCGTTGTAGATAACTGCATCATTTACGAAAAGTCAGTGATTATTATTAATATTGTCCGCAAGATCATTAGTAAACAACATGAACAGCAAGGGACTCAACACACGTCCATGGGGTACACACAAAGTTACCTCTACATCTGTCCGTCAAGATAACACGGTGTGTTCTTCCTACCGAGAAATCCTCAATCCAATCACAAATTTCGTTTGATACCCCATAAATCGTACTTTTGATAATAAGCGTAGGTACGACTGCTTTGATCCATGGCTGTCAGGATACAATGAGAGGGAAGGGCGAGTTGAGTTTCACAAGCTCTTTGTTTTCGAAATCCATGCTGGTTGGCTTGGAGGAGGTGTTTCTGTTCGAGATACCTCATTATGCTGGAGCTCAACATATGTTCTAAGCTTCTACAACAAATAGGTGTCAAGGATACTGGACTTCAGGGTCACTTCCGCTGTCAATCTTGTAGACAGGTGTGACCAGTGATTTCTTTCAGCTACTGCACACGGCTTTTGTTAAGAGGATCCGCGATAGATTAAGGAAGCCGACAATGGTTATAAAATCTGACAAGGAATCGCGCCCTGAGGCTTTGCTCAGTTTTAACGATATCACCTGAATGCCAGTGACACTAATATCAATTTCATTCATCTTTTCAGTGATATGAGAGTTAAAGACGGATAATAATCATAGGTTTTCATTTGTAAAGGAATATCTGCAGTCAGAGTTTATTATTCCATATTACAGTTATACCCATACACGCAGACGCTGGTCTGCCGCGGTACGGATAACAGGTGTATCACATTATGGGAGTGAAAGGGTGTTGCAATTAGAAACGTACTGAAAAGTTTATGTACGCAGGACAGTAGGATTCTTGCGACTATAGCGTCTACACTGTACACAGACTCGCCGTAAAATTCTGGCGTTATATGGACCAAATGCAACATCGCGTCAAACCGTAATGAAATAGTGCCAAGAAATTGACCAGATGCGCACAGGTGTGAGTGCTGGAGATCGGGAAAGAAGTCAATCGATATCGAACAAATGCGACAATCTCCAAGAAAATGAGGAGATTATTCGCAATCATCTTAGAGAGATTACCGTAGACGCAGCTCAGCATGAGTGCGTCTCGATAGGTAGTGTTAATTTCATCGTCCGAGATCGTCTGTAGTAATGGAAATTTTGCTCATGCTGGCTTCCGCGGTCTCTGGCACATGTCAGAAGACGCAAATTTTATTGTCACAAACAACAAGCGCGATGGAAAATTAAGCAAAAGCGCTGTTTTCCTGAACGGCATTGAAACACCCTACAAGGCGTGTACAATACAATCTTGCTTCAACGTGTTTGATGGCCAGTTTGGATTTATCCGGCAGACATTTCTGGTCTTGCAACATGCAATTTGCTTGTTTTCTAAATTTACATCAACATGTTCTTACGTGCTCTGCAAGTAACCTTACGCGGCATAGCGGATGGCACCACGTCCCTTCATGTTACACTGTCTATTAGCCTCCGTACAAGCCCATATATGTCGAATCTCTTCTTTGTGTTCCTTATGTTAAATGTACATTGTCAGCAGTGAAATTGTTCTGCAGTTGGTCTCAAATACCGGTTCTCGAAGTTTACGCGATAGTGCCAAGCGAAAACATCGTTGTCTTCCCTACAGGTGTTCCCATTTGAGTTCACGAAGCATCTCCATAATATTCGCATGTTGATCGAAACACAATACTCAAGAAACTATACTCAAGAATGAATCGTAGCAGAGTTCTATACGCCGTCTTCTTTATGGATGAACCACAGTACCTCTAAATTCTCCCAAATAAAACGAAGTCAAGTATTCGCCTACATATACACACATCAAAAAAGGTTTTGCATACCTCGGTTCCAAGAGTTGCGGAACTTGTGCCGGCCGTTGTGGCCGAGCGGTTCTAGGCACTTCAGTCTGGAACCGCGCTGCTGCTACGATCGCAGGTTCGAATCCTGCCTCGGGCATGGATGTTTGTGATGTCCTTAGGTTAGTTAGGTTTAAGAAGTTCTAAGTCTAGGGGACTGATGTCCTCAGATATTGAGTCCCATAGTGCTTAGAGCCATTTGAACAATTTTGAGCCGGAACCTGTACAGAAAATTGGAATAGAGATCTACATAAACATCATTTTCGCCCTTTTTATTGCTCATGAAAAACCACATATTGCATGTTGTACCACCATACAGCGAGACCCTCAGAGGTGGTGGTCCAGACTGCTGTACACAGGTACCTGTAATACCCAGTAGCAATTCCTCTTGCATTGAAGCATACCTGTATTCGCCGTGGCATACTATCCACTAGTTCATCAAGGCACTGTTGGTCCAGATTGACAATGTCCAAGAAAATGAAGAGCTTATTCGCAATCATCGTCTTTAGTAACGGAAATTTTGCTCATGCTGGCTTCCGCATTCTCTGCCACATGTCTGAAAAGACGCAACTTTTATTGTCATAAAGGACAAGTGGATTGGAAAATTAAGCAAAAACACTGTTTTCCTGCACGACATTGCAACACTCCACAAGGCGTGTACAGCACAATCTTGCTTCAACGTGTTTGATGGATGGTTTGGATTAATCCGGCAGACATTTCTGGTCTTGCAACATACGATTTCCTTCTTTTCTACATTTATATCAACGTGCTCGTACGTACTCTGCAGGCAACCGTACGCTGCATAGCGGGTGGCACCACGTACCACTACTAATCATTTACTTTCCTGTTAAACTCGGAAATAGAGCGAGGGAAAACAATTGTCTATTAGCCTCCGTACGATCCCATATCTCTCGAATATAATCTTCGTGTTCGTTATGTTAAATGTACGTTGGCTGCAGTGAAACTGTTCTACAGTTCGTCTCAAATGCAAGTTCTCGAAGTTTCCGCAATAGTGCCTAGCGAAAAGAGCGTCGTCTTACCTCCAGATGTTCCCATTTGAGTTCAAGAAGCATCTCCGTAATACTCCCGTGTTGATCGAAACTGATACAGCAGCACGCCTCTGAACTGATTCGATGTTTTCCTTTAAATCAACCTTGTGGAAGCCCAAACACTCGAACAATACTCAAAAATGAATCGGACTAGAGTTCTACATGCCGTGTCGTTTATGGATGAGCTACAGTACCTCTAAATTCTCCCAATAAAAAGAAGTCGAGCATTCAATGTGTCCGTGCCGAACAGCACCCTGCTAATGCTGTATTCGAACGTTGCAGGATTAATTTTCTCATTAATCCGCATTAACTTACATTTTTATAAACGTAGAGCAAGCAGCCAATCATCACACAACTAGAAATTCTGTTTAGGTCACCACAGTGTCATCAGCAAAAAGCCTTTAGCTGCTTCTCACCCTGTCCGTCAGACCATTTATATATGCAGCTGTCGTATCACACTTCCTTGGGGACTCCTGACGATACTATAGTCACTGACGGACACTTACCGTCGAGAACAACGTACTCGGTTCTGTTACTTACAAAGTCTTCCAGCCACTCACGTATCTGATAATTTAAACCGAGTTCTCGGACGTTTCTCAACAGCCCGCAGTGGGGCATCGCGTCAAATACTTTCCAGAAACCTCCTTTTGTCCTCCATCCACGGTTTGTAGCGCATCATATGACAAAAGAACATCCTGAGTTTCGCTCAAGCGATGTTTTCTAAATTCGCGCCGGTCTACAGACACAAACTTTTTTGTCTTAATGAAAGTTATGATGTTAGAACTCAGAAGGCGGACAAGAATTCTGCAGCAAACCTATGTTAAGGATATAGGTTTGTAATTATCCATGTCCGTTATTTTACCTTTGTTGTATGCAGGAGTCACTTATGCTTTTTACATTCCCTTGGGGCTTTTCTCTGAGTGAGACATTCACGTTAAATGCAAGCCAAGTAAGGACCCACTGCAGTAAAAAATAAATAAAATAGTAATAATAATAATAATAATAATAATAATAATAAAGAAAACACATAACTCCGCCCGATCAGGCCTTAGAAGGCTCAACGGTACCGACCGGCCGCCGTGTCATCGTCAGATCAAAGGCGTCACCGGAAGTGGATATGGAGGGTCATGTGGTCAGCACACCGCGTTTCCGTGCCGTATGTCAGTTTACGAGACCGGAGCCACTACTTCTCCATCAAATAGCTCTTCATGTTGTCTCACAAGGGCTGAGTGCACCCCGACTGCCAACAGCGTTCGGCAGACCTAGCATCCAAGTGCTAGCCCAGCCCGACAGCGCTTAACTTCGGTGATCTGACGGGAACCGGTGTTACCACTGCGGCGAGGCCGTTGGCATTGCAGTAGAGTACTCTCTGTAAAATGGAATTCGGTTTCCATCTGGACCTGGCAATTTATTTGTTTTCAGCTCTTTCAGTTGCCTCTCTACGCCACGGATACCAATTTCTATGTTCTCCTTGCGAGAGCTTGTACGACAGTCCAAGGACAGTGTGTTGGTAGGATCCATCTGCGTGAATGATTTCTTGAACATGAGATTTAAAAATTCGGCTTTTTTTTTGCTGCCCTATATTGCCAGACTGTTGACGAGTGACTGGGTAGAAGCTTTGGACTCGCTTAGTGATTTTACACATGGTCAGACTTTCCTCGAATCCTCGGCACGATCTTTCGCTAAAGTATGACGGTTGAAGTTCCTGTATTCCTCACTCCTTGATCTTCTTACGGACGCACGTATTTCTGCTAACTTTTGCTTGCCGACATTTGCGCGTTCTTTTTGAAGCGGGAGTGTAACGATCTTTGTTTTCTCAGCATTTACAGAATATAATTATTAAACGACGCAGGGTCCTTTACATCCACAATCGACTTACTCGGCACATAAGTCTCGAGAGCGCGGTTTTCAGTCAGTTTAAACTTTGCCCTTACTTCCTCTAGGTCCGTCATATTGGAGCTAAATGATGTCAATTAATTGTCTAAGTGGGATGCTAACGACTGCTAATCTGCTTTTGTAGCATAAATACTCTCCTGGTCTTCTTGGCGGAACTATTAACTTTGATAACCATCATCGCTATGATCATGAGAAAAATGAAAGAAAATCTGTGACAGAGATTTCCCAACGTCGCGAACGTTCACAAAACGGTTCTAGAGTCGCTCTGTGTCCAGCGGGCGGATTTCTATTCATAGAACGATTGACAGAACATTGCAAAAATGGTTCAAATGGCTCTGAGCACTATGGGACTTAACATCTGTGGTCATCAGTCCCCTAGAACTTAGAACTACTTAAACCTAACTAACCTAAGGACATCACACACATCCATGCCCGAGGCAGGATTCGAACCTGCGACCGTAGCAGTCGCGCGATTCCTGACTGAGCGCCTAGAACCGCTAGACTACCGCGGCCGGCAGAACATTGCAACCATTGTTTATATTTGTTGACAATTGTTGACTATGCTGAAAGTGTCATGTATCTGTGTGAAGCATTCAACGGAACTTACTTGGCCTGGCATAATAATGTGTATCATACTATTAGAGGCCCTCTGGTATATTTGGAAACAGTTCCGCTGAATGTCGGACATTTTATTTCAATGGCTAAGTGACATTTTTATAGCTGCTTATTTTACCTCATTATGTGCCAATGTTGGATTCATGAAGTGGTTATGCATATCATTTTTCCGTCTAGTGTAGAACTTGTAAACACCTGTATTTTGCTCAAACTAACATGGATTGTCGTTAGCAAATTCTATAAATGAATAAACGCACTGTGAGGCTCTGGTTAATATTGCCAGCTGCTTAAAGAGTTGCCTACAAGAGGTTTGCGTCTGAACCGCGCAGATAAATCTAATTACTTTCTTTTGTGCAATGAGTACATTTTGCCTAAGTGAGGAATTTCCCTATACATCTCTATTATGCGTTTGTATGGGTTCTCTACAGGTTGGGAAGGAAAGGAATTTGTGTAAAATACTAAATAAAAGACGGGAAAGAGTGACAGGAATTGTATTAAGACGTCAGAGAAAAACTTCCATGATACTAGAAGGAGGAGTAAATGGCAGAAATTGTAGAGGAAGCCGGAGATTCAAAGTGCAAAAGGATTATCGAAATGAGTGTGTAAGTGCCCTTCTGAGATCGAGAGATTGATGCAAGTGAGCAAATAGTGGTGGGCCGCTTCAAACAAACAAGAATACAGCTGACCCACAGCCCCCCCGCCCCACCCCGCCCCTCCAGTTAAAAAAAAAGACTATACCTGCTTATTACGACAAAATGATTCAAATGGCTCTGAGCACTATGGGACTTAATTTCTGAGGTCATCAGTCCCCTAGAACTTAGAACTACTTAAACCTAAGTAACCTAAGGACATCACACACATCCATACCCGAGGCAGGATTCGAACCTGCGACCGTAGTGGTCACGTTGTTCCAGACTGTAGCGCCTAGAACCGCTCGGCCACTCTAGCCGGTTTATTACGACAATTCATTTGATTGGTATCTGCTTTCATACCTGCTTCATAGTAACTTCGAACCTAGAAACAGTGCTAAACAATTTATGGAACCAGCCTCTGATATGTAATTTCCTTCCACAGGAACCTTCAAATGAATTTAAAGGTACTATATCGCTATAAATCTGCACTGTATTAGCTGGCATTGACAGCCGGCAATTTACTCTATAGCTGTCAACGACGCAACGGACCAGTTGTCGTTTGTACTGTTCAGGAGTCGATGGTCGTGATACTATCGATTCGCACTCGCAACTGCTTCCGCTCCACCGATGAAAGAGCAGTCTGATAGCGACATTGTGACCTCAAGGTGTGGTCAAAACTGTGTGCGTCGTATGTTATTTCTCCTTTAATGATGAAGTAAGGTTTCGCCGATAGTGAACTCAATTATATTAGAAATATACTTTCAAAGGATAATTTGGGGAAACAAAGGCTAGAAGAAGAGGGGAGACAGGTACCAAGTGGGGTGTTAGACTCAGGAAGGAATGATCGGAATTGGGCTTGAAGTGGAAGGGTAGGAAAACTGGAAAAGCAAGTACACATCGACCAGAGACCGACAGAGAATGATACAGTAAGAGGATAGAGGGTGACCAGTGCAGCAAATGAAAGAAGGGGATATTTGAAGAGCAGCGGGAGGCAAGAAGAAGGACGAAGAGTTTTGTGGGAGAAGAAGAAAATTCAGTCCTTAAATGGGCTGCCCATGTTCCTAGAGAGAACGCAACCAAAGGAGAAGAATAAGAATAGTTTTGAACCGGCTGGATGTAGAGCTTGCTACCACAACTGTAATTTGCCCTTCCTACTTTTTGTGTCTCTGCAGAAAAGCTGGACTGGTATTATAATTCATTTGCAAACTCATGTGCATGTTCCTTTCACAGAAGCTAATACTGGCCTCTGTGATACCAGTTTCATCAAAATACACAGGCAGCAACGATCGGCAGGTACCGCTGTTGGTCACTTCCACCCACCGCCGCTGACGTTTTCTGGGAAGAAGCACCATAACCCCCTCCACCGGCGTCGCTACTGCAGATTTTACGTTTTCTTCCCATTACATACCTCTTCTTACAAGGGAAACTCCTCATCGCAACCCCCCAGATTTAATGGTAAGATGGCCCAGTGGATATCCCGTCAAAAGCTGAACACGGATCAAGCATGGAAACAGGAAGAAGCTGTACTGCACTGTGAAAAAAGAAACAAAATAGAAACGGTGAACAGCTCAAGCTCAAAATGTCCAACACCTAGCCAAATATGACAGTCAGGGGGTCGTGGTTGTGTGGTCACGCTGTTGGACTGCGAAGGGAGAGATCCGTGTTAAAATCTCCCTCGTGGCCCATAACTATTTTTCACAAAATTATGAACTGTTTCCGTCATTGACGAGTCTGTGCTCTGTATTCAAATTTGTGTCCGTGTCGTGGCGTAACATCCGTTTGCAATAGCGAGGTGTCAGATAGGGCCCTCCATACAAACACAAGTATCACATGTTATGACTCTTCCGTCTAAGGTCTAAGGCGCTGCAGTCATGGACTGTGCGGCTGGCCCCGGCGGAGGTTCGAGTCCTCCCTCGGGCATGGGTGTCTGTGTTTGTCCTTAGGATAATTTAGGTTAAGTAGTGTGTAGCCTTAGGGACTGATGACCTTAGCAGTTAAGTCCCATAAGAGTTAAAAACACATTTGAACATTTGACTCTGCCGTTCCGTTTTGGAAGTTTTGACTTTGAATTCCTTTGTTGTTCTCACCCGTTTGTGTGTTGTTTTCATTTCCGTGAGAGGTCTATGGTTCTCACCTGCTATCACTGTTCACCACGTTTAATTGCGACGGTAATATATTTTTACCACATGACTCATATACTGCAACCGATGTATAGTATGACAATTGCCAAGACTACAGAAGTGGATCAGACACGTCAGTGAGCAGACGGAACGTTCATAATTTTCTCAAAAAGAAAAAAGAATATGGGGGCCACGAGGGGATTATCACACAGCCACTATGGCCGGCCGGTGTGGCCGCGAGGTTCTAGGTGCTTCAGTGTGGAGCCGCGCGACCGCTACGGTCGCAGGTTCGTATCCTGCCTCGGGCACGGATGTGTGTGATGTCGTTAGGTTAGTTAGGTTTAAGTAGTTCTACGTTCTAGGGGACTGATGACCACCGATGTTAAGTCCCATAGTGTTCAGAGCCATTTGAACCATTTTTGAACAGCCACCACGCCACTGCTCTTGCAGTTCGCATAAGGTTGCACATCTTTAGCATGGACCGTTCACTGTTTCAACTATGCTTATTTTTTCGCAATTCAGTACACCTTCTTATTGTTCTCATGCTTGATTTGCGTTCCGTTGTTGACGGGCTATCCACTGTGCCATTTTACCACTAAATCTGAGGGGGTTGTTACTGGAGTTTCCCTTGTTAAAAAAAAATGGCTCTGAGCACTATGCGACTTAACTTCTGAGGTCATCAGTCACCTAGAACTTAGAACTAATTAAACCTAACTAACCTAAGGACATCACACACATCCATGCCCGAGGCAGGATTCGAATCTGCGACCGTAGCGGTCGCTCGGTTCCAGACTGTAGTGCCTAGAACCGCACGGCCACTGCGGCCGGCTTTCCCTTGTTAGCGTTGTCTGTAATTACGTAATCATTTTTGCGTATTGCAGGTACTCACCACATACCTTGTAAACTCATACTGTCTAGCCCTTTCTTGCGTCACTAGACAACGTCGTAGCTTGCGAGTCCGTTTTCGGAGTGTGGACCCGGGCAGCCGGGTGTCCCTTAGTTTGGCGGCGCGCCACGTGCACGCCACGACAGCCAGCGCCTGCGGCCGGAAGTTTATCGTCACGTCCCTGGGACGGGCGGCGCTCTGTTCCCCGAGTTGGACGTGGTGGCTACGCGGCTTCGGCCCTGCGCGTCCGGCCGACAGTAACCGTCGGCGGAGGAAACTGCGCCGGAGCGAGGCGTCCCATCCGTTTCTTCTGGAACGCGTTCCCGCGAGTATCGCTGCCGTCCTGGCTGGGGCGGATGATCAGCCTTCACGGCAACCTACGGCCACGTCCAGCAACCGAGCTCGGCCATTGTCAACTCTCCTCCACGTCTGCGCATCGCAAACGTCTGTACGGTGTGCTACGAAGAGCACACAGTACAGCGTTCTCGGCTTGTTACCTCCTCACCCTCCCCACATGCATCTTCTCGTCCTGTATTTAAAGGACGTCTTCGGCCGCAAATTTAATCACGGTGACCGAAATTAATTTTTTTTTATGGTAGATCAAACCTACAGGGAAGTCCACGACGGTAAAACCTGTGACCGTGTGCCTAGTACTCTGCTAGTGTTCTTGTATCGATTTAAATGCTTTTAGTCATCAATCATATTAAATCAAATTTCTACATGGTTTGTACAGGGTGTGGACAAAATAAGGAAACAGCCAAGACGCAACAGATTGCAACGCCTAGTCAGTGTAGGAAAACAGTTGGCAATCAAAACAGCTTTTAGTCGTCTTGGTGAGGGAAAATTCAGATCCCACGTGGATTTCGAAGGAATGTTGCACGAGACTTCCTGCGTAATAGTAGCAAGGTCAGGTAATGGTGCTGGAGGTGGATAGCAATCACGTACCCTTCTCTCCAAAGTAGACCACAAAAGTTCAACAGTATTGAGATCTAGTGAGTATGCTGGCCAGAGGAATGCGACAATTTATTTTCGTGCTCACAAGCTCACAAAACCAGTCCTGCGCGATAAGAGCTGGGTGCACATGGGACCTTGTCGGCTTGGAAGACAGCACTACCGATAGCGTTCTTCTAGTCAGATTCGGCAGCAAACCATCGCCACAATGATAGTTGTCGCAAGCAGAAAATGAAGAGACAGAGGAGGTACTCGTATATGATGGTACTGAAACGGTAATTCAGTATGTAAAGGAAGATGAAAATCTCTTAAGGAAAAGAATAGAGATTGGGTTACCCGAAAATACGGACTAAGTAGTAGGCTTGAGAGACGAGAAAGATTATTTGAGTTCCGTAATAAATTTCAGATGTTAATATAAATACTCTGCTCCAGAGTCAGAAGAAGAGGAGGTATACTTGGAAAAGGCCGGAAAACGCATAAAGATTCCGGATGAATTACAGCAGGTTGGACAGAGATCCCGAAATCAGATGTTGGATTGTAAGGGGTACCCATAAGCAGACATAGCCCCAGATAGTAATTTAGTAATAATGAGGAATAGACTCAAGTTTAAGAGAATCGTGCGTAATGATCGGTTTGTAAGGAAATGGAATACTGAAGTACTAAGGAATGATAAGACGCATTTTACGTTTGCTGAAGATGTGGTTACTAGCATGAGGAATATCACAGCATGCCATTCAGTTGATGGGAATGGACTTCTTGATATGGTAATAACATATGTTCGACAGACAAACATAGGTACAACTATGACAACTGTGATGGAACCTAGCGTAACAGATGAAATGTTCGAAGAAAGATGGAAATACAAAAATGTTGAGAGAAGGACAGGTATACACAAATATAAACCGCTTAGACTGAAATAAATAGGAAGTGCCTATCAGCCATAGTGAAATGGCTGCAAGGATAAATGTGAAGAAATCGGGCTGACTCAGAATACAGAAAAGTCAAAACAACTTCGGTGAAATTAAAAACAAGATTGTAACATTAAGAAGAGACTTGGAATTCCAGTGTTAGACGCAGAGGAGAGAGCGAATAGACGAAAAGGGCAAATTGAAGGCCTACATGAGGGTGAGGACCTGCCTGATGGCAGAAGAAGAAATTGGAGATGATATACAAAACGTAAATTACCTGCTGTTGGGGTCAGAATTTAAGATAAAAGCTCTGGAAGCCTTGAGATACAATAAGGCAGAACGGATAGATAATATTCCGTCGGAATTTCCATAGTCTTTGGCAAAGTGACAATCAAACGACCATCAAGTTGGTGCTTAGAATTTATGAGACTTGCGATGTAACGTCAGACTTTCGAAAAAATATCATCCACACAATTACGAAAATAGCTAGAGCGTATAAGTGGGAGAGCTATCGCACAATCAAAAGTTCATGCATTCAAGCCGCTTACAAGAATAACACACGGAAGAATGGGAAAGAAAACTGGGCATCTTTTATATGACACCAGTTTGGCTTCGGGAAAGGTAACGCGACCAGGGTGGATTTTTCGACGTTGTGCTTGATAGTGGAAGCAAGACCGAAGAGAAATGAAGTCAAGGTCATAGGGTTGCCTTCCTAGAAAATGGTGCAAGCTGTTCGAAATTGTCAGAAAAATAGGATTAAGCTACAGGGAAAGACATGTATTATACAGTGTGTATAACAACCGATGAGCAAGTATCGGATTAATAAGGGTGCAGCACGTGAATGTAGTCTTTCGACCCTGCTGTTAAATCTACATATACACTGATAAGCTAAACCAATACGACCACTGTCCACCGTGACGTTGGATGCCGTCTGGTTACGTTGCGGGCACGTGACGCGGTAACAAAAGTACGTAAACAGAGCAGACACGGAGGGTGGATCACCCTAGCGAAGATATGGGCTGCAAATGGGGAAGTCTGTTGAGATTAGTGACTCTGACAAAGGGTCGATTATTATTACGCAGAACCTGTGAACGAGTATCTCGAAAACGGCGAAGCTGTTCGAATATTCACGTGCTACTGTCTTGAGCATCTACGGAAAGAAGTAGAAGGACATTGAAACTACTACTAGGCGCTAAATCGTTGCACATCCACGACTCTTCGAAAAACGTAAGGTTCGGAGGCTTGTCTACTTCGTAAAGTAGTATAGGTGACGAACTGTGGCAACTCTGACGAAAGAGCATAATGCTGGTGCACGCACAAGTGTTTCGGAGCACACAGTTCATCACGTGTTGTTCAGCATGAAGCCCCGCAGCAGACCATTCCTACGCGTTCACATTTTGACCCAACGACATCGTCAATTACGACTGCATTGGCAGGGAACCATCGGGACTCGTCAGTCGGTCAATGGAAACGTATCGGCTCTTCGGATGAACCACATTTTTGCTACAATAGGTCGCTGATCGTCTCCACAAATTTCGTCATCTAGGGGAACGGCGGCTCGAAACGTGCAGCGTGCCACGGATACAGGCTGGTGGGGGCAGTATTGTGCTATGGGAGACATTCTCCCGCGATCGCAAAATGACACAATTCAATCAGATTGAGAGTAAGTCGAAGAAAGACCATAGTGACTGGAAGTAGCAACAATAGGAACAGCAAGAAACTTAGGTGATGGTCACGAGACAGGTGAGTTACGAAATTATGCTACCTAGTCAGTAAAATAAGCCATGACCGACGGAGCAAAAGGACATCAAAAGCAGACTAGCACTGGAAAAAGGGTATTCCTGACCAGTAGAAGCTTACTAGTTTCAAACATAGGCCTTAATTTGAAGAAGAAATTTCTGAGACCGTACATTTTTGGTGCACAGCATTGTATAATAGTGAAACCTGGACTGTGGGAAAACCGAAACAGATGAGGTTCGTAGCATTTGAGATGTGGTGCTACAGACGAATGTTAAAAATTAGGTGGACTGGTGAGGTAAGGAATGAGAAGGTGCTGCACAGAATGGTGGGAGAAAAAAGGAATATGTGGAAAACACTGACAAGACGAAGGGATAGAATGGTAGGACATCTCTTATGACATCAGGAAATAACTTCCATGGTACTATAGAAAGCTGTAGAGGGTAAAAACTGTAGAGGAAACCAGAGCTTGGAGTACATTCAGCAAATAATTGAGGACGTAGGTTGCAAGTGCTCCTCTGAGATGAGAAATTAGCACAGGAGAGGAATTCACGGCGGGCAGCATCAAACAAGTCAGAAAACTGATGACGCAAAAAAGTACATGGGGTCCTTGTTTGGAAGAAAGTGCAGCTGCCTTTATATATAATATTATAGAACTCTCAAATTGTGGTCTTGCGGGGACATTAATTAATAAAACCTTACCATCATTGCAATGTCTAAATTGCCACAAGCATTGGCCGAGTATTCCTCGGAAGACTGACAACTATTCGATGGCTCTGTCCTTGTACAGGGTGTTTTGCAGTTGATATTACAGGCTTCTAGCCTTACACAGGGAACATTGTAGATAAAATTTTGACGAGGAGCCCATGTCCGGAAACGAATCGTTTTGATGTAAAATAAGTTTGAAGATTGAATCACTTTCAGATATCTCGCTTCACAGTAGGCACACAAAGTGAGAGAAGCACGCCGCCGTCTGCCCCCTATTGCAATTATGACATCACTTACCATTTCCGTCCGACTACAACAACGGCGGCGAAGAACTGGAAGGTTCGTGACTGTGGAGTTCCACGGATACGCCACACTCTCGACTTTGACGACGACGTCCTTCGTCGCGTAAAAGCGAACCACAAGACGAGTAAACGAAACACTGCCCTCGCCATGGGATGCATAAGAATTCGTAGGTCTGAGCTGTGTGTGTACCGGGTAGAGGGAGATATGGAAGTGGTCCGATCTTCAAATTTATTTGATGTCCTGAAATGAATAATTCCAGATAAGCCGCAAATGGTTTACTTAGTAATTCTCCTTCTTTACTACAGGCTTGTTTTGTCTATAGCGCCATTCTCAAGCAAACCTGCAGATTTGGTGAGTCTATTTACTTTAATAAAAGTTGTATAGAAAGGTCAGCCTGCGTACTTACTGACATTTAGTTGGAACAAATGCCGATATTGCGTCAGTGAATAAACTGTCGACTGTCTTTTTGCTGATATATCGCTATAATCACGTAAATTCTGTTTGTATTAAATGTTTTCGCGAAATACTTTTGACAGCTGGAATGACAGTTTATTCTCGTTGATGGTTTATGTTTACAGTGCAATCTTTGACTGCCAGTGAGGCTAGGTGCGTTTCATTGCTATTACAATCCTGTTTTTATTTGTGTCTATGGCTATCTTTGCTTTTCTGTTTACTTTGATTTTTATCCGTTCTCGTTCTGCAAAACGTCAATAAAATCTTCCAGATAAATTTTGTGTTTGAGATCGATTTGATCATTAAGGATATCGTTTGGATAATTTTTTGGGCGTGTGTATATTTCTGATTCTTCCAAGATGTCCGTGGTATGTTACGTTGGTATTCTGTGTAGAACCTGTAATGCATTTTCGGTATGTTCTGCTTTGTGGTTTTGGTTTTGAGATCCTGTTAAAAGCCTGATTGATTGCTGTAGCAATTTCTTGTATGTTATAGGAGTCTACTGTTAAAATTTCTGACTGTTTGAACGAAACAGAATTGTGTGCAGGCGTTACACGAATTTTAGTATTTTTTTTTTTTTTTTTGCCAAAAATCGGGGTTTTGGTTTTTGCAGATCAAATTTTCGTTTCTCATTTTTTTTGTTCGGAAAATTAATTTAATGGTTGTTATGTTTAATATTTGCTTCGTTTTATTAGATGTTTGTCCCAAGTACATCGTCGGTACGTAATTTGATTATTGTTTAGTTCCATTTTTCTTATTAATTTATGTCTTTGTTTGTACTTTGGGTTTTAGATTTCCAGCGTTTTTCGTACAGTTTAAGAACTACATTTCGGTTGGAATTATTTTGTTGGACTATATTTTGGAGTGTCATAAGCTCATTTTGTATTGCATGGTATTTGAGTGGTATATTGATTATTCTGTTGATCATTGAGTTGAAATAGGTTTATTTTTGTAATGTTGGGCGACGGGAGCTTTCATTGATTATGCTGCCTGTAGTAGTTGGTTTTATGTAACTTTAAAATACGTAATGATTATCATTGCTGCTGATTTTAACGTCAAGGAAGTTTATGGATTTGTTTGTTTCTTTTTCTATTGTTAATTTTATCTTTAAATGCAAGTTACTGAGTTCTTGGTGAACTGTCCGGATGTCTTCATCGTTTACATCTATTAGAACCAAACAGTCATCTGTATATCGGTGGTAATATATAGTTCTGTTGAGTAGTGGCAATTTGGAGCTGAAAATATTTTCTTCCAGTGTGTTGATAAAGAAGTCTACAATTGTGCCAGCATGTCAGTTTCCTTGCCTCTCCATCGGTGTGTGTGTAAATTTTTTGGTTGCATTCAAAATAACTTCGGTTGAATGTTAGTTTTAGCAGATCTATGATGTCACCTGCTCCTGTGACAGAAGTTTTGCCGTGACTTAGAAAGTTTTTCTTTATAATTTCGATAGCTTCATATACAGGTACGTTCGTGTATTTTTGGTATTTCTAGATTTTTATCGCATGTGCTAACGCTCTTGTGTTCCTTGTTTTGTATTTCTTGTTGTAGATATATAGGTTGGTTAGTAATGTGTTAAGCATCTTACTTATATGATAAGCTGGGCTGTCGACACAGTTAATAATCGGACGAAATGGAGCTAATTGTTTATATATCTCCGGTTGCGCATGTAGTGTTGGTGTACGTGTGCTCATGAAGATGCAAGCTTCCTTTTCTTGATCTGTTAATATTACATTACAATTTTTAATGCAGTTATTTATTTGTGCATCATACTTGTTAGTGGGGTTGTGTGGCAATTCTGTAATGTTGTTATCTTAGAAAAAAGTTGTTACTTTGTTAACACACTCATTGTGATCTGTAATAACTATACTACTACCTTTATCGAATTTTACTGCTATTGTATTCTGTACTTGTAATTTCCGGTATATGCTGTTGAAAGTATTGCTTTCAGATTGTGTTCGTTTGATGTATGTTTTTCAGTTTTGGAACCCCCTTTCAACAATCTTTTCAAGTTTTACTCTCTGTTCATTTTGTTTCCTTGTTGGCACCAAATGTAACATCTACAGATTTATTTGATAATGGCGCTGTAGCCAAAACAAGCTTATATTAAAGAAGAAAGATTAGTAATGAAGCCATTTGCAGATTACCTGGAATCATTCATTAAAAAAAGTCATGCTATGTCTTATTCTGTGCTGCGGGCTCGTTTGGAAAGAAGATTACTTTTCATCCAAATGGTACATTTCCAGATATGGATTCCTTATCAAAACTTTATCTGCATTGTTCCCTCTACAACCTTCAGAAGACTGTCATAGAAATTGTGAAACACATTTCACAAATTTTGGCTTTATAATCAATATCTATATCTACATCATCCATAGACGTCACATGGAATCTGATGCAGCTATTTTTCAGTTCCACACGTTCTCTGCAAGTTGTCATACTTCGAAACAATAATTTATAAGTGAGTAGAGGGTTATCATGAATCAATAAAGAAAGGTAATCATAAATCATAATATCCATTTCAAAGAGCAGGTAATTGATGGTTTTTGGTACTGAATTAAATTCAGGCAGAGTTCTTCTACACGTATGAAGGTAAACAAAACATTCCAGACGAAAAGACACTAGCCAGAACACTGAGTAACAGTGCTGAAAGATGACAACTAGCACATAGCTTAGTGGCAGTATGTGCCATACAGGGCGCACATCACTGCTGTTGAATATACGCTGGTGTATATAACTGACAGACAAAAGTAAGTTTCGCATGATGTGTGTCTATCAAGTAACACAGCTCGATGAAACTTGCGTCATACTTAGAATCTACCGCTGCGGTATAGTACGGAAGATAACTGAAAAAAACCGCAATGAGGCAAATAGAAATGACCGCTTGATTCAAAGAGAAGAATTACACTGAAGTCACCACGATTCTTGATGGTTCCCTCGACATTACATACGGCGAGACACTGTTCTTAATAATGTGTGTGACCACCACGGACGGCAAAATACGCTTTGCATCATGCTCCAGTGCTGGTCACAAAATTGGTAACGAGTTCTTGTGGTAGGGCGTTACATTCCTTCACTAGCGCTGCTGAAAACTGTTGAATGGTAGTTGGCGAAATTGGACGTGCTGCGATACGTCTCCCTACGCATCCCACGCCTGCTCAATGGGATATAAGTATGAGGAACGCGCAGGCCAGTCCGTTCGCCTAATACATTCTCGTTCCAAGAGCCCCTCCATCTTTGCAGATCGATGTGGTCGCACAAGTAAGGACCGAATGCGCGGCCCAAAAGACGCACATGGGGTGAAGTAAAATGTCACAATAACACTTGCCGTTGAGGGTACCGTGTTCCAAAAATGTTCAAATGTGTGTGCAGTCTTATGCGACTTAACTGCTAAGGTCATCAGTCCCTAAGCTTACGCACTACTTAACCTAAATTATCCTAAGGACACCCATGCCTGAGGGAGGACTCGAACCTCCGCCGGGACCAGCCGCACAGTTCATGACTGCGCGGCCCCGTGTTCCAAGATGTGGTCAATATCCCCATGTAATATTACACCTTCCCACACCGTAACACCTGGACCACCAAAATGGCCATATTTAACAATGTTCTGGGTGCATTACACGTTCCCATGTCTTCCTGCAAGACGCAACATAATCCATCCAGGAATGCTTTCGAACATGATCGTTTCGGTGGTCCACGTGTTATGGCGTGCGGAAGCATTTTCCAATGGGCGTACTGACTTCTAAATGTTTGGACACAATAAACTTACCAGTCTCATTGTCCCTTTTTCCCATATGGGTTCTTTCATAGATGTTCTCGGTCCTGATCTCATTTTTTTGGATGACAACACAAGGTCGCATCAAGCTGCGTAGGTGGAGGAGCTCTCGGATCTACATGACACTAGGGAAATGGACTGTCCTGTCCGTTCCCCGATCGTAAATCCATCGAGCACACGTGTGGTGCGTTGGGAAGACATACTGCAGTGCGTCCGCATGCGGCAGCGACCATTTACATCCATGTACATATTCTGCAAACTGCTGTAGAGTACGCCCAATTGTGCCAGTTAATAGGGTATCTTTCCGTTCCATTCACGTATGGACGCATTGAAGACTGTTGTTTGAGTGCCTCCGTGTGTACTGTAATTATTACAATCTTGTCCTCACGAGCCCTATGCGAGCGATACGTAAGGGGCTGCAATATATTTGCAGCTTCATCTTTTAAAGTTCGTTTTTGAAACTTTTTTAATAGTTCGCGAAATTGTTTACGTCTACCTTCAAAGTGGTTCAAATGGCTCTAAGCGCTATGGGACTTGACATCTGAGGTCATCAGTCCCCTAGACTTAGAACTGCTTAAACCTAACTAACCTAAGGACGTCACACACATCCATGCCCGTGGCAGGATTCGAACCTGTGAACGTAGCAGCAGCGCGGTTCCGGACTGAAGTGCCTAGAACCGCTCGGTCACAGCGGCCGGCCCGTCTATTTTCAATAGTCTGACAGTGCAGTGTCTCCAGTATCTCTGTAACACTTTTCCACGGGTCAAACAAACCTGTGACCATTCGTGATGCCATTCTCTGCACACCTTCAATATCCCCTGTTAGTCCTATTTGATACGGGTCCCACACATTTGAGCAATATTAGTGAATAGGTCGCATAACTGATTTGTAAGCAGTTTCTTTAGTAGACTAATTACACTTTCTCAGTATGCTACCTACAAATCAAAGTCTATCGTCTGCTTTAGCCACAACTGAGCCTATGTGATCATTCCATTTCATATCCCTACAGCATATCGATCCAGCAATTTTCAACAGAGTTGTTGGAGGAATGGAACGCCCTACCACAAGAACACCTCATCAGCCTTTTGGCCGGCAAGGGAGCACGACGCAGAGCATAGAGTGCCGTCCGTGACGATCACACACCCCACTAAGAACCATGCTCCACCTTTTGTAATGTCCAGCGGACCATCACGAATCGAGGTGACTTAAAAGTAATTATTGTATTTGAAAAATAGTGCAATTTCTGTTCTTCTCATAGCGTATTTCTTTCTGTTACCTTCTGTACTACATTGTAACAGTTCCTTCCATATACGGTTCATGTTTCATTGAACTAAGATACTTGACAGTGACACATCATGCGAAAGTTACTTTCGTCCTTAACTTTTTGGCACCAGTGTATTTCCTCCTCCTCTTGTGGCACTCAGTATATCAAGTGCCATCACACCATGAATGAAACATAAAATGGAGAAATAACAGGAGAAAATGCTTGAGAGATTTAATCAATGTATCCTGTTTCCTATACAAACTCACACGAAAAGAATCTAAAATTAAATCACCTTCTGCACTTGAGATTCATCAATAAATTTGGCAATCTGTAGCACCTATCTTGCGGGGTGGCTTATGATGTTACCTTGTAGGAAGCGCATCCTTGTGATAAGTGTTTGATGCCACCTGCCGAAAGCCGTAGAGGGTCTGGGTCGTAGTTTATGGTGATGACTGCCTCTGGCGTATACTGTTTCTTGCCATTCGTCTTTCCACGTTTTACATGCCATCGCTTTAATTGTAGCATGTCTGAGCTTCGATCACAATTGCTTCAAGAACATCTGCTCTGGATTAGTATTGTATTCACCCTGCTGTGGGCATGTTGATGAACAGGAGTACACCAACCATTTATTCGTCGTTTTCATAAATTGGCGTTGCAAAATTCTCAGGTGTGACATCTCACTGTCGCAGGCAGCTGACATGTGCAGATTTCGACTAGCTTTTGGTAGTTTCTTTGCAGTGTCGTTCGTTACTACTATTACACGATTTAACATTCTCAGCGCCGTCAGAATAATTTGGGGAATTAATATTATTTCAGTTAACAAGTAATTTACATAACCAATTCTATGACCTCTCTTTTCCTTAAGTTATTCAATTCTATCTCGGCTCACGGTCCCTGCAAATATTTTCAATCCTAATAGGGCATCCTATGAATGCTGCTCCTCCATCTCCGTGACTTCAGGAATCTCTAAAACTAAAAAAAAATAAACTATCTCCGTCGGAGCAGTTCTCGGACGGGCCAACGGTACTGACCGACCGCGTGTCATCCTCAGCCTATTGGCGTCACTGGATGCGGATATGAAGAGGGTATGCGGTCAGCACACCGATTTCCCGGCCGTTGTCAATTTTCGTGACCGGACACGCTTCTTCCCAGTCAAGTAACTTCTCAGTTTGCCTCACAATGGCCAACTGCACCCCAATTGCCTACAGCGCTCGACAGACCGCACGGTCACCCATCCAAGTGCTAGACAAGCCCAACAGCGCTTAACTTCGGCTATCTGACGGGAACCGGTGCTACCATTGCGGCAAATCTCTACTTTTGCTTTATCGTCTAGAGTCTTTCACCTCCTTTTCTTGATGTCTCCACCAGATTTTCACCAGAACTGGAGTGGTTTTTCCACATTTATGATCTTAGTTTTCCGCTGTCCTCCAATTTCTCCATGTCACATTGCTTTCTCAGCTTGCGGGTCTTGCTGAACGGATCAGTCATTTGTCATCTTCTGGAAACTTTGCTTTCATTCCCACAAATTTCTGGAAGCATATACACGGCGCTGGATAACAGGACATTGAGACTTAATGGAGCTGTAGAGGATATAAGCTGTATGTGGAGATTGTACTGTATTCAACAAGTAACTGTGGACGTTGGGTGGGAGTGCTACACTGAAATAAAGAGGCTGGCGTAGGAGAGGGATTCGTGGCGGACCTCATCAAACCATTCAGAATAATGATGAGTTGAGAGAGAGAGAGAGAGAGAGAGAGAGAGAGAGAGAGAGAGAGAACGTCAGTTCCTAAACTCCTCATTTAATATAAACTTGTATATCGAAAGGTGCACACAGAACGGGAGGGTGTTGTTTATATATTACACCCGAAAAATAAGTTCAAATGGCTCTGAGCACTATGGGACTTGACTTCTGAAGTCATCAGTCCCCTAGAACTTAGAACTACTTAAACCTAACTAACCTAAGGACATCACACACATCCATGCCCGAGGCAGGATTCGAACCTGCGACCGTAGCGGTCGCGCGGTTCCAGACAGTAGCGCCTAGAACCGCTCGGCCACACCGGCCGGCGAAAAATAAGTAGTGGAGTACAGTATATTTTAAAGGAATTCTCACTCAAACACTATCATCTAGTCGTTTTGGACGTTTTATGTGTCATATAATTTGTTACCTCCATACTCTGACCTTATAGACACCGGAGAAACAATACAAACTGCAAAACGATATACCGACACTACGAACTAGTCGTTATTTTTTTCGGCGTTCTATGCTTGGTTGTGCGGACTATGCACAGGAACCTTATGATGATCTGTTGTCAGCCACCCATCTTTTGTAGCTAAATAATATGCATCATGGGGTCAAAAAAGCTTCTTCAGACCTTTTGATAAATCTAAACGTAAGCTACTAACGTTTGTATTTGCACGGTTCCGTACCTCAATAACTAAAAAGGGAATCCTTGTAGGTCCACTTTGTTGTCCTTCCATCTGTCCGTCCGAGTGTTCAAATACTTCAAAAACTTTTTTTCTCTGGAACAGGTAGGCGTATCAGTTTGAAATTTGTGTCAGATATTAAGATGTACAGTTCCTTGTCGGTATAAAAGAGTCAGTCTTCTAAGCCAAAGCAATCTAAAGATACGGCCGTTTATGTAACATATTTTGATACTTGCAAACTTACTTATCAAAAGGCCGCCCGACTAGCCACGCGGTCTGACGTGCTGCTTCCCGAGCGGGAAGGTGTGCCGGTCCCCGACACGAATCCTCCCGGCGGATTAGTGTCGTGTTCCGGTGTGCAGGCCAGCCGGTGGATGGTTTTTAAGGCGTTTTTCCATCTATCTCGGCGAATGCCGGCTGGTTCCTCTTCTTCCGCCTTAGTTACACTATGTCGGCGATTGCTGCACAAACTCTGTCTCCACATACGCATACACCATCATTACTCTACCACGCAAACATACATAGGGGTTACACTCGCCTGGTGTGAGACGTTCCCAGCGGGAGAGGGGGGGGGGGGGGGGGGGTGGAAGAGGGGGGAGGGGGGAGGGGGGCGGGGGGAGGGGGGCACTGGAGCCGAGTCTTACAATAACACTGGGTTCGGGGTGGAGCGGTGGTGCGGTGGGTGGACTACTGTGGTTTTGTGGGTTTGTGAACCACTGATACGGCGGGACGAAGCCTCTCCGTCGTTTGTAGGTCCTTGGTTCAATACACAATACACTCATCAAAAACTACAGGGTACTTCCATTGACCTAGAATTGTTGTATTTAGCAAGAAGCAAGGTTTCACGGTACAATAAAAAAAAAAGAATACGAAAATTGTTAATTTGTATTTCGTATATAATTTTTTTTTGCATTTGTTGTCAGACTGTCTGTCTGTCCTTCCGTCTGTTAAGACCCCTTTCTATCAGGAACGAGAAGGGGCATCAAGTTGAAACTTACGTCACATAGTATGGTGCATGGTCTCTTGGTGGTATAATAAAATTTAGCATTAAAGTCAACGCATTCAAAACATGTGGTTATTTATATCACATATTTTGATACTCGCGTACTCATTCATCTAAACCTCTAGGGTATTAAGCCTTGACATAGGCTCATGGAATTTGGAAAGAAGAAAGATTTCACAGTACAAGTACAGGAAAAGAAACAGAAAATTGTTAATTTGTGATTATATTACACGACTCTTGCGTTATCCGACTTCAAACGTGAAATTAAAACAAAGTCGATGGTCTCGGAATCCCTGTTATCTATATCTTGCCAGTAACAAAGTCAATAACAAGTAAAAATCGTCGAGATCCTCGATTCTCGGAATGGATGAATTGACTACACACATAGTTAACACTCTGTGAGCGAGTCCTACTCGCACTTGGCCAATTTTTTCAATTGTTTCTGAGCATGTAAACAACTACAGGGTCATGATGTTTGGCGGTACTCAGAGGTGCTTCCTCTCGAAACAGATGCTACTCTGTGAACCAGCTATCAAGCACGACCGCAGGTACTTCAGTGCAAGGGAGGATCTTCAGGCACCAGTTACCGTTTTGTCTGCAGAGCTGGGCTTGCAGGGACTTCGGATGGACCGACCCCCCAAATCGGCTTAGCGCGGAATCACGTTTCATAGCGCGCCAGACCCCGCATTGTCCCAGTGAGCTGCAACGCAAACCCCGCGATGCCGTCGCATCTCCTCCAGGCGGCCGCTCACCTTGTGCGACAGCGCTCAGCTAGGGTCCGAACGTGCACACCACGAAATTCAAAGTAGCAACGTGTCTGTGACGTTAGTTTTTTGGTTAAGACTTCCTTGTGTAGTAAATGCCACTGGATGATGAAACTATGTGGGAAGATGTATCTTAGAGGGAAGTTTTCTGCTCTCGTAACGCTTCACGAATTTTTGACAATGAAATTTAATTAGAATAAATATTATTGTAAGTGATGTTGTGTATGGAATTATTGGTACTGGAATTACTTATAACGGCCCTTAAAAATACTTGTACGCCCCATTCAAAACGTTAGCTCAAATTTGAGCGACACATACCAGACAAGGTTAACAGAGGTAACAGTGCCTCTCCAGAGGCGTCTTTGGGGTCGATATGGAGGGGCGAGACGTCAGCACAACCACCCTTCCGGCTGTCGGCGGCCTTATAGGCCTTGGATCCCCTATTTAGCATTCAAGTAGCTTCCCAGTTGGCATTACATTCACAAGACTGAGTGTGCCCCGTTCCAGTCCTCCCACTGAGGAAAAATCCCTGGTAGTACCGGGAATCGAACCCAAATCCTCCACAAAGCATCGAGACACGCTGACCACTTTGTTTTTATAAGATTCGTACGTACTACAAGCACTTTCAGTTATCAGATACATGGTTTTGAAACAATTATTAACATATTTCAGTTCTTTACTGAAAAAAGAAGACAACAGAATACCGGTACGCAATTTACAATTGACTGCTGACAGTCAACAGGATAAAATAATCCATTTCAGATGCTCTTTAGATGTGAAACTGAGAAATCAACTGCTTATAAGTAATGCTTAGTATGGAGTGGACTTTAACGTACATTCACTAGTGGTTACCTCTACCAGCATTGTGTAAGAATGAAACATTTTCATAGTTTAATCACACAAAATTAAATAGAAAGTCTGAGAATATGTTTCCACATTTTTGTCAGATTTTTGAAAATATATACAAAACCCACGCATTCACGCGTCAAAAACTATATTTACAAATACGAATTATTTTTTGAGTTACAACAAACCATTTCAGATATAGTGCAATAATATACAATAATTCAGTTACCAATAAAAAAGTAATAAATACTACAAAACAAAGTTTATGTCGTCATTGACTTCAAGATGCACAGAAGCTGTATGCCCAGGCAAGTTTGAAGCCCTGTTATTTGTTTTGAATGTCAACTGCTGTTTTCCAAATGAGGGCAACAGACTCTTTCAATAAAAAAAAGTCAACAACAGCGGCTAGGTCTGCATGGAAAGAGTTGCAAAATGATTTATATTAAATTATCTCAGATGGGAGATAAACATATGAAGAAATAAAGGAAAGTAACGAGAGTCAAATTTGAAATTTTACCACGATATCCATCTGAATACTATTTCCAGGACACATTTAAAAGAAAACAATCCACAGCAAACTATCTATTATGAAGCCACACATTACATTTCATACCCTTTTCTCTACCATGGGTTTGATACTAAACTAAGAGCAGATGATTACCTCTGCTGAAAACATTTCATTTTCACAGTATTTTCGAAGAATGAGAACACACGTTCAATGTGGTACACGCAAAATTTAATTTTAATCAACGAAACGAATGCTGCACTAAATAAGGGCTGTTCATCATTTATCGTTCTATCTTTACAGAAGTCATTGGAAGAGCAGTTTTTGCCATATCAAGTTAAGCAACGTTTGGTCCGTGGCCTTACAATACGATCATGTTCTCTATTCTGCAAGTACGATGTTGCTATGGCGCCAACGAGAGGGTCATCTGGGTTGCAGTCAGTAAGAAGTGACAAATACTTTTGATATTGTACCAGTAGTCATACAATACATTAAACAGATAAACCCCTGGTTGTTAACAGTACAGTGATATATACGAGTAAGAAATGTCACCTCCGTTTGAATGTGTGTTTTGGGGAAAACTGATTGTCCAGCAAAAATACACCCCTTTCATAGACTGTTCATGGTGGCCCCAGTATGATTGACAGCCGTTCGTGCAGATTGTCTCCTTTCGAAACAGCATTGCATTTTATCGACGAATCCAAGAGATTTCCACCAACTCTTTCTGAATCCTTTTACAGAAGTACTAACGCTCTCGACATCTTTGGCTCATTTTCGTGAACATCAGTCATGTTCACAGTAACTGAAGTTACGCCACGCCCCCACGCACCCCGCCCCCCTATTCTACTAGATCCTGCCTCTGTATTGTTCCACTGCAAAAAATCGTATGTTCAAAAAGAGTTTTAGTTCCTACTGCGTAGCCGGCTGCTGTGGCCAAGCTGTTATAGGCGCTTCAGTCCGGAACCGCGCTGATGCTATGGTCGCAGGTTCGAATCCTGCCTCGGGCATAGATGTGAGTGATGTCCTTAGATTAGTTAGGTTTAAGTAGTTCTAAGTCTAGGGTACTGATGACCTCACATGTTAAGTCCCATAGTGCTTAGAGCCATTTCAACCATTTTTCTACTGTGCAGGTGGGACATAATTACGAAAAAGTTCTGCAATAATCCAGTGCTATTAAAAAATTACTAATTTTATTGACAGTTAATGTCCGACATCCTCTTCAGTCTCAACAGCAGTCTTGTAGACAAGTCTTTTCACATAATCCCACAACAACAAATCAAACGGAACTGGCCGCAAAACTTGAGCTTCTTTTCCTGTCCATCTTTTCCTGGCCCTCTAACGTAGGTGTTCATGGGCCAAACGTGTGATTCCATCATGCTGGAAGCACATAAATGCACGAAGATGATAAACTGGTGCAGTTAAGCGCGGAGTAAGTTAGCAGGTGCAGTTTTACAACCCAATCATTGACTGCGACTACCCATAGATTGTTTTGATGCTTCTTCATAAGCATAGCTTAGGGCATGTCAGTGGCCGACACATGATTATTTGGTGAAACATAGACCTACACTATCTCAACACTGTTACGTATCCCCGTGCACTTTGATTTTATATACAGTTTGGTTGAAAGTAAAAGAATGTTATTCATTTGCTTGGTAGTAATAAAATCATGGATTGAACTTTTATGATCTTTGGATATAATACAGTTTATATTGCATAGCGCTTTAAGTAAACCAAATGTTGATTGTCGTTGCAAACATGAAAGATAAAATGCAGTTCTCACTATTGGTTTCTGTAGTTGAAAATTTAACTTTGTGCACTC
The DNA here is from genome assembly GCF_023864345.2 of Schistocerca serialis cubense. Taxonomy (NCBI): domain Eukaryota; kingdom Metazoa; phylum Arthropoda; class Insecta; order Orthoptera; family Acrididae; genus Schistocerca; species Schistocerca serialis. Next base: position 353,728,978 of record NC_064639.1, read on the forward strand.
TGATCTATTATGTGGGGATACGCACAACACTAAAAGATTTCCTGCTGTGAACGTATGATCTTTAATTTGCAATACTATATTTTCATGACTGATCTGGCTTGTTAGAAATGAAACACTGTATCATTACTGTAACTGAAACTTCCTGGCAGATTAAAACTGTGTGCCGGACCGAGACTCGAACTCGGGACCTTTGCCTTCCGTGGGCAAGTGCTCTACCAATTGAGCTACCCAACCACGACTCACGCCCTGTCCTCACAGCTTTACTTCTGCCAGTATCTCGTCTCCTACCTTCCAAAAGTCGTGCTTGAGTAGCTCAGTTGGTAGAGCACTTGCCCGTGGAATGCAAAGGTCCCGAGTTCGAGTCTCGGTCCGGCACACAGTTTTAATCTGCCAGGAAGTTTCATATCAGCGCACTCTCCGCTGCTGAGTGAAAATCTCATTCTGGATTACTTTAACTGCTTACGAAATTAAACATGTCTTTCTCTACTTTAGTCTCCGAAATGCCATGAAAATTATTCTTATTACACGCACAGAAGTTACAGTATGCAATGTTTGCCAACCATAGGATGTTTTAATATTTGAACACTATTGATTGCCACGGCTAACACGAGAGCATGAAACTAAAAATGAAAATGATTTAATATTATTAGCCAGACCAGGTTTCAACGCAGCTGTACTTGAACTCACACAAGTAAAGTTTTAACTCTCTGATTTACGTAAATTATTTACGTAAATGATGTTGTACTAGCAGTTGCCCATGTCCATCTGAAAATGACATAATAAAATCTGCAGTTCTCCTCTGCGGTGTCCGGGAAGCTGGAAGAAATAATTTTGATGTACAATTACCTGCCCGCTTGGTTACAGAGCATGCACAATGTCGGCACTAGTACAGTGTATATCCACCTTTCGCAGCAATGCAGGCTGCTATTCTCCCATGGAGTCGATCGTAGAGATGCTGGATGTAGTCCTGTGGAACGGCTTGCCATGCCATTTCCACCTGGCGCCTCGGTTGGACCAGCGTTCGTGCTGGACGTGCAGACCGCGTGAGACGACGCTTCATCCAGTCCCAAACATGCTCAATGGGGGACAGATCCGGGGATCTTGCTGGCCAGGTTAGTTGACTTACACCTTCTAGAGCACGTTGGGTGGCACGGGATACATGCGGACCTGCATTGTCCTGTTGGAACAGCAAGTTCCCTTGCCGGTCTAGGAATGGTAGAACGATGGGTTCGATGACGGTTTGGATGTACCGTGCACTATTCAGTGTCCCCTCGACGATCACCAGTGGTGTACGGCCAGTGTAGGAGATCGCTCCCCACACCATGATGCCGGGTGTTGGCCCTGTGTGCCTCGGTCGTATGCAGTCCTGATTGTGGCGCTCACCTGCACGGCGCCAAACACGCATACGACCATCATTGGCACCAAGGCAGAAGCGACTCTCATCGCTGAAGACGACACGTCTCCATTCGTCCCTCCATTCACGCCTGTCGCGACACCACTGGAGGCGGGCTGCACAATTTTGGGGCGTGAGCGGAAGACGGCCTAACGGTGTGCGGGACCGTAGCCCAGCTTCATGGAGACGGTTGCGAATGGTCCTCGCCGATACCCCAGGAGCAACAGTGTCCCTAATTTGCTGGGAAGTGGCGGTGCGGTCCCCTACGGCACTGCGTAGGATCCTACGGTCTTGGCGTGCATCCGTGCGTCGCTGCGGTCCGGTCCCAGGTCGACGGGCACGTGCACCTTCCGCCGACCACTGGCGACAACATCGATGTACTGTGGAGACCTCACGCCCCACGTGTTGAGCAATTCGGCGGTACGTCCACCCGGCCTCCCGCATGCCCACTATACGCCCTCGCTCAAAGTCCGTCAACTGCACATACGGTTCACGTCCACGCTGTCGCGGCATGCTACCAGTGTTAAAGACTGCGATGGAGCTCCGTATGCCACGGCAAACTGGCTGACACTGACGGCGGCGGTGCACAAATGTTGCGCAGCTAGCGCCATTCGACGGCCAACACCGCGGTTCCTGGTGTGTCCGCTGTGCGGTGCGTGTGATCATTGCTTGTACAGCCCTCTCGCAGTGTCCGGAGCAAGTATGGTGGGTCTGACACACCGGTGTCAATGTGTTCTTTTTTCCATTTCCAGGAGCGTAGTTTGAAGTTACGGCGGCAGTGGCTCCCGCGATCGTGGCGCAGCACTGCGTCGCAAAAAAATGATAAATTCGCTGAAAAGGGCTAAAATTGTGGGATGAAATACTGGGCAAACGAGCTACAAATTATTACAAGTATTTTTAACAATTTCTATATGCAGAGTTAACATAAAATTCAAAGTACACACCTTTTTTTATACATCAATGTCAAATGGCGTCTTTCTCGATCAAAAAACAAATGAAGGCGAACTAAGCGTTCGAGAGAGCGTCACAGGCTCTTACAACATCCACGGCTACGAGAATACAGAGACAGTAATATCTAAGCCTCCACTATTTGTAAGTAAATTAATATGCTAATATATATCTTTGTTATATTTTTAATTATCATTATCTGCGTCGGTTTTAACATTCGCCGACCAAAGGCGTTATTTGCAAAATTGACATGCATAATATTACACAAACATAAAAATGCAAAATGATTATTTCTTTTATACAGAATCCACATAATCGAGAACTGCTCACACAGAAACGAAAAATAAGAACCCAGACAAATGTTTTTGCATATATTACACAGATTTTAAAAATGTCTTGCCCGGAGACGTCACAACACCTGTTAGCCGACGTTAATTTGGATGTGTTCACTCTTCGCTTTCATTTCGACTTGATCTCTGTTGGGGGCATTTTCAGTAGGGTAGTGACAGACACTTGCATCTGGAGTGAATTCGACGTTCTAACCCATTCCAGAAGCAATATACTTTGTTAACGTCGGGACTCTGCGTAGGTCAGTCCATTTCAGTTACGTTACCCCTCGAAACCATTGACTCACAGGGACGAGTTTACGACAGGGTGCATTCACATGCTGATACAAAAGTTATCGTCTGCTAACAGTGTCTCTACTATGCGCAGTACACAATGGTGCAAAAGGTGTGCAGTCCTTCTGTATTTAGCGATTGTTAAGGGCAATAAGAGGTCTAAAGCGTAACCACGAAAAGCACCCCCATTACGTGACACTCCCTCCACCGTGGTTCATTGTTGGCACTACTGACGAGTGCTGGCGATATTCTCCAGGCATTCTCCAAACCCAAACCATTACATCTGATTGCTACAGGGCACAGCGTGATTCTTCACTCCAAATCACTCGTCCTATTCATCTGCTGTCCAGTGGCGTCACTGTTTACGTCACCTCAATCATCGCTTAGCACTGGCTACATCAGTGTATGGCTTATGAGGATCTGCTAGGCCATTGACCCCATTTTTTTCAGTTCCACACACACAATCATTGTCCTTGCTGAATTGATGTTAACACTTTGCGAACTCACTAGCGATTCCTTCTACTGATATTGTTTAGTCACCCTCAGCAGTGTTCGACGGTTCCTAAGTAGATGAGATCTACTTTGTCTCGGTTTAGCTATGGTTGTCCTTTCGAAGTTCCACTTTGCAGTCACATTAGCAAAAATCGACCTGGGCAGATTTAGAAGGGTCGAAATGTCTCTGACGTATTTATTACTCGAGTAATATCAAATGTTATTTTTTCTCTTCTGACAACACAATCGCCCCGCCTCCTTTTATACTTGCGGGTCCGTTGCTTGTGGCATCTAGTGGTCATTTCCGCATTGCACAGCGACTAGCATCTATATCTGTACTCTGCAAGCCACACAACGGTGTGTGGCAGAGGGTACTTTGTGTATCAATTCGCTCTTCGCCTTTCCTCATATAGTCATGTATGGTTCGCGGGAAGAACGATTATTGGTCAGCCTCTGTGTGGCCTCATACGTCATTTTATCTTCATGGTCTTTTCGCTGGATATACGCAGAGTACGTTCTCGAAACTTCAGCAGTAAACCACACAGTGATGCAGGAAGCCCCTCTTGCAGCGCCTGCGACTGGAGTTGGCATCTCTGTGAGGATTTCGCGCTTGCTTATTGAATATGGACAGAAAAGTGTAGCTCTTCTTTTGATCTTCTCTACTTCCTCTATCAGTCCTATCTGATACGGATCCCCCACTAACGAGACATATTCAAGTACTGGTCGAATATTCAAGTACTGGTCCTACGAGTACTTTGTAAACTACTTTCTCTGTTGATGGATTACATTTTCTGAGGATACTTCCAATGACTCTCAGTCTGGCATCTTCCCCTCCCGCGATTAATTTTATGTGGTCGTTAGAATTCACGTAGAATACTCCTGGATATTTTGTGGAAGTTACTGCTTTCAGTGATTGTTCTGCAATCTTGTAATCATACGATAAAGAGTCTTTATGTCTATGTATTCAGAATACGTTACTGTTGTTTATCTTGGGCGTTAATTTCCACTCCTCGCACCATCGTCGATCCTCTGCAGGACTTCCTGCAATTTCGCTACAATTTTATAGCGTTGCGACTCCTCTGTATACAACAGCATCATCTGCGAACAGCCTCATGGAACTTCCGACATTATCCACTATGTCATTTATACATGGTGGTCCATTGATAGTGACCGGGCCAAATATCTCACGAAATAATCATCAAACGGAAAAACTAAAAAGAACGAAACTCGTCTAGCTTGAAGGGGGAAACCACATGGCGCTATGGTGGGCCCGCTAGATGGCGCTGGCATATATCAAACGGATAACAACTGCGTTGTTTTAAATAGGAACCCCCATTTTTATTACATATTCGTGTAGTAGTAAATAAATAGGAATGTTTTGGCTGGACCACTTTTTTTGCCTTGTAATAGATGGCGCTGTAATAGTCACAAACGTGTAAGTGCGTGGTATCAGGTAACATTCGGCCAGTGCGGACGGTATTTGCTTCGTGATACATTACCCGTGTTAAAATGGACCGTTTACCAATTGCAGAAAAGATCGATATCGTGTTGATGTACGGCTATTGTGATCAAAATGCCCAACAGGCTTGTACTATGTATGCTGCTCGGTATTCTGGACGACATCATCCAAGTGTCCGGACCGTTCGCCGCATAGTTACGTTATTTAAGGAAAGAGTAAGTGTTCAGCCACATGTGAAACGTCAACCACGACCTACAACAAATGATGATGCCCAAGTAGGTGTTTCAGCTGCTGTGGCGGCTAATCTGCACATCAGTAGCAGAAAAATTGCGCGAGAATCGGGAATCTCAAAAACGTCGGTGTTGAGAATGATACATCAACATCGATTGCACCCGTACCATATTTCTATGCACCAGGAATTGTATGGCGACGACTTTGACGTCGTGTACAGTTCTGCCACTGGGCACAAGAGAAATTACGGGACGATGACAGATTTTTTGCACGCGTTCTATTTAGCGACGAAGCATCATTCACCAACAGCGGTAACGTAAACGGGCATAATATGCACTATTGGGCAACGGAAAATCCACGATGGCTGCGACAAGTGGAACATCAGCGACCTTGGCGGGTTAATGTATGGTGCGGCATTATGGGAGGAAGGATAATTGGCCCCCATTTTATCGATGGAAATCTAAATGGTGCAGTGTGTGCTGACTTCCTACGTAATGTTGTACCGATGTTACTACAAGATGTTTGGCTGCATGACAGAACAGCGATGTACTTCCAAAATGATGAATGTCCGGCACATACCTCGCGTGCGGTTAAAGCGGTATTGAATAGCATTTTTCATGACAGGTGGATTGGTCGTCGGAGCACCATACCATGGCCCGCACGTTCACCGGCTCTGACGTGCCCAGATTTCTTTCTGTAGGGAAAGTTGAAGGATATTTGCTAACGTGATCCACCGACAACACCTGACAACATACGCCAACGGATTGTCAATGCATGTGCGAACATTACGGAAGGCGAACTACTCACTGTTGAGAGGAATGTCGTTACACGTATTGCCAAATGCATTGAGGTTGACGGACATCATATTGAACATTTATTGTATTAATGTGGCATTTACAGGTAATCACGCTGTATTAGCATGCGTTCTCAGAAATGATAAGTTCACAATGGTACATGTATCACATTGGAACAACCGAAATAAAATGTTCAAACGTACCTACATTCTGTATTTTAATTTGAAAAACCTGCCTGTTACCAACTGTTCGTCTAAAATTGTGAGCCATATGTTTGTGACTATTACAGAGCCATCTAAGCGAAAAAAGTGGTCCAACTAAAACATTCATATTTCTTTACGTACTACACAAATATGTAATAAATATAGGGTTTCCTCATTAAGAACACGCAGTTGATATCCGTTTGACCTATGGCAGCGCCATATAGCGGGCCAACTATAGCGCCATATGGTTTCCCCCTTCAAGCTAGACAAGTTTCGTTCTTTGTAGTTTTATCATTTTATGCTTATTTCGTGAGATATTCGGCCCGGTCACGATCAATGGACCACCCTGTATACTGAGGATAGCAATGCCACTGTAACGTCCCCTTGGGGCACACCCGAAGTTACTTTCACGTCTGAAGACCTCTCTCCGTTCAGAGTGACTTGCTGTGTCTGGATGCTTTTGATCAGTTATACACTCCTGGAAATTGAAATAAGAACACCGTGAATTCATTGTCCCAGGAAGGGGAAACTTTATTGACACATTCCTGGGGTCAGATACATCACATGATCACACTGACAGAACCACAGGCACATAGACACAGGCAACAGAGCATGCACAATGTCGGCACTAGTACAGTGTATATCCACCTTTCGCAGCAATGCAGGCTGCTATTCTCCCATGGAGACGATCGTAGAGATGCTGGATGTAGTCCTGTGGAACGGCTTGCCATGCCATTTCCACCTGGCGCCTCGGTTGGACCAGCGTTCGTGCTGGACGTGCAGACCGCGTGAGACGACGCTTCATCCAGTCCCAAACATGCTCAATGGGGGACAGATCCGGAGATCTTGCTGGCCAGGGTAGTTGACTTACACCTTCTAGAGCACGTTGGGTGGCACGGGATACATGCCGACCTGCATTGTCCTGTTGGAACAGCAAGTTCCCTTGCCGGTCTAGGAATGGTAGAACGATGGGTTCGATGACGGTTTGGATGTACCGTGCACTATTCAGTGTCCCCTCGACGATCACCAGTGGTGTACGGCCAGTGTAGGAGATCGCTCCCCACACCATGATGCCGGGTGTTGGCCCTGTGTGCCTCGGTCGTATGCAGTCCTGATTGTGGCGCTCACCTGCACGGCGCCAAACACGCATACGACCATCATTGGCACCAAGGCAGAAGCGACTCTCATCGCTGAAGACGACACGTCTCCATTCGTCCCTCCATTCACGCCTGTCGCGACACCACTGGAGGCGGGCTGCACGATGTTGGGGCGTGAGCGGAAGACGGCCTAACGGTGTGCGGGACCGCATCCCAGCTTCATGGAGACGGTTGCGAATGGTCCTCGCCGATACCCCAGGAGCAACAGTGTCCCTAATTTGCTGGGAAGTGGCGGTGCGGTCCCCTACGGCACTGCGTAGGATCCTACGGTCTTGGCGTGCATCCGTGCGTCGCTGCGGTCCGGTCCCAGGTCGACGGGCACGTGCACCTTCCGCCGACCACTGGCGACAACATCGATGTACTGTGGAGACCTCACGCCCCACGTGTTGAGCAATTCGGCGGTACGTCCACCCGGCCTCCCGCATGCCCACTATACGCCCTCGCTCAAAGTCCGTCAACTGCACATACGGTTCACGTCCACGCTGTCGCGGCATGCTACCAGTGTTAAAGACTGCGATGGAGCTCCGTATGCCACGGCAAACTGGCTGACACTGACGGCGGCGGTGCACAAATGCTGCGCAGCTAGCGCCATTCGACGGCCAACACCGCGGTTCCTGGTGTGTCCGCTGTGCCGCGCGTGTGATCATTGCTTGTACAGCCCTCTCGCAGTGTCCGGAGCAAGTATGGTGGGTCTGACACACCGGTGTCAATGTGTTCTTTTTTCCATTTCCAGGAGTGTATATTATATGCTAGGAAAACACACATGCGCAATAGTGCAGATCGACAATAAAGAGATGCGCACCTATTCGCTAAGAACGACGCGAGGTTCGAAGTGCGCAGTAGTTAAAACGTACGCTTTATTTGAATAGTAATGCTCCAGCTGCTGTTCCTGTACTGCTCTGCACCCAACGTTATGCACAGTACAAAATTGTTAAGGCTTTCGTGGCCACTTATTGACAAACTGCCTATTGGCTTCTGTCTCGGGTTCCTCGGCCGACGTTCATCTAATGATTTTTCTGACGTTTCGCCAGCGCGAGTGGCTGGCATTGTCAAAGCTTCACCCTCCATTGCCGGTGGTGAACTGGAGCCGAGCTCGCGGCCGCAGACTATATGTACCTGGCGCGCCAACGTCCGAGGGCTTCTCCGCGGTCATTTCCGGTGCGATTCTCCTCTTGCTACCTGCGACGGTCGTTCGCTGCAGTACGGGAAGCCAGGATCCGTTGACTTTAAGGCTTTCCTCTTTCTTGTTCAAACTGTTCGCGTGTTTTTGTATATCTACAGCTTCTCTGAACAAGCGCGTGTGATAGTGCTTCTCTACAGCCAGAACTTCTGTGTCGGCGAATTTTATTACGTGGTCGGTCTCATTGAGTGCGTGCTCTGCCACGGCCGATTTCTCCACCTGCCCCAACCTACAATGTCGCTTATGCTCGTTGATCCTGGTGTTGATGGATCGTCCAGTCATTCCGACATAAACTTTTCCGCATGTGCATGGTATACGGTATATTCCCGACATTGCAAGTGGGTCTCTTTTCTCCTTCGCCGATCTAAGACACTTTGATCTTCCTTGTCGGTTTGAAAATCGTCTTTACGCCATGTTTGCGCAATATACGGCCGATTCTGTCCGTCACTCTGGGAATGTATGGCAGAAAGGCCGTACCCGACATTTCTTTTTCTGGTTCCTTACTTCGCCGAGTGTTTGGCTCTGTTACACTTCTAATATAAATTTTGGAGTACCCATTGCTCCTCAGGACAGTTTCCAGGTGTGCATTTCTCGCTTGAGGTGTTGCGGCTCACATATTCGTCCTGCTCTCGTTACGAGCGTACTAATCATGCCTCTTTTCTGCCTCGGGAGGTGGTTTGACAGTTCGTGCAGGTATCGGTCCGTGTGTGTCGGTTTTCGATACACGCTGTGTCCCAGGTTTTCGCCGTCCCTTGTGACCAGCACATCTAGAAATGGCAGTTTCTTGTCCTTTTCTACTTCCATGGTAAATGTTATGTTGGCATGGAGGCTGTTCAAGTGTCTTAGGAAGTCACCAAGCTGTTCTTCACCATGGCTCCACACCACGAAAGTATCATCGACGTACCTGTACCACACCTTAGGTTTGCAAGTCGCCGAGTCCAGTGTCTGTGCTTCGAATTGTTCCATGAAGAAGTTGGCCACCAGTGGACTGAGAGGACTACCCATGGCCACGCCTTCCAGCTGTTCGTAGAAATCTCCATTCCACGTGAAATAGCTCGTGGTGAGACATGCATGGAAGAGCTTTCTGATGTCCTGCGCGAAAATGGAACCCGTACTGCAGCGAACGACCGTCGCAGGTAGCAAGAGGAGAACCGCACCGGAAATGACCGCGGAGAAGCCCTCGGCCGTTGGCGCGCCAGGTACATACAGTCTGCGCCCGCGAGCTCGGCTCCAGTTCACCACCGGCAATGGAGGGTGAAGCTTTGACAATGCCAGCCACTCGTGCTGGCGAAACGTCAGAAAAATCATTAGATGAACGTCGGCCGAAGAACCCGAGACAGAAGCCAATAGGCATTATGCACAGTGCTCATTTCAGCAGCAAGTGTTCGGATGCAGAGTAAAGGTCCCTCATCCACGTGGGCGAGCACTGCTTCTTCTAATTCTACAATCGTTCAGAGTTGGTACTATTCGTTGTATTACTCTGTCGTTGTACCATATACCTTATTTCCCAGAACCGTTGTTACAGCCTTGGGATACATTGTGCTTCGGATGTCTCTAACAAGAACACTTGACTTTATCAAATCAGTCAGCTTTTTTCGCTCGTCCTTAACAAATATCATGTCTACTAACTCGTAACTTGGTACTACGACATTTCACGACGACTCTTCCAGTGTGCGCTTCGACTTGCGACATCGACTAGAGTCTCAAAGTCAGTTACATCAGGACTGACACGTTCATAGCCTCTGCAGTTTTAGTGGATTTTTCCAGTCCCCATCTCTCATGAAATGCTGCTACATAGTGGTCTAGTTTACCTACCCAACAATTTTAGCAACTACACACACGTAATAAGTTTGTTTTTTTACAGTTTATAAAGAAAGGTCTCTTACTTCATCATCACCCTTCTCAATCCGTATCATCAGGGAAATTCCCTGCGTTAAGAATTAAGAATGTATAACAAGTCTGACTAACACGCCAACCTTTAGCCGTCGTAGCTGTTTCATATAAAAGAAAAATTTAACGATTAACGAACCCCCCCCCCCCCTCCCCCCACAGAACAGCATTCTATCACGTCTCGTTCATACCATATCCCTTTACTATTGGAATATCTCTGCCTGCTTACATAGCCTATGTAAGTAGGCTGTTTAGGTTTTTATGTTGGTAATGCCTCGTGATCTGTATGAAAATCTCTGACTGCGCTGTGTGCAATCTGTGGCTGGTTGTACTCATTGTTCGAATATTCGCTAGTGTAGTGTTGGACAATTGGATGTGAACAGCGCGTAGCCTTGTGCAGTTGGAGGCGAGCTGCCAGCAGTAGTGGATGTGGGGAGAGAGATGCCAGAGTTTTGAGCGGACGATCTGGACGTGTGTCCGTCAGAAAAAGGAAATTTGTTTAATTGGATGTCACAAAAATTATATATATATATATATATATATATATATATATATATATATATATATATATATATATATATATATAATGACTTTTGAACACTATTAAGGTATATACTTTGTTTGTTCTCTATCAAAATCTTTCATTTGCTAACTATGCCTATCAGTAGTTAGTGCCTTCAGTAGTTAGAATCTTATTTAGCTGGCAGCATTGGCGCTAGCTGTATTGCAGTAGTTCGAGCAACGAAGATTTTTGTGAGGTAAGTGATTCATGAAAGGTATACGTTATTGTTAGTCAGGGCCATTCTTTTGTAGAAATTATTGAAAGTCAGACTGCGTTGCGCTAAAAATAAATATTGTGTGTCAGTTTAGTGATGATCAGAATAAGTAAAGAGAAAACTGTTTGAGTACGTTGAGTTTCACTCAGCTGTTTGAAAATCAAGTAACGTAAGAATTTTACCAGCCCAGTCATTCATAATTTTTCTAAGGGGATGTTTTAGGACTAGAAAGGATGTAAGATAGCGATGTAGTCTTTCGCCCTGAATCGTTAGTCTATAGATCGAAGAAAGTCAGAAGTAACAAGGAATACCAGAAGTGAGATTAGCAATAAACTTAACAACATCATTGGTCCCCAAATGAAGGAATCTGATTTCTTGGGAGCAAAACAACTTATGCAGGACGAAGCGAGGATGAAATAAAAAGAGGACTAGCACAGGCGAAGGAGGGCATTACTGGACCAAATAAGTCAATTAGTGTACAACATTGCCTTAATTTGAGGAGGAAATTTCTGAGAAAGTACGTTTGGAGCTGAGTATTACCTGGAACTGGTCCACGGACTGTGGGGATATCGGAGAGGAACAGAATCGAAGGGTTTGAGCTGTGGTGCTCCAAAAAATATGTTGAAAAGTAAGTAGACTGATAAAATAAGGAAGAAAAAGTTTTTCGCTGAGTCAATGAAGAATTGTGGAATGCACTGACTGGAAGACAGGGTGGTAGGACATCGTCAAGAAGTCAGGGTACAACTTCAGTTGTGCTAAAGGGAGGTGTAGAGGGAAAAAAACTGTAGAGTAAGACTGAGAGTGGAATACGCCCAACAAATAATGGCAAATGTAGGACGCAGGTGCTACTTTGAGATGGAAAGATAGGCGCAAGACAGGAATTCGTGGCGGGATTGATACTCAAAAAAATAAAACCAAAGAATATGAAAGAGAGAAAACGTATTAATATATGAGAATGACAGAGAGCGGAAAACCTGAGTATGAAAACAATTCCTGAGATGTCACAGGTAGTTTTCATATCGCACTGACTATTGATCAACGAAAGAAATTCTGAAGCATTTATGCCCATGTTGCTTGATGATATCCAGTAACACTACAGAAAGTACAAAAGTCATTGGCATAATCTTGCATAGTCTCTAAACAGGGAAGAACAAACTATCGCAGAATGCAAAAGGAATCGCTCTCGACTACGCACACTTCTAAAATTTAGACAAGTATTTACATCTGAAATAAAATAAAAAATTGTTCAGTCACTAATCTTGCCGAATCTTTACTCCTGTGACAGTTCATATCCAAAACAGCACAAAACTCGAGCTGGCTATGAATGCGTGTGTAAGATATGTGTGTAACGTTGGGTAGTTTTATTAGGTCAGTCCTTCCTATACTTGGATATCGTGGTTGCGACTGGATTGCGGATGCAATTTTCAGAAACTACGCTGGGACGATTCCTTCGAAATGGACACGTCTGATTTCCTTTCACTTCTGGCGTAATGACCTCGTCGTCGGCGAGACATTAAACATAAATTCATGTGATGTATTCCCAGTTGCTAATACGGACAACCATAATATGCATAATGAAAAGATGGCAATGAAATTTGTGCCGGACCGGGATTCGAACCCAGATTTCGCGCTTTACACAAGAGTACGGAAAGCGGAGCGAGGTAAGTTGCCCTTTCTTCCTTCCCCCCACGTCGTGCTTCTTTCATCAGCTCCTGAGTCATTAGATTCCTCATCTCCTCTTGTGGCATGCCAGTTAGCTATCACCATTCCATTAGTGCAATATAAGGTGTGACGCGACCAACATCTTTTCTATAGGTATGCGTAACGGTAACTAAACCCGTCTCCATCTTCTTCTACATTTCAGCTACACAACTCTGGAATAAATTACACAATAACCTGCACCCGGTATAAAAATCACGCTGCTTTCAAGAGTAGATAAAAGTTTTTCTTGTTATCCTTGCCGTAGCGTCACTCTCGGCATATTCCAGCTACCTAGCTTCTTTTCAGAAGCGAAAATTTCTGTTACATTGACAAACATACCTAACTTCCTCATTCTTATCTGCTTGTGTTGTCTTTCGTCTTAACTGCTAAATCTGCCCTATTTTGTTTACTCACTCTCAAAAAATGGCTCTGAGCACTATGGGACTCAACTGCTGAGGTCATTAGTCCCCCAGAACTCAGAACTAGTTAAACCTAACTAACCTAAGGACATCACAAACATCCATGCCCGAGGCAGGATTCGAACCTGCGACCGTAGCGGTCTTGCGGTTCCAGACTGCAGCGCCTTTAACCGCACGGCCACTTCGGCCGGCTTACTCACTCTCCACCGGGTTTTTCCTTCAATGGCCCCGCCACACATATCTGTTGTTATGCCTTTGATCCTACTCGACAGAAAGTTATATGTGAGAAAATTATTTACCACAACGTCAAACTGAGTGTCTTTACTGCTGCTGCTGCTGCTGCTGCTGCTGAGTAAGTGTTTAACGAAACCAAACAGCGAAGGTCATCAGTTTCCTATTCATGGCCCAGGACAGAAGCAGTGTACCTGACCCGTCAGGGAACAGAGAAAATTCTGAGTGTAAGTGTGAGAAAGTGTATTACATGTCTTCTTAGCATGTATCTGAGGCGCAACATGTAAAACAGCCCGATATTGACCTACTGGGATGAGGGAAACCTCAAAAAGAACATACATTCAGGCAGGCCGGCATCCCGGGCCCTTTGTCGTCAATCAGCCGGGCGGATTCTACCTCCTCGTCCCAGAAGCGGTCGCGTTACCCGGGTGGGTAATGTCACTACTGCAACAACATCTGAAGTATCCGGCCACCCCCAAACACATACGTTTTTCATATAGGTTGCTACCACCACAGCGACCTCAGTAGTCATTAGACATCGTGAGAAAGCAGAACGGGGCGCTCCGCAGAACTCACGGACTTCAAACGTGGTCAGGCGATTCGGTGTAACTTGTGTGATACGTCTGTATGTGAGATTTTCACACTCCTAATCGTCCCTAAGGCTACTGTTTCCGATGTGATGGTGAAGTGGAAACTTGAAGGGACACGTCAGCACAAAAGCGTACAGTTCGACCTCGTCTGCTGGCTGACAGAGGCCGCCTACAGTTGAGGAGAGTCGTAATGTGTAATAGGTAGACATCTATCCAGACCATCACACAGGAATTCCAAACTGCATCAGCATCCACTGTAAGTACTATTACAGTTAGGCGGGAGGTGAGAAAACTTGGATTTCATGGTCGAGTGACTGTTCATAAGCTACACATCAAGCCGGTAAATGCTAAACGACGCCTCGCTTGGTGTAAGGAGCGGAAACATTAGACGACTGAACAGTGCTAAAGCGTTGTGAGGAGTGATGAATCACGGTACACAATGTGGCGATCCGATGGCAGGGAGTGGGTATTGCGAATGCCCAGTGAACATCATATGCCAGCGCGTGTAGTGCCAACAGTAAAATTCGGAGGTGGTGGTGTTATGGTGTGGTCGTGTTTTTCATAGAGGGGGATTGCACCACTTGTAGTTTTGCGTGGCGCTATCACAGGACAGGCCTACACTGATGTTTTAAGCACCTTTTTGCTTCCCACTGTTGAAGAGCAATTCGGGGATAGCGATTGCATCTTTCAACACGATCGAGCACCTGTTCATAGTGCACGGCCTGTGGCGGAGTGGTTTCACGACAATAACTTCCCTGTAATGGACCGGCCTGCACGGGGTCCTGACCTGAATCCTATAGAATACCTTTGGGATGTTTTGGAAAACCGACTTCGTGCCAGGCCTCACCGACCGACATCGATACCTCTCCTCTCTCCAGCACTCCATGAAGAATGGGTTGCCATTCCCCAAGAAACCTTCCAGCACTTGACTGAACATGTGCCTGCGAGAGTGGAAGCTGTCATCAAGGCTAAGCGTGGGCCAACACCATATTGAATTCCAGCATTACCGATGGAGGGCGCCACGAACTTGTAAGTTATTTTCAGCCAGGTGTCCGGATACTTTTGATCACATAGTGTATATTCAATACTTTAACTTAATATTTTATGTACACCTCATATACTCTGGTCTTTGCGCCAGTAACTCTAAATCTAGCTGCTTAGGTGCAAGAGTGGGTTAAAGTTGAAATGAATGTATAAACAAATAAAAAATGCAAGTACTATATTGATATGTAGCATCTTTAAGTGACTGTTTTTAGTACAGAAATGTTAAGTCGTAATCACCTAACAACATACGTTTTCAGGTAAGTCACTATATAATGATGGAGGACATCTTGATGCATACCATGAGGTGCACTTCAAAAGCATTTTTTTGTCAGACCAGTATTCGGGCATTCAGTCCATCATCGCCAGTGACGTTTACCGTGATTGTCTGTATCACACGAAATGTCTATCAAGTATAAAATATATAAAAATGATTTTATAAATGATACGCACGTCGTTTGACGTACAGTCCAAAGTACCTGACATTGACAATGGGCTATAAACTTATCATACCAACCAGGCAAACAAATACTTTTGAATTACGGCTCATAGTGTATAAAACGTCCTCTAACCATTACACACAACCTGTAGAACAATCAGCGTCTAAGATTTTCGCTCTACAGTATTACTGCTTCAGCGTATCATCATGTTGTAACTCCAGGCACCCTTGGGGTCCTGTTGCTGCCTATTTGTAGCACTGTAATAACTAGCTCGGAGCACTCAGCAACAATTATTCGAGTGTCTCGAGGGAAAAGTATACCTGTCCTAAAGCGGAAATTTGCGGTGTAACGCAACCTGACACCCTCAGAGAAAGTTTCCGCTAGCAACCGCCGTAGGCAAGGGCGCGTGACGTGCTGTATCCATGGCAACGCACTGCCGCTGTCACCACCTGCTGGGCCGCCTCGGAACGACGCCGCGCGACGCTAGCGCTGCTCCACCGGGGTTCGTGGCCACCGCGTGAAGTCGCGACAGCTGATCCGCGCGCCAAGTACACGCGGCCGAATTTTATCGGCATTCGTTACGGTTTTCGCTCACGTATTTCAGTTTATTTATTTAAATTTTGCCGCGTAAAACTGCACGCTCAGGTACCGGTATCCGGCAGTGCTAAGCGTTGTGGGTGTTTGACACGCCGTGAGTTGGTAAGTCAACAGCTGCTGTTATTAATAAACATTTTCATTTTATAAGCAACAAATGCGGCATCAGGATAATCATAACTGTGTGAATTAAATAGAATTTCGAGATTCTATGAATGTATCGCAAATACATTTACATGGTTGTATAAAAATCCAATCCTCACAGCTCATCTTTTGTTGTTTTCGTTTGAAGTTATGAAAATTCGACATTGCAGTAACAGACATGAAATGTTATGCTTAATTTCTAGAACATAATGATATATTGTCGGTGATACGTCCTTGAGTACGCAGGAAATCAAACATTGTTTTCAATACATTTCCATGTTATGTTCGCTCCACTAAAGTACATGATCTGCATTTCTGTGCTGATGCTTTGGGTCGTCAGGAACAACCACAATCTTTCTCTTGGCGTTGTTTTCGTACGTTCTTAATGGAACTGAGAACTGTAGCGCTATATATGTTATTTGTGTAGTGATTTCTTGTAATCTGTAAGCAGTTTTTATTGAGTTAATTCGTTTCTTTTAATACGTGTAAGAGCGCTGATAACGTCGAAGCCCCCCCCCCCCTCCCACACACACACACACACACACTCACACTCACACTCACACTCACAAAAACACTTCATTGCATTAGCTTGGTGTGCCCATGTTACTTGATGTTGATTACGTCACTGCACAGTTGCAACTATTTCAGAGGACAACAGACCGCTTCAAATAGCAAAACTAATCACAGTATCAAAACTGTTCTAATTATGGATTAATTTTAATCCGTAAAACAAAAGTAATCTCATTTCAAGTATTACTTCAGGTTAGACATAATGAAACAATGACGATTTCTACAACTCTGCAAATATTGCGTTTTGTGCAAAACAGTGTACGTCGTCGGCGAAATACTGATGTATAAATTTTAGACGGTACAATGTTTATGAATTCACGATATATATTATCGATGATAATATTTGTCACTATGAAACGACCTGTATTTGCCTTGGTATTACTGCTTATGAATATATTTTATGACGATGAATTACTCTCAAAAAGACTTTATTTACATTTTGTGGGTGCAGGGACGCCTGGCCGGTCAGCTGAACAGAGTTAACGCTAGTCAGTTTGACGGGTTGATTATAATGTTGCGCTTGCGCATTAGAGTAATGTGTGTATTTAAGTATGCACAACGCAAACGCCGTGTATGTATGATGTGGGGTGGGGGAGGAGCCATCGTACTAATACCAGCCATTCTTTCATAAAACGGGACGAAAATTCATTATTTGTTGGCTCCATATGTGCCGTGATACACCTTATTTTCACAATTCTTGCGAAATATCGGTGAATACTGCAGAACTTGTGCGTAGTCTGCACTGAATAAGGATTTTCTAGAGTAAGCCAGAAGGTTTTAATTACAAAAATGTCGCCTTTCTTTCAATGAATACCATTTCATTTTTCTGAGCACATCTTAAATTTTCCTATGAACCATGTTGATCTTTCACTATCCTCGCAGTATATTAATTTCTTCAAAGTCTTCAGTTATCCTATCTTGTTCAAGACATGAACTATTAGTACATATTCTAGAATAAAGCACAATAATTTTACATTCAATTTGTTAATGGTTCTATTGCACTTCCTCCCAGTTAATGTACAAATGGTCATAAGTACCGGCTGGTTAAAATTGAAGTGTATCTACTCGCAGAGGCCAATGTGGGCTGTAACTGTACAGCAGCGGAACTTGGTAGATATTCTAATGAATTAACGCGGAACCGATTACTGTTGGAAAATGGTAGTTCCAATTTTAAGCACCAGGTACAAATCTGGTGCTGTGCAAGAAAGACGTATAGAAATGTTTCCATATGTAATGGATTAGTAACGGAACGTACGCAGAAAACGTCAAACAAGTGGAGAAGGGCGTAATGTTGATACTATTATTAATAGCCACTTACAAAGTGTCTCTAAGCACTAAGGGACTTAACATCTGAGGTCATCAGTCCCTTAGACTTAGAACTACTTAAATCTAACAAACCTAAAGACATCACACACTTCCATGCCTGAGTCAGGATCCGAACCTGCAACCGTTGCAGCAGCGCGGTTCCCGACTGAAGCGCCTAGAACCTCTCGGTCACAACGGCCGGTTAGCCTTTTACACAGTTCAGTATGAGCACCGGAGACGTCGAGCAGATGATATACAAAGCCAGATTTGCATCTGGTGGCCAATGTTGGAACTAATTTTTTTTCAGCGTAAATCGGTCCCGCATTAACGCATCAGCATATCTACCAAGTTTTGCTGCCATACGATAATGAAGACGATATTGAACCTTCGTGAGCAGCTGCATTTTAATTATAACCACACAGTACCTCTCATTTCGTTTGTTCCCTTCATGTCGTGCCACTTCGTAGCGTTTCCTGTAGGTAGTTGCACGATGCGACAGGCTGTAACAGAGCTTTACCACTAACGCTATCGCTCATACAGTTTACATCCCCCGTGGTTTGGCATTCTGGATGATACAAACTATTGCTAATGGTGTTGTTGCTGGTTAGAATCGAGTAATTCTTTTTCCACTCAAGACGGTTCATGATTTCACCTATGATGCTGACGGTAAGATCAGATTCCAATTGTTGCCTCAACCTCTGCCAGTGTTATACTTTCTGGGACGGTATTTTAAGTCAGTTTTAGTACAAATAAAACAGTTTCTGCGTCAGTCACTTGTTTGTTTTGACACTAATGGTTTCGATGGTTCACACTATCATCCTAAGATGGAGAATTGTTTATTTACATGGCTGGTGTTAGTGAAGAGTACTGATGTCTTTTTCACAGCCGCAGACGAATGGTGAAACTACTCTTGTCTGTTCCTCCCCCGAGTAGTCAACACTTGAACGATTTGTAGATGATATGGTCGCATGACAATGTCCTTGGATGGAATTCGGTTCACTGTCTTCTGTGGAATCCCTGTTTCCAGACTACAACGTCTCGTCTATTTCGATGGACACCGTAGTATGTCCTCCTGCACTATATCAACGTTCACTTCATTATCCCCGTTCTAGGTCACCCCGAATTTCCGAGATAATTGTTTGCTACTGGTCCAGTTGCTACAAACTTCTGGTAAATGCGGTAAATTATTAAACGAGTTTGTGGCCACCTATCTGGAAATCGTTCTGAAAACCTTCGTAGCACTTCTATCGCCGACTGTACAATTTCCATTAAGCCTACAACCACTCTTCTCTTCTCTAATGTGAGTCTGTCAGCATTGGGTACAAACAACCTTGAATAGGAAACGAAAAAAAAAAGAAAAAGATTGTTCACAAAATGTTGACTCAGCCATGGGTACGAACAACCTGGAATAGAAAACTAAACAAAATTAAGATTAACTCACCCATATACAGGGTGAGTCACCTAACATTACCGCTGGATATATTTCGTAAACCACATCAAATACTGACGAATCGATTCCACAGACCGAACGTGAGGAGAGGGGCTAGTGTAATTGGTTAGTACAAACCATAAAAAAATGCACGGAAGTATGTTTTTTAACACAAACCTACCTTTTTTTTAACGGAACCCCGTTCTGTTAGCACATCTGAACATATAAACAAATAAGTAATCAGTGCCGTTTGTTGCATTGTAAAATGTTAATTACATCCGGAGATATTGTAACCTAAAGTTGACGCTTGAGTACCACTCCTCCGCTGTTCGATCGTGTGTATCGGAGAGCACCAAATTACGTAGGGACCCAAAGGGAACGGTGATGGACCTTAGGTACAGAAGAGACTGGAGCAGCACATTACGTCCACATGCTAACACCTTTTTATTGGTCTTTTTCACTGACGCACATGTACATTACCACGAGGGGTGAGGTGCACGTACACACGTGGTTTCCGTTTTCAATTAAGGAGCGGAATAGAGTGTGTCCCGACATGTCAGGCCAATAGATGTTCAACGTGGTGACCATCATTTGCTGCACACAATTGCAATCTCTGGCGTAATGAATGTCGTACACGCCGCAGTACATCTGGTGTAATGTCGCCGCAGGCTGCCACAATACGTTGTTTCATATCCTCTGAGGTTGTAGGCACATCACGGTACACATTCTCCTTTAACGTACACTACAGAAAGAAGTCCAGAGGTGTAAGATCAGAACGGGCTGGCCAATTTATGCGTCCTCCACGTCCTATGAAACGCCCGTCGAACATCCTGTCAAGGGTCAGCCTAGTGTTAATTGCGGAATGTGCCGGTGCACCATCATGCTGATACCACATACGTCGACGCGTTTCCAGTGGGACACACTCTATTCCACTTCGTAATTGAAAACGGAAGCCACGTGTGTACGTTTACCTCACCCCTCATGGTAATGTACATGTGCGTCAGTGAAAAAGACCAATAAAAAGGTGTTAGCATGTGGACGTAATGTGCTGTTCCAGTCTCTTCTGTACCTAAGGTCCATCACCGTTCCCTTTGGATCCCTACGTAATTTGGTGCTCTCCGATACACACGATCGAACAGCGGAGGAGTGGTACTCAAGCGTCAACTTTAGGTTACAATATCTCCGGATGTAATTAACATTTTACAATGCAACAAACGGCACTGATTACTTATTTGTTTATATGTTCAGATGTGCTAACAAAACTAACGGGGTTCCATTTAAAAAATCGTAGGTTTGTGTTAAAAAACGTACTTCCGTACATTTTTTTATGGTTTGTATTAAACAATTACACTAGCCCCTCTCCTCACGTTCGGTCTGTGGAATCGATTCGTCAGTATTTGATGTGTTTTACGAAATATATCCAGCGGTAGCGTTAGGTGACTCACCCTGTATAAGTCTCTCTTAATTACATCGATATGCGGCCTTCATTATCTACAATGGAGGAATCGCTTCTTGTGATCCGTTGACCTCATTTTGGTATTTTGGAGCGCTCACTTTGTTATACACTGAAAATTGAGCAGTTGCCTTTTAGCTGCCCGATGTGAAAACATATTAATTGTAGTCAACAAGGTCTCATCGGTTACAGTTGTTTGCACATCACAGGCCAATTGTCTGAAGTTCCTGTCTACCACAACTCGAATACGGACAACGTCGCGCAGTTTAAGTTTGCTCCTAATGCTTGGGAATATGCTGCATATCCGTCTTGTGGTGCTTCTAGTGTCCCAGTAAGACTGCATTTGATTTAAATTCTAGGCTCGGAAATCTCTTTTATCAGTAAGATGAGTTCCTGCTATGTCGTACACAGTAATACAGCACCGCCTTGTAACGTGCCACGCTATCCATCTGACATATCCCGAATATTAACCCGTAAACCCGACAGGTGTAGTACCGAAAGTGTTGGTGAGCCTCAGAACCCATTCCAACTAAGCTGTTAGCTTTTTATCATGTCATCCGAAGCACGAATACTTGAATGTGATTACAAACAGATCTGTAGTGTAAGCCGAGGTGTAAGTTGGGTTTGAAGATTTTAATTTGATTTGGGGAAATCCGCAAATGTCAATACGATATTTTAATTTTAGATACAGCAGAAGCTGACTTAGTTGGAAGATGAAAATTACTTTCGCCACAAAGCGAAGAGAGTACTGTGAACTATCTGAAAATTTGAACTGAAAATACGAATTGCTATGTTGTCTGCTTTGTCTGTGATGTTACGGCTGGGATGGAAAGTAATAGTTACTTTTGTGTTTGCAATGATCTGAAGTGAGGAAAACGTGTCAGTGTAGGTGTTGGATGTGTATGTCATGTTTATTCCATGGCAGAATCGGCGGTAGACGAACCTTGTTTGTTTGTACATTACGACCTGCCTTGCATACGATCACCCTGCGGGTCCGAGGGTTAGAATTGTCCCAAAGTATTCCTGCCTGTCGTAAAAGGGGACTGAAAGCAGTCTCACACTTTTAGGCACTATGAGTTCGGGTCCCATTCTATGATTTGACCTGCCACTTTAAAAATTCTACAGAAGTGCGGGCCATATGGGGAAGGACGCCTTACGTGGTGCACGAGTTATCCCTAGTGACCTTAGACTCATGTCCTGAATCTCTGGTCAAGGCTTTGCATCTCCGCCGGCGATTCAACTACGTATTTGGCCGAAGACACTTTCCGGAGTATGTCATCTTCTTCAGTCGTCTCCTGTCCTCTTTCATCCCTATGAAAATACTGGATTTTTCTGCGCCCAATATCGAGCACGGTAGCTAGTCCGTTGTGGTGGGGCCGTCATGTACTCATTTGGTGGTAGCCCTCTGACAACACTGGGATCGCACTGCTGATGCCTGAGCTGTAAACTCTCCACGTATCCCAAGGAGTAGATGCCTGTCGTCCAGGGGCATCAGGACTCCAGGCAACTGCCATCATGCCAGTTGGCCTTTGCTGCGGCTGTGTGGCGCCCGTGGAGAGAGCCCTGACCGTAGTGAGTGGTATCAGGGCGGATGACCCGCAATGAAGCGGACTAAGTCATCTTTTGATGGTGACCGTACGACACCAGCAGTCTCTAAGAAGGGCAAGAGCGATTATAATACCGACAGGTATGACCCTCAATCGTTTCCCTCTCTCGATACACCATGGAAGGAATGTAAGGCTACAAAACGGAGAGAGCTATATTCACTTCAGTTCTTAGTCTATAGCAGAACTGGTGGGGACCCCTTTCTACCTACGAAGCCAAAGTTTTTCGTTGAACACTTTGAGGATAAGTTTGGAGAAGTGACAGCGCTGAGGAAGATGCGATACGGCGCAGTCTTGATTCAGACAGCATCCCCAGCCCAATCCCGAGCGTTAAACGCCCGTGGCAAACTGGGTGATATTCCTGTCTCCGTCACCCTCCATAAAAGCCTCAACATGGTGGAGGGGATCATTTTCCATCGCGATTCCTTTTGCAGTCTGACGACGAGCTCCGCCCCAGTTTAGAATGGTGGAGTGTTCATTTCATATGGCGGGATTACAGGGGACCCAAAGACAACAGGGTTGCTACTGGTGCCTTCATCTTGGCCTATGAGGGTGATTCATTGCCTCTAAAGGTCAAGGTGATGATTTTCTACTGTGACGTTAAACCATACGTCCCTCCCCCTGTGCGGTGCTTTAAGTGCTGGAAGTTTGGGCACATGTCTTCCTGCTGCACTTCCAGCGTCACATGCTGAGACTGTGGATGTTCACTACACCTGATAATCCATGTGCGCCACCTCCCACTTGCATAATCTGTGGAGAGCAACATGCTCTCTGCTCGCTAATGTGCCCAGTACTCCAAAAGGAGCGGAAAATCATGGAGTAGAAGACTCTTGACTGGTTGACTTACACAGAGGCTAAACATAAATTTGAAAGATTACACCCCATTTGGTTGACGTCGACATACACTGCAGCTACGTCACCATCGCCAGCCCAAGTGCCAGTGGTTCCTCACTCTGTACCAAGAACAGTGGACCCTCCACGCCACCAGAATACATCTGTCCCTTTGGTGGTAGAGCGCAAATCTTTCTCTGTTGCTCCCAAAGCACCTACTTTGGGAGCAAGGCCCTCCCAAATACAGGACACAGGACACATCGGTCACCTCCCACCTGCCGGAGAAGCAACAGCCTCCTCCGGCTCCTCTCGTGCAGAAAGGTCCCTTAGGGTCCTCTCTCTCCCAAGATCTCCACTAATGCCGTGGGGGACACTCGCCAGTGGCTCAAGGAGCCAAAAACTACTGGATGGTGAGCTTCACGGTCTTTCTCTGTGCCTGAAGCTGCTTTGGAGGAATCTTCCCAGCAAGCCCCTAAAGAGAAGCAAGAGAGCAAGCAAACTAAGAAAAAGTCTGCTAAGAAACAAGTCCCTCTGGTGGCCCCAATACCACCACTCCCTATCAATTCTGCATCTCAAGATGCAGTAGAGATCTTGGCGTCCCCTGCGGACCTGGATCTCACTGATGCGTCATCCACCATAGAAGTGGCTAACAGATATTCAGTCGGTGGCAGCAGGTGACCCTGAGGCATAACCTACCGCCTTGCATGCTTCATGCCTTCCCAGTCTCACAATAACGTCATCCTCCAGTGGAATTGCGTCGGTTTTTTCCACCACCTGGCTGAGCTACAGTAACTCTGAAGCTTTAAACCTGCTTTCTGCTTTGCCCTTCAGGAAACCTGGATCCCGGAAATGTGGACCCCTGCCCTCCACGGCTGTAGGGGATATTACAAGAAAGGTAGTGACTATAACAGAGTGTCAGGTGGAGTTTGTTTCTATGTCCTGAACTCAGTATGAAGTGAGCATCTGCCCCTTCAAACCCCTGTTGAAGCTGTGGCTGTCAGGATAAGGACGACACAGGAAACAACTGTCTGCACTGTGTATCTTCCTCCAGATGGTGCGGTACTCCTGAACGCGTGGCAGCGCTGATTGATCAACTCTATAAACCTTTACTACTTTTGGGAGATTTTAGCGCTTATAAACCCTTGTGGGGTAGCACCGTGCTTACTGGCCAAGGCAGAGATATCGAAACTTTACTCTCTCAGTTCGACCTGTGCCTCTTAAATACTGGGACCGCCACACGTTGCAGTGTGGCTCGTGGTAGTTACTCGGCCACTGATCTATCGATTTGCAGCCCAGGACTTCTCCCATCTATCCATTAGAGAGCACGTGACGACTCGTGTGGTAGTGACCACTTCCCCATCTTCCTGTCACTGCCCCGGCGTCAGGCCGACGGACGCCTGCCCAGATGAGCTTTAAACAAAGCAGACTGGGAAGCCTTCACTTCTGCTGTCACCATTGTATCTCCCCCAGATGTCAACATCGATGTGGTAGTTGTGCAGGTAACTACAACTATCGTTTTTGCGGCGGGGAACGCGATCCCTCGTTCTTTAGTATGCCCCCAGCGAAAGACAGTCCCTTGGTGGTCGTCGGAAGTCACTGAGGCAATTAAGGAGAGTCGGCGAGCTCTACAGCAGCATAAGCTGCACCCTCTCGTGGAGCACCACATAGCCTTAAAACGGCTCCGTGCCCGCGTTCGCCAGCTTATCAAACGACGGAAAAAGGTATGTTGGGAGATATATGTCTCGACCATTGGGTGCCATACGTCACCTTCCCAAGTTTGGGTAAAGATCAAACGAGTTTGTGGGTACCAGACCCCAACAAGTGCTCTCAGTGTTAACATAAATGGCGTGTTATCTACCGGCGCAAACGCGATTGCCGAGCACTTACCTGAGCACTATGCTTGCTCCTCTGTGTCAGGCAATTATCCCCCAGCCTTTCGCACTCTCAAACGGTGGGTGAAGAGAAAGTCCTCTCGTTTACTACACGCCACAGTGAATCCTATAACGCCCCATTTACAGAGTGGGAGCTCCTCAGTGCACTTGCACATTGCCCCAACACAGCTCCTTGGCCAGATCGGATCCACAGTCAGATGATTAAACATCTCTCATCTGACTACAAGCGACATATCATCTTCAACCGGATCTGGTGCGACTGCGTCTTTCCATCGCACTGGCGGAAAAGCACAGACAAACCAGTGCCCAAACCCGCTAAAAACCCGCTTCATGTGGATAGCTATCGGCCCATCAGCTTCACCAACGTTCTTTGTAAGCTGCTGGAACGTATGGTGTGTCGGCGGTTGGGTTGGGTTCTGGAGTCACATGGCCTACTAGCTCCATGTCAGGATGGCGTCCGCCATGATCGCTCTACCACTGTTAATCTGGTGTCCCTCGAATCTGCCATCCGAACAGCTTTTTCCAGACGCGAACACCTGGTTGCCGTCTTTTATGATTTACGAAAAGCTTATGACACTACCTAGCGACATCATATCCTCGCAACTTTATACGAGCGTGGTCTCCGAGGCCCGCTCCCGATTTTATCCAAAATTTCCGGTCGCTTCGCACTTTCCGTGTCCAAGTTGATGCCTCCCATAGTTCTTCCCACATCCTGGAGAATGGGGTCCTGCAGGGCTCTGTATTGAGTCACTCTGTTTTTAGTGGCCATTAACGGTCTAGCAGCAGCTGCAGGGCCGTCTGTCTTACCTTCTCTGTATGCAGACGACTTATGCATTTCGTACTGCTCCATCGGTTCTGGTGTTGCTGAGCGGCGCCTACAGGAAGCAATCCACAAGTCGCAGTCATGGGCTCTAGCCCACGCCTTCCAGTTTGCGGCCGCAAAGTCCTTTGTTATGCACTTCTGTCGGCGTTGTACCGTTCGTCCAGAACCAGAACTTTACCTTAATGACGATTCAATCATTGTAGTGGAGACATATCGATTCTTAGTACCGGTTTTTGACACATGATTGACATGGCTGCCTCACCTTTGTCAGCTTAAGCGGAAGTGCTGGCAGCACCTCAATGCCCTCCGCTGCCTGAGCAACACCAACTGAGGTGCAGATCGCTCTATGCTGGTGCAGCTCTACAGAGCCGTTGTTCAATCCTGCCTTGACTATGGGAGTCTGGTTTACGGTTCGGCGGCGTCCTCAGCGTTGCGTGTACTGGACCCAGTGAACCACTGTGGCGTTCGACTAGCGACGGGAACTTTTTCGACGAGTCTGGTGACCAGTGTCCTGGCGGAGACTGGGGTCCCTCCACTGCAGGTCAGGCGTGCGCAACTGCTCGCCAGTTACGTTGCCCATGTTCGTAGTTCTCCTGCGCATCCGAATTACCGTCTCCTTTTCCCACCCACGGCGGTTCATCTCCCGCATTAGCGGCCCATGTCACAGCTTACAATTGCAGTTCGCGTCCGATCCCTTCTCTCTGAACTGTAGTTCTTGCCTTTACCACCTATATTTGAGGTAAATTCACGTAAACCTCCATGGTGTACACCTACCTCGTGGCTTCGCCTCGACCTTTCACATGGCCCAAAGGACTCAGTTAACCCCGCGGCTCCCCGCTATCATTTCCCTCGATCTTTTACATGTACCAAGCCCATGAAGTGAGTTACACCGACTGCTCAATGGCTGATGGTCACGTCGGTTTCGCGTATGTACATGGAGGACATATTGAACAGCATTCCTTGCCTGATGGCTGCAGTGTTTTCGTTGCAGAGCTGATGGCTGTATCTTGTGCTCTTGAGCACATCCGTTCATGCCCTGGGGAGTCGTTTCTTCCGTGTACTGACTCCTTCAGCAGCCTAAAAGTCATCGACCAGTGCTACCCCAGTTATCCTTTGGTTGCGACCGTCCAGGGGTCCATCTATGCCCTGGAACGGTCTGGTCGTTCAGTTGTGTTTGTGTGGACCCCAGGACACGTCGGAATCCCAGGCAACGAACTTGCTGACAGGCTGGCCAAACGGGCTACACGGAAACCGATTATGGAGATCGGCATTCCAATAACTGACCTGCGTTCATTTTTAGGGCGCGAGGTTTTCGGTTTTGGGAGACGGTATGGCATAGTCTCAGTACGCACAACAAACTGCGTGCCGTTAATGAGACTAGGAATGTGTGGCAGTCCTCCATGCGGGCCTCACGCAGGGTCTCTGTGGTTCTCTGCCGGCTCCGCATTGGCCACGCTTGGGTGGTCCACGGCTACCTCCTGCGCCTTGAAGATCCGCCTCAGTGTCGATGCGGTGCCCGGTTGAAAGTGGCCCATATTCTGGTGCACTGTCCCACTTTGACTGCCCTGCGACGAAATCTTCAGTTACTGGACTCGTTGCCACTAATTTTATCTGACAACTTCTCACTGGCTGATTTAGTTTTACGTTTTATTCGTGTGCGTGGGTTTTATGATTTGATCTAAGTTTTAGTGCATGTCCTTTGTTACTCTGTGTCCTCCACCTAGTGCTTTTAGAATGGAGGTTTTAATATGTTGCAGAGTTACTGGCTTCTCCTTTTTTCTCATAGTCAGCCAGCCATGGTAATCTGTTTCGTCGTTTTAATTTCTTCTATCTTTATGTTACGTTTCTGTGGTTTTCGTCTCCCCTTTTGTCCATTTAAGTGTTCGTTGCCCTTCCGTCGTTCTTGTGGTTTTTCCTTTCGCTCCGTTTTGTATTGTCAGTCCCGCTTGTTTTATTCTCACCTTTGTGGCATTGTTTTATTCGGTACAAGGGACAGATGACCTAGGAGTTTGCTCTCTTCACATCTCGTACGCAGCCAATTTTGAGGGCGCATTGAGTTGTGCATCCAGGAACACCTCACTGAAATGAACATTCCGGCACCAGAACATCAATCAGAACACAGACAATTATGGGGAGCATATTGCATCCATTGTTAAAACATTGAATGTTTCTAGCTTTCTAACTGAAATGGTTAAAAATTAGTTTCGGATTGATGTGCAAGCAATCGATTTAAATACATCAGCTACGTAACAGAACAAATAAGTTCTTTTAAAAAATTGTAACTCGTTGCTGTAACTCTCTGGAAATTAAGTAAATAAATTATGTACGTAGCTTTGCAAAAAAAAAAAAACAATGTTTGTTACACTTATCTGAATAAATTTTCTTTCCATTTACTATGTTGCAAGTTGCAGAGAAAAAGCCTTAAATATAACATCTGTGTAACCTCTCGTTGACAGTCAGGACATATCTCCGACGAGAGAGATATTCCGTAGCAGTTGCATGTAAGTTACACCTATCTTACAGAATAAAGTGTTTGAGCGAAAGTGGGTTTTACTGGCCAATGACAGGAAGTTGACAATAAACAGGAGAATAAGGAGAATCACGAAACATGGGCCGAGCATAACCAACATTTTCAAATCAACCACATTCGAGTTAATTCCTTGGCAATGAGGACTCTCTCCATCGATCAGGCAAGGAATTCAAAGATAACGAAACAAATCCTCTTAAATCAACATTTTAGCAGTCACAGATGGTCTTCCGTCATAAGCAAGGCGTGGCAATCTATAAGAGGACCGTGCTTACTCGTCACACCGATTTCGTCCAGATTTAGTCTACGCAAAGGTCTTGGCAAGAAATAAGTGACAGAAGTGGGTTTAGAAAAAATAGCACTTTTCGCAAGGGTCGGGTGAGGTATGAGACGCTTCTGCTAGCGTAGTTTCCAGGCATCGGTTGGCGCAGCGGAAGAGTACAGAGCGGTAATCTGCAAGTCGTGGGGTCGAGTCCCTACGCTGGAACGTTTCTTTCATGTCCTGTTTTTTCGTTAATTTCACTGCAAATAAACATTGCGTTTATGAACACTCTCATAAAGGCTTGGAAAGGAAAGGCAAAGGAAAAATTGGCGTTGCAAATAAATTTCCCAGAAACTATTGTACTTACAGCATTCACGAGGATTCTGCAAATAACTTTCCAGCGAGGGATTGTATAACGTATCCCGTTACTTCCATATTGATCTTCGTGCAGCCCTCTGGAACTAATAACCCTACGATATCTATTGTTGTAGGCGGGTAAAGGATTTGATCAAAAAGCTAAGAAAAATGCTCTTGTCTCACCGAGAGACAAAAAGAAATCACATTTCCTGAAGACTACTTCAAAATACATTTCATTGTACATCGCCAGATGTCATCGCCTATATGTGGCGATACGTTACGCGTGGTTCACCGGCAAACGGTGCAATGAAAGAGAACCTTTAATGATGTAAACTGCCTGTCATTTTCTGTACACACTTTCAAACAACCATGTAAGAGCAGAAATGCGGCGTTTGTAACGTGTGCAAGATGCCGAGAAAACTGCCACTTCCTAAGCTTTTACGATGAATATCACTCCAGCATGTGTAATTCATATCTATAAAATAATAAAGGTATGTAATTTTACACACGAAGTTCTCGTGTACGCCTAGAAATTCTTTCCTCAATATTTATTTGCAACCCTAAATTTTCCTTTGCCTTTGCTTTTCATACTTTTTATGGAAATATTACTAAATACATGTAATGAGCATCATTTCGGTTTATTTTTAGTGTGAGTAAAGAAACAATTGAAAATAACAGGTTTCCAAATAAGGACTCGACGTCACGACCTGCAGATCACGATTTTCTAGTGTTTCCGTTGCGCCAACCGATTCCCGGTACATGCCTTAACAGAAATAGCACATACCTCTCCAGACAAGTGCGAAAAATATCATTTTTCTAAGCGCTTGATCATCTGCAGATCTTACTTCTGGCACTTTCATTTCTGGCGAAGGCCTGCATGTACCACAAATTTGAAGAAAATCGGTGTGACGAGTTAGTAAGGTCTACTACTCGATGTTACTGAGACATCGTTTTGAGTTTCTTTTATAGCGCTGAATTTTCACACGCATATAGAAAAAGAACATACAGAAAGTTGTCATCAGATTAGTGTCACTGCATAGCTTTAGGGTAATAAAAGATCAGTGAAGTGTAACAACTTCACAGCAGAACCGACATGTAAGCCTAACAGGGTATGAAAGACTTCGGTTTCCGTGACATTGCTAAGATACCGCAAAGTTTCGACGAGTGTCATACTCTCCTCCAGTACACAAAGCTTAAGACAGTTTAGTCATTGACTAACCGTTTCCGCGGAAGATAATCATAACTGCTAGCCTCGATCACATTAACCGGGATAGTGAACTATTTCGTGAATGAGTTACGTTTCCTTAGGATTCTTCCTATAAATGTCTGACATCTAACTGCACAGTTGCTAATTTTAGCAATAATTCCAGCTCAGATAGCTCCGGACAGAGTCTATATGGTTTTAAATAACTTGAAGATCGCTGACCAGCTGCTGGAATCAAGGGTGGAGGGTATTTTTATCTATTTTTGCACACATTAGTTACCTACTTTTAGCATCAGATGCTGGTATTTGTCGAATAATTCATCAAGACTTTTGGCGTTTTTCAAAAATTTCCTCACGCGCCTGTATGCAATCCTATAATCCACGTGCAACAGTAGGAAGAAAAACCCGTTGTCTCCTAATTCATTCATATATACCGTTAACAAAACGTATTTTATTCGCGCAGAATTACCGAATGGTAATTTCGCTTATGTGTCACCCAGCTGTTGGATAAGAACCAGTTCTTCGAAGATCACTACACAACGTGCGTCGCCTGTTCCCTACTTCCTACGAGCTGGTACTAAATTGTTAATTAGTATTGACTGACTTCTTATTTGGTAGATTCATGTACACTGATCCTGTATTTCGGTCAGAGATCTCCAGCAGTAAAGACCTGTGTAGTCGACACTATAAGACAATTCTACCAGGCATTCTTCCTTTTCTTATACGGAGTTTACTAGTAACTGGGCATCATCGATCAAAGATATGACAATTACTTTCATTTAATTTGCATTTCAGGTGCTTTGCTTATCGCCACAGAAGGTAATTATGAGCTATCGAGCAATACCCTACGGGGGAAAAGTCGTGGACACACCTGCTAATGTCGTGTGTGTATTCGTAATTCAACTGACTGTACACTGAGTTCCTCAGATGGAAACAGGGAACGAGCTCGACATTTTCTCCAGAAAGAGTGAAAAACCACCAACAAAAACTGTGTCGCAACTGAGTCAAACGGCAAATTGTTTACTCTGGTACATGCATTCTGTCTTGGCCCGCCTCTCAATCTAGCGACACATCCCATGAAAGCAAACGAGGGTGTCAGAGGAAAACGCCTGAACTGCTCTTTCCATTGTAACTGCAGGTCTTACATCGGCATTAATAATCAATAACAGAGGAAAATGGCGTATTCTTTTGGTTTTCAGTGTTCTGAATCCTCGTAAAGCAAGGGATGAGCATTCGCTCAGAATAAACTGTCCTGCAAGGAAACCTCTGAAGTATGTAGAGAAGAAGATATTGTGCATGAATCTCGTGGATCCGAAAAAAAAAAAATTCTGTTGTCGCTGCTACATTTAAAAGTTGACCTACTGAAACAGTTTCATTAGACGTACTCAAAGATAGAGAATATTTCAAGTATTTATCCTAGACGTTCACCACCTATCATAAACGAAATCGAAAACGTTTATCTTGGACCTGATATCCGAGAAATGTTAATCAATTTCAATTTTGAATCAAATTCGACTGTGAGTGGGTGTCATTCAGAGAGTTTATTACTACATTCTTAGGCAGCAAAAAGGGACCCACATTATATAATTATTGTACTGAACATACTGGACAAATTAAAGGCGTTAGGCCGTTTAATGGGACTCGAGAAGCGCTTTTTGAATAAATACCTTATTTCTTCCCCAAAAATTTGGATGAAGTCTGTGGTTGTGGAAAGAAGTGAGCGGTTTCGATACGATATCAGAGTGATGGAAAGACGGTATTAGCACTACTTGAATACCAATGTGATGAGAGGCTACTGGTGGCCAATTCACTGAGAAGTACAAGTGGCAGTTAATCGGAGAGAAAGTTGAAACAGATACTTTAAGAAGAAGAGAGACAGAAAATATAAGCCAATGAACCAAAAATTGCTCAAAAGGAGAGACGGAAGGCAAGTGGGCTTCAAAAATTCGATTTTTAGATTTTAGCATATTTGAAATGCCTGGTCTTTCCAGCGTGAAACAGTTTTTGTTTTATATAAATACGACAATTTTTTCATGAGGTATGATGGTTTTCCTGACACACGGTCTTTGCCCGAATGATCCTGACACTTAGTGCAAGTACAGGAGAAGTGCCAGACATGACCACAAACATTCTTTACCTGCATCAGTAATGAATGAAATTAAACCCATATTTAGAGACCTTTCTAAATAAACCTTGATGAAGAAATGTCTTCATGGGAAAACCCAAAAACTTAAATGAATGTGTGAATTTTGTCATTTGGAACCGGTTACCGAAAACTGTATTTGTTCATCCTACAACCCTCAAATTTGACGTTTATGACACTATTTTATGGTTCTATGAAGGTGTAATTAGAGAACTGGAAGTTTTGGAATTATTGGGCATAAAATATAGTGAAAATACTGAAAAATCCGTGGTGCAAATAGATAGAGAGAGAATCCGGAAAGCAGATATTGCTAATTTAAAATGCACGAAAGAAGCCAGACAGAAAAGAAGAGGGTCCAAGAGAAGAAAAGAAGATAAGTATTATTCAGATGATGCTCAGTATGGTCCACGAAAATACTAGTGGTAAGTAATTCTCATCAATAAATATACTAGAATTGCGATATTAAACTTTAATTGGATTTTTATCAAAACAATTTTTTTTTTACTTTTAGGTACCATTATTTGATAAAATAATGGAGTTAGAGACATGAAATTTGTTCAATTTGTACTGCAGATGATAAGAAGTTATTACAAGTAAATTGACAACCACCAAACAATCGGAAACTGTTTTATAATAATTAATGTACAAAATGTAATTAATGTACAAAAACGTTAAATTCCATACTCAGGAGGACGTCGTTATCAGGAGAAAGAAAACTGGCGTTCTACGGATCAGAGCGTGGAATGTCAGATCCCTTAATCGGGCAGGTAGGTTAGAAAATGGGAATTAGTGAAGTTCGGTGGCAGGAGGAACAAGACTTTTGGTCAGGTGAATACAGGGTTCTAAATACAAAATAAAATAGGGGTAATGCAGGAGTAGGTTTAATAATGAATAAAAAAATAGGAGTGCGGGTAAGCTACTACAAACAGCATAGTGAACGCATTATTGTGGCCAAGATAGACACGAAGCCCATGCCTACTACAGTAGCACAAGTTTATATGCCAACTAGCTCTGCAGATGACGAAGAAATTAAAGAAATGTATGATTAGGTAAAAGAAATTATTCAGGTAGTGAACGGAGACGAAAATTTAATAGCCATGGGTGACTGGAATTCGAGAGTAGGAAAAGGGAGAGAAGGAAACATAGTAGGTGAATATTTATTTATTTATTTATTTATTGATTTATTAAACCTGGCAAGATTAGGGCCATCAGGCCCTCTCTTACATCTAACCAGGCATTCTACTTATTTTACATTCATATGTTTTAGTAGACATGTTAAACTACATCTACTACAAAAAGTGAAATAAACAATTTGAAAGGTACACCTGGAAAAATACATACATATAGAGTTTATATTCTTAGGTCACAAGTACTGTTATAATTAGACATTATTGAAGAGACAGATTTTAGATAGGAGTGCTGGCAGCGGGGAGTATGAGGGAGAATCATGGTGAAGGGAGGAGAAGAATAGAGACACGATGAAACATAATTAAGGAAATATAAAGGAAAAGAAGATTGCGTGGCTAATAGAGATAGATGAAGAGGAAGGCATCTCAGGAGCAAGATAGGAGACGCTAGCTTTGCTATTTGACAGATGAGGGGATTGTCCTTGTACATTAATTTTGTGGAGAACTTTGTGAGGATGATAGTAGGAAATGCTTCAACGTCTTCTTAAAAGCAGCAGGAGATCGAATTTTGCGCAAGGTAAGGGGCAGTTTGTTCCAGAGGCGGACAGCGGCAACTGAGAAGGAGTTTGCAAAAGTTTTTGTTTTGTGAGTGGGCACATTTAGGATACCAAATAAGAGTGACCTCGTGTTTCGATTATGATGACATGACAGGTTTTTAATCTCTGAAGCAAGGTACTGAGGTGCTTGCGCGACGAGGAGTCGGTGGAGTAGACATAGAGTGTGGTAGTCACGCAATTTGTCCGGCCGCAGCCACCCTAGCTCGGAGTATGAAGCACTAACATGATCATATCGGCGAATGTTGCAGGTGTAACGCACACAGGCATTCATGGTTAGCTCTAGCCGTCTTTTGTTTTCACTACTCATGCCTTGTTGAATCACATCACAATAGTGGAGGTTCGGTAGAACGAGTGCTTGCACGAGCTGGCGTTTCAAGTCCTGTGGAAATATGTTCCGAAACTTTTTGAGAGCATAGAGACAAGCAGACGTCTTTCGGCACACTGCGACTGTATTCTCCGCCC
Source organism: Schistocerca serialis cubense (assembly GCF_023864345.2). Classification (NCBI taxonomy): domain Eukaryota; kingdom Metazoa; phylum Arthropoda; class Insecta; order Orthoptera; family Acrididae; genus Schistocerca; species Schistocerca serialis. The sequence goes on from NC_064639.1 coordinate 353,763,887, forward strand.
AGTTGAGATGCTCATCCAAAGTTACACGCAAGTTCTTCACTGTTTTCTGATATGCTATTGGAGTACCGTCGAGCAGAACAGGAGGTAGCCGTTCGCGGAAATCTGAACTTATTAATTTCTGATGGGCTATTAAGATTACTTGCGTCTCTTCTGCATTTAGTTTAAGCCCCAGGTTTTTCGCCCATCTCACTACTGAAGACAGATCATCATTCATCTGAGCGATTGCAGTGTTTACATCTTCAGGTCTGACGCTTAGGTAGAGCTGGAGGTCGTCGGCATAGAAATGATATTTACAGGAGGACAGAACCGACGAAATATCGTTGACATATAAAGAAAACAAAAGTGGTCCTAAGACTGATCTTTGTGGCACTCCCGAGGAAACATGTTTCCAGGAAGATTTTTCATTTACGCAGACAACACATTGCTGTCTGTCTTTTAAGTAGCTTTCAAACCATCTCATTGCACTATCAGAGAAATTAAGCTGTTGCATTTTTCTGAGCAATATGTCAAAGTTAACAGTGTCAAAAGCTTTGCTGAAGTCCAGTAGCGTCAATATTGTTGCCTTTCGATTGTCGATGGCATATTTCAGGTCATCAGTTACTTTAATTAGAGCAGTGTTTGTGCTGTGATGTTTACAGAAACCGGATTGAAATTTGTCATATAGGCTGAATTCATGCAAGTGTTCAGTGATTTGGTCATGAACAATATATTCAAGTGCTTTGGAAACAGCAGGCAGTATGCTAATTGGTCGGTAATCACTAGGCAGTTGCGGGTTATCGATCTTAGGGATGGGTCGAATTAGGCTTCTTTTCCATGCAGTGGGATATATTCCGTTCACGAGGGAAAAATTAAATATGTCAGTTAAGACAGGTACTAAGATATCGGCAACATTCTTAATCATGGTTATACCGATACTGTCGTTGCCTATTGCATCAGAAGAGATTCTCATTATTGCTTTTCTTGCCGTATTTGTTGTTACATATTTTGGATGGAAGGTATCGTTGTTAGTTATCCTGTTTGGGGATTCTTGTGGACGGTAATTATCAGCTGTGCTGGTATTCAGAGGTGCAGAGAAGAATTCATTTAATTTGTTAGCTGACACATGAAAATTAGTTTCCGATTTTGCCTTTCCGACCCCCAAGCTACGGAGATTCTTCCATAGAGTCGTGGGTGTCAGATCGCTGCATATAAGGGAGCGAGCGTGCCTGATTTTAGCATTGCGAATGCATTGTTTCACTCTGTTCCGTAGCTTTCTATATTCTTCGAAACGCTCGGGTTTCGGATCTGCCTTGAAACGCCTGTGGGCAGCATCCCTATTAGTCATCATTTGACGTAATTCAGCTGTCAGCCATGGAGCAGGAGATTTTCTTACACGGATTGTGCGCACAGGTGCATGTTTGTCATAGAGGGCAGTGAGTTTATCACCAAGTTCATTAATTTTGCCGTCGATTGTGGGTTTTCTGATTATTTGATGCCATGAGATTTCTGAGCAATCGGCTGTTAGAGCGTCAAGGTCAATACGTTTCATGTTCCTACAAGTTTTGTAACGCGATTTGATCCTTGGGGGCTGCACAGAGTAGGCCAGGAATATTACATCATGTGCTGAGAGGCCAGGGGCCGATGTTTGACCAACATCTCTTACTTTGTCAGTCTGTTTCGTTGCGATTACGTCTATAAGAGTATGACTGTGCGCCTTATGGTGTGTAGGTTGTAATGGAAGAATGTTCATGCTATTGCAACTAAACAGTCTTCTTAGGTTTATTGCGGAGGGAGTGTGTCTTAGCAGGTCTATGTTCAAGTCACCCATTACGATGACATGTTCGTATTGACACTGAAGTGAATGTAATTCCGACTGGAAGGAACTCATTGAGCTTATTTTTGGCGGCTTGTACACGACGCCAGTCAAGAATTTCCGACTTTGTATATTTATTTCAATGAACATGAATTCAGCCTCTTTTTATTCAGCAGGATTTGACGTACATAAGACTTTCGCTTTGAGATCTGTTCGTATATACGCGCCGACCCCGCCACCTCGCTTTTTTGATCTGTCTGCCCTAAGAAATGTGTATCCTGGGAGATGAAAAGATGCAGAGGATATGTGTTGTTAGGCACTACCTGCCGCGAGGGGCACTGGCCGCTGCTTCCGCCAAGTGACATAACACAGGGGTGTCAGAGATTTTGCACGCCCTGTTTGTGACACCGCGAGTGCCGAAAGAAAGGCGCCTGCTAAAGATTTCCTGAGGTTGCGGGAGTATAGAAAATGGATTAGTGGTATTGTGTGCAAGGAGAATATGACCAAAATAGTGACGGCTGTGTGTCACTGTGTATCCTCTGTTATACGAGGAGAAATGTAATTAGCGTATTTGAAACAGCTTAGGGTGGAAATAAGGGAGAAGGGAGTGATTTAAGAGGCCGATGCTGCCAGCAGAGAGAAGTAAGCTTAGTAATTAATAGATTATCGTGGGAAGCTAGAATTAGATTGAAATTTGCTAAAGTGATACTGATAGTGATTTTTGTTATGAACAATTTAAACCGAAGAGATGGGTGATTAATGAACTAAAGGATAGACTAATAATTGCAATAGAACTATTTCAGAATGGAAGAGAATAAACTGAGAAAATGAAAAAAAGTATTAGCAGTAACTAAAATTAAGTAATGGTTAGAGCTACAGACACAAAAAAATAGTGAAAAGTTAATACAGTTACAAAAACAATTAGTTGAAGGTACAAATATGGGTATAATTAAAAAATTAATAAAATTGCAAGACTATATCTGAGTATTGGGGCTGTTACAATTGCAAATGGTGTTAAGTTTGCACTTTTGGCTCGAGTAGCTGCACTTAATACTATTCAGTTCTGTCATGTTTGTGGTTCAAATGGTTCAAATGGCTCTGAGCACTATGGGACTCAACTGCTGTGGTCATAAGTCCCCTAGAACTTAGAACTACTTAAACCTAACTAACCTAAGGACAGCACACAACACTCAGCCATCACGAGGCAGAGAAAATCCCTGACCCCGCCGGGAATCGAACCCGGGAACCCGGGCGTGGGAAGCGAGAACGCTACCGCACGACCACGAGATGCGGGCTGTCATGTTTGTGACTGTCTTCTTTCCAGCTGCTGTCTTAATGATTACTCTGCCATATTGAGTCCACACATACTGAAGACCGAAATGGGATATGGCACTGTTTAAAATCTTTAGCCGTTCGTGTGTCAGATCTTCCCTTATTGTAAGCCCTGTCCTTGCTAACTTCTTCTTCTGGGTAAAGATCTCTGCCCTTTTTCGGTACGAGAGAAATTTAATTATTATTGGACGAGGTTTGGTGGCACCTGGTAATTTTCGTCCCACCCGATGGCTGCTGTCAATGTCTGCCTTGGTCACTTCAACGCCTAATTTTTCACGCGCAACCTGTATAAGCAGGTTGTCCGTGTCTTCTTCCTTATTTTCTACTACTCCAAACAGTCGTAGACTATTTCGCCTTTGGTACTGTTCTAGTTCGTCAGTTGCGGCAGATAGTTTGACTTCCAACTCTCGTGCCTTTTTCTCGTATTCATACACAGACTTTTTTAGTGCTGTAATTTCGGCAGTATTGGCCTCAACAGTTTCACGCATTTTGGCCAATACTGCTGCCGTTACAGTATCTGATATAGTGCCTGCTATCAGATCGAGATTGTTTTTATCGCGAACCGCAGCGTTTACCTCAGAGCGGACCAGCTCCGCTATACCGGGAGCCGCGGCCGCACCTTCCGCCAAGAGCGGGCCCGCCGCACCTGCTGCTTCCCCGCTGCTGGACGCGCTGCTGTTCACTCTTCTGTTTACCATTTTCTCGAAGATATTGGCGGAGCACAGAAAAAAATAGCACTACTGCACAGAACACTGTTGTTTTCACGATTTCCACTTGTACTAGACAACACCACCTGCGAGAACACCTTCGAATTCAACTAAATTTCGCGAGCCGAACTTAACACGTGTTACACTGCAGCCGCCATGACACAATATGGATTGGAGGTAAGAAATGAAAGAGGAAGGCGTCTGGTAGAATTTTGCACAGAGCATAACTTAATCATAGCTAACACTTGGTTCAAGAATCATGAAAGGAGGTTGTATACAAGGAAGAAGCCTGGAGATACTAAAAGGTATCAAATAGACTATATAATGGTAAGACAGAGATTTAGGAACCAGGTTTTAAATTGTAAGACATTTCCACGGGCAGATGTGGACTCTGACCACAATCTGTTGGTTATGAACTGTAGATTAAAACTGAAGAAACTGCAAAAAGGTGGGAATTTAAGGAGATGGGACCTTGATAAACTGACTAAACCACAGGTTGTAGAGTATTTCAGGGAGAGCATAAGGGAACAATTGACAGGAATGGGGGAAAGAAATACAGTAAAAGAAGAATGGGTAGCTCTGAGGGATGAAGTAGTGAAGGCAGCAGACGATCAAGTAGGTAAAAAGACGAGAGCTGCTAGAAATCCTTGGGTAACAGAAGAAATATTGAATTTAATTGATGAAAGGAGAAAATAGAAAAATGCAGTAAATGAAGCAGGCAAGAAGGAATACAAACGTCTCAAAAATGAGATCGACAGGAAGTGCAAAACTGCTAAGCAGGGATGGCTAGAGGACAAATGTAAGGATGCAGAGGCTTATCTCACTAGGGGTAAGATAGATACTGCCTACAGCAAAATTAAAGAGACCTTTGGAGAAAAGAGAGCCACTTCTATGAATATCAAGAGCTCAGATGGAAACCCAGTTCTAAGCAAAGCAGTGAAAGCAGAAAGCTGGAAGGAGTTTATAGAGGGTCTATACAAGGGCGATGTACTTGAGGACAATATGATGGAAATGGGAGAGGATGTAGATGAAGATGAAATGGGAGATACGATACTGCGTGAAGAGGTTGACAGAGCACTGAAAGACCTGAGTCGAAACAAGGCCCCCGGAGTAGACAACATTCCATTGGAACTACTGACGGCCTTGGGAGAGCCAGTCATGTCAAAACTCTACCATCTAGTGAGTAGGATGTATGAGACAGGCGAAATACCCTCAGACTTCACGAAGAATATAATAATTCCAATCACAAAGAAAGCAGGTGTTGACAGATATGAAAATTACCGAACTATCAGTTTAATAAGTCACAGCTGCAAAATACTAACGCGAATTCTTTATAGAAGAATGGAAAAACTGGTAGAAGTCGACCTCGGGGAAGATCAGTTTGGATTCCTTAGAAATGTTGGAACATGTGTGGCAATACTGACCTTACACCTTACCTTAGAAGAAAGATTAAGGAAAGGCAAACGTACGTTTCTAGCATTTGTAGACTTAGAGAAAACTTTTGACAATGTTGACTGGAATACTCTCTTTCAAATTCTGAAGGAGGCAGGAGTAAAATACAGGGAGCGAACGATATTTACAAATTGTACAGAAACCAGATGGCAGTTATAAGAGTCGAGGGGCATGAAAGCGAAGCGGTGGTTGAGAAGGGAGTGAGACGGGATTGCAGCCTGTCCCCGATGTTATTCAATCTGTATATTGAGCAAGCAGTAAAGAAATCAAAAGAAACATTCGGAGTAGGTATTAAAATCCATGGAGAAGTAATAAAAACTTTGAGGGTCGCTGATGACATTGTAGTTCTGTCAGAGACAGCAAAGGACTTGGAAGAGCAGTTGAACGGAATGGACAGTGTCTTGAAAGGAGGATACAAGATGAACATCAACAAAAGCAAAACGAGGATAATGGAATGTAGTCGAATTAAGTCGGGTGATGCTGAGGGAATTAGATTAGGAAATGAGACACTTGAAGTAGTAAAGGAGTTTTGCTATTTGGGGAGCAAAATAACTGATGATGACCGAAGTATAGAGGGTATAAATTGTAGACTGGCAATGGCAAGGAAAGTGTTCCTGAAGAAGATAAATTTGTCAACATCGAGTATAGATTTAAGTGTCAGGAAGTTGTTTCTGAAAGTATTTGTATGCAGCGTAGCCATGTATGGAAGTGAAACATGGGCGATAAATAGTTGGACAAGAAGAGAATAGAAGCTTTCGAAATGTGGTGCTACAGAAGAACGCTGAAGATTAGAGGGGTAGATCACGTAATTAATGAGGAGGTATTGAATAGAATTGTGGAGGAATTTGTGGCACAACTTGACAAGAAGAAGGGACTGGTTGGTAGGACATGTTCTGAGGCATCAAGGGATCACAAATTTAGCTTTGGCGGGCAGCGTGGAGGGTAAAAATCGTAGAGGGAGATCAAGAGATGAATACACTAAGCAGATTCAGAAGAATGTAGGTTGCAGTAAGTAATGGGAGATGAAGAAGCTTGCACAGTATAGAGTAGTATGGAGAGCTGCATCAAATCAGTCTCAGGACTGAAGACAACAACAACAACAGTAAAAGAATAAAACTTTTTTTCGTCCAGACCTTAAGAGGTATTACGTTTATTTTACTTGTAAACTAGGCATATATATATATGCTGTAAAAATTTCATTGTTTTATCACTTACAGTTCTTTTGAGGACTTACTTATTCAAAGGGTAAAATAGCATTGGCAGAATAGGGATAAAAATTGCCTTCCGTCTCCCCTTAAAGAAAAGTGAGTTTTATGTATACACTGACGAAATATTACAACTTTTCATTCCAGTTACACATATTGTGCTGATTACCTGGTTTATAGCGAGGTCACTTCAGGACAAGGCTGCAGGTGATAAAAAACTTGAGTTAAGATATGAATTCAGTGCCCAAAAAGCAAATAACGTAGTAACCCTACGTAACCACCACCTTCGGAATGCGATACCAGAGCATTTCTTCGTGGTGTGGGTTCCGCAAGTCCTTGGCGGTCTCCTGGACGTATGTGACTCCAGTGTCTACCCACAGGTCACACAGTTGCTGTAAATTAGGGGCCGATGTTTTGCCGGAGAGGAACTGGCGGCCGAAAGCGTCCCAAATATGTTCCATCGCCTTCAGATCAGGCGAATCTGGTGGCTTACAAATCAACACGAACTCACTATCTTGTCCCTCAAACGACTGCGGACGATTCGTGCCTTGTGAAAAGGACAGTTACCTTACTGGAAAGTGCCAACAGACATCAAACATGAAGGGATGAGAGGGAGGTGGGGTCTGCAGTTGTGATCACGTTACCCACAGCTTGTCATGGTGCCTTCTATTACTATCGCAGATCCCAAGGAAGTCCTAGTCAGTATCCCCCGTAACATAATACTGATTCTATTGCCTGTGATCTTGGCGCGGTGCATGCTTTCAGCAGCCATTCGCCTGGATGATGGTGTGCTGTTGTCCGCAGTCAGACGCTGTCAGTCATCAACCTATCAGGCCCCTGCGTAGACACACACTCGAATTTTCCTTTACACCATCAGAGCTGGAAAGTTATTTTATGTCCGATCGCAGTGCTGCTCACTCAGTGTCTATGTAATCACCCCAGTCTCTATATGATCAGAGACCACTTGTAGTAGACGCTAACTACGGCAGTACCGTCTTAGCACAGATGCGGCTGCGTGCGAAGAGAATAGTTATTCTGAACATTTTATCGGTTGAAGACTATTATACTCTGGTGTGAAACTGCCATCCTGCAATGAACAAAGTGCTAATGATGTAACTGTCAGTGACAGCATTAAATACAAGTCATTTATATAGGCACTAATCGTTTCGAAGCTTAAGTATTTGGCATATTCAAGTTTTAACAGTTTACTAATAATGTGTGTGTTTGTTGTGGTATTCGCTCGACCTCCTCCTGAAGTACTCATTTGTTGCTACAACACATCACTGATGGTTTATGCGCAAACGACCATCGGCCTGGTGTAACAAGACTCGTGATTCATCCGACCACGTGACACACCTCCAAATCTCGAAGATGCCGTGCCCACCACAGCAGTTTGCAATTCATGATGTCTTTGGGACATCATGGAGACGTGCAGAGGTCGCCTGCTGCGAAACCTCCCCGACAATGATGTGCGCTGAATGGCGTGCTTCGAATCGCTTGTATTTGTATCAGCGTTGTATTCTGTCGTCAGAACTACGAAAGATCGTCATCTGTCCATTCTCACAGAATGGTCAAGCGCCCGCCCCCGATGTTCTTAGATGAGGCATTGGACGTTATACACATGTCTCGTAGTTGCACCGTCCGTCAACCACTGTCCATAAGTGCTGTCAAGAGTAGAAAGCGAACAGCCGCCCAGCTTCTCTGTCTCCGAGATTCTGTTCGCAGAGGCCATTGTAAAAGTCGCTGATGTGAGTGGATTTCCTCATTTTCGGCCCGTATCGTCACTAAAATGAGCCCCATTAATTCCTGCTCGGCTTATAAACGTTCCTTACTTCTTCAGAACTTATTTGAATATACCAGATGATGAAAAAAATTGTGATTAGTATGAAGTAGAGAGAGAGAGAGAGAGAGAGAGTGAGAGAGGCGGGGGGGGGGGGGGGGGTGGGGGGGGAGACGGAACATGAACAGATGGAAGTTCGCAATCAGTCGTGTTTTCCAGTTAGTCTTCTTTCATTAAACTTCTTTCATATCAGTGGAATTCGTCAAATAACATTTGCTTAATGCATTACGCCCTTCTCGTCTTGAGAAAACTTTGCTACCGTTACTTCTTTACTTCTGAAGCCAACGGAAACAAACTTGTCTGAGAGTGACCATTTTCGAGATGGAGGAGTTTATTAGTTTGTAGATAGCAATTACAGTAATTGTATTCGTTATCCTCCTTCGGATTGTATTTGACAGTCTACTACACTTTAAGCTTGCCTCATGATGTCTCCAGTATGTGACACAAAAACGATTGTGAAAACATCATTTGTAGGTAAATGAGCACCATAAAACCGTTGAGACACTGGACTCAGAATGTGACGTAGGGCTGGTCAGATCCCCCGTTACTATAGCCAGACTTTAGAATTATCGTGGTATCCTGAAATCAGTTTCTCGTATGTCGGTGCTGTACGTTACAAATAAAATTTGGCCGATTACCCTTCGCATCATTTTCTAAGCAGTGCTTCGTCTCAAAACATCTGTGCCGAACATGCTAAGAATTTGTGAAGCTGACATGCTACTATTGCGCTTTGTGCTAAACTGCCCTGTGCTTCTTTTTTCCTTGAGATGTACTGAATTTTCAACATATCCTCGAAGTGGGGAAGTATGAAAACGAACCAAATTTTGTACATCTGACATAAGCTACATAGTTTGCTGTATTATCCTTCTTCCGTAGGAAGATAGAGTTAAAATTCGTAATGGAAACCGTATCTTACAGGCAAATGGAGACAATGTTAACGTAGGAAATGCGCGACAATCACAGTGTTATTTTATACACACCTATTACTTAGGTTAGGCCGAGGAGACGGGGTGAGAAATCATGGTGTGGCGGCAACAAAATGGAAAATAGTCACATTATATGTGGGAACAGGAAGTATCAGAAAAATACAGAAACCTGGCAGAAGCTGTAATTTTATAAAAAACAAGAGCTGAGATCAGACTATGGGTATGAAGTTTAGACCACCGGATCCCTCCACATCAAGAAGTAAAAATTCTTGAGCTATAGCGTTTTCAAAAGTTACTTATATACTTACAGATGTATGAGCAGAAGGGATCTCAGCTCAGAAAACATTGAAGCACATGGAGTATTATCTCTTTTTATTGCAGGACTCAACATAGACAAACCAGGACAGCGATCGTGTTAAAGACAGCTAGCTCTTTTCGTCCACGATACACAGATAGCAATACATAGTGACGCAGAGGTAGCTGCCATGTTCCTTACCTTCCGGAAGACGTGCGATACAGTTCTGCCCCGCCACGTAATGAACAAAACACGAGTGTACGGTGTATCAGACCAACTGTGAGATCAGACTGAAGACTTCCTAGCGAACAGAAGACAGCGCAAAAAAGAGGAATTCACAAGTAAAACTGACTTCGCACATGTCTCATTGGAGTATAACAGCACCATTTGTTTTCACAGTATTCGTAAAGGATCGAGTAGATGAAGTCGCAAATTCCATGATGCTTTTCGCTGATGATATTTCTGTATACAGAGAAGCTTTAAAGCTAAAAACTTGTAGTGAAATGCAGGATGATCTGTAGATGAAAGACGCTGTGTGCAGGGAGTGGCAACTGACCCACAATAGAAACAAAGGTAACGTACTGAAAATGCATAGACAGAAAGAACCTTCACTGCATGACTACACTATTGCAGAACAATCACTGGTAGCAGTTACTTCCATAAAATATCTATGGGTATGCGTACGGAGTGTTCTCAAGTGGAACGACGGCAACAAATTAGTCGCGAGTAAGGCAGATACCACTCTGAGATTCACAGGAGAAATCCTCAACAAATGTAGTCCATCAACAAAGGAAGTACTGTAGCTTACAAAAGACTTGTTCGACAAATATCTGAATAATCATCTTGAGTCTGGGATCAGTACAAGACGAGATTGATGGAGGAAACAGAGATCCAACGAAGAGCAGCACGTTTTGTTGTCGGTTCACTTAGTAATCGAGAAAGCGTCGTGAAGATGCTCTGCCAACTCCAGAGGCAACATTGCAAGAGGCGTTCTGCATAAGAATGTGGTCTAGTGTTAAATTTCCGAGAGTGTATGTCCTTAAAAGAGTCAACAATTATATTGATTCTTCCCACGTATACCTCGCGAAAACGCCATGAAGATCAAACGAGAGGTTCTACCCCACACGGAGGCTTACCAGAAGTCTTCAAGCTCACCACACGCGACTGGAACAAAGAAGGGTGGAAGTGACACTGACATACAAAGTACCCTCCGACACACACCGTAAAGTTATTTACAGAGTATAGAGATAGGTGTAGATATATACACAATTAACTTAAAATGTCTTCTCGTTCGAGTGAATAAAGTTTACGAATTTTCGACTGAACAAATAGTAGAAACCAATCCTTCAGAAACAAAGAACCGAACATGGCGCAGTAATTTTCTGCTCGGTAGCTTACTTAAGAACTCAGCAAACTCCGTGGTTCTGTATTGCTGGCGATTTTACCGCCATCAAAGAAAACGCCCTCACCTCCTTCCACAGACGTGTGTTCTGCTAGAGCAGTGGCCGTCAACCTTTTTTGCTTAAGAGCCAATACTGACATTGTAGGGTGACACCTCGGGCAACATAGGAAAGGGGGTGAGGGAGGGTAAGGTGGCCACTGAAAGAGAAATGCAGTTTTCACCGAATCATAATTAATGATAGCTTACCTCTTACTCATTTCGAAGCAACATGTTATAGGACATCACATCAAATACACTGAAGAGCCAAAGAAACTGGTACACCTGCCTCATATCGTGTAGAGCCCCCGTGAGCATGCAGAAGTGCCGTAACACCATGTGGCTTGGACTCGTCTAATATCGGAAGTAGTGCTGGAGGAAACTGACACCATGAGTCCTGCAGGTCTGTCCATAAATCCGCAAGGGTATTAGGGGGTGCAGATCTCTTCTGGACAGCACGGTAGAGGGCATCCCGTGTATGCGCAATAATGTTCATGTCTGGGGAGTTTGGTGACCAGCGGAGGTGTTTAAACTCCGAAGACTGTTCCTAGAGCCACTCTGTAGCAATTCTGGACGTGTGAGGTGTTGCTCTGTCCTGCTGCAGTTGCCCAAGTCCGTCGGAATGCACAATGGACATGAATGGATGCAGGTGATCACACACGATGCTTAGGTACGTGTAACCTGTCAGTCGTATCTAAACGATTCATAGGTCCCATATCACTCCAGCTCCACTTGCCTCACACCATTAGAGAGCCACCCCCACCTTGAACAGTCGCCTGTTGACATGCAGGGTCCACGGATTCATGACGTTGTCTCGATACACTTACACATCCATCCGCTCGATACAGTTTGAAATGGGATTCGTCCGACCATGCAACATGTTTCCAGTCATCAACAGTCAAATGTCGGTATTGACGGCCCCAGGCAAGGCGTAAAGCTTTGTGTGATGCTGCCATCAAAAGTACACGAATGGGCCCATATCGATGATGTTTCGATGAACGGTTCGCACGCTGACAGTTGTTGATGGTCTAGCATTAAAATCTGCAGCAATTTGCGGAAGGGTTGCACTTCTGACACGTTGAACGATTGTCTTCAGTCGTCGTTGGTCCCGTTCTTGCAGGATCTTTTTCTTGCCACAGCGGTGTCGGAGATTTTATGTTTTACCAGTATCCTGATATTCACGATACAGTCGTGAAATGGTTGAACGGAAAAATCTCCACTTCATCGCTACCTCGGAGATGCTGTGTCACATCGCTCGTACGTCGACTATAAAACCTCGTTCAAACTCACTTAAATCCTGATAACCTGATATTGTAGCAGTAGTAACCGAACTAACAAATGCACCAGGCACTGTTGTCTTACATAGACGTTGCTGACCGCAGCGCCGTATTCTTCCTGTTTACATATCTCTGTATTTGAATAAGCATGCCTATACCAGTTTCGTTCTAGGTTCTGTGTATATTTAAGTGAAAAAGAAAATAATATATTGGAACTACATGTATTTTTCTGATGGCTTTCAGAGTGGTCAGTTTTACGTACCTAAGTTGATACTGTGGCCAAAGTCATCGAAATAGGGTTCCATGGTTGTTCTGATATTTGGACACATTTTGTAGGCGTCTTCACGCCCTGCTATCTGAAAGAACCACCTCGTTGCAACAGACTTTGTTCATTCGAATTTTCGGTTTGGGCCAAATATAACAGCACAGAGACGATATTAAATAATACTGTATAGCTTAATCAATTCAAAATCAAGAAAACCAGTTAGAATGGCGAATGATAGCTTCGTATATAAAAACATTCAGAATTAAGTTTTATCAGTTGTGTTATGGGTGTCTTTTGGAGGTAACTAACTGTTGCTGGGGTGAACACCTCGACCAATTTCTGCTATTCGAAGTGAAGTCAGAATGAGTGATTAACAGAAGAAACTATCAAACCGAAGTAAATTACAAGGAACTACATATGTAGGCCGAAAGACGTTGTATTGAAAATCGATATAAAAAAATATATATATATTATTCTCCTTACAAGTGAGGTAACAAGAACAAGATAAATGACTTATTTTCTTGTCCAGCATTTGTTACATCTTGGTGACAATTGTGCAACTGTTGTAATCGTGTTGAAGAAAAGTCTGCAAAAGTTCCACTTTTCTTTTTATTTAAAACCGTTGCCGATTTCGGGTCCCAATAAATACGAAGAAAAGTGCAACTGTTGTGGACTTTTTCTTCAACATAAATGACTTATCTTACTTCAGATGACGCAAAAACAAAAAAGTTCTTACAAAAAAAAAAAAAAAGAAAAAGGGATCAGGCCCCTTTGTCAACCTCACTAACACCAGTGACGATGTAAATTAGACTAGTGTGACTACTTCTCACCAGGCAGCTGCACTGTTCAGGGCAAATACTATGTAATGCGCACCTTTTCCGTCCTGGCCACTTTACATCTTTCCCCACTGATATTACTATTTATCGGTAGTCTACATAAATTAGTATGTTACATTAGTTAATAAGAGTAACTGCAATACTTCACGATCACAAATGTTTGCTAAATGTTGTGAATGTCATTTCTCTTTTACTAATTGCGTTGTAGCACAACAGCCTTAATTTGCTTTCATATTACTTGCTACAAACATGTGCCACATTCCTATAATGCTCATTCACGAATCTATGTTACTTCCGTGTGACATTGATACTATAGCAGCCGATCGGTGGTAGTTGTGCATGCCCGAGAGTTGTCGGCACCGGAAGAAAAACACTAAAATATTTCCCCTCTCACTTCATTAATCTCGCTGTAACCGTACTGCATACTATTCTGTAAACTTCACTTAGCTCAGGCCAAATTCACCTACGTCAATTAAAATTAAATTCATCTTAAAACAATACTGTCTCTGTCAGTATTTTTGTTTGTTACTGAGCAAGAAAAATGCACTCCTAAGAAGCTCTTAACGTTAATTGACGCTTCTGAATTCTACTCTTAGTTGCTAGAAGCATATTGTCATAAAACACCACTGAGAACCGCGAAGACAATATTTGGGCCACATGAGGTGCTAGGGCTGCAGTTGGACGCCCACTGTGCTGAGGCAGCACCCTTTCCTGGAGCACCTCATAGCCCTTAAACGGCTTCCATGCCCGTGTTCGCCAACTTATCAAACGACGGAACCAGGAGTGTTGGGAGAGATATGTCTAGACCATTGGTTACCATATGTCACCTTCCCAAGTCTGGGCAAAGATCAAACTTATTTTCGGGTACGGACTCCAACAGGTGTTCCCGGTGTTAACATAAATGGCGTGTTATCTACCGACGCAAACGCGATTGCCGAGCACTTTGCTGAGCACTATGCTCGCGCCTCTGCATCAGATAATTACCCCCCAGCCTTTCACACTCTCAAACGGCGGATGGAAGGAAAAATCCTTTCGTTCACTATGCGCACAGTGAATCCTATAACGCCCCATTTAAAGAGTGCGAGCTCCTCAGTGCCCTTGCACATTGACCCGACACAGCTTGTTGGCGAGATTAAACATCTCTCATCTGACTACAAGTGACATCTCCTCATCATCTCATACCGAATCTGGTGCGATGGCGTCTTTCCATGGCACTCTGGTGCTCATACTCGGTAAAAACCCGCTTGATGTTGATAGCTATCGGTCCATCAGCCTCACCAGTGTTCTTTGTAAGCTGCTGGACTGTATGGTGTGTCGGCGGTTGGGTTGGGTCCTGGAGTCACATGGCCTACTGGCTCATGTCAGGGCGGCGTCCGCCAGGGTCGCTGTATTACTAATAATGTTGTGTCCCTCGAGTCTGCCATCCCAACAGCCTTTTTCAGACGCCAACACCTGGTTGCCATCTTTTTCGTTTTTGCGGAAAGCGTATGACACCATCCTTGCCATATCATATCAGTGGTGTGCCGGCCGCGGTGGCCGTGCGGTTCTAGGCGCTGCAGTCCGGAACCGCGGGACTGCTACGGTCGCAGGTTCGAATCCTGCCTCGGTCATCGATGTGTGTGGTGTCCTTAGGATAGTTAGGTTTAATTAGTTCTACGTTCTAGGGGACTGATGACCTAAGATGTGCTCAGAGCCATGAGTGGTATCTCCGAGTCCCGCTCCCGATTTTTATCCAACATTTCCGGTCGCTTCGTACTTTGCGTGTCCAAGTTGGTGCCTACCATAGTTCCCCCCATATCCAGGAGAATGCGGTCCCACAGGGCTCTGTATTGAGCGTCTCTCTATTCTCAGTGGCCATTAACGGTCTAGCAGCAGCTGTAGGGCCGTCCGTCTTACCTTCTCTGTATGCAGACTTCTGTATTTCGTACTGTTCCACCAGTACTACTGCTGCTGAGCGGTGCCTACAGGGAGCCATCCGCAAGGCGCAGTCATGGGCACTAGCCCACGGCTTCCAGTTTTCGGCCGCAAAAGTCGTGTGTTATGCACGTCTGTCGGCGTCGTACCGTTCATCAGGAACCAGAACTTTACCTTAATGACGATCCACTCACTGCAGTGGAGACATATCGATTCTTAGGACTGGTTTTCGAGGCCCACTTGACTTGGATTCCTCACGTTCGTCAGCTTAAGCGGAAGTGCTGGCAGCACCTCAATGACCTCCGCTGCCTGAGCAACACCTACTGGGTAGCAGATCGCTCTACCCTGGTGCAGCTCTACAGAGCCCTTATTCAATTCCGTCTTGACTATGGGAGTCTGGTTAATGGTTCAACGTCGCCCTCAGGGTTGCGTTTACTCAACCCTGTGCACCACTGTGCCGTTCGACTAGCGATGGGAGCTTGTAGGACGAGTCCGTTGACCAGCGTCCTTGTGGTGGCCGGAGTCCCTCCATTGCAGGTTAGACGTGCACAACCGCTTGTCAGTTCCTTTCCACACGTTCGTACTTCTCCTGCACATCAGAATGACCGTCTCTTTTTCCCAACCACGGCGGTTCATCTTCCGAATCGGCGGCCCAGGTCAGAGCTTACAATTGCAGTTCTTGTCCGATCCCTTCTTTCCGAACTGGAGTCCTTGCCTTTACCACCTATACTCGAAGTCCATTCACGCACACCTCCATGGTGTAATGGTGTACACCTATGCTGCGGCTTCGTCTGGACCTTTCACGTGGCCCTACGGACTCAGTTAACCCCGCGGCTCTCAGCAGGCACTTCCTCTCGATTCGTGACATCTACCGAGGCCGCGAAGTGGTTTACATCGACGGCTCGATGGCTGATGGTCACGGCGGCTTGGCATATGTACATGGAGGCCATTTTGAACAGCATTACTTGTTCGCTGGCTGCAGTGTTATCACTGCAAAGCTGGTGACTATATCTCGTGATCTTGAGCACATCCGTTCATGCCCTGGGGAGTCGTTTTTTTCTGTGTACTGACTTCTTTAGCAGCCTACAAACTATCGACCAGTGCTACCCTCGTCGTCCTTTGGTAGCGACCATCCGGGAGTCCATTTATGCCCTGGAACGGTCCAGTTGTTCAGTAGTGTTTGTCTGGACCCCAGGTCACGTCGGAATCCCAGGCGACGAACTTGCCGACAGGCTGGCCAAACTGACTACGAGAAAACCGCTTGTGGAGATCGGCTTCTCTGCCACTGATCTGGGTTCAGTACTACAGCGCAAGGTTTTTCGGCTTTGGGCGACGAAATGGCATAACCTCAGTACGCACAACAAACTGGGAGCCATTAAGGAGACTACGAATCTGTGGCAGTCGTCTATGGGGGCCTCTCGCATTGATTCTGTGCTTCTCTGTCGGCTCCGCATTGGCCACGCTTGGGTGACACAAGGCTACCTCCTGCGCCGTGATGACCCACCTCAGCGCTCGGTGCGGCGCTAAGCTGGTGAGCTGTCCTCCTTTGGCTGCCCTGCGACGGATTCTTCAGTTACCGGACTCGTTGCAATTAATTTTAGCTGACAACGCCTCATCGGCTAATTTAGTTTTCTTTTTATACATGTCGATGGGTTTTATCATTCTATATAAGTTTTACAGCAAGTCCTTTGTCCGTTTTTGTTCTCCACTCTAATGCTTTTGGGGTGGATGTTTTAATGTGTCGCAGAGTGGCTGACTTTTCCTTTTTACTCTCGTGGTCTGGTTCTTACTTTTTCCTGTTATTTTGCTGCACGTCTCCTTTTTTTCTTCTTTCCCTAGTGTAATTATTTTACTGGGAACATGGGACCAATGACCTCGCAGTTGGGTCCCTCCCCCCCCCCCCCCCCCACTTCTTTTAAACCACCGAACCACTGTGCTTCAAGCTACGTCAGCGATGTTTGCCATAGATAACCGTGCCACAGCTCGGCTCTCTCACGGAACTTACACGACAGTGCTGTAATCTCCAAAGACAGAGAGAGCTGATGTATGTACGACGACAGTATGTGAGAGTTGATGCAACGACACACCTTTCATTATTAAAATAAAATTTCTTCTCCATTTTCGTTCATTTGCAGACATAGAAAATTTCGCAAGTAATGTAACACCGCTAATGGGTGCAAAATAATGAAAATTACGCATGGGGCAAATATTTGGCTTGTAGTTTCATAGGTAAATCAAATTACAGGATAGTTTTAGTGTCTTAGCGCTGTAGCCCAATAACTCTAGTGGAGAGTACTATCATCAGTACGTTGTCCGTCCACTACATTAAAGAGAGTAGAGAAAGGTTATGGCAAGAGGTTTCCAGTAACATTAATCGTTACACAACAACTATAGGACTGTGGGAGTCAAACAAAGCGTCTCTGGTAAAGACAGACATCCATCCATAAGATAACGAACGATGGGCTTTTTTCCAAATGACATAGCACAGACAATAACTAATTATTTCCTTAATCTAACATCTAATGGCAACAAAGATCTCACTGGAAAGAAACTGCGAAGTCAGAGTTTTAATTTACTTCAGACAAATGAGGAGAATGTAACTTCACCCTTTCTATGTGGATAATTGAGAACGCCTTGTCTATAGCTGAGGGTACAGACCCACCATCAGATACTACTATGTGTAACATATTGCGTCAGTTTCTGTAAGACCAAAAGAAATCTTCTTTTGTCTTTTGAACTGTTTATCGTCCAAGACACTACACTCGTATGTTTCAAGAGACTCAATTATGATAAATCTCCCAAAATTACCGTATAGAGTACAAGTTCTATGTTGTTGATTACTCAAGCAGATTAGGATAGACAGTTGAGCGGATGGTGAACAGTCGTCCGATGTGATTGTTAGAGAGGAAAAAAACTCAGTAGCGGCTTCCATTTTGGGCTCATAATGTACCATACTACCCTAGATAATCTGACGCCACTTGAGACGGTGCTACAGGAAGCTACCCTACTCAGACAACACATTATCCTTTTACACTGAGAAAGCATAAGACACTACGTGGAGGAATAACATACCAACTTCACAACAGGTGCTTACGTAGAAGGTTTCAAAACTTTCTAGAATCTTTACTTGAAGAGCGGCAATTTCGCTAACGACTGGGTGATCGGCTCTCTCAGAAAATTTCATACAAAGCAACGGTGTCCTCCACGGGGGCATTTGAAGTATCAGTCACTTCGACATTGCAGTAAAATACCTAATACAGTTGAGAGTTCAGTAGAGAAATCAGTGTTTATAGATAATCGTATTATTTACTGCTCCTCCCCCACTGTCCCTCCCGCTCCCTCTCTCTGCTCCTCCTGTATTGCATTGGAGTATCGGATACAAAACCCGGTTTTTAAGTTATCAGCAGATAAAACTGTGGGTGTTAATTTTTGATCACATCTGCATCAGAACCATGTTTTAATGGCATCTTTCTCCGTTTTGGTCAGTTAGGATCCTGGACATCAAATAAGATCGAAAGTTTACAAAGCCGCCACACGTGAGGAACCCTAAAGGAAGAACATTTAAAGCCTTAGATATTTTATTCTTAATGGAAAGGTCTGTGGTGCAGATAGGTCTGACTACCACATTTTAGAAAGCACGCGTCCGGCCGAGTCTAACCACAGATCATTCATGATTTACGATGAACATGATACAGATGGTGGGCACAGTTCACAAGGCGGGCATAAGACTGGCTACAGGGTCTAGCAGAACAAATTATTCCTAGCCTCTGTGCCTCAGGTAGTGAGCCATCACCTAGTTTCCGATAGCAGCTTCTGGTTCTGCAACACGCATTGGAGGCTCAGTCGGACAAAGGATCACCAGAATCGATCACCATTGCTCCCTTTCCAGCAGACTGGTTATAAGTGATCCGACAACGATCCACAGAGTTGTACGGTATCCTGGTTAAACAGTATGTAGTACAGAAGAATGTTGTAGATATCACTCTCCCGGAGTGTCTGAACATCTTGGCGTATAAAGAGACCCTGCAAAAATTTTGAATTACTTTCTCACAATAAACCGAATACCCCAAATTTTATCCCTCTACATAAATTCCGCGAGAGACTCAGAGGACACATTTCCTTTATATTTTGAAAGGGCATTGTAATGACAAGGATGATCTTGTTTTTTACACAGATAGGTCAAACTAAACCGTCTTAATCGCCCTGGCGGCTGAGGTCTGTGGCTCTACCCCGTACAAGTACGTGGTCGGCATCATGGCGGACATAAGTGGCGCCTTCGACAACCTGTGGTGGCCTTCGCTCTTCTCCTGTTTACGGGAGAAGGAGTGTCCAGGGCCGCTATATGGGTGTCTGAGGAGCTATTGCGAGGATCGGGAGGTCTGGCTATCATCCCCTGGCACAAGGGTAAGAAAAAACAATCACTAAGGGATGTCCCCAGGGCTCCGTACTAGGTCCCCTGTTTTGGGACATCGACATGGAACCCTTACTAGACAAATTACAGCAAAGAGACGAAGTGCTAGAGGTGATAGCCTACGCTGATGACCTCCTCCTACTGGTTGGCGGCCGAAGCCGAGAAGACATAGAGCCTAAGGTAGAACGAGCAATAGAAACACTACAACTTTGGTGCCGGAACACTAAGATGACGATTTCACCAGCTAAGTCCACATACCTCCTTCTAAAGGGACAACTAGTTCGAAATCCAACAGTCAGGATAGAGGGCTCACCAGTTCTCAGGCGACGTGAGACTCGATATCTCGGCATCATCATTGATGAAAGGTGGTCATTTGGCAGGCACATTGAAACCGTAACTCAAAGAGCTTTACAAGTACTCAACAACCTTATCTCCATTGGACACAAACGCTTCCATCTCCCACCACATCTCATCAAACTATATCATAATAGCATACTCACCTCCATAGTGGGTTACGGTTCGGGAGTCTGGGCACACAGGCTCACGAGGGTGGTGCTCGCCATCACAGTGAGAAGAGTGCAGAGGAACATGATTATGAGATCAGTGAGGGCATACAGGACCACACCGGGAGGAGCCCTGTTAGTCATAATGCGACTCTGACCCTTAGATATCAAAATTCGGGAGCAGGCCGCTTGGTACTGGGCAAAAATGGGGAACTTGGAGAAAATAGAGGAAATTCTAGGAAGCAGGATTGAGAATAAAGTTGAGATTAGGTTAAGAGGGGATCAGTTGTGGCAACATTCATGGGAATGCGAAGAAACAGGGCGCAGTACTTTTGACTTCTTACCAGATGTCAGAATGGGAATGGGAATGTCATATTTTGAACCAACCAGGGGACTGATTCACTTTCTCACTGGACATGAACCCTATTCGACATACTTATGTCGATTCGGGAAAAAGGCGACACCCGCGTGTGACTGTGGTGTTCCGGAGGGGACTCCTGACCATGTAGTCTACGAGTGCCCCCTTTTCAATGATGTGGCCTCAGTGTTACGAGACCAACTACCCCACAATGACACGTACAGACTGCTGAGACATCACGACACCTTTCAGACTATTAACAAACTGGCTAACGCGGTATCACAGAAAGTCTTAAGGGACTACCTGAGAGAACTAAATTAGCACCTATTAGAGACCTACTCAAATACCGATAAAGTCTAGTACCCTATTCCCAAACCGCCTGGGCGCGGAAAGGCCGACTTCTTCAGTCTAGAATCCGCCGTGCCTCGGGATTAGGGGGAGTGGGGTGTAACTTCACCGATCCAGACAACGCACCTAATTTGACCTTAGGATAAGTTTAGTTGTAGGACCTAGTTTATAGATACTATTCTTAGGAACCTGCCGCGACCAACATCATGGCCTGCCCAGTGTCAGGGGCACGCTCATTGGGGTTAGCTCAATGGGAAAGGCCTTATAGTAGGTTTATATTTCCAGCTGACACATTTGTAACGCTGCGGGCTTTAGTGACTAGTTTATAGTTAGTTAGTCAGGTTACCACTTAGTACTCAATTAACATACTAATTTGCCCATTGCAGTATCCATATAGCTTGCCTACTAACTAGTTACTAAATCACACTTAGAGTAGCTGCAACTTGTATAAATGTATAAGTGTCTTCGGCCCACTAATCACATAAGGCAGTGGGCTAGATTGTATAATTAATAAGCTTTTTGGAAATAAAGAATTTAAAAAAAAAGAAACTAAACGGTCTTGGCTGTTATAATATTTTCCCAGAACATGATAGAAGGATTTGGCCAAGAACAAAATTCAACTTTTATGATGTCACGTTACATGCGTCCTTGATAGCTCTCAAGCAAATGAGATGCGCCTTTACGCTTCCGTTATTTACTCCTAGTGCACCCTGCTGGCCATTCTGCTGCACCCAACAGCAAATGTTGTACAGAGTTTTCATAATACTCTGCTCTTTCTGCAGAATCAGCGTTCTGGAGATTTCGGTGTGAGATAGCAGAGGCAGTATCGGAGCAGGCTTATGATGAGAGTTCAATCACTTCATTGAGGTCTCCTTACCGTCAATTACGCCACTGTTGAGAAGGACCCTGTGATGAACTACCCACCCTCTTCATAAATATGAGATCGATTGCGACTATTCGATGTATTACAGATCTATTGCCACAGATGAAGACTCCTTTGTAAACTGAAAACTACAATTCTACGTAAAACAAGTTGTTTATAAGGTAACATAAGACACAACTGTGTTTAATTCATCATCTTCCTTCCTGTTCTTCATGTTTTCCTATTTGGTTTCTCTTTTAGAGTATAAGGTTCTGAAATCTACGCTCGTGTGAAAATCAATTCGCTCTATTCGTCCACGAGATCAAAAAAACAGTAAATACAGGTGCCCATGTAGGTGCCGTTTTTTTATTTCCGGAAGGCACTGCGCCTAATGAAGAAAATTCGAGTATATGGAATATCGGACCAAATGTGTGATTGGATTGAAGAGTTCTAGCGTCCAGAACACAACTTATCATTCTGAACACAGAGAAACCCTCAGACGTAAAAGCTACTTCAAGCATGAACCTGGGGAATGTAACAGGACCACTGCTTTTGTCAATACGTATACATGACCTTGTAGATAAAGTCGGAAGTTCCATGAGACTTTTCGTCGTTGACTCTGTCGTATACAGAGAAGCAGCAACGTTAGAAAACTTCAGCGAAACGAAGGATCGAGTCTTGGTGCAGAGTGTGGCAGTTGACGCTCAAAATAAACAAATGTAAAGTACCGCGAATACGTAGACAGAAAGGTCCCTTTTGTGTGATTACAGTACTGCAGAACATTCACTGGAAGCAGTTACTTCCGCAAACTATCTGGAAGTACGAGTGCAGAGCGATCTGTAGTAGATCAAACACACAGAATTAATCGCAAGTAAGGCAGAAGCCAGACTGACATTCAAGGGAAGAATCCTCGCGAAATGTAGTCCATCTAGAAAGGAAGTAGCTTGAAAACATTCTTTCGACCGATGCTTGAATATTGATTGTCAATATTAGATCCGAAACACAGGACTGATAGAGGAAACAGAGAATATCCAAAGAAGAGCAGCACGTTTCGTTACAGGTTTATTTAGTAAGTGAGGTAGCGTCACGTAGATGCTCAATGAACTCGAGTGTATGACGCAGCAAAGGGAGGCGTTTTGCATCGCGGTACGGTCTACTGTTTAAGTTCTGGCAGCGTACGTTCCTAGATAAGTCAACAAATCTATTTCCTCCTCCTACATTTATCTCGCGAAAAGGCCAGCAAGATAGAATTACAGATTCCACCCAACAGTAATCGTTCTTACTGCAAAACATACCCCACTAGAACGGGAAATGGGGAAAGCGACACGTACACAAAGTACCCTCCGCGACACATAAAGTGCCTTGTAAAGTATAGATATAGATATAGATGCAGAAATTATTTACTAACTTTTTTGGAAATCATAACTATCTTTTATTAGCAGTGATACAATACGTTTTACGGGGAATAGCTTCCATTAAACCGAGCGAGGTGGCGCAGTGGTTAGCGCACTGGACTCGCATTCTGGACGACGACTGTTGAAATCCGCGGCCGGCCATTCTGATTTAGGTTTCCCATGATTTCCCTAAATCGCTTCAGGCAAATGCTGGGATGGTTCCTTTGAAAGGGCACGGCCGACTTCCTTTCCTAATCCGATGGGAGCGATGACCACGCTGTTTGGTCCCCTCTCCCAAACCAACCGCCGGCCGCTGTGGCGGAGCGGTTTTAAGGGCTTCAGTCCGGAACCGCGCTGCTGCTACGGTCGCAAGTTCGAATCCTGCCTCGGGCATGGATGTGTGTGATGTCCTTAGGTTAGTTAGGTTTCATTAGTTCTTAGTCTAGAGGACTGATGACCTCAAATGTTAAGTCCCGTGGTGCTCTGAGCCATTTGAACCAAATCAACCAGTTTCCATTAACTAATTGTGCAAAGCCTGATAGGAAAACATATCTTAAATTCGATACTTTGTAGAAACAGCCACAAAGGGACATCTATAATTCCCGTAATACTTTCACTAGACAAAATCCAATTTCAGTTTCGTAATTCTGTGACTAAGTGGAACCATTTCATTGGCGACACAATAAAATTTTGTTTGATTTTTATTTTGTCATTGTCGAAGTGAATTTTTATTTTGTCATTCTCGAAGAGAAATTTTGTTTCTACATGTTTCTAGATTTCATTGTTTGGTTCTCTCTTTGAAGCGGTGATTTGTCGACTGTAATTTCAAAGTTAGTTGAGAAATTAGCACTCTTCCCTAAATTGACAGAGAGAAAGTTTGAGTTATTTAGTGCCAGGTAATTCCCGTTGCATACCTAACTTGTCAGTGGCCACATGTATCTGCCGAAACGTTTTAGTGATCCTCATATCAGGAAACAGTATACTATGTTAGGTCTACCATAATTTAATTAACTGTGAGAACATGTGCCTGTCATAAATCATATGTATTATTATTTCTTTTATATACTCAACATTTCACATTATAAGTAATTCTAATTGTTTAAGAAATAAGCTTGACTTCGTTTTTGTGCCATGATCCACCAATTTTAAAAAAAATGTGAGACTGGTTTTTACTGGCACTGTTAGACTGATGGAATCTACGGACACTTGCCTCTCAGTATATATGTGGACTGAAGAGACGGTTCTTCATGCCGTCCCAAACACTGATAATGTCAAGAAAAAGTGCTAACATATTTCCATGGCAGACTATCGTGACATTAACATTTAGGAAACCCTTCTTTCCTCTTTCAAGAAAGACGTAGATTCATATTCAGCAAGGACACTGATAATCATGGCGCCGGCCGCGGTGGCCGAGCGGTTCTAGGCGCACAGTCCGGAGCCACGCGATTGCTACGGTCGCAGGTTCGAATCCTGCCTCGGGCATGGACGTGTGTGATGTCCTTAGGTTAATTAGGTTTAATTAGTTCTAAGTTATAGGGGACTGATGACCACAGCTGTTAAGTCCCATAGTGCTCAGAGCCATTTGAACCATTTTTTGATAATCATGGCATTGAGCGCCCTAAAAAATTGTCGACCACCACCACGACGACGACGACGACGACCACCACCACCATCAGCCTTGAGGAATTCGTTCAGTTGTATGCGAGAAGCACGATTGCTAATTATGAATACTATTATATGAGCAGCATTTTGTCAGAAAAGACATGGTCATTTTAATGTAGAAGAGGTTTGATGGTGACTCTTCTAGCAGATACTATTGTATGTACCTAATATGCTACTAAGTGATAGATCGTCATTTGGTTCGTCTCTTGCGTAACTAACGGGAGCCGAGACAATGATAGCTGAGATGCTTCATTGATTATACACCGACGAACAAAATCGCGACACCAAAAAATAAGTAATGAAGAATAATGAAATTCAAGGAATACATTCATTTAGGTAACATATATAAGTGATTAGCGATGCAAGATTACAAGTTATTATTACCACGGGATAAGTCATTGCAAATGTGAAATGCTGGTACATTATAACAAGTGTAACCGCCAGAATGTTGGATGGAAGCATGCAAACGTGCATGCGTTGTGTTGTACAAATGCCAGATTTCAGTTTGTGTGATGGAATTCGATGCCTGTTGCACTTGTTCGGTCAATGAAAGGGACGGTTAATCCTGTACGTAGACGACGATGGAGTTTATGTCCGATGATAATTCACATGTGCTCTACTGGAGGCAGATCTGGTGATCGAGCAGGCCAAGGTAACATCTCGACACTCTGTAGAGCATGGTAGGTTACAACAGCGGTATGTGGGCGAGCGTTATCCTCTTGGACAGCACCCTCTGGAATGTTGCTCATGAATAGTAGCACAACAGTTCGAAACATCAGATTGACGTACTAATTGGCAATCAGGGTGTTTGGGAAAACGACGAGAGTGCTCCTGCTGTCATACGAAATCGCACTCCAGACCATAACTCCAGGTGTAGGTCCAGTGCGTCTAGCACGCAGGTAGGTTGGCTGCAGGACTTCAACTGGCCTCATTCTTATCAACACACGGCCATCACTAGTAACCAGGGAGAACCGGCCACCCTGCGCTTCAATGAGCGCACACTCAACGCCACTGCAGCCGCAATTGACGGTGATTTGGGATCAGTGGAATGCACACTACAGGGCGTATGGTTCGGAGCTGTCCTTGAAATAACCGATTTATTGTTTCGTGTCACTATGGTGCCAAGTGCAGCCCCCATTGCTGCAACAGACGCAATACGATGCGCCAGTGCCATACGCCGAATACGATGAACTTCGCTCGCGGCAATACTATGGGGCCGTCCGGAGCCAGGTCTTCTCGTGGCCGTCCATTCTCGTCACCCCCGCTGTCAGCAATCATGTACAGTCGTGGGCCAAACGAGCGAGACCCCTCGCCTTTTCTTCATGCTGATCCGCACAGCTCTAAAGGCTGCTACACAGCATAACAGGCAAGGCGACGAAGTGCTACCAACATACTATGCATAGGCGTGAAATTGAAAAACTATCCGAACTTTGTCAGACTGTTTGCAATCATGTGTAAGACTACAAAAATTCTGATTAGTTCAAATAGTTCAAATGGCTCTGAGCACTATGGGACAATATCTGTGGTCATCAGCCCCCTAGAACTTAGAACTACTTAAACCTAACTAACCTATGGACATCACACCCATCCATGCCCGAGGCATGATTCGAACCTGTGACCGTAACAGTCGCTCGGTTCCGGACTGAAGCGCCTAGAACCGCTCGGCCACAGTGGCCGGCATTTCTGAACAGTGTGTTAAGCACAACACGTAAATATAAGATATAAGTGAAAGAAGAAACGCTAATTAGTGTGAACTGTATTAA
Source organism: Schistocerca serialis cubense (assembly GCF_023864345.2). NCBI lineage: Eukaryota > Metazoa > Arthropoda > Insecta > Orthoptera > Acrididae > Schistocerca > Schistocerca serialis. The sequence goes on from NC_064639.1 coordinate 353,790,467, forward strand.
TAAAAATGAACTTCAGCGTATCAAGATAACCTGACTGTTTTAGTAAGACAAAGTACCCCAGATCTTTACGAATTAGCAAAATATTATGCGCATTCGGCCGCGGAACCGTCTGTGTCAACGTTCAGACCAGTCATACTGGAATACTGTAGCTGACCTACCATGAAAGTGTGCAAATTTAGCAATGCGTGAAGATTCATAACGAAATTCAGTTAAAAATATTTCTGTGCCACACTTAATTCAACTATTGACAGAAGCGGAAAAAGTAGGCAGTAACAAGTACGAAATTCTAGAAGAGCTTGTACAGAATAAAGGTAGCAATAAAACGTATTGGGGGCGCGAGAGTTTCTTAAAATTGCTTTACTGATAGTCTATCTGCCTCCATCGAGATTAGAACAGAAAACAAACCAGACCTCCCTTGCAGTAGCAAATACCTTTCACTACACTAGCAGACAACCCAGGCAAACAGCCTTCTATTATTACCCCAGACACGCATAAGCCAGCAATTTCGCAATGAAAATGACAAAATGATTTGCAATTTCTGTTGCATAGAGCTTTCTGGACTCAAAAACATGAATTTTCTACCTTCATGTCACCGCTCATGTGACAATCATTCGGAATGTTTATCGAAATAATAAAATACCGTTACTAGCGAGTAAATTTAGTAGGATAATTCTGCACCACCCCAGGAAATAAACGGCGACATAGCTGCCAAAAGTATTCTACAATGTTTCGAATTCTCCATTAGACTCGCCACAGCGAGAAAACGTTCATTAGCCTAAGTGTTTCTTAAGCTAGCTAGCAATGGGAATGCTCGCACTTCTAAAACGCATTGGCATTAATATTGGGCTCTGAATTATCACATGTATAGGCAAATGAACTTTATTTACATTCCTGTAAACGGGTTCTGGTTCGAAAGCGTAGCTACCATTAATATGCTGATGTATGGAATGGAACTAGAACATTTCGAATAAAGAGTAGGGGGAATTATTTATGCGGTCCTCATCTTCAGTAACTGTCGTACCTACTTTCTTTGTTAGGATTTCGTCACCTAAAAAATGGTTCAAATGGCTCTGAGCACTATGGGACTCAACTGCTGTGGTCATAAGTCCCCTAGAACTTAGAACTACTTAAACCTAACTAACCTAAGGACAGCACACAACACCCAGCCATCACGAGGCAGAGAAAATCCCTGACCCCGCCGGGAATCGAACCCGGGAACCCGGGCGTGGGAAGCGAGAACGCTACCGCACAACCACGAGATGCGGGCTTTCGTCACCTAAATCGGTAAACATGGAACCCTACTAGTCTCACTTTCTGACCGTCTGTCTGTCTACCCAACTCTTAAAACCCGTTTACCTCGAGTAGACATTATAAGCGGAAATGTATCACACTTCCTGCGGTATATGGTCCCTTGGTGGTGTAAAAAAGTGAGTTTCTATGACTGGTCTGAACGATGACACAGACCGTTTCGCGGCCGAATGCGCATAATATTTTGCTAATTCGTAATGACCTGGGGTACTTTGTCTTAATAAAACAGTTATGTTATCTCGATAAGCTGACATTCATTTTTATTAATACAGTTCATACCAATTAGCGTTTTATGTTTCATTTATATCTTATATTTACGCGTTGAGTTTAACACACTAACCAGCATTAGTATCGCTGTGTTTCTAGAGGAGGCCGAAATGCACGAGTTTAATTACACGCTGACTGGCGTGAGGTCTGGAACAGGACAATATCTTGAGAATTGCAAATAAAGTACGTAGATGATGTAATACTTTAATCCACAATTGTAGAACATCTCTCGTTACGGTACATGCTTCATAATATTAATTATCGATTGAATACGGCGCCTTGCTAGGTCGTAGCAAATGTAGCTGAAAGCTATGCTAACTATCGTCTCGGCAAATGAGAGCGTATTTGTCAGTGTAGCTTCGCTAGCAAAGTCGGCTGTACAACTGGGACGAGTGCTAGTACGTCTCTCTAGACCTGCCGTGTGGTGGCGCTCGGTCTGCGATCACTGACAGTGGCGACACGCGGGTCCGACGTATACTAATGGACCGCGGCCGATTTAAAGGCTACCACCTAGCAAGTGTGGTGTCTGGCGGTGACACCACAAGTATAGTCTTACAGATGATTGAAAACAGTCTCAGCAAGTTCGGATAGTTTTTCAATTTCACGCCTGTGCATAGAATGTTGGTAGCACTTCGTCGCCTTACCTGTTATAGTGTGTAGCTTACTTTAAAGCTGTGCGGATCAGCATAACTAAAAGGCGAGGGGTCTCGCTCGTTTTGTCGACGACTGTACAGTGGCTACATTCCTGACAAGTCTTCCTGCAATATCGCAGAAGGAAATCCAGCTCCTCATAACCGCATCGGATGATCTCGTTTGCACTGAGGTATCGATAATAGCGTTTTTTGTCGCTTTAAAAGCATTCTTGACTAACATCAACTCACCACGTCAAATCTCAAAGGTCCCTATCGCTCACGACCGTTACAGCGTGTATGTAAAGCTAAATTTCAGATGCAGGAACACGCCTGCAAACTTTCGTTGGTGTTGCCCAACTCCTCCATGGTGTTACAAGTTTTTTTTCCATCGGTGTACTTGAGATTCCTTTTTCTGCGGTGTCAGTGAACCACTTGGTGGTCACGATGCAAAGCTGTTTACATTATCTCATGCGATGGCATAGTTGTATCAAACCATCAGGTGCATTCTACTGCAAAGTATTGCAGCCATGACCGATGGGGCTACCACGTGAGCACTGTCGGTTATTACCAGCGTCCAGCTCGTTGGAAAATTGAACCCATTGTTATTGGTATTTGAAATCAGTTAACTAGTTAAGTGGGTTTTCTTGTTTTCGTATTGGTGGTGACGTAGCTAGCACGAAATATAAAATGCGCGTATTATGCACGGAAACACGAATGCATATTCGTGTAACAAGCCTCAAATCTCGCTTCATTGGAATGTATTCTTCCTCCCATAGAAGTACGCAAAGTATGTGCTGAAGGGGTTTGCAAAGTGGTACGTTGTCTTTCGAATCGGAAATACGTGAAGAAAAAGGGTATTGAAGTTGCAGAGATGAAGAATGCGTTCATCTTTGTGAGAAAAATTCTTACGCATAGTACATCGGTAGACAGTATTTTGTGTTGTTCTTGAAATATGGCCTAATTCTCTCTCTCTCTCTCTCTCTCTCTCTCTCTCTCTCTCTCTCTCTCTCTATCTCTCTCTCGATCTCTCTAGGTTCTCGGTATCAAGAATAAAATATTTTCCTCCTTAGACCACATTAGATCGTAAGACATCGCCAGCCCATGGGCTCCTAATATCTTACAGATGCTTCCAGGTGTTGCAGAGGGCATCACATGAACGAAGGATACTCAGATACATGAGCATCCATGTCTAGCACGAGGTTCTGATCGTCGATCATTTGGTTACTAGCTCGGGTAATCATATGTTGTTTTACTTGCGATGTATCTTTTAATTCAGTCAGAGTTCTGCACTCATTACTTAATTCTACCAATACATTTTGCACAGCATGTAAACGGTCCAGCCACATTAATGCGACCAACGTCTATGTTCGACGACAATGTGCAGTTACCACTCATAGACGGCAGATAGTAGCGCTAGCAATGAAAGGTATACAAAGCGTGTCTCGGGACGCGGAAAACAATGCAGTCGTTGTCGTAATGCGAAAACTGAACGATTTAGCAGACATCCAAAAGGGCTTCATCATTGGCTTTCGAGCCAAGTGTGGAAGCATTTCCTAATTGGCTAAGTTTGAAAATTGTTCGTGTGCCGCTGTTGTTGAAGTATACTGTGCATGGCAAAATAACGCTAGCTAAAATCGGGCCAGAGGCAACTTTGGTGCACTACGGGCCATACATGACAGGGGTGAGCAACAGCTGCGCAGATGTTTACTGGCAAATGGACATGAAGCTGTTGTGCAGCTGACCACCCAGATGAACGAAGGGGCTACCAACACTGTCTCCTCAACGACTGTTCAGCGTACTTTGCTGCATGTGAGCCTCCGCGGAAGGCGCGTCGTTCATGCGCCCATGCTGGGGGCTATTCATCGGCGACGAAGACTGGAATTTGCGCGTCAGTACCGCAACTGAGTGACGACAGGTGGCCTTTTCAGATGAATCACGTTTTAGGCTTCATCGAACCGATGGCCATTGGCGTGTGCAACCTGAAACGTACGGAGAATGATGCTTTATGATTTGGTGAATTTTTCGTGGCATTTACTCTGTGATTTTGTCATTCTGGAAGACACAATGGATCGATACACGCATGAATCTATCATTGGGGATCGTGTCCACCCCTACATGCAGTTTTTTTTCCGCGGCACGATGGTCTCTACCAGCAGGGCAACGCAAAGTGTCACACGATTAGCAGTGTACGTGCGCAGCTCGAAAAGCACCAGGATGACCTTAGCCGCGAAACTACCCGGATATAAACCCAATCGACAATCGAGAATCTATGGAACCGCCTCATTCGGACTGTTCGCGGAATGAATAATCAGCGGAGAAACGTTTGCACAGCTGGCCATTGCTCCAGAGTCGGCATGGCTCCACATCCCTGTCGGTCCTTTGCAGAACCTCACTGACTCTCTTCTTTCAAGTCTTGCGGCGATCCGTGCTGCTAAAAGTGCTTATTCAGGTACATTAGTGTGACTGGACAGTGTATCTTAATATTACACATTTCAGACATTTTACACGACACCTGAGTAAACTATGAGTGACACTACGTGTAGCTGCAATGTACCTGATGATTCGTTTTAATTTTTTTTTAAATGGCCAACGTAGAGCTTTTCACTTCTTAGTAGGCTGCTTGAACAGAACAACTTGCGCAAGGATGGTCTCTCTCTCTCTCTCTCTCTCTCTCTCTCTCTCTCTCTCTGTCTCCGTCTCTCCCTCCCTCTCTCTCCCCGTCTCTCACTCCCTCTCTCTCTCCGTCTCTCACTCCCTCCCTCTATATAACACACACACACACACACACACACACACACACACACACACACACATTCACTCCTACGAGATAACATTATGCAGTTGTGTGGTCGTATAGGGCAGTCACAAAAGATTGTGAAAAAAAAGCCACCTGCTAAGATTCTGATACGAGAACGAAATGTATCGTATTAAATTATTAGATATGAAGTAGTACTCGCCCTAACATATCGCCCTGAGGGATAACAGGATCTACTGTTTACTGTCCTGACAGCGTAATCTCTCAGACTGATTCGCAACCCGCTATGCCGCTACGCGCTAACTTGAACAGGCCTTTCGCCATATCTGCGCACCGGCAGCGAGTTCACTAATTTATATTTAATCGCTTCGGAAACAAGCAGCGCTGCACGTCGTCTGCAGAGCGGTGGGCGAAGAATGGGTGCCGCCGGCTACAAAGGCGGCCCCGCCCTCTACAAACGAAGCCGCCGAATAAGGAGGCCCACATTGTGCGCGGCCACAATGAAGCGTCGCTATCTGCCGGAGACACGCTCCGCTTTTGTTGCGCACCGGAAGTCGCTCCGGCTATAACGACGTCTGTTGCGCAGGCGGTGTTTAATGCTGTCGTTCACAAGACTCGTTATTACGATGGCCTTTCTTGTTCATTTCTAACAGCGGGAGCGGATGGGACTGGAATATGTTTGTCAGTTTACGTAAAGGCGCAAACAAGTGGTTCTGTCACAAACTACGTATCACTATAATAATACTGGAGGGTATTACATTATTGTAAAAGCATGAGATTCGTAATTAAAGCACTTGCTGTCTTACAGTCGATCTCACTGCAGCAAATGAGCAAGTATGCAAGCAAAGACCACTATCGTATGCACTTCGAGGTTTTCAGGAACGTAAGAGTTTAGAATTTCGAGGACAGAGTTACGAGTGTTCGAATTCTTTAGATTATGGTTTGACCTGCCTCCACGATAGGTAATCGATTTCATTGTACTAAATTATGTGTCATATTTAGACATAACTGGACCGTTTATGTATTTTCTGTAATTGGAATATTTAAGCATTAGCGAGATTAAGACGATACAATATTTTCTCGAACAGTAGTTTCAGAAATGTAGCTGGAGGCTGTTCTACGGGCGGAGGCAGCTTCAGCAGGGTATCAGCAATGAGATGCATGCTTGTAGTAGGTCGATGTTATGAGGAGTCGCTCTCTACGCTGACTTATATGTCGAAAATGGCCAGGAGAATGGGTGACAAACATACCTCTGATTAAGAATATTAACAGCAACAAATAAGTTTTATTATAGAAAATGTTAGAACAAATCTGTCATTGCCCGAAAGTGTGGCTTTATTACAATGCAATAAATATCTAGTTTCCATAAATGGAGGGGACAGATTCACGCGAAAACATATGGTAGTACGAAGTAGCACGATGTTAGTTGTAGATTTTCTAGCACGCTACGAAATGTGTTAGGCGATGGTTTGACGTGATCAGGCCGAGATCCCCGAGTTGATCACCTACTTTTCCCATCTTGAAGTTAGTGATGTTATAGATACCAGGGGCGCTTTACTGTAAAATTAACTGCATTTAATAAAGAAAAAGCATTGTTATAGCATGCTGATTTGTCAGATGGTTCAAATGGCTCTGAGCACTATGGGACTTAACTTCTGAGGACATCAGTCCCCTAGAACTTAGAACTACTTAAACCTAACTAACCTAAGGACATCACACACATCAATGCCCGAGGCAGGATTCGAACCTGCGACCCTAGCGGTTGCGCGGTTCCAGACTATAGCCCCTACAACCGCTCGGCCACTTCAGACGGCGCTGATTTTTCATTTAGTAATGGTAGTATCTACTCTAAATCCTATCAAAAGCCACAAATTATTAGTTAAATGCGTTATAGTGCCACAGACAGTGAGTGGGTGATCAGACCAATTTGTGACACAGAGCATGTAGGAGATTGTCTAAATTTTTCCTGACAATGACCAAGAGAACGTAAGCTTTCCTCCCTCACTGAAACGGTTTTTTTCCAGTGCTTACGTATGGCAGCGAAGTCATCGCTCGCGGACGAAGCGTCCACTCCTGAAGGGCAGTATTAGGAGCCAGGCACTCGCTGTATGAAAATTAGTCAGATTAATTGTTAATCTATGGATCTATCAGCCTTCTCTCCGCGATGTAGAAGATATGGACTGAAATTGTCACCAAAAAGAGAGAAAAAACATAAAAATCAGGTAAAGGGACAAGTTTGTATTAGAAGGGGATATAGGACTACGTGAAAGTGAACATTTTCGAGTGCAGCAATGAACCTGAATTACATCTTTTTATTTGGTTTGTTTTTTACGGAAATACTTTCGACGTTGTTTCAAATTGATTAGAAGTAATAGGCTTTGAAATATATGGCACTCCTCAGGCGTCTGATACATTCCTAATTGAAAGAGTAGTAATAGAAATATACTCCATATCACCAAAATTATCCTCAGATGTCATAGATATAGTTTTCAAATCATTAAACTGAGAAAGCGAATAAGGAAATGTTGTTAGCGGACCGCATACGAACCAATTTAATTTCGAAAATGAGATTTAAGAGTTTGTTTCTAGTGCAGATAACGTTCAGGATCGAATTGAACTTGATGGATGTAGTTTTAATGTGGTCCTGGAAACACAATAACAATAATATAATGTATTACCACGTAGAAAACGGAGCAAACAATAAGGTCTTACAATAATGAGTTGATGAATTTTTCTGCTGAAGACGGCAGAAGGGTGGACAGCACAAGAAGTTAAAACAGCATGAGTATCGTTTCCAATTCCCATTCTGAGCTGATGCTTTACTGCGTGATAAACTTATACTTGATGGCTATTTTGCTGTTATAAAGCGAAAATAATTATCATGTTTTGCTTTTGGAGTTCAATGTCTGACACAAAATCAAAATACTTCCGCACTCCCACCAAATTATCACTCATACATGGTGCCTGGCTGAACGACGGGTCGTAGGTGGTTTGAAAATCTTCTACCGAGCAAGAATATGTCGAATTGGAAGTGCTGATAATCTTGAAAAATCTATCACTGACAAATACAAAGTTCAAATGGCTAAGGATTACTTATTTGTGTGACAGATTTACGAGTTCTATCATCTACGATATTCATGAGAGTGATAACGTTTTTGAAATATCGTTTATTGTAATAAACCTGATCTCACAATAATTAATGTCTGTATCATCTCTAATAATTTGAAATCTCTGTAATCTGCGATATCGTGGTATCTGGATTGATTTCCGTACAGATCAATGTTCTCTAGTGGTCTCTTGTGATAGTCATTTCATACAGTCACAGAACTTTGCCGCAAAGAAAGTAGAGGACCTGCAAGAAAGTTATGATTTGTGGGATGCATGCAGTCAGGCTGAACACAGTTCAGGTTGATAGTACGTGCACTTTCTCCTCGTTGCATCTGCGACAGGAACAAAAGAAACATCTGCAGAAAAAGGAACGAAGTACCTTCCATCAAAAACTGTTCAACGGATAGTTATCTGTTAGTATGAGTTTAGTTGCAGGAACTATTTACCCTATTTTAATATTCCTTTTAAAGATGAATCCTTTCGTACAAAGACGAAGAAGTATTTTTACTGGCTATAGTCGTCAGTATCTGATGTCAGAAAAGAAGAGGCAGAAAATGAAATAACCGTATCGTTTATATCAGAGTATCAGACTACCGAAGGTCCTTCAAATATGGCTTACATACATTGTCCACATACGATATCTTTTTGACCCATCAGTCTTCTGACCGGTTTGATGTGCCCGCGACGAATACCTCTCGTGTGCAAAGCTCTTCATCTCAGCGTAGCACTTGAAACCTACGTACTCAATTATTTGCTCGATGTATTCCAATATATGTTTTCTCCGAGAGGTTTTACTCTCAACAGCTCTCTCTAGTGGCATAGAAGTTAATCCCTGATGCCTTAACAGATATCCTACCATCCAGTCCCTCCCACCTGTCGGTGTTTTCCATACATTCCTTTCCTTGCCGACTCTGCGGAGGACCTCCTCAACCCTTACCTCATGAGTCCGTCTAATTTTCAATGTTCTTCTGTAGCACCACTACTAAAATGCTTCGATTCTCTTCTTTTCCGGTTTTCCCACAGCCCGTGTTTCACTACCGTACAATGCTGCGCTCCAAACGTACACTCTCAGAAATTTCTTCCTCAAATGAAGGCCGGTATTTGATAGTAGTTAACTTCCCTTAGCCAGGGATACCCTTCTCCCAGTGCTTGTCTGCTTTTGATGGCCTCCTAGCTCCGTCCGTAGCCGGTTATTTTGCTGCCTAGGTAGTAGAATTACTTTACTTCATCTACTTCGTAATCACCAATCCTGATGTTTAGTTTTTCGCTGTTCTCATTTCTGCTACGTCTCATTACTTTCGTCTTTCTTCGATTTACTCTCAGTCCATACTGTGTACTCATTAGACTGTTCATTCCGTTCAGCAGATCATGTAATACTTCTTCACTTTCACTCAGTATAGCAATGTCATCAGTGAATCTTATCATTGATATCCTTTCACCTTGAATATTAATCCCAATCCTGAACCGTTCTTTTATTTCCGTCATTGCTTCTTCGACGTACAGACCGAACAATAGGGGCGTAAACTACATTCCTGTCCTATACCCTTTTTAAACCGAACACTTCGTTCTTGATGCTCCGTTCTTACTGTTTTCTCTTTGCTGTTGTACATATTTTATATTACCCGTCTTTACCTATGGCTTACCCGTATTTTACTCTGCATTTCCAACAACTTGCAGCATTTTACATGGTCGAACGCTTTTTCCAGGTAGACAAATCGTATGAATACGTCTTCGTTTTTCTTTAGTCTTGCTTCTATTATCTACCACACTGTCAGCCTCTCTCATGCTTTTACCTTTCCTAAAGCCAAAGGGATTGTCATCTAAAACGTCTTCTCTTTTCTTTTCCATTCGTCTGTATATTGTTCTTGTCAGTAACTTGGATGCATGGGCCGTTAGGCTGACTGTGCGCTAATTCTCGGCTTTGTCAGCTCTTGCAGTCTTCGGATTTGTGTAGGTGACATTTTTCCGAACGTCATATGGTATACCGCCAAACTCATACATTATACACACCAACGTGAATAGTCGTTTGTTAACGCTTCCCCATATGATTTTTGAAATTCTTGTCGAATGTTATCTATACCTTCTACAATGTTTGATCTTTAGTCTTCCGAGGCTCTTTTACATTCTAATTCTAATACTGGATCCCTTACATCTTCTAAATGTGCTACAGCCTCTTCTTCTCTCACATCAGACAAATCTTCCCCCTCAAAGAGACCTTCAGTGTACTCTTTCAACCTGTCAGTATACTCTTTCCACTTGTCCGCTTTCTCCTCTGCTTTTAACAGTGGAATTTCTGTTGCACTTCTCATGTTACCACCCCTGCTTAAATTTCACCGAAGGGTGTTTCGACTCTTCTATGTGCTGAGTCATTCCTCCCAATAATCATTTCTTTTTTGATTTCTTCACATTATTCAAGTAGCAATTTCGTATTAGCCCCATTGCACTTTCTGTTTATTTCATTTCTCAGGTGTTTCTGTATTGGTGAATTTCCCTGAACATTTCTGTACTTCCCTCCTTCTTTCATCGATCACCTGCAGCATTTCTTCGGTTACCCATGGTTTCTTCGCATTTACCTTCTGTATACCTATGTTTTCCTTCCCAACTTCTGTGATTGCCCTATTTAGAGATGTCCATTCTTCTTCAACTGAACTGCCTACTGAGCTATTCCTTATCGCAGTATCTCTGGCCTCGGAGAACTTCAAGCTTGTCTCGTCATTCCTTAGTACTTCCGCATCCCACTTATTTGCGCAGTTATTCGACATGTCTAGTCTCTTAAACTTCAGCCTACTCATCATCACTTCTGAACTGTAATATTATTCTATGTCTGCTCCTGGGTATACCTTACAATACAGTATCTGACTTAGAAATCTCAGCCCGACCATGATGTAATCTGACCGAAATCTTCCAGTATCTTCCGGCCTTTTCCATGTGTACCTCATCCTGTTGTGGTACTTGAACAGTGTGTTCGCTGTCACCCGTCGAAACTTATTGCAGAACCCAACTAGTCATTCTCCTCTCTCATTCCTATTACCAAGCCCATGTTCTTCTGTAACCCTTTCTTCTACTCCTTCCCCTACAACCGCATTCCAATCCCCCATGACTATTAGATTTTCATCTCCCTTTAGGTATTGAATTACACGTTACCCGTTCAATGTCTTCATGTACTTTCTTTATATCTTCACCTTCGGCCAGCGACGTCAACATGATCAACTGAACCATTATTGTCGGTGTTGTTTTGCTGTCGATTCTGATGAGAACAACTCTATCACTAAACTGCTCACAGTATTTCACTCCCTGCTCTGCCTTCCTGTTCATAACGAATCCTACTTCCGTTATACCATTTTTTGCTGATGTTGACATTACCCTGTACTCATCTGAACCTTTGCCTTCTTTTCATTTCACTTCACTGACACCTAATATAGCTAGATGGAGCTTTATCATTTCCATTTACAGATCTTCTAGCTTCCCTATAACCTTCAAACTTCTGACATTCCACGCCCCGGTTTTTAGAACGTTATCCTTTTCTTGGTTATTCAGTCTTTTTTTTACGGTCACCTTCCACTTGGTAGTCCCATCACGGAGATCCGAATGGGAGTCTAGCCTTAAATATTTTGCCAATATAGAGATAATTTTTCAGTTACAGGCCACATGTGCTGTCTCGACACATTGTCTTCAGTGCAGTGGGTTTCGTTGTCTTCTGCACCATCATGCCGTTAATCATTTCTGATTCTTTCGCCTTTAGGGGTACTTTCCCACCAGAAGGGCAAGAGGGTGCCCTCACTCTGTTTCCGCGCCTCCGCTCTCTTTGACAAGGCCGTTGTCAGAATAAGGGTTTTCTTATGAGGGAAATATTCGCCGCCATTACTGATGATTTTTATTCAAAATTTAAGAGGTGGCAGTGTGAGAACTCAGGACCGAGGACGTTTTGATTACTAATAAAAGACAATATTATGCTGACATAACATTCTTTGCTTCATCAGAATGTAGCTGAATTTCCTTAGTAAATGAAACGATAGAAATATTTCTAAGAAGAATTTTGGTGCCAGGTATAATCAAATACCGTGCTCTATGGCGCAGAGAAGCCACAGAGAGTATGCACTTTGGCGTTCTGGTCAGGTATTTAGATGAGGCTACACGATATTATTGTCTTCGTCTGAAAAATTAACCTCCTGCCTTATTGGGAATTGAAAATAAGGCAGCTGGTGAGAGCACAGAAGTTACACAGAAGACATTAATCATCTTATATTATTATAATTATATTATATTATTATTATATTATATATTATATATAATTATATTATATATTATATATAAAATATAAATATGTATTATATATAATATATTATATATATTATTATAATGATTATAGTATTATAATCATTATCATCTTATATGAATGCAAGAAGTTTTACTGTAGTAGTGTACAAGTTACTACGAATATTGATTTGAAAACTTAGATCATTAATCGTAACTGAACTGTTTTAACACGCTTCGTTATAGTATGTACGGGTTTATTTTTGTAGTTTCATCTCCGTTTGGAGCTGTTGAAAGTTGTGAAGAAATTACAGGACGCAGCAATCAGTATGCTGAAAAATATGAGAGTCAGTGCTACAGCTCCACTACACTTCATCAGGACAGTGATAAATCCAGAAATGAAAAGTAGGGTGGCAAGGAGTTGCTGTGTTACTGTAATAAAACTATATTCAACGTCCTGCAGTAGTCTGAAGACTCGGAAAATGACGACGGCCTGTGAATTTTTGAAATGTGTCTTGATCCACCTGAGGATAACGTCAATTTGTGTGCCTGTAGCGTTGATAAACTTCAAAGACAAAAGCTCGAAGAGCTAGTCCGAAATTAGGCTTCCTTAGTAATATAGTAATATCTGCATAAACGCGGACTCGAGATGGCACGATTAACCAAAGAAAAAGAAAGAGGTAATACACATATCTGTTATACAAAACATGCTACATGCCACATTCGAAATACCACTCCATTATCTACGCTTTATCCGCCTGAAACAACGTGTTGGAAACGGGTGGCGTATAACTCTTTAGTTTCATATCCACAGGAAATTGGCCTCTGACATGTTGTGGAGGTAGTCTGCATTTTCATGAAGATGAAATGAGTGACAATAGGCAAATATGTCAGTGATGTCCCACTTTGGGACTGGGATCCACATCGTCTTCCGGCAATGGAGCATAAGGGTATCTTAAACGTAAATGTTACACCTAAAAAGAAAAAAAATACTTGTGAGTTATTAACGTTCCATCATAGAGGGTAGTGGGAACGCAGCCGTATGATTATAAAGAAACTAGCCTCTCGCTGCAAGCATGATTCTTAATTTCTTTAAGGCATTCGATTTGTCCACTTCATCATACAAAATAACACTTCAGTTCTTGGATGGCAGTCCTGAAATCGATATTGCATTAAAGAAATTAAAAGGCATCCTTGCAGTGAGAGACTACTTTATTATAATTGCAAAACTTCAGGATTCGTTTTTTTTTTCAAAGACCACTGAACTATGCACAAATAATCGGTAAGCAGGATAATCAGCACCTGCACAATCTGCAGCTCGCTTAACTAAAATAACATACAATGAACACAACGAAAAGATGTAGTACAAATTAGCAGTGACAAAACAGTACTTGTTGTCTACCATTATGAGATATTTTATCTGTACTAGAAATAACACATTAGAATGTGAAAGGTGCTTATGTTCTGTGACATTGTTCAAGAAATTTATGTAATAATATTACAAAAGATGGTTGATTGAAGTTAGCTGTAGAGGATTGTCATCTCAAAAGAAATTATATAATTTTGTTCAGAGGAACCTTTACTTCAGAAACACGGTCACGCAGTCTTATCACCTGTATTACTAGGTTGGCAAGAAGGAATTGTGGTGTAACAGAATACTGGCATCTGCCACCCTGCTTTGCTTACTGCCTTAGAGAATACACTTGAGAAGGCTTAAATAAATTTAATGTATGTAGTGGCGATTAATTAAATTTATATACTTAATTTGTGTATTATTGCAAGATTATTTTCTTTTTTATCTCGGTACTATGGATGTTGCAATAAACTCGTGGTAGAATCTTCACTGGCGCAGCCAGAGACGCTGCACTCTCAACTACTGCAACTGAAATGACGGCCAGTGTTAGTAAGCAGATTCTGTCGGAAACTATTGTACAGGAGTTTAATGTGGCTTGTTCTCTGGTTACATAGAGCTTTCCTTTGTTTAGGGCAGCTGGACACTTCGTAGAACGACAGCAAAAGGAATAAAAAGAACAGTAAAACTTCTTTTTAACAAAACAAGTACGCTTTGGCAACTTCTATGTCCAATAGATCTGAAAATGGGTCAGTTGCATGTATTCATCGATAGTTACACAGTGCTAAATTGAAATCTAAGACAGATAATATTTAATGGTTTAATATTTGTTATATTTGAATCATTTAACTTTTCTAGCCATTTCAGTAACTTTAAATTTGTTTATGTCCTACTCTTTCTGTATCTCTTGTAGCTGTACAATCTGTTGTACATTAGCGGATTTCAGTGTTCGATTGATGCAAGTCATGTGTGTAATTCTTTGGGGTGGGATGGGAAGGTGAGACAATGAGCTCAAAGTACCGTAATTCTGTGCAGAAGTAAGTGTTGTTTCCTTTCTGAAAAATTTGTGGGGAAAATAAGTAAATTATGTGTAGTAAAGTTTCCAAGAAACTTTTAGAATGAAGAACGATGAATAGTTTTCTCATTTTTCATATTAGAGAGAATAAATTATAAGGAGATTCCAGAAATCTTAAGGTAACGTGTTTGGAAATGGAGCAATAAGGTACGTACAGTCCCAGACAGAAGCCCGCGGCACATAAACCAAGCCACGGAGGGTTTTACGAGCAGTCTGATAAGCAGGAGTACAGCTATCTGAAATTAGAATTTAAAAGGGGTCTGTCGCAGTAGAGCACCACGGACTGAAAAGCGTTCACTATTCGCCGTCAACTGCCGCAGAAAAAAAGGAACGAGCAAGCCATAAATATTATGACCTTCACTGAGGATTTAAAAACAACCGTAACGACTACATACACGGCAGTGTCTTCAGTATGAAGTCTTTCATCGTGAACGCATCCATTGTGAAGCGATAGAGAGAGGCGTGTATCGTAAGGTATGAAAAAAGCGTTCCAATATGGTAACCGATTAAGCACTTCTATCCCTCTGCCTCTGGGAGATCAGAGATACATAGCGTTCCAAGTAGCCACGTCCTAAGAATTTTAGTGAATTAGGCACTCCACATTTACTGTGTGCGTCGGGTAAAAATATTAGCTACCTGGCTTGTCGAAGACAATGGGTTCCCTAAATGCAATAGGAGTTAGCTCTTGGGGAAGAAATTGTTTGGAAGGCTAGGATGTGGTTCAGTTTATCCACAGTGGTCGTCTAACCACCAAGTGTAGTGTGCTTGCGATATTACTTGGTGCGTGGTTGTCAGGCGGATGGCTAGACTTTGTCTCCTACTTGCAAGGATCTTCCACCCGTGAGGTCTGTGTTTTATTTTATTGAGGAGTGGCAAGTGGGGCACAAATTATACAAAAAATGAGACTTTCTCTCTTAGTTAATAAAGCAATGTATTTTAAATGAAATGGAAAACGAAAATACTCCATGAGCTGAAAAAAAATTTAAGGTACTCCTCAATTAACCAAGAAGAAAGTTCGTAGTGGCGTTCCTTTAATTCAGTGCAACCCCAAATAGAAATCATAACATGAACGTATTATCAAAAGCTAACTCTTAGGGAAAACTGATACTCCATAGTAACCAGCAGTCCATAATGCGACAAAGTAATGTTACACAAGCCTTTCGGAGAACAATTGATCCAGTATAGTAAAACGAAAACCATATAAAATTGTCAACACTAAATTCCTAAGCTTCCCCCCCTCTCCCCCCCTCGTCATAAAAGTAATGAAGTGCCAGAGGTGGCTCTGCCTTAAAACGACCAACAGTAGCCATATTCATATTATGAACACATCAGTTAACGAAAGCTTACAACTATATACGTAAGACACCAATATAGAAGAGTAAGATTTACTCAATGTATCTTTAATTCATGAGAAGGTGTGTCCGATGGAATTCCATAACTGTGTCTCTGAGTGAGGAAATGTTTTTCATTCGTAATACGGAGATCTTCGTCCTCCTAGCTTCCTGTTCCAATATGGCAGATGAAAGGTTAATACACAAGACGCCATACGAAGCGTGATTATTAGATCGCTCTACTGGAACACCTCACTTGCAACGTCGTTGGCAGGGGCTTCCGAAACCGTGAAACTGCCCCGCACCGATCTACAAGATGCTGATAAGTACAACTCGTATCAACCGCTGGACACAACCAAAAGTATCTATGCCAGTGCCAATTAACCTTCGTTTTACTTTTATAAATTTCACACATATCTAAGCACTCTGTCTTCAGGCCACAAGTGGCTCATCGGGACCATCCGACCGCCGTGTCATCCTCAGATGAGGATGCGGATAGGAGTGGCGTGTGGCCAGACAACCGCTCTCCTGGTCGTTATGATGGTTTTCTCTGACCGGAGCCGCTACTATTCGGTCGAGTAGCTCCTCAATTGGCATCACGAGGTTGAGTGCACTCCGAAAAATGGCAACAGCGCATGGTGACCCGGATGGTCACACATCCAAGCGCCGACCACGTCCGACAGCGCCTAACTTAGGTGATCTGACGGGAACCGGTGCAGCCATTGCGGCAAGGCCGTTGCCAAAATCCACTTACATAATTTCACACAATTTCGTTTCTGTAATATCGTAACGTACAATGCCACCCAACGACTTACGGCAGCTCAATATCACGATTTTACTTGCAAGGAAACCCTTGCGTGCAAGGTCACAAGTTCAATCTTTAGTAAGGCTCATTTGAAAGTGTTGTGATAAAACTTACATCAGGAAAAATATTAGCTGCTAATGACTCATCAAGAGCACCTGGAGGGCGACAGAAAATAAATTCCGGGAGGCGCAGAAGTCAACCTTCAATGGTGACTCACAAAGTGGACAACGTAAACAGTCAAGAAATATTTGAAACAACTAATTAACTTGATCCACGAACACCGAATGGCGCACCACAGTCATCACAAAGGTTCGCACCGCCAAGATCGAAGGCGAACTCCTCGGGAGCTACAAACCGTGCAGGACGTTCAGCTAGGCATCCAAAAACTGTTCAAATGGCTCTGAGCACTATGGGACTTAACACCTGAGCTCATCAGTCCCCTAGAACTTAGAACTACTTAAACCTAACTAACCTGACATCACACATATCCATACCCCAGGCAGGATTCGAACCTGCGACCGTAGCGGTCGCGCGGTTCCAGATTGAAGCGCTTAGAACCGCTAGACCACACCGGTCGGCGCTAGGCATCCGCTCTTAAGGAATTTGTCCAATTTACCAATCTGGTTAACAGTCGGCATAATTGTATATGAATGTGTTAAGGCATTGATGTTAGTTGAACTCGCTAAAACTTTCTTAGTACCTCTAATTCCTAGGTTTTGCTTTCGTATACGTCTTCTCTTCAGATTTCGATTGGTCGGAATTGAATATCGGTGTAACAGGATGGTGAGAACTAGTGGAATGTGATGGCATGCAACCGAATGTGAAACCGTCTGTCATGGAGCTTATCGTGAAACTGGCCTACCCGCAGATAATGCGATAATATGTTTTACGGGCACGGAAAAACAAACATTCAGAGACTGAATTTGTCCATTGGTTCCAAGCGTTATGAGTTACAATTTCACACACTTTTCAGGAGGGACAGTTAGCTCTAAAGTACATTACGTTTTTTATACGTAGACCGGGAAGCAAGTAAAAGCAAGTCATTTGGACCAGCTTGTTTGCTAAAAGCACTGCTCGTGTGTGTGTGTGTGTGTGTGTGTGTGTGTGTGTGTGTGTGTGTGTTGTGTTGGGGCTTATGGGCGCTCAACATCGAGGTCATCAGCGCCCTGACACACATTAAAAGGAACGAATGTGGACAGACCTAATAAAACTGAAGCACACACTCAAAGAAACCAGGAAAAGAAGGAAAATGCTACATAAGAAAGTAAAACCGAAGGAAAGGGAAAACATAGCAACAAGAATGCCACAGAAAATTGTCACTGGCTGGCCACTTACATAAAATATGGGCGAGCTTGTCACACAGTGAGCAAATTAAAATCCTCTCCCTAAAATCTTTGTAAAAACATTTGACATGGCACAGAACTTTAAAACTTTAACCACATTCATCCGAGTGTTGCCTAAAAGAAATGTCAGGTCCGCTGGCAAGTCAGCCGCGTCCCGCTGGTCAGAAAATAAAACGCAATCCAATAAAACGTGGCGTACAGTGACCTGGACGCCGCAAGCAGCGCTCGTACCAGAGTTGTAGTTCTCGTACGCTTATTTTTCCTCTCTTTCTTGGAGTGACTTAAATAGTTTCTACTGCTCTTCCAAGATTACGCATAGGAGTAAGAATCGTAGGGGGCGGAGCACTTCCATCTTCCCGAACACAATAAATAGCTTCCCAGACAGTTTACCAATCAGTTTAACAGTCGGAATAGTTGTATATGAATGCGTTAAGGCATTGATGTTAGCTGAACTCGGTAAAACTTTCTTGGTACATCTAATTTCTAGGTTTTCTTTCATATACGTCTTCTCTTCAGATTCCGATTGGTCGGAATTGAAAATAAATTTTTTACTGAACGATAGGAGAAGCTTGTTTATCTCGTCTACAGATTTTCGGGCCGAATCCACAATTTACTGTGCATCGGCAAGTTGGCGCTTTGTTTGAAATTTCGTTCTTACGTCCTTCATTTCTGCAGCACTATTTGAAGTTATGCAACCATCACTGCTTCTCTTTAAATCACTGTAATCTATGTCGAGCGCCATTCGATGTGCATAAAGTCGTAGGTAACTATCATGCACAGCCTGTAAATTGTGTCGAGCATACTTGAAACGCGCAAACATTAGTTTTTTGTGAGAAGTGCGCCTTGTCCTCCCCTGAATATCCGTAGTTTTCCTTATGCACTACTCGGTCAGTCAGTTCATAATTTCTTTTTACTACGATGCATGACGATTTTTCACGTAAATAACTATTTTTAATACCCGCTCCACGGACAATGATTGTCCTTTACTACGCTTCACTGGAGACGGGATTTGTGGCTCCCTGTCAGACAAGGATGATGAACTACATGGGTCGACACCTGTTTCAGCACCACGTTCACTTGTTAAGCTCGTATCGTCGTCATTGTATTCCTCATGTCTATTTTCCAAACAGTCGAGCGTGTACACAACCACACATTCCGCTGCCTCATATTGCAGAAATGCTAATATTTCATCTGTCTCTTCTTCCTCATTCTGTGAAATTCCTTGGGTTCCTTGCTGACGAAATGCCAACTTTGGCGACTGTTGCAGATGTAATGCAATGTTTGCTTCTTCATCGTTGCCATTGCTCTGCTTTGAGTCAACACCACCACCACCACCAACGCTCTAGTGAGTTACTCGTTGACTAAGCAGTTCCACTACGCCAGCTAGCCTCATGTTGTGCTCACCATTGGATACTTCCAGTCCCATCCCCTGTACCCATTAGCAGCCAATATTGTGACTGCGCGGTAGACAATATGTGAGGCGTCGAATACCGTAACAACATTGGTCTTTCGCGACCTCGCACTCAAGGGGGTTTCTTGTTAGCGAATCGAGCACCTTCCACCCAGTCAGCCGTTACTCGCCACTTTCCGGCATACACGCTTTCCATTCTTGTCACTCGGCGGCTCTCCTCTTCCCCCCCCCCCCCCCCCAATCACCGCCTCCCCCCCACCCTTGCTTCCACACCGCCTGGCGGCTCCGTCTCTGAGGGAAAAGACACTAGACACTAATCGATAGCAAACCCCAGTCGGTTCACAGAATCGTGGCAACCGGCGCATCCTAAAAACGAAATACTGTACAATACAGTGCATAACAAAAAGAATGGCAAAACTTCCACAATACCTTCTTCACACTTAGAGGAAGAAAGTAAGTTATACGGACTTGGTTTCTAAAATGCTTTATTTCCATGTTAGAACTCACTTGCAGCAGCTCTTCAACACATCAGTCATCGGAAACACAGAGGAAAGTAACGTGTCAGCACGGTATTAAACGCTTTCCTAAACGATATGTTGAAAGTGCTCTTGGTTAACAGGGATACGTGCATCAACCCGCCGCCCAATTCAATCCCTGATGCGCTGATGTATCCCTGGAGAACTACGTTTTGTTTCACAGCGTTTCACAACACGGGTACGTAGACTCTGACATCTCGTGCAAGAGTTCCGCACATGAGATCTTTCAAATGCTCCAGTTCATAAAAGCATAGCGAGTTTAGGTCCAAAGTGCGTGGAGGTCAAGGAATTGGTCAGCATCAACCTGGCCGTCCTTCAAGAGCCTACGACATTAACATTACAGTTTAGTTTCTAGTCGCTATCTATTATTTTGCAAAAAAAAAAAAAAAAAAAAAAAATCAAATGGCTCCGAGCACTATGGGACTTAACATCTTCGGTCATCAGTCTCCAAGAACTTAGAACTACTTAAACCTTATAAAATAAATAAATAAATAAAATAAAATAAAATATTAATTATTGTATATGTATGATAGTGATTGGTTGTAATTAATATTTGCTTATCCTGGAACGTGGACGTTTAATTATTTGGTATCAGACGCTTGACAATGGCTTCTCCGTAAATGCAATGTTATTCGTAGTTGAACGTGAAATAAGACTCAAATAATCGGACTTAGTATTTAAATCGTTTCCAAAGACTGCTGAGGTAGGTGCGGATTCAAAATCTAAATCTCAATATTAGCATAATCTGCCAGCCATGTCAATACGTCGTACAGAGGTGACTGTCTACTAAACATAAAAAGGTTTACACAGTTAGTTAAATCAGATATATTCAACGAATAAGCCGACAGTTAAATAATTCTACTTACTTTCATAAATATAAATTCTTTACAGAATCGAGCATCTAGTAAGATTGCAACTCGCAGTGTTCTTATGTAACAACAAATATGGCGGTGTGCCAGTTAATAAAATATACGTGCTTCCCGCACCAGCTATTCTACTCGACCTACTTCTTGTTAATGAAACATAAGAGTGTCATAATTGTATTTTGTTTTATCAGCGGCATAGCGCTGCAGTTCTGTGCCATAGGCTTTATTTATTTGTCAGAGATTAATTATTTAATTAAGATTTCGCGTTTCCGAGGAAACTCACGCACGGCATGCAAATGTGCCTTTATAACCTAACTAATCTAAGGACATCACACACATCCATGCCCGAGGCAGGATTCGAACCTGCTACCGTAGCGGTCACGCGGCTCCAGACTGAAGCGCCTAGAACCGCACGGCAACACCGGCCGGCTTATTTTGCATATTGGCTGCCTGGTTTCGGTACATAGTTCCATCCTCAGTCTCTGGTACTGTCTACGAAACCGGTAGCCAGTAACCAAAATTTTAAAAATTGTGTGACTATAGATGTATATTGTTTCTCAAGTGTTTTGGTCACTTTTCCAACCGACAGTGGTTCGAAAATTTGAAGATGAGCTCCATGGTGCAAGCAGTATATGTTTTGTCACACTCATAAATGCTCATGTTCTAGCAGAAGAGTTAAAGTATTATCTAAGAAAGCATGGTAAGATTCTCAGTTGTCTCTGGATGTAAGAACATGAGACCTTATCAGTCGCTAAGAATGCCGATCCGAACGTTGACAGAAAATACTTGTTGATGACGTGGTTTCAGAATTTTGTGTGGTTTGTCGACAGCCATACCTGCTCTATGTGAAAATTTACAGTTTGATCACGTCGAAACGAAACCTCATCCGTGAACAGCACATTTGGATTTAGGTTGCCACATTGATGGATTAACCAGAAGTGTAGCCTTGCAGGCAAATCATCTGCTGATAGTGCCTACACACTCTGCACTTAGTACAGGAAGAGCAGGTTCTCTTGAGGCATTCGCTAGACAGTCATGTGGTCAACATTACGACTAGTATCGCCGTCAGGTGCACGAAGTAGTTCCTTCTAGGACTCCCTCAGTTGTGAGTAGCTAGCCTCATCTGGAATTGCTCTCATTATATCTGTGATGTTCGACTGCATCACCATCAACAGAAACGACCTACACTAACGAGCTACGAGAAACCATCAAGGCGTTCTTGAAATTGGAAACACTGACAGCCGTAGTTCGGACAACAGTTCGGCGTCATCGACATTGTTTGGCTGTTAACGGGAGTCACTTTGAATACACAAAATAACGTCCCCCCGTGCAAGAATTGTAACGGTATGTTGTTTTCTTCCATTAATATCAAAGATCATCTACATTTTTCTGGACCTCTGTGTATACGAGGTGTGGCTAGAAAAAAACCGGACTAGTACCGGTGAAACAATAAAACGAATGCAATAAGGCTGAAAGTCGCGTGGCCTGTCACGTGACTCTCGCTCCGCCTACTGCTCGAGTTTCATCTGCCTCCTGCACTCAGTCTGCCCGTGGCGTCTGTTTTAAGTAGTTGACGTTTTGTCTGTGCGTCGGAAAATGTTGAGTGTACAGAAAGAACAGCGTGTTAACATCAAATTTTGTTTCAAACTAGGAAAATCTGCAAGTGAAACGTTTGTAATGTTACAACAAGTGTACGACGATGATTGTTTATCGCGAACACAAGTGTTTGAGTGATTTAAACGATTTAAAGATGGCCGCGAAGACACCAGTGATGACACTCGCACTGGCAGACCATTGTCAGCAAAAACTGATGCAAACATTGAAAAAATCGGTAAACTTGTTCGACAAGATCGCCGTTTAACAATCAGAGCAGTGTCTGAGTTAACAGGAGTTGACAAGGTAAGTGTTAGGCAGATTCTTCATGAAAGTTTCAACATGAACAAAGTGTGTTCAAAAATGGTTCCAAAGTGTATCACAATTGAACAGAAGGAACGCCGAAGAATGATTTGTTCGGACATCCTGGAAAACACTGAAAGTGATCCCACCTTCTTACAATATCGATGCATTGGAAAACTCCTGGTTCTCCACGACAAAAAAAGCACGAATGTCAAAATCGAAATTCAAGGCAATGATGATTGTTTTTTTGACATCAAAGGGATTGTGCACATTGATTGGGTACCAGAGGGACAAACAGTGAATCAGCATTACTACATTAGCGTCCTGGCTACCCTACGTGAGCGAGTACGGAGAAAACGGAACGATTTGTGGAGAAAAAAGTCATGGATCCTTCACCAAGACAATGCCCCAGCTCACAGTGCGTTGTCAGTGAAGACGTTTTTGGCAAAACACAACATTCCCATCTTAGATCATCCACCCTACTCACCTGATTTGGCCCCCTGTGACTTTTTTCTTTTCCCTAAAGTCAAGTCAGCTTTGAAAGGAACTAGATTTGAGACTGTTGAAGCAGTAAAA
This sequence comes from Schistocerca serialis cubense, assembly GCF_023864345.2. Classification (NCBI taxonomy): domain Eukaryota; kingdom Metazoa; phylum Arthropoda; class Insecta; order Orthoptera; family Acrididae; genus Schistocerca; species Schistocerca serialis. Next base: position 353,813,981 of record NC_064639.1, read on the forward strand.
GAAAAAGCGACGGAAGTAATGTATGGACTTACCGAAAATGATCTGCAGCATTGCTATGAACAGTGGAAAATTCGTATGGAGCGGTGTAGAGACCGAGGAGGAGAGTACATTGAAGGAGATAACATGAAATTGTAAATAATTGTAAATAAATGTTTTTTCCAGCATCAGTCCGGTTTTTTTCTAGCCGCACCACGTATATGCTTTATTCGCACATGTTACCTTCAAATTTGTAGATATGAGATGACAGGGATATTCTTTCTTCCCAGAACTCCAAATCACGTTGCGCTCATTATCAGACTGTCCACTAACAAGGCAGTTACGGTAGTACGTAGGATCCTCACAGATACGAAATGTATTCAACGATTGTTTAACTAATGGATTTCTGTACATTATACGGGTCAGTGAATGTTGGACAGAAAACAATGTAACAAAAGTTGTGGCCGGCCGCGGTGGTCTAGCGGTTCTAGGCGCGCAGTCCGGAACCGCGCGACTGCTACGGTCGCAGGTTCGAATCCTGCCTCGGGCATGGATGTGTGTGATGTCCTTAGGTTAGTTAGGTTTAAGTAGTTCTAAGTTCTAGGGGACTGATGACCACAGATGTTAAGTCCCATAGTGCTCAGAGCCATTTGAACCATTTGAACAAAAGTTGTGCTACAAGCAGGCCTAATAGGATCACAATGACTGCAGTAAACATAAATGTTTTTTCTGATAGGATTAACAGCAGTATCAGATTGTTCTCTGAAGAAGCTGCTGTCTACATGAATATATCACAAGGACCTTGTAATGACTTGCACAAAGATTTGAAGAAACATTAACGTGGATTAATGAGTAGCAGCTGTCTTTAAATGTCGATAAGCACAGCGCAATGCCTCAAACAAAGAGAGAGTCGCAGACTACCATGGTATTCGGAAACAGGCTGAGAGCGTCACACCGTCGAATTATTGAGCGTAACGCTAACAGGTGATTTGAAGTCCGACATTATGGAAGCAAGGGCTCCCATACGATAGTTTGTAAGGAGGGTTTGGAGTATTTTTAATATTTTGGAAGAAGAATGGCGACTTGTAAGTAACCACAAGGAAACTACACTATATTGACTCTTTTCCGTAAGAGTTTTATGAGGGAGGTGAGGGTGGCAAGCGGCCCTACCCCCGCCCCCCCTCTGCCTTGTCGCAGGGTATGGTCGCCCTTCAACAATAGACAGTATAAAATGCGTGTCGGGGAGGAGATTACTGTTTAACGTCCCGTCGACAACGAGGTCATTGGAGACGGAGCACAAGCTCGGATTATGGAAGAATGGGGAAGGAAATCGGCCGTGCCCTTTCTAAGGAACCATCCCGGCATTTGCCTGAAGCGATTTAGGGAAATCACGGAAAACCTAAATCAGGATGGCCGGACCCGGGATTGAACCGTCGTCCTCCCGAATGCGAGTCCAGTGTGCTAACCACTGCGCCACCTCGCTTGGTGTCGGGGAGATGGGGTCGAAGGAAGAGACGACGACGTGCAGGAAGAGATTAAACTGATCCGCAACAGGGTGGAAACATTTCCGAAACGACTAAGGCTGTAAGTGTTCCCGTGCAGCCGTGTTTAAGGTATACCGCGCACGTCAAAATGGCGCTAGCCAAGAAGGGGGTCCTGACATCTTTGGTGCGCTGTGGGCCATCGATGATAGGCTGAAGGACGGTTGTGAAGATGTGTGTGGGTGAATACACGTACAAGTGATGAGCAGTTGAGCGCCCAGATGAATCGAATGTCTCTTTAATGTCCGTCCAACTAAACGAACGCTGCGGCTCACGTTCGTCCGCATCAGGCGCCTGTTCATGCAACCAGGCTGACTGCTGTTCATCGGGGACGAAAGCTGGAATTTGCACGCAATACCGCAACTGGACATTCACTGGATGTTAGCAGACGGGCTTTCCAGATGAATCACGTTTTATGCTCGATTAGGGAGACGGCCGCAACAATCGACTGCAGAGTCCAGGCTGTAGGCGGGAGCGTTATGCCACGGAGAGTATTTTCGTGGCATTCCCTGGCCAATTTCGTCATTCTGAATGGCAGAATGGATCAACACAGGTATGCGTCTATCCTTGGGGACCACGTCCACTACTAAATTCAGTTTGTTTCTCCTCGGAAAGATGATACCTACCAACAGCGGAATGCAACTTATCACATAGGTTGCAGTGTACGTGCGGGTTTTGAAGAGCTCCAGTATGAGTTTACCGGACTCCCATGGCCACCAGACTCCCTGGATTTAAAACTAATCGAGAATCTTTGGGACCACCTCGAACGGGCTGTTGTTGCCATGGATCGTGAACCCAGAAGCTTGGAGACGGTTCCTTTTAGAACCTCATTGTCTCGCAGCGGTCCGTACTGCAAAAGGTGGTTATTCAGGATTTTGACACGTGGTCACATCGTTGTGACTATACAGTGCATAGTTTATGAGCTATGTGTCCCCAGCAAACATAACAGCTTTTAAATGCAATTCCGAACCGTCGCTATAGTCCTTACAGCATATCTTGGAAACCATAGAGGTCGTTTCAGCAGGTGGTGACGGTCCCTCCATTTATATATTTAGCATCAAATGGCAGTCGCCTTTTATTTCGAGACTAGTACCCATCTAATCCATGATACCTTACAGTTGCGAGCTGAACCAGGACCTAATTCTGGATGGAGTCTCCGAACCGGTAGCAGATGCATCTCCTATGACGCTAGTTTCCAGTAGAGCCCGGTGCCGCGTCCTTGTTTACCTGACCTTCTGGCTGCTTTTGCTGGCCCGTATCTCGTCCGCAGACAGTGGTGAGCCTTCGTCTTCGGTAACATTCTGCCTTTTTTTGTTTCACAAAGGACTCATTCTCGTGTATCTTCCACCACTTGCTTGCCCCCTCAAGAAACGTTCTCATTCGTCTTTTACTCTACTTATTTACATTAATACGTTAGATCCTTCCATGCTTTAGCAAACAGATATATTTTTTCCGTTGTCTAAAATAAAGAGTAACCCACTCATTTAGCAATAAAAATATCAGCATAACAGCTTATAAAATGAAATAAAATGTTTCTGTTCAGATTTTCGTTTCAGGTTTCTTGTCTGATCGTGGTGACACTCGCCCCTATATGTAATGTTTGCTATGGAAATGGACTCGAACGAGTCAATCTTTGTATCCTTCAACAGAAGTGCGTCCTAGAGAGGTTGGACAAAATTGAACACGAATGCAGATGCTAGCGAAGTCTGCGACTTGCGCTGATGTAGTTGATCACTAACGGCACCTGTGCGATGTCTTCAATACGTCGCAACTTTCAGTCGTGTTCAAAACGGTATTCTGTGTAGTCGCGAGTGCATCATGTCGGAGCTAATTGAATTCTAACGCGGGCAAATTGTTGATGCTCTTATGGTGGGCGCTACCGTAGCCTTGGGAGCCGAAGTGTTTGGTGTGTCAATAGGCACCGTATCGACGATTTATGCCTCATACAGAGGAAGCAGAAAAATGTTAATCGCTAAGTCGCAACTCGGAAAAAAAGTGCGTATTGAGTCACCTTGACAGACGGTCATTGAAGAGGATTGTGAAGGAATACAAGAAGACGACATCTTCAAAAATCCCCGCAGAACAGAATTTCTCACTTGCGAATCCTGTCAGCATCCAAACAGCACGAAAGGAGCTCTATAAGCTACGTAATGCAGGACGAACTGGAATTCCAAAATCACTGAGCAGTGATGCAAATGCCCGTAACAGGATAACTTCATCCGAAAGGCATAAAACATGGACTATCGAGTAACGAGCAATGAAAGAATGTCATATTTTCGGGTGTTTTGTTGCACACAGTTTCCAACTTCTGGCCCAGTTTATGCACCAAGAGATAGGCATGGCATGGTTTCCATGATCACTTTGGCAGCCTTCTAGTGATGTTCCGTGGACCCCATGCTACTCTGAAAGATCGCATAACTACCATGCAGGGTGTCATTACTGCCAAGGATTATGTGAACATTTTGGGTGGTCAGGTCCGTTCTTTGGCACAATGTTTGATCCCCAATGCCAATGCTGCGTTCCAAGACGGCTGGGTCCCTGTTGAGGCAACCCGCATTGCATAGAATTGGTTTTATGAAAGTGAGAATGAATTGTACTATTTCTCCTGGTCATTACAATCAGCGAATCACAATAATACTGAGCATTTGTGGTGTTCTTTCGAGAGAAGGGTGTGTAATCCCTGTGTACATTCATAACTGTTACGTGAAATTGAGACTGTTTTGCAGGAAAAAATGGTATAGGATTTCATTTAAAACCATACAGAGCCTGTATTTATCATTCCTAGACGCCTGGAAGCTGTTTTGACTGCCAAAAGCTTTGCTACACCATGTTAGGCATGCTGATGTGTTGTGCCCTGCCTCTATGTTTTTGTCCACCCCCTGCTTATGATAATTTCGGGAAAAAATTACGTCAAAATATAACACAACAGCTAGAGGTGCTAGGCCACTTAATGTTGTCACATGAATAACAACTATATAACGGAAGTGACATTTCGACCCTCTTTATAACGTTACTGTTTAATCACTTGAGGAAGATCGATATGGAGGCTGCAACCAATCAGGATTTTACTCAAATTTTTAAACAAATTTAGCTAAGAGAGTTCAAAGCTTGTAGGAGATAAAGATGACTACACAGACTTGAAAAATATGGCGGTAGCTCGTTGCTTTAGCAGGTTCTCAATTTTGGTTCTTGTGGCCATCGTAACAAGTACGAATATAGTGGCCCGACGAATTATTTTCCATGCTGCTTGCAGCGCTTTCCAGGAAGACCCTTGACTAAATTTATGTATTTCCAGTGTATTTCGAGCTTTTATTTCGCTGGGAGGTATGATAGATTCCCAGATGACACTATAAACACATATTAGTTATTCTGTGCGAATTAGGTGCTAAATTATTACTTGCCCTTCACAAAGTAAACCTGATGTACACAGTGGTCGATCTGTAGAACTTCTTCTCCCTGACGTTTCGTTCTCAACTACGGAGAACATCTTCCGAGGTGAGTCGACGACTGGCTGCTAGGAGCTGGGGCCGCCGCTTATATAGAGATCGTAGGGGGCGCCACCACACGTCACATGGCGTCGATGTGCAGCTATCTCTGGCTATCGTCTGTTCTCTCGATTGCAGGCAATCGATTGTCACGTGATTGATGCAACGTCGACCGCCATATCTTATCCAATTTTAATCCTTCTTCTTTACGATTAAAATTGTATTGATGTTTGTGGATTTCAATTGCCTCTCTATACATACGTGTATAATAGTGCGACGTCCTCGCTAGCACGCTTGTTTCACCAAATTTTATGTCGTGATCTCCATCCTTAAAAACATGTTCCGCTACTGCCGATTTGTCGATATGTCCCAAGCGACAGTTTCTTTTGTGCTCCGTCAACCGTGTATTGATGCTTCTTTTGGTAGTTCCTATGTAAACCCTGCCGCAACTACAGGGAATTTTATATACCCCTGGGGTGGCTAGGGGGTGACGAGCATCTTTTGTTGATCTTAGGCATTCACTAATTTTCTTAGTAGGTCTAAAAATGGTCTCTACCTGAAACTTGGCTAGTACTTTTCCAATGCGATCCGTGATATTATGGATGAACGGAAGAAATACTTTTCCAGCTGATGGTTGTTGCTGTCTCCTATTTTTAGGCATTTTTCTATTTGGATGAAGTGCTCGATTAATCTCGTTTTTTGTATAACCATTTTTCGCAAAGGCCATTCGTAAATGATTTAATTCTTCTTGTAAGTAGCCTGGTTCACAAATATTATTGGCCCTATCCACTAGTGTTTTTATGACCCCCCTCTTTTGCCTAGGGTGGTGGTTTGAGTTCTTATGGAGGTAGCGATCGGTATGTGTACCTTTCCTGTAGACCTTATGGCCTAAGGTCCCATCCGCCCGTTTGATAACTGATACATCCAAGAAGTTAAGTTGTCCATTCTTCTCCTTCTCCATAGTAAATTTAATCTTTGGGTTGATGCTATTTAAGTGTACCAGAAAATCATTCAAGTCTTCTTCCTCATGATTCCATATTACAAAGGTATCATCCACATACCGATACCACTTCGAGGGGCTTTTTTTGGCCGACTGCAATGCTTGATGTTCAAAATATTCCATGAATAAATTCGCTATTGCGGGACTTAGGGGACTTCCCATGGCTACCCCATCGATCTGTTCATAAAATTCACCATTATACTGAAAATAGGTTGAGGATAGACAGTGTTGGAACAAGGCTACTATATCAGTAGGGAACATATTGGCTATATGGGAGAGAGCTTCAGCAACTGGAACCATCGTGAACAAAGACACTATATCAAAACTGACAAGTATGTCATTAGGACCGACAGTAATTTCCCTCAATTTCTCAATGAAGTGTAGAGAGTTTTTAATATGACTCTCAGTTTTGCCTATGTGAGGTTGTAACAAAGAGGCAAGGTGTCTGGCTAGTCCTTGGGTAGGAGCTCGAATTGCGCTGACTATTGGTCTCAAAGGAACATCAGGTTTATGTATCTTTGGTAATCCATATAATCTCGGAGGATAAGCCTCCGTTTCACAAAGATACTTTTTAACTTCTGTAGGAATTGAAGACTGTTTTATCAGACGCTTGGTGGCATTCAGCACATTCGTTGTGGGATCCTTTTTCAACTTCTTGTATGTGCTGGGTTCCAGGAGATCACTGATCTTCTTGTGATAATCCTCAGTATTCATTAAAACAGTAACATTTCCCTTGTCAGCGGCAACTATAATAACATTCTTGTCTGCATTGATCTCCCGCAATGCCTTCCTTTCCCCTTGAGACAGATTGCTGCTGGGTGGCTTAGCTTTGCGTAATATCCTGGAGGTTTCCATTCTAATTTCATCAGCAGAATATGATGGTAACTGACGAATTCCTGCCTCTATATTAGCAATAATGTCCTCCACAGGAATCTTGGATGGAGTTATTGCAAAATTCCCTCCTTTAGACAGAACAGAAAGTTCTTCCTTAGACAATTCTTTTTCCGATAAATTAATAACCGTTTGGGAATTGTTTGGAATCGCTGTTTCCTGTCGACCCTCTTGTAGACGATCAAACTTGTCCTTCTGCCTATTGGAAGACACTTTTGCACTAATCTCCATAGATCTAAATGTTAAACTGTCCACTTTGTTCCAATGACAAAACTGCATAGTATTGCTAATAAGTAAATGAAGATTTAGCAGTTGGCTATCACATACCGCCAGTCCTCGTCGTGTTTCTGCTACGCTGTCGTGATACCGGTATAGTTCCCAAGTTTTTAAAAGTGAGAAGAATGTTTCATTCGCCACAAGCTAACCGTATTTATTCTCGTATGGAACTGGCATTACTACGTGAGCGGATACATCAGACACACTTAAATAGCATCAACCCAAAGATTAAATTTACTATGGAGAAGGAGAAGAATGGACAACTTAACTTCTTGGATGTATCAGTTATCAAACGGGCGGATGGGACCTTAGGCCATAAGGTCTACAGGAAAGGTACACATACCGATCGCTACCTCCATAAGAACTCAAACCACCACCCTAGGCAAAAGAGGGGGGTCATAAAAACACTAGTGGATAGGGCCAATAATATTTGTGAACCAGGCTACTTACAAGAAGAATTAAATCATTTACGAATGGCCTTTGCGAAAAATGGTTATACAAAAAACGAGATTAATCGAGCACTTCATCCAAATAGAAAAATGCCTAAAAATAGGAGACAGCAACAACCATCAGCTGGAAAAGTATTTCTTCCGTTCATCCATAATATCACGGATCGCATTGGAAAAGTACTAGCCAAGTTTCAGGTAGAGACCATTTTTAGACCTACTAAGAAAATTTGTGAATGCCTAAGATCAACAAAAGATGCTCGTCACCCCCTAGCCACCCTAGGGGTATATAAAATTCCCTGTAGTTGCGGCAGGGTTTACATAGGAACTACCAAAAGAAGCATCAATACACGGTTGACGGAGCACAAAAGAAACTGTCGCTTGGGACATATCGACAAATCGGCAGTAGCGGAACATGTTTTTAAGGATGGAGATCACGACATAAAATTTGGTGAAACAAGCGTGCTAGCGAGGACGTCGCACTATTATACACGTATGTATAGAGAGGCAATTGAAATCCACAAACATCAATACAATTTTAATCGTAAAGAAGAAGGATTAAAATTGGATAAGATATGGCGGTCGACGTTGCATCAATCACGTGACAATCGATTGCCTGCAATCGAGAGAACAGACGATAGCCAGAGATAGCTGCACATCGACGCCATGTGACGTGTGGTGGCGCCCCCTACGATCTCTATATAAGCGGCGGCCCCAGCTCCTAGCAGCCAGTCGTCGACTCACCTCGGAAGATGTTCTCCGTAGTTGAGAACGAAACGTCAGGGAGAAGAAGTTCTACAGATCGACCACGGCAACTTAGCCCGGAAGAGTTTACTGATAAAGACGCCGGCCGTGAAAGCCTACATGGAATGATTCTGATGTACACACTTTATGATTTTGTAAATTTAATAGCCTCGTGTGATGTATTACGTTGCTGGACCGCAGTCTCTTTCGTGGATTACACGAAAGCAGTACTTGCAGAAATAGCGAATATTGTAGCGCGGATAAACGAAGCGCTTCCGTGCATGACAAATATTTATCGAAACTCCTCCGATGTCATGACAGTGCGCTTCATGTGTGGCTACAAATCGCTCAAATTCATCATTTATTGAGCGGAAGTGATGGCATTAGCATTAGTAATTAATCTGCGAACTGCGTATTTTGAGAGCTGTGCACACATGCGTGATTCAAATATTTATTGCTCTGGCAAGCGTATCTGTCAGCAAACCGTACATTAGTTTCGCCACTGAAAGGTGCAGATTTTCCCGAGTTGGAGCTTTCGTACTGCTTAAGCCGCAGACTCTGACTTCTTTAGGTCACATAGGAAATTCATACAGGTGGATTGAGCTGACACACTTCCGTGTTCATCAGAAATTATTGATACATTTGGAAATTTACTCATTTATTTTCCATCGTATGTAAGGTTTGCCTCTACTGAACATAGTAAACTGCTATATAAGAAAGTATACAACAGTTTCATAATACGGTTATTGTTGTTACATAAATTGCAGTATAATATGTTACTGACTTAATTCAAGACAGACGTTATAAATTGTTAATTTGGAATTTATTTAACTAATGCTGGGAGGGGCTGTGCCCGCATCACAGAACCGCAATGTGTAGTGGTACAAGTTCTATTAACATACTGGACTTCTGATGTTTCTCTGCCATTGACCTGTATCTCCACCACGACACAGTGCTGCTACCCAACTTGGCACCAAAGTGAGCCTACACGCTATGGGAGCTAACTTCTCATTACACTTATCCACAAAGTGTTCTGATATCAGCAGAATCGGATGCGTACGTCCAGAGCAGTCCCAGTTGAATTCTTCCACATAACCGCATCGTTCGTCACTGACAACCTGCTGCGCAAAATATCGTAATCTACATTAGCTAATGATATCTGATACTAAATTTCTAATAATACACTACTGGCCATTAAAATTGCTACACCACGAAGATGACGTGCTACAGACACAAAATTTAACCGACAAGAAGAAGATGCTGTGATACGAAAATGATTAGCTTTTCAGAACATTCACAGAAGGTAGGCACCGGTGGCGACACCTACAACGTGCTGACATGAGGAAAGTTTCCAACCGATTTCTCATACACAAACAGCAGTTGACCGGCGTTGCCTGGTGAAACGTTGTTGTGATGCCTCGTGTAAGGAGGAGAAATGCGTCCCATCACGTTTCCGACTTTGATAAAGGTCGGATTGTAGCCATCCCGATTGCGGTTTGTCGTATCGTGACATTGCTGCTCGCGTTGGTCGAGATCCAATGACTATTACCAGAATATAGAATCAGTGGGTTCAGAAGGGTGATACGGAACGCCGTGCTGGATCCCAACGACCTCGTAGCACCAACAGTCAGGATGACAGGCATCTTATCAACATGGCTGTAACGGATATGCAGCCACGTCTCGATCCCTGCGTCAACAGATGGGGACGTTTACAAGACAACAACCATCTGCACGAACAGTTAGACGACGTTTGCAGCAGCATGGACTATCAGCTCGGAGACCGTGGCTGCGGTTACGCTTGACGCTGCATCACAGACAGGAGCGCCTGCGATGGTGTACGCAACGACGAACCTGGGTGCACGAACGGAAAACGTCATTTTTTCGGATGAATACGGGTTCTGTTTACAGCATCATGATGGTCGCATCCGTGTTTGGCAACATCGCGGTGAACGCACTTTCGAAGCGTGTATTCGTCATTGCCACACAGGCGTATCACCCGGCGTGATGGTATGGGGTGCCATTGGTTACACGTTTTGGTCACCTCCTGTTCGCATTGACGGAACTTTGAACAGTGGACGTTACATTTCAGATGTGTTAAGACCCGTGACTCTACCCCTCATTCGATCCCTGTGAAACTCTATATTTCAACAGGATAATGCACGAACGCATATTGCAGGTCCTGTACGGGCCTTTTTGGATACAGAAAATGTTCGACTGCGCCCTGGCCAGCACGTTCTCCAGATCTCTCACCAACTGAAAACGTCTGGTCAAAGGTGGGCGAGCAACTGGCTGGTCACAATACGCCACTCAATACTCTTGATGAACCGTGGTATCGTGTTGAAGCTGCATAGGCAGCTGTACCTGTACACGCCATCCAAGCTTTGTTTGACCCAATGCCCAAGCATATCAAAGCCGTTATTACGGCCAGAGGTGGTTGTTGTGGGTACTGATTTCTCAGGATCTATGCACCCAAATTGCGTGAAAATGTTGTCACCTGTCAGTTCTAGTATAATATATTTGTCCAATGAATACTTATTTATCATCTGCATTTCTTCTTGTTGTAGCAATTTTAATGGCTAGTAGTGTATAGTACTGAGGTGCGTTCACAACAGAGAGGTGTCATCGAATTTCTCTAGGTGGAAAATCAGAACGTCGCAGATATTTAGTGGCACTTGCAGAATGTCTACAGAGAAGTGGCAGTGTACAAAATCATGGTGAGTCGCTCGGCGAGGCATCTGTCATCTTCGCAAGAAGGATGCGCAAACCTGTCCTACCTTCCATGTGCCGGCCGGCCGCACATGGCTGTGAGTTCTGCAGTGCTGTGGCGTGTGGACACTCTCATTCTAGATGATAAACTGATCACAAACAAACACCTTGCTGCACAACTTGACGCCTCTGTTGGTAGCGCTGACGCACTTGCTACCAGTTGCCGTACTCAGAGGTTTGTGTCCGCTGGGTTCCTCGCTGCCTACACACCTTCCGACTTCCATCTGTTTGGCCCAATGAAGCACTCCGCCGGAAGCAGTGTGTGGATGATGGAGAGGTTACTGATGCAGCAAGACGTTGGCTCCGGCGTCGACCAGTGGAGTGGTACCATGCGGGCTTGCACGCCCTCCCAATAAGGTGGCGCAAGGCTGTCACATTGAACGGAGATTATGTTGAAAAACAGGATTTTGTAGTCAAATGAGTGGATAATAATATGTTCACTGGTATCCTGAATGAAACCAACCTACTTTCAGAAAAAAGAAATGTAGCATTGCTTATTGGACGTCCCTCATTCTTTTGCACCTTGATCGTTAAAACAGATTTTTTTTGTCAACTATTACATATCTGAGTATCACATGGCACTATCAGCGTTCTTAATTTGTAGTGGCCGAGCGGTTAAAGGCGCTACAGTCTGGAACCGCGCGACCGCTACGGTCGCAGGTTCGAATCCTGCCTCGGGCATGGATGTGTGTGATGCCCTTAGGTTGGTTAGGTTTAAGTAGTTCTAAGTTCTAGGGGACTTACGACCACAGCAGTTGAGTCCCATAGTGCTCAGAGCCATTTGAACCAAGCCATTAATTTGTAAACCAAGAGAAACCCCTTATCGGCACTCCGTTCTCCAAATCTTCTATGCGCTCGATATGATGCTGCCAGAAATTCTCTCTGCATAGAGTTTAACAAATTCCAGAACAAAGTGGCTTGGATCGTCTTTTTTTTCGGAGGGGTGAGAGGGAGTGGGGTTGCTTGCATGATGTGTCAGTACAGAAAAGCACTCTTACTTTCTTTTTCACACTCTTGCCTCAGTGGATTTCTATAAATTATGTAAATTGTTTTGTAACCGAAAATGTTCAGGCTGTAGGGCTGTTTCTTCTGCAGAGTTAGTTAGCGGCAGTGGGTCGTGATGGGAATGGCAGCTCAGAGAAACAAAATCAAAAGTCAAACATTTGATTAGCAAACATTTGAGTAGAGCTTATGTTAGTACACTTGTAGCAGCTCCCCGATACGGCCACGCACCATCTCGACACTTTGCAGGGAGAGTGCGGGTTACACAGCAGGGGCCGGCTATCCGCCAATAGGTAGTCCAAGACCATGAACGCGAACACACAGAAACTTGCTCAGCAACGTTCCCTTCATTTTGTATGGCTTCAATGCTCATGGTAGGTACTTGCAGCTTGCAGGACTGCCAGAATACTTGGAGGGCGTGTCAGCCTTTGGTAGTGGGTCTCGCCCTGGAGTGTCGGTGTATAGCACCTGGATGCCAGCATTAGTCTATGAGGGCGAGCAGCCATACTGCCCGGGTCTCGATCTCCTGTCTCTCAAGGTAGGCTGCAGCCAAAGTCCACCAGTAGTGACCCAAACGTGGAGGGGCACCAGTTCCAAGAAAGTGGATTTGTTGCCGGAAGACGGTGCCGTCAAAGCGGAAGCCCACCCCTGCATTGGCTTCTTGCTGTCCAGTATCACTCTGGCGTCTGGTGTCTGGTGTAACCCTCTCGTCATGGCGGGCGCTACTGGACTGCTGATAATTCTGATAAAATTGACATTTATTTATATGGATTGACAGCTCGTTTGTTGTGCCCATGCATGGCTTCCAGCCACCTTCGAAATAATAAATCCAAGGGGTGGCGATTAACTACGCAGCCCACTGTGCAAGAGCCGCTTCGTTTCGCTTCGCCGCCAGGATTGCAGTCCTCGGTCTGGCCCGACTTGCAGTATACAAGCAGCCTTGTTCCTATTCACGCACCTGGCATGCTAACGACGCGGTGCCAGCAGGCAGTGTACGGTTTCTGCAAATGCTGTGACCGAGCTCCTGGTTCCTGCAGTGATGCCCAAAAATAGCAGTGACGCTTTTTGTAATGTCCAGTTGATTTATCAATAATTGATAACCTTTGATTCAAAACATTTCAGGAATTATGATATTTGTGTGTGTTTAGAAGCATTATACATACATTCAGAGCGGAAGAAAAGTTTCAAATCAACAGCTGTCCTTTACCCTGATTTATGGACAACTTTGCTTTATGTTGGTGATGAATATGTAAATATTTTTTCTAAACAGATGAAACTGTTCAAAAGGTGTGGAAAAGTTTGGCCATCGCTAATGAATTTAAAGTAAGAGAACTATTGTTCTTTTTATCTTATCTCATAAATAACAGGCTCTTGTACACATGAAAGAAGGACAATTTGCTTGTCTGTTTTTTACACTAATGAAACACATTTGATCTTTATTTTGATAATAAGATGTTAAGCAGTCTTCATTCTGAAGGTTCATTCGAGCACTGGAATGTTTTATTAGGTGTGGTCCTGTTACCTTCTGTATGCGCTTGTCCGCTTTCAACTTTATAACTGACTTATCCAGTTTAAAACGTTCTCTGTACATTGGTGCAACTTAGAAATTATCACAAGTACAAAAGGTTGGCATAGTGAAACGCGACAACTAACATTAAAAGGTTATAAGAAGAATATAAAAAAAAGTACAACAGCTGAAACTGAATGCACTTCAATTAAATAAATCAATGCTCAGGGTATCGGATTCGGAGGTGACACCGAAAGTAATACGTTAGTTTTATAATTTTGGCGACAAAATAATAAAGAACGATGGCCGAATTAAAGAAGACATAAAATGCAGACCGACAATAACTTGAATAGAATTACTTAAAAAGAGAAATTTGTTAATATCGAATATAAATTTAATTATTAGGAAGTTATTTCTCAAGACATATTTCTGGAGTGTAGACTCATACGGGTGTAAGACATGGATGATAAGCAGTTCACACAAGAAGATAACAGAAGATTTTTAAATGTTGTGTTATGTAAGATGTATGACGATTATGTGAGTAGGTCGAGTAACAAATGAGGAGGTACGGAACCTAATTGGGGGAGAAAATTCATGGAAAAACTTGGCTAAAAGAAGGGGATGCCTGAAGGACACACTCTGAGGTTTCAAGGAATCACTACTTTGGCAATTGAGGGAAATGTGGCGGTAAAAATTCTAGAGCCTTATCAAGGCTTGACTACAGCAAGCAGATTAACGCTGGGAGGTAACCGTCTTTCCTGTCTGCGGTGCTGGTTTGTGCTGCTTGTCTGCTTAGTTGTTTGGTGCTCATACATTAGTATGACGCAGTATTCTTACCTCCCCTACTGCATGCTGTGGTCGAATGTGCGTGATAATTTTTCGTGTGAGTACGATCCTCATTTTTAAATTTTGACAAAACACTAGTGAACGCAGCGGAATAACAAGACACACACACACATACGCACACACACGCACGCGCACACACCCACCCACCCACCCACCCACACACACACACACACATAGCAACGAGGGCGTACGCCCACATTCCTCCTGGATTATCAAGAGGGGAAAATGCTAGTTGACTTTGCATTATTTATTAACGTAGTAAGGGAGTTCTTACTCATAATTACGAATTTGAGTTTTGGGAGACTAGAGATAATTGTCCGAAAATTCCAGTTCTGTTTATTAGGTGACTGAAATTTTATTTCAAATTTAGATGTTATTACTGAACATAATCTGGAATCAGTGATCCATAGTATTATCGGTGCTCAAAAGTATTGAAATGGCTAATTGATCTCGTAATATAAACCAGTCAGTGGCCACCCTTTAGAAAGGCCGAAGGCAACTCATTATCACACACCAGAGCACAACCGTTCCATGCATCGCCACGCTGAAGCACCCTGCTAAACACTACTTGAAATGTCGCTACTACATAAATTAACGCAAAAGCGCGACCGCACAGAGCTGGGAAGCTACTCAAAGAGATGCTTGAGCACATAGTTTTCAAGTGCGCACGTGAGACGAGCCGAAGAGGGGAAGTTGGTTCGTGAACTGCACCTACTGTGATATACTGCATTTCACATCTTACCTTCTTCCGGACGGAGCGTCTTCATACTGCGTCGTCTCCTCAGCACGTCTGAGCTACCGTCTAGCCGCCACGCTGCCGACCGGCCACCCCAGCCGTTGGTCGAAGTGCCACGGTCCTATTGGGTGAAGGCCAACCTCCCCCCTATGTTCTCCTCAGAACCGATCTTTCCGAAGTGTCTCAAGCAATGCCTTCGTTTAGCTTCCCTAGTTTCTCTTTTGAGGAGCCTACCACATCTACTGACAATTTTTCAAACAGCCCTTCAACTTTCTAAGCCCAACACATTCACACAACATGCCCTCATACATACTGGGAAGGTACAGAGAGAACGAGGAAGTGTGACACATTCAAAAAGTAGTCGGAATGAAAAACTTAGTTGCCTTCTACATGTCCCTTAGTTGCGTTATTCATGAAGTAAACTCACAGTACCGCTTCGACGCAGATGTAAGTTGGTGTAGTTACGGAGAGATGAAGAGGCTTGCACAAGATAAAGTAGTGTGGAAATTTGCATCAAAGGAGTCTTTGAACGACAAGAACGACAAAAACAACAGTCACTTGTGATTGGGACTGCTACGGTCGCAGGTTCGAATCCAGCCTCGGGCGTGGATGTGTATGATGTCCTTAGGTTAGTTAGGTTTAAGTAGTTCTAAGTTCTAGGGGACTGATGACCTAAGATGTTAAGTCCCATAGTGCTCAGAGCCATTTGAACCATTTTTGTTGTGATTGGTAATTGTCATTACAGACGAGAGTAAATGCGCAGATCCTTATTTGGCTTATCTGCTTTCATTTGTTTGCAAAGTAATGGAGTTCGGACTGCCAGGTACTGCAGCATTTGCCGTGCACTAGCGAATCCCTTTGCTACGAATCCGGGAGTTGTAACACAGTCCTTAAGGACCTGCTATCGGGATGACCAGACGTTAAATCCCTGTCCACCCATCCAGATTAACGTTTACCGATAGAGATCAAAACTAGCACGGTTTTGAAGGGAGGTGACCAATATTTTTATCCATTTCTGCCTTAGCTTTGCTTATACTGTGTCTGTAATGACTTTATCATCACAGGACATTAAAAGATTTTCATTGTGTTGGATGAGTATGGTGCAAGAAGATGAAGTAGTTGAGTCAGCCTCAACCGTCAGATTCGAAGAGTAGATGCAAAGTGTCATTTTTTCGTAAGACGTCGCACGTCACCTTTACAGTAACTGTATGTGAGAACAGAAGTATGTGCTGGAGGGCAGGCGTAACCTTGAAAATCCCATATTGTAAAATAGAACGATTTCTTGGTTTGCTCTATTTGTGTTATACATTGCAACTACGTCATCTCCCACTTCAGATTTCAAAAAAATTAAATGGCACTGGAAGATATTGCAGTTATTTCAGACAAGGTAAACGTAGTTCTCTCTCTTAAAATTTCTCTCGACTGGACATCTTAAGATGTGGAGATATTTCTAGATAATTTTAATGAGGTAAATACATGAAAATAGTCTTCAGCTTTTATCTACATTGTCGATAGGACAATCAAAAAAATGTTCAAATGTGTGTGAGGTCCTAAGGGACCAAACTGCTAAGGTCATCTGTCCCTAGACTTACACACTACTTAAACTAACTTATGCTAAGAACAACACACACACACCAATACCCGAGGGAGGACTCGAACCTCTGACGAGAGAGGCCGCGCAAACCGTGACATGGCGCCTCAAACTGCGCGGCGATAGACAGTCATTAGCCAGTTAGAAGCGTTCTGGGTCGACTTTAGGTGCAAATTTCACATATATGACAGTGATGGGAGAAAACGTCAGCTTTAATTAATTGAAAGAATTTTTGGAAAGTTTAAGTTTAGCCTGGCTTTTTGAGCTTTATTTTCCGACTGATTGCGACAGTTAACAAACATTATTATTAGATAACTTAGGAAAAGTTTGAGAAGTATATCGATTTTCACAACTATTTTCCCTTTTTTAAGGTACTAGATACTTCTAAGCGTGCTGTGACAGGCTAAGGAGTTACAATAACAAAAATCTGCGGGATTTATTAAACTCCCTGTGGCAAGTACGTCCAGCTATGATAAATGTACTAAAACTACGTGTGTATAAACATACATCAGCAGCACCGATATCAGAAAGGAAACACGGAAACCACGGTATTGTCAGGATCTCAGTGTAAAACATTTGACTTCAAAATTATCTAAAACACGATAATAAATTTGAATTATTATATTTTTAAAGAGAAACGTCTGTCAGGTACTAGTGGATGTTTCTGCCCATAAACCACAGACGTTGCCGAGGAGTGGGCTCAAATCGAAGCGGAACTCATCGCTGAAGACAATTCTACTCCAGTCAATATGATTCCATGGCCCGACGACCAACGAAGATGGGTGTGTAGACTCCCTGGACAGCGGTGGTTTACCAACCTGACCGTCACACACTATAAAGCCTGACAACCAGGAGCGGTAGGCCGGCCGTTGTGGCCGAGCGCTTCTAGGCGCTTGAGTCCGGAACCGCGCGACCGCTACGGTCGCAGGTTCGAATCCTGCCTCGGGCATGGATGTGTGTGATGTCCTTAGGTTAGTTAGGTGCAAGCAGTTCTAAGTTATAGGGGACTGATGACCTCAGATGTTAAATCCCATAGTGCTCAGAGCCATCTGAACCAGGAGCGATAGTCTGGTGTGCCATTACATAATTGATCTTTTTGGTTACCATCCCGACACCCTTACAGTACAGAGATACGTCCACGATATTCTACACGCCGTTTCGTTGCCCTTCATTGGAAAGCTAGCCAGGGCATATATATCAGCAAGATAATACTTGCCTGAACACGACGTGAATTTCTATTGCTTTTCTTCGTGCTTTCCCTACACTACCTTGAGCAGCGTTGTCGGTGGAGATCTTCCCAAGTGAGAACTTGTGGAGCATTGTGGGCAGGGCCCTCCAACCATCTCGGGATTTTGACGATCTAGCTCTCCAGCAGGACAGATTTGACACGATATTCAGGAGGATATCAAACAATTCTGTCAATCAGTGCCAAGCCGATTAACTGCTTGCATAAGGGCCGGAGGTGGACTAACGCCCTATTGACTTTCTGAATCTGTGAACCTCTTTCTGTTGAATAAATAATCCAATTTTTCTGAAATTGTAATCATTTTAGTCACACACGCTAATATTTGTCCCATTCGGATAATTCCTTCGTGGTGCGCGTTTCTTTGTGTGTAATGGTAAGACATAGATCTAGAAACCCTGTTCTACACTGTAAGATATTTTCGGGATCGGGTACGGACTTTGACAATAATGTATTGGTTATGAACTGCGGTTTAAAACCGATAGAACTACAAATGGTAGGAAGTTAGGGAACCGGACCGAGAGACATTGAAGGAACCAGAGGTTGTCCAGAGGAAACTTTAGATAGTGTTGGAGTGAAACAGGGGAAAGGAATATAACAGAATAATAGGTAGTTTTGAGAGATGAAGTAGAGAAGGCACCACAGGATCAAATAGATAAAAAGGCAGGTCCGAGCATAAAGCCTTCGATAATACAGGAGATATTTTATTTAACCAATAAAAGGAAAAGAATATAAACATGAATAAAATGAATAGCTGAAAGAAAATACAAACTACTTAAAAATGTGCTAGAAAGAAAATTGAAAAGAGCTTAGCAAGAAAGGATGGGGGAGAAATGCAAGGTTTAGGAACATGAATGCTTAGAGGAAAATATATGTCGTCCATAAGGTAATTAAACGGACCTTTGAAGAAAAAGAGAAGCAACTGTACAAATATCAAGAGCCGAGCTGTCAAGCCAGTATTAAACAGTGAAGGAATGGTTGAAAGGTGGAAGGAATATGTAGACTGTCTATACAAGGGAAACAAAATTGAGGACAATATTATAGAAAGTGAAGAGTAAATAGCCGAGGATCAAGTGGGAGTTAGAATATTGAGAGAATAATTCTACTGAGCACTGAAAGACGTAACTGGGAACTGGGTCCCTGGAGTGAACGGCATTTTCTCAGAATAACTAAATTCCTTGGAAGAGCCACGGAATACCTGTTTCACCTGTTGTACGACTTACGTAAGACGGTGAAAATTACCTCATATTTTCAGGAGAATGTAATAAGTCCAATTCCAAAGAAGGCAGGTGCTGACAGATGTAAATACTACTATACCATTGGTTTAGTAAATCATGGCTGCAAAATACTGAGACGAATTATTTACAGAAGAATGGAAAAACTGGTAGAAGCCGATCTCGAAGAAGATCAGTTGGAATTCTGGAAAAATGTGAATACACGTGGGGTAATACTCACCTTAAGACTTACCTTAGAATACAGATTGAGGAAAGG
The DNA here is from genome assembly GCF_023864345.2 of Schistocerca serialis cubense. Taxonomy (NCBI): domain Eukaryota; kingdom Metazoa; phylum Arthropoda; class Insecta; order Orthoptera; family Acrididae; genus Schistocerca; species Schistocerca serialis. The sequence continues at coordinate 353,833,522 of NC_064639.1, forward strand.
TCTGCCAATTTTATAGCATCTGTAGATTTAGAGAAAGTTTTTGACAATGTCGACTAGAGTACGTTCCCCAGAAGCGGCATCTAATCACATTGTGTGCCTCTGGAGCATCGTTGTAGTCCCACGGCTGGATTCTTGATTCGTGATTCCCAGGTACCAGTTCATACTAACTGATGGAGAGCCCTAGAGTAAAGCAGAAGTGACGTTTGGCATTCCCCAGGGAAATGTTACAGGCCATCTGTTGTTCCTAATCTATATAAATGGTTTAGGAGACAATATGAGCTGCCATATCAGATTGATAGCAAACGATGCTGTCATTTACTGTCTAGTAGAGATCAGGAGAGCAAAAAATTTGCAAAGTGGTGTATACGAGATATCTGTATGGTGCGAAACGAGGAAGTTGACTCAAATAAGGAGAAGCGTGATGTCGTCCACAAGAGTACCGTACTAAATGGAAACAGTTAAATTTCGTTTACACTGTAAATCACACAAATCTAAAGGGTTCAAATGGTTCAAATTGTTCAAATGGCTCTAAGCACTATGGGACTTAACATCTGAGGTCATCAGTCCCCTAGACTTAGAGCTACCTACACCTAACTAACCTAAGGACATCACACACATCCATAGCCGAGGTAGCAGCGCGTTTCCGGACTGAAGCGCCTAGAACCACTCGACCACAGCGGCCGGCGAATCTAAAGGGTGTCAATACGACTAATTACGTAAGATTTTCAATTATGAAGAACTTAAATTGGAATGATCAAGTAGATAACGATGCGAGGAAGTCTTCTTATTGGCAGAACACTTACAAGAGACAATACATGTCTATTCTTTTCTAGAAATGGGATCCTTATCTGATATAACTGATGGATGGCATAGAAAAAGTTCAAAGAATGGTAACTCGTTTTGTACTATCGCAAAATAGGTAGAGTGTCACAGATGTGATAAGCGAGTTGGAGTTGCAGTTACTAAAGCAAAGGTGTTTCTCGTAGCAGCGAGATCATTTCACTAAATTTCAATCTCCAACTTTTTCCTCCGAATGGCAAGATATTTGGTTGATATCAACCCAGATAAATAGAAATGAGATTTGTGATAACATAAGAGAAAACAAACCTCGTACGAAAAGATTTTAGTGTTCGAAAGTGGAACAGTAGAGAAATAATGAATTGCAGAGTGGTTATGTAGACGTAGACTCTTTGAAATTCTGAAGAAAACGGATGGCGCAAGTTTATTTACAACATGTACAGGAACCAGAGTCGAAGTAGATCAAAGGGTAACAGTAGTTGACAAGATAGTTACACAGGGTTTTAGCTTACCACCGTGTTCACAATCTGTACATCGAGCAAGCTGTATATGAAACCAAGGAGAAATTGAGAAAGGCAATTTAAGTTCAGGGAGAGGGAATAAAAATTTTGACGTTCACTGGTGACACTGTAATACTGTCAGAGACGGCAAAAGACCTGGATGACCTGTTGAACAGAATGAATAGTCTTGGAAAGTGATTGTATGGTAAACATCAATAACAGTAAAACAAGGGTAGTTGAATGTAGCCGAATTAAATCAGACAATGCTCAACAAATTAGATTAGGAAGAGAGAAATTAAGGAGTGAATGAGTATAACTACTTGTGAAGTAAAACAACTGATGATGACCGAAGTAGGGAGGATATAAAATGCAGAATTGTAATACCAAGACAGAATTTCAGTAAAAGAGGAATTGTTGACTTGTATACATACAAGTACTTCTTAGCTTTTTTTCTGTGTATATGTGAACTGTAGGGGTTTTGATACGGTTTTCACAAATAGACAGAAGGATTCACGAGGAAGTTTGTGTACATAAAGTATTACTGCTACATCAGAAAAATCTTTCTGCCGTAGATACTTGTTGCTGTCCGTGCAAAGTCTGTGTGGGTCGGTAATGTAATATAAATTTAAGCATTAGGAAGTGTATTGTGAGAGGATTTGTTTGGAGTGTAGCCTCCTACGGCAGTGAAATGTAGACGACAATCGGTTCACACTGGAAGAAAATAGAAACATTTGCAATATGGCGCCACAGAAGGGTGCTCAAGATTAGGTGGGTAGATCGAGTATCTAAGGAGAAGGTACTGAAATGAACTGGAGAGAAGAGAAATTTTCCGTACAACTTGACTAAAAGAGTGGATCGCTAGGTAGGACACGTTCTGAGGCAGAAAGGAATTTTCAGTATGAGAATGTATGGAACTGAGGGTACTAAAAACTGCAGAGGGAAACCAGGGCATGAATATAGTAAGCAGTTTCAGATGCGTAAATACTGCTGTATTCATACAGATATGAAGACGCTTGGACAAGATAGGGTACCATCGAGGTATGCACCAAACCAGTTTTCAGATTGAAGAATACAGCAACATTAAAAGCAACACTTGGTCACTCAAGATAGGAACAGGAAAGTGTTACTATATTTACATTTATTCCGTGGTTGGTCTTGCATCAAGTGGGTTTTTGCCTTTATAATTAGCGAACACGACGGCCGATAGTCACGTGGAAGTATCGAATGCTGGCATGTTGTAATTTATAGGTACAAGCGATAGAAAATTAGTGACAGGTAGCTTGTGAAACGAAGGGAGCCGGTGATACGTTCGCTGTTAGTTTCCATAATAGATACGTTTAGAGGGAAACGCAACACGAGTTTCGTGCTGCTGATATCGATGTCAGTACTCGAAGCGCGAGAGCTGTTGCTCGTTCTATCTCACAGCTACATAGCTGACAGTTTCACGACAGCAAGCATCATAATTTTGTTGCGTGAGACGAACACACAGCAATTTGCGGCTATCTGGTTCTGTAATCCACAGCGATAACGAAGTACATGTCGCACACACAAGTATAGTTAGCACACAAGGAACATTGCATGTAATGTGTGGGTTGCCATAGCAGCATTTCCCCACAGCTTTTGATAAAAAAAAATTAAATATGGTAGTGGAAGCATAGTTCACTGTAGGCAAGCTTTAGCCTACCTCTTCCTTTTACTCTATCTTTCACTCTCGTAATTTATCCTTCCCTGTTTCTTTCTCTATTCAATCTCTCTCTCTCTCTCTCTCTCTCTCTCTCTCTCTCTCTCTCTCTCTCTCTCTCTCTCTCTGTCTCACACACACACACACACACACACACACACACACACACACACACACACACACACACACCAAAGTTCTTAGTGCTTTACTAATGACTTTTGTCACCTTAATGTACTTTGCTTCATTTAAAACTACCCACATTAATTTCGTGACAGTTAATGTAAGGAAGTGACTTCGTTGTTAATTAGTGTCTCACAGTGAAGAGTATAATGAATATTATAGATAAAAGTTGATCCAGTGGCTTTCTCGTGAAACAGTCGATGAAGGCAGTTAGTTAGTATATGAAATTTTCAGCTTAATTGTTCCAGTGCCCTCACTGACTAAAAGTAATGTCAGAATTGGGTTGGTGACTGTTCTTTCGTCTTGCTACAACTGTAATATGAGTTTTGTCTGGCCTAACAGAAACGACTTTCAATCCAAATTGTTTTGTATGCTGATTATGGTTTGTTTTGGGGTATAAATCACCCTTGAATCCAACTGCCTAAACTAATCGTTAGTAACACCATCACTGTCACATATGAGTAAAATAACAGCACATACTCTCGGTAGAATTGTGTGAGGTAGTGTTGTAGTCACTTCTGCACGAAATCGATGTCCTTGTCGACATAGCCTCTTCTGAAATCTACAATACTGTGGATAGACTAACGGTAAATCTTCGCACATCGGCTCGGAACGAGTTGAGTTGTAGTGCCATCAGCACATGCCGAATGCTGTGTATACAACTCAAAAATGTACAGCTCGATGTGCCACTGTTTACTTATGGTATGGTAGCAAAACCGATATCAAATGAATGATTACATCCTCTACAAATAGTTTTTCAGCATCATTTTGACGGACTTGATAAAAATTCTCATTTAGACAACAAGAACATCTCGACAGAAATCAAGACAGTTTTCGTTGAAATTAGGTTGTATTTTTCTATGACTTTGTGTTGATTTTTTTTTTGAAGATCTCCGAAATTGGACATGATTATTTCAAAGGGATCATTCCAGTGTGAAGTGAATGAATAACAGCACATATACCTAAATCCTTGTGGTCAGGTGGTTATTAGAGTGATATATTATTAGAATCAACTGATAAATTAATACAAATAGTCAACAAATTTTTAACAAATCAAATTACCACTCAGTAAATATTTTTCATTATTCTATATATGATTACAGAAGCAATAAACATTATCAGTTTTAAATAACACTGTGTTGTTAAGTTTGTTGGACCACAAGAGTTCATAAATTATGTGTGGTGATGCACTTATTTTTAGTCATTGTTAGAGTTTCCTGCAGATATATCTTTAAATACCTCAGTTACTTGGCTACTTTTTCCCAGTAGAAGTACTCATGAAGGTTCTTGCTTATGCCAAAGCTCCTCGTTCTTCAGCAATGGTGCAAACGAAGAATATAAAACGAAGAATATAAAAAGAATATAAATAGAATATAAAGAATATAAAAGAATATAAAAGAGTATAAAGAATATAAAAATATAAAAAGAATATAAATGAATATAAAACGAAGAATATAAAACTAGGACTAATCTTCTAAGATTTAACGGAACTGTAGAAAGTAGTGAGATACATAAGTAGTTATGTACTCAACCAATAGTCAGAGTGCCAGAATGCTGAAACTTGAGAGCGAATTACTATAACACACTTTTGTTATATGTCTTACTTAATTTTCTGTCAGTATCAGTAATTTTTCTGAATTAAAGTCCTCGTCAACAAAATGATCTTACTCTTCGAAGTAGATCTACAATGATAAGTAAGGGAGACTTCATCTGGACTTCTGTGACAGGAACAAAAGCTGATGAAGGTAAAAAGAAGCCTTATCCGTAGTCTAAACTCTTGTGCGTGTGCAGCATGCACGACGATAATGAAACAACCATTGCACTTTACTGGCAACGGGAACCCTGCAGAACCCATTATGATTGATCAGGTCAGAGACGGAAGCACATCCCACAGTCTGTGCTGCACGGCTGCATCGCAGTGGAAGGAAGGCGGCGCTCTGTGCCTCGCGGTTGCCTACAGGGAGAGGCGGCGGCAGCGGCGGCGCTGAATAATCCAGACTCCCCTAACCGTAACTCCCCCGGGACGTCCCTGAACGTCTGTGTGCGATCGCGGGGAGCTGCTCGAGCCAAACAGTTAAAAAAGGGAAGAGGCGCCAAATGGCTCTTACTGTTACGGTGGGTTGCACAACGCCATGGCGACATTTCAGAAAATGATCACACAGTTCCTAACATTCTTAGCTGTTTTCATCAAGTCAATTTCTCATTTACTTATTACTCAGCAGCAGCGTGTTCTAACACGACAAGAGTAGCAGCAGTTGCCAGACGAAAATTTTGTAGAGGCTAGAACGATAAACGTGGAAATAATTATAGTAAGAGGTATGTCCACAAAATAAGTTCCGTTTGGTTATATAAAGCAAACGAGTACAGATACAGAACAAAATATTTATTGTACAAAAATCTAAAACTGTTAAACTACTTTTCTACTTAGCTTTCGAAATTTTGTAGGCACTTGTCATAGCCTGGCACAAGTTTTTGTGTGCCTTCTTCATAGAAAGTTCCCGCCTGTGTACTCAACCATGTGGCAACATGTTCTTTCAGCTCGTCATCTTTGTTGAAGTGTTGACAACCAAGGACAGATTTTCGGTGTAAGAAGAGATGAAAGTCGCTATTAGGGAGGTCCGGTCTATACGGAGGATGATCAAACGCGTCCCACTGAAATTCCCGTAAGAGTTGTTTGGTCACATTCGCCGTGTGACGTCGGACATTATAGTGAAAAAAAACACCTTTTGACACTAATCCTCTGCACTTGTTCTGTATTCCGTGACGCAATTTCTTAATGGTCTCGCAGTAACTACGTGCATTGATTGTTCGGCCTCATGGTAAGAAATCAATCAGCAAAATGCCTTTTTTGTTCCAAAAAACGGTGCACATTACTTTTGGAGGTTTCAAGATTTGCGTATGCTTAACCTTCGTTGGGGATGAAGTGTGCCTCCATTCCACTGATTGCCGTTTTGGTTCAGTGTGTCGTACGATACCCAAGTATCATCCCCCGTGACTATCCGAAAAAGAAAACCATCGCCTTCTTCATTGTAGTGTGTCAAAAACTTAAGTGCACTAGCCACCCGTTGTTTTTTTTTGTGTTGTTCAGTAAGAATTTTGGGTACCCAACGTGAGCAAAGTTTTGAAATTTCAGTTTTTCTGTAACAATTTCATGAATTAGTGATCATGAGATGTGCGGAACTTCCATAGCAAGGTCACTAAGTGTAAACTTACGGTTGTGCTTAATCTTCTCTTCAAATGTGGGAACTAGTTCATCAGTAACCACAGACGGGCGTACACTTCGTTCTTCATCCTGCGCTTGATCACGTCCTTCATTGAACAGTCTGACCCATCTTCTAACTATTGAATTCCTCATAGCATTTTGTCCGTGAACCTCGCAGGTTTGCCGATAAATTTCCTTTGGTTTAACTTTCTTTGCATTTAGAAAACGAATCACAGATTTGATTTCACACGCGGTGGCATTTTCAATTACTGCTGACATTATAAAGAAGCCCTACAAAGCACACGTCGGCAGCAGCCATCTGAAAATGGCGAACATGTCTTCTCCTTGAGTCAGAGTAACTGTCGGACGCGCTCTGAACCGCGATCGTTTCGCTGCCGCGGATAGAAACAGAAACGGAACTTACTTTGTGGACGACCCTCGTATTACTCCATTTACGTAGAAATAACCAGAAAATTCCTAACAGGCACACAAATCAGTGTACTTAAAATAGAAGGGCGATTCTCTACCTGAGACGACGATGGAGCAGTTATATCTGGGATGCGTAAATGGTAAATGACGTCCACTGAGTTACAATATAATATTATAAAATGCATCGAAAATTTATCCAGGCAGCAAATTATAACAACCTTACGTACATATCACGATATGAAGTAAATAAAATGGCATCGTCAAGTTTGTGATATAACATGTGTAATCACGTTCGCTATTGTAACAAGAAGATGCTAGAAATATTAAGGAAAGTTGGGAGATAGTACAAAGGTTAGCATTCTACAGTATCCACAAAAGACAGAAATGCCAGAATGGTAAACAGAGAAAGAAAAATTTGTGTTGAGGATGTAAGGCAGTTTTTCAGCTGACTGCCACTGTTACTTAATGTATACAACAAAAAAGAGTGAAATATGTAAGAGAATATTTTGAAATAAATGTAAAACTATTAAGAGAGGCAAAGAAGTGCAAAGGATTATTGGCAATACAGTACGTAAATGGTGCAGGTAAAGAGGACGTAGTAACCTATATGTAACTCTTAAATTAGTTTAAGATAAAACCACACTAAAAATGACGGTGATGAAATGAGATAGGATAATAAAGAACAAAACAAAATGGAGTGAGATGTAATGGCGGTAATAAAAGGAGAATTCTGTCGTTCAGGAAGAAACATTTTTTTAATAGCAGGAAGGATGCCTAAGATAGTGAAATCCATGTAGATCAGCAGGTTTTAGTGGCCATTGTTATTAAAGGTAAAATCTATGTGGCGAGGCCGTGTCATTTTTCGTGAAAAAAGATGACACAGTCTAACAACGTAGAAGATTTTTTATCTTAAGTTAAGGAACACTTGTGTCCTATACTAAATGGTAAATTAAAAACTTTGGAATATCTTGTTAGTTTGTACATTTCTGACGTGTTTTCTTCAAGGGTAAGACATCAACGGCGAAAATGTTCACTAGTTTTGTTTTGCGAAAGATGATTCACAAAAATGTCGCTGTGAATATCTGTAGTAAATATAATTTTAGCTCTGCAGTACAATACCTTTTAAAGTATAATGTAAATTGTATAAAAAGGTAGAAGAAAATTATAGTAATTTAAAAAAGTTTCAGCAGTTATAGAAACGGCAGAAACTATTGCAGAACTTTAAACCACATCTGAAGATCGAATTTTTTTGGTTACCAGCTGTAATCCTTCTTCTGTACCTATTGTTTTAACTACACCCAATGACTTACGTAATCATTCACGCGTCCTAATTTCCATCTTCTACTACTTTAGACTTGGATCTTGTACTAGTTTCATTTCTAGAAGCTCGGGCAATTTTATCAGTGTTAATACGATTCTGAGACCAATACGATTGTATGTAGAGTGCACGCAAGAACTTATTTCACATCTATCAAATTGTACTGTAGATGAAACTTCCTGGCAGATTAAAACTGTGTGCCCGACCGAGACTCGAACTCGGGACCTTTGCCTTTCGCGGGCAAGTGCTCTACCAACTGAGCTACCGAAGCACGACTCACGTCCGGTACTCACATCTTTACTTCTGCCAGTACCTCGTTTCCTACCTTCCAAACTTTACAGAAGCTCTCCTGCGAACCTTGCAGAACTAGCACTCCTGAAAGAAAGGATATTGCGGAGACATGGCTTAGCCACAGCCTGGGGGATGTTTCCAGAATGAGATTTTCACTCTGCAGCGGAGTGTGCGCTGATATGAAACTTCCTGGCAGATTAAAACTGTGTGCCCGACCGAGATTCGAACTCGGTACTGGCAGAAGTAAAGCTGTGAGTACCGGACGTGAGTCGTGCTTCGGTAGCTCAGTTGGTAGAGCACTTGCCCGCGAAAGGCAAAGGTCCCGAGTTCGAGTCTCGGTCGGGCACACAGTTTTAATCTGCCAGGAAGTTTCATATCAGCGCACACTCCGCTGCAGAGTGAAAATCTCATTCTGTACTGTAGATAGCTGGAATAGCGCAGGCTTCCTAGGGATCGGAAGAAAACAACTGGTTATCCTCGTTTCTAAGAACGTTCGTTGAACTGATTCACGAAACTATAGGCCTATTTCTCTGACGCCAGACTGTTGTGGAGTTTTAGAACATTTTTAACGTTCCTGTGTCTAAAATCCCTCCTACGGGTATCAACATGGATTCAGCAAACAATGATTTCGTGAAACCTCGCTCGCACTGCTCGTCCACGAGACCTAGAAAGCAGTAGATTCCGGCGTCATGTTTGACGCTGTGTTCCTTGAGTTTCAGAAGGTGTTCAATACAGTGTCATGTTGGTACCTAAATGTACAAAATTCGAGCGTACGTAGTGTCAGACAAGTTGATTCACTGGGTTCAAGAGTATTCAGCAAACAGAACACAGCGTGACTTTCTCAGTGCAGAGAGATCTTTATACATAAAAGTAACTTAGGTTATATCCCAAGGGAGTATTATAAGGTTATAGGAAAGTTCTGTTCACAACATATATGAATGACGTAATACAGGGCTATCCAATCCGCGCCCCGCGAGTTGCATATGGCACAGAGCAAGTAACAGTGCGGCCCAAGAACAATAAAACACCATAAAATTTCTTTTATGTAAAGTTATATTAAACTGAATATTTTCAATCTGAACTCCCACCACATGACACTGTTCTCTCATTGGTCCCTACCTTTTTTTCTTTAGCGGTTGTTATTATTAGTGTTAAGTATATTAGGTGGGGCCGAAAAATACTGCCCGCATCTCGTGGTCGTGCGGTAGCGTTCTCGCTTCCCACGCCCGGGTTCCTGGGTTCGATTCCCGGCGGGGTCAGGGATTTTCTCTGCCTCGTGATGGCTGGGTGTTGTGTGCTGTCCTTAGGTTAGTTAGGTTTAAGTAGTTCTAAGTTCTAGGGGACTGATGACCATAGATGTTAAGTTCCATAGTGCTCAGAGCCATTTGAACCATTTTGAACTGAAAAATACTGGTCTTTCAATACGGCCCAGGTAAACCGAGACGTTGGACGCCCCTGATCTAGCGGATAACGTTAGAAGCTTCATGAGGATTTTCATGAATGAAATAGTTGTATACAGAAATCGCTAGAAGGTGGTAAAGAAATGCAGGAAGATCTGCAAAAAATTCTTAGTTGACCCACAACATAAATAAATGTACCGTATTGTTCAATAAACAGATGGATGTGACCAATAAATGTCACTAGAGGCGGACCCTCAGACATAGTCATCAGAGAAGGAGTGAGAATATAATGGGTTGGTCAGGAGAGCTCATTTACTTCGAACTTGGTGTAGTCATTGAATTACCTAAGCAAGTAATTCATCAGCGACATTTTAACCTTTCTAAATGTGACTGTGAAGTCAAGACTGAAAGAATATCCTCACCTAAATCAAGACCAGACAGACGTCATGTATTTATTGACCGAGGATGGTTGTTAGAGATCTCACGAAATCAGCAGAAGAAATCACTACCATAATGTATCCGCAATATCCTTTCTTCCAGGAGCGCCAGCTCTGCAAGTTTCGCAGGAGAGTTCCTGTGAGGCTTGGACGGTAGGAGACGAGGTACTGGCGGAAGTGAAGCTGTCAGGACGGGGCGTGAGTCGTACTTGGGTTGCTCAGATGGTAGAGCACTTGTCGGTGAAAGGCAAAGACGTCTGAGTTCGAGTCTCGGTCGGGCACACAGTTTTAATCTGCCAGGAAGTTTCAGTCACTACCATGTTCCAAAACTCTACCAGCAATACAGCTAGCGCAAGTACTGTACGCAGGAAGTTGGAAAGAGTGGGGATATAATGATCGAGCAGCACCTCGTAAGCCACAAATTTCTTTCGTCAATGCTATGCGATACATGAGGTGGTCTAAAGAGCGACGCCAATGTGCAGTGGATGACTGGAAACGAGTGATTTACTGTGATGAGTCACTCCATACACTGCGGCAATCCGATAGGATGGTTTGAGTTTGATCAACGCCTGGAAAACGCTACATGTTACTACGTGTAGTGCCGGCAGTCCATTCGGAGGAGGTACTGTTAGGGTCTGACGGTGTTTTTCGTGCTTATGGTATTCTCTTACTCCTTTCAAAGAAGGTTATTAACACATTTTACTGTACTGTGTACTGCATACAGTGGAGGGACAGATTTGAATCGATTAACTCTTCAGCTTAACAATACAGGCTATCACAAAGCAGCATCTGTGAGGCAATGGTGTTGGACGATAACATTCCTGAAATGGACCGGCCTAACCAGAGTCCGACCTGAATGAAATGGAATACCTTTTGGATTACTTAGAACGTTTGCTTCTTTCCTGATACCACCGTCCAATATCACTACCTTCTCTGGCTTCACCTCTTGAGGAAGACTGAGCTCCCACTCCTCTATAGACATGCAGACACCTCATTGAATGCGTCCTCAGCAGCTTTCAATCTGTCACAAAGGTTAGGAGTGGAATTACTCCATAGTGTTGGTTCAAAATGGTTCAAATGGCTCTGAGCTACATCTATGAACATTGGGATCTGATTTCTCGGTTACAAATAAAAAAATATGTGTCTCATTGTTTTTGGGAACTGGACCCCTAATGGGGGTGAAACAGGGGATGAGGCTTTTTATGATTTTTTTTTTTGTGGTACCATTTTTAAAGCTAAATCTAAGGAAATTTACATTTAATGAATCGCTTAGAAATAAAAAATACGAGTTTCATTGTTTTTGGAAATTCGAATCCTAAGGGAGTGAAATATGCTCAGACTGATTCATGGACTCATTATCGCCCAGGCCAGTATAACGTCCTTCGGATCTTCGCTCATGGCTAACACTCAGCGGTAAAGCAATGAGATTGTTATTTCTTATGTATCTGTATCGACGTTACAAACAGAACATTGATGAACTGAATTCGTGACTTGTGCGAGATATTTACTTCACCAAATGTCGCAATTAAACCGTTTATAATCGATGGTTTAACAGTTCCTATTTAAATATTAATGATAAGTTCAAATTAGTTCCAGCGACACCAAATTCTCTAAAGACTGGTTGTAATCTCAAATCTATAATCAGTTGTAACAGTGTTATTAATTCCTAACGCCAAGGTTCAAAATGGTTCAAATGGCTCTGAGCACTACGGGACTTAACTTCTGAGGTCATCAGTCCCCTAGAACTTAGAACTACTAAAACCTAACTAACCCAAGGACATCACACACACATCCATGCCAGAGGCAGGATTCGAACCTGCGACCGTAGCGGTCACGCGGTTCCAAACTGAAGCGCTTAGAACCGCAGGGCCACACCGGCCGACTTAAGTGTTGGGATACCGTTTGATCATATACAATTGTGAGATTTCGGAAGGAACACTGATAGCAGTCACATACACTTAATATCTGCGACTACGCGTACGGAGCGATTTAAAGCGGGTCAGCCACAAAAAACTGCGAAGTCAAATACCAACTGTCATAATTTAGCCTTAAAATCCTTTAGTAGTTCATTAGTTATTATTTATTTAGAAAATAAATTTCAGCTACTATTTTACCTCCTTAGTGGTTGAATATCCAAAACTGCTAAAACAAGTATTTTTTATTTTCTGACTCAGAAACCAAATGCCAGTTTTCGTAGCTCTATCGTCAAAATTCCCTTAAAAATTCATACGTTCAAAACGTCTTGTATCACCTACTTCACCCCCTTAGAAGTGAAATTTCGGACAATAACTTCTTAAAGGATGCCTGGAATATAAGATTCACACCCTCTCGAAACTTCAAGTTTGTATCTATAATGGACTGGTGTAAACCCACTTCCTCGGACGAGAAATAAAAATCAAAAATTTGCTGTAATATTCCCAAAGATTTCCCCAAAACAAGTTCCAAATTCCATGAAAAATGAGCAAGCAAACAAATTTCCAGTTAACAGAATTATTTGGATATTAACCAGTAATTGAATCACGAATCTAGTACTTAGTAATTTATTAACATACGAAAGAAAGATAGGATTCCAGTAAAATCAAACTCAAAATTCAAAATCATAGTAAATCGCAAAATCATTATAATTAAAATTTGCAAAGTAGAACCAAAGTTTCCAATGAATACTCCGTGTGAATACTCTTTGAGATTAGTGAGTAATGGCTAAGGATAATTCAATCCATTGTTACTACGTTACGAGAGTTAGCCAAAGCAGGTCATACTTTTCAATGCTCGTATACGTAGGCGCAATTAGATTGTTTTTTTCAGAATTGATTATTGCGATCTACTACGACGCAGTGAAACGATACCTTGACTTCAAATCTTACCTTATTTAGATTTGAGATGGAGAGAACTTGCATATATTAGACAGAAGTGACTTTTAATTACATAACCTGAAGTTAACACTATTTAGGAAGTGAACACAGATAGACAATTTCATTCCTAATAACTAATGGACTATGGAACTCGGCGATAGTTACGAAGCTTATAATTATAATTCCCCCAACACCCGGGAAAGCTTCTTCCTCACGGCTCTGTTAGGCAGTGACTAATATTGTGTAATAAACCAGCATATCGTGTCAATTCACGCATTTATCATTCAAGTTTTACAATATTATTTATAGAGATAACGTGCTGCGATATTATTTGACTGATCCGCTCGGCGCTTATATAGAAACTCCTTGGAGTTAGGGCCGGCTGTGTGGCCGAGCGGTTCTAGGCGCTTCAGTCTGGAACCGCGAGACCGCTATGGTCGCAGGTTCGAATCCTGCCTCGGGCATGTGTGTGTGTGATGTCCTTAGGTTGGTTAGAGCTAAATAGTTCTAAGTTCTAGGGGTCTGATGACCTCAGATGTTAAGTCCCATAGTGCTCAGAGCCATTTGAACCATTTTGAACCTTGGCGTTAGGAATTAATAACACTGTTACAACTGATTATAGATTTGAGATTACAACCAGTCTTTAGGGAATTTGGTGTCGCTGGAACTAATTTGAACTTATCATTAATATTTAAATAGGAACTGTTAAACCATCGATTATAAACGATTTAATTGCGACATTTGGTGAAGTAAATATCTCGCACAAGTCACGAATTCAGTTCATCAATGTTCTGTTTGTAACGTCGATACCGATACATAAGAAATAACAATCTCATTGCTTTACCGCTGAGTGTTAGCCATGAGCGAAGATCCGAAGGACGTTATACTGGCCTGGGCGATAATGAGTCCATGAATCAGTCTGAGCATATTTCACTCGCTTAGGATTCGAATTTCCAAAAACAATGAAACTCGTATTTTTTATTTCTAAGCGATTCATTAAATGTAAATTTCCTTAGATTTAGCTTTAAAAATGGTACCACAAAAAAAAATCATAAAAAGCCTCATCCCCTGTTTCACCCCCATTAGGGGTCCAGTTCCCAAAAACAATGAGACACATATTTTTTTATTTGTAACCGAGAAATCAGATCCCAATGTTCATAGATGTAGCTTTAAAAATACTTTAGTAGCTCCTTAATGATGCTATATTTAAAAAAAGCTTTCACCGACTATTTCACTCCCACAATGTTTAATGTCCAAAAATACTGAAAAACATATTTCTTTATTTCTGGCCGAAAACCAAATAACAGTTTTCGTAGGTCTAGCTTCAAGATTGTTTCAATAACGACATTTTTCAAAAAACCTTAATACCCTATTTCATCCCCGTAGGGTTGAAATTCCGAGAAATCCCTTCTTTAACCACACCTACAGTATAAGAACCATAAATTAGAATTTCAAGTTTATATCCTAAGCGGTTTGTGCTGGGCGATTATGAGTCAGTCAGCCAGCCCGTCAGCCAGTCAGTCAGTCAGTCAGGACATGGCCATTTATATACAGAGATTATCTAAAGCAACGAAGCTGAATGGCGAGAGGGTGCCTTCGAAGCGGCTGCGCCCTATTTGCTTGCCTGTCCTCGTATTCTGTCCATAACAACACCATCTTCCTTTCCTCTGTTTCAGTTCCACTGAATGGCATGTTACAATCTCGCAGGTCCAGATACCCTTATTTTACATCTAACAATAAGCGGTTCCTCGTATAAGCATATTTTAGCAATCCGTGTGACGACATACGCCTAAAAGTATATTACAATATGTGTATCTTGTATCACTTAACCACGTCTATTCGTTTATTCCCTGTCTTTCAGATTGTAAAATTTATTTTTACTTCGAAACTGTGTCACCAGATTGTTTGCTTTGCTCCAGGAAAATGTCAGCACTGACACTCAAGTGTTAGAAGCTCACCTGTAAAATTTCCTACAGCAATAAAAAATGCGGGGTTTGATACAAACAATTTGGAAACCGGTAATTTTATCAAGAGGTCGACTGCTTATTCAGATGTAAAGTAACACTTCAGAGTACTGCGGGTAGCGCTTCAAACTATATGTAATGCGTACTCCTTAAATGGCGTCCAGGAAAAAAAAAAGATTTTTTCATCTGCATCTGAGAAAAGAAAAAATGAACGGTAGCTGCCTTACATCTGCTCTGACAGTAAGATAGCATCCTGGCAGGAAAAGATCACATGAGACAATATAATCTCTCGCGAAACTAAGCGATAAGATTATTGTCGCCGATGATAAAGATCGCACTATGCACTGCGGTCGTGTATAGGATGGGGAATCTCGAGAGTGTAGCTTAAAGCCCTCTCTCAGTCCTCTATTAATTTTGCACAGAGATGATTTCTCTTGTACAATGCGTTGTTCGTTTCGTATGATGTTTCCAAGCGAGTGCTGGGCAGTGTGTGTGTGTGTGTGTGTGTGTGTGTGTGTGTGTGTGTGTGTGTGTGTGTTTGCGTGGCTTCGACAGGCGCGCGCGCCTGCACAAGCAGCATTATAGCGTAGGCACACGCCCAGTCCATGCGCGGCTAACGATGTTAAATCTGCGATTAGCGTAACAAACTGTTTATGCCCACGCAGCCGGCCGGCAAAAGCGCCGCGCGAACCAGTGTGCTTGGCGCCCGGCTCGTCGTGTGTGTGTGTGTGTGTGTGTGTGTGTGTGTGTGTGTGTGTGTGTGTGTGTCTACACTTCCCACTGCCATCCGTTTTCCTGCTCCCGAAACAGTCCAGCTGCAAACACCCTCTCCATCTCCAAGCAATCAACCAGCGCGTTGCCAACGTATGATCGTGGTTTTCCGGCAGTTGGGTCGAAACATCTAGCTCAAAGGCGCCATTTGGTAATTGGAGGAACCAGCCTCCCTCTATCTTGTAATACTGCTTTATGCCGTCACTTTCAAACTCCTTTACTAACATTCCCCTCTGCAGCGCCTACACCAAGTACAAGGTGCGACAATAAAGTAATGAGATTGATTTTCTTTGCAAGATGTGGCAACCCTGAAGGCTTGCGTAGGCACGTATAACTTTGACCTTGGTCTATAAGCTGCTTCTAGTCCAAGCGGCACATCGATGCAACTGCTCAGGCGTGAGTTCAAAAATGGTTCAAATGGCTCTGAGCACTATGCGACTTAACTTCTGAGGTCATCAGTCGCCTAGAACTTAGAACTAATTAAACCTAACTAACCTAAGGACATCACACACATCCATGTCAGAGGCAGGATTCGAACCTGCGACCGTAGCGGTCGCTCGGCTCCAGACTTTAGCGCCTAGAACCGTACGGCCACTCCGGCCGGCGTCAGGCGTGAGTTGTGCTGTAATAAGTTAACACGTGTTTGTGTCTCTCGTCACGGAAATGGAAACGCATAATATTGCGCAACGGTACGCCATTTCCTTTTGCGTTAAATTGGGTGAAGACGCGACGACAACTTACGTTAAGCCTCAGAAGGCTTTTGGGGAGGAGGTTAAGAGCTGAAGTTTTTCGCTGGCATAAAATGTTTAGTGAAGGCAGAACGAATGTTGAAGAGGAAGACCGCAGTGCACGACCATCAACCTCACGGACGGATGTCAACTTGGCCAGATCGTTAACTCGTACGATCTGATCGAAGATTATCCGTGGAAATGATTGCAGAAGAACTGAACATCAATCGCGAAACAGTTCGTCTAATAATAACTGAAGATCTTGGTATGAGAAAGATTTGTGCTAAAATGGTCCCCAAGAAACTCGCACCACAACAGCGAGAAACACGGACAAATGTGGCAGCCGATCTGTTAGAGCAAACGAAAATCAATCTAGAATTGTTGAGCTGTGTTATCACTGGTGATGAAAGTTGTTTGTTTCAGTACCATCCAGAGAGAAAACGCCGAAATTAGCAATCGTGCTCAAAGGGATCACCCAGACCAAAAAAACCTCGCGTGTCAGAGTCAAATGCATGCTTGTGTGCTTCTTTGATTCCAAGGGAATTGCTCATAAAGAGTGGGTGCCTCCTGGACAAACAGTTAACCAATATTACTACAAAGAAATTTTAGAAAGGCTTCGTAAAAGAGTTCTTCGTGTCCGTACCAACATAGCTGATAATTGGATTGTGCATCACGACAATGCGCCATCCCATTCTGCTCTGCCAGTACAGCAATTTTTAACCTCAAAACAAATTTCAGTGCTACCACAGCCACCTTATTCACCAGATATCGCTCCGTGCGACTTTTTTCTATTTCCAAGAGTCAAAACGACGGTCAAGGGACACAATTTTCAAACAACACAAGACGTCCAAAAAGCTGTCACGAGGGTTTTGGAGGATATTACAGAACATGAATTCTAGAAATGCTACCATCAGTGTCAGAAGCACTGAGAAAAGTGTGTGCCATCATAAGCGAACTACTTTGAAGAAGACAACACTAAACTTGACTAAAACGGTAAGCAACATTTTCTTTCACTTCAGTCTCATTACTTTATTGCCGCACCTCGTGTATGGAATACACCCAGAGCTGGACTAGCCACGTAGCAAGAGGTAGCAAATACTGCGGGCCACACGCATTTGCGGGCCCCACGCCTGGGCGTTAATAAAAGTATCAAGTTAGAGTTGAATGGTATTCTTTCTACTGTCCAACGGAAAGACAGTGGTGTACAAATCTGCAGTGAGTAATAAACAGTTTTAGCTCATTTATAAAAGCGAGCGCTGGCCACACTGTACATTACGTGTCGAAAGTTGACTGCATCGCGAAAGTTACAGGGGAATTCCCTAGCGTTGTCCGAGCTAGTCTTAATAATCCGGTCAATTGAAATGGAGTTCTGTTTATCATCAATAAGAAAGTAATTCATGGATGCCGTATTTAGTTTTTTTAAGTTTACAGCGCATTTGTTGTTTCTACATTACTTTTGATACAAGCCGTCTAGAGTGAAGGTTGCTTTATTTTTGGTCCACTAGTGTTGTATGACGTGTTGTACTTCCGCGGCTCCTGCGTTTCTTTTGTGTCGTTTCTTTGCCGGTCTCTGTGAACTAATGGGATATAGTACTGCTGTTGAAAAACAATAGAAGTTAATAAGACAGTGCAACATAATTTTATCTAGGTATTGCGAAATTTTGCAACGGGAAAAGCAGAGGCACTGAAGAATAAGGTAAACTTAGTTGTTTGGCTGATAAACACGATCAAGTAAAAAAACCAAGTAGGTTCTATCTGCAACGTATATAACAATGTAGGTATCAATTTATAGATATCCTCCCTATTGCATGGACGAGGGACTTCAGCTGATGATATATATGAGAAAAAGTACCACCACAGCTGTGTCTTGAGAACGTCTTTATTGTCTGACACGACTATTTTCGGCGACACATTTCCGCCAGCCTCAGATCCCATCGCTGCCAAAAGAGTATTAGAATTCCTTGGCGTATTTATTGTGTAGTCCTTGTTACTAGTACACGTGGGCTAGCTTTCTAAATGGTTCAAAATGGTTCAAATGGCTCTAACCACTATGGGACTTAACAGCTGAGGTCATCAATCCCCTAGAACTTAGAACTATTTAAACCTAACTAACCTAAGGACATCACACACATCCATGCCCGAGGCAGGATTCGAACCTGCGACCGTAGCGGTCGCACGGTTCCAGACTGAAGTGCCTAGAACAGCTCGGCCACACCTGCCGGCTAGCTTACCTCAGGAGTCTCAAGGTGTCTTGTGCGCCAAGGAACTCTAATACTCTTATGGTAGTGGTAGGACCTGAGAAAGGCGTCACTGAGCCGCCGAAACTAGTCGTGTGAGACAATAAAGACATTCGCCGGCCGGAGTGGCCGAGCGGTTCTAGGCGCTAAGGTCTGGTGCCGCGCGACCGCTACGGTCGCAGGTTCGAATCCTGCCTCGGGCATGGATGTGTGTGCTGTCCTTAGGTTGGTTAGGTTTAAGTAGTTCTAAGTTCTAGGGGACTGATGACTTCAGAAGTTAAGTCCCATAGTGCTCAGAGCCATTTGAACCAATAAAGACATTCTTAAGACACGACTGTGGTGGTACTTCTTCTCATGTAATGTAGGAATCAATTATCTGTGAATAATAAAAAAATATTGATGTTACAATTCATTTACTTACATTACAGTATGAAGCTTCGAAATTAAATGTTAACAGCCATTAGAATAAAGCCAGGTGTGTTTAAGAAAGTAAGATACATGCAATAAAGTTATTATTCTTCTACAGCTCCGGCCTCGAACCTTCAGCAGACCGATATGAGATGGCTTGGCCTTTTCTAACACAAGAACGCCCATCTGTCGGTCGGTCGGTCGTTCGGTCGGTCTCTAAGAAAGTGGTGCCGGACCCTTGTCCGACCGGGCCAGCGAAAACATGCTCTAAGCCCTCGCCTATTAACTGGGGACATGACACAAGCCCACGGATGGACTGAGCTACAACAGACTCAAATTATAAACCAACAAATTGTTAAACGTAAGGAAGCACAGTTACGAATGGGAAACAAACCAATTCCACTTAAGGGGTCGGCAGCTGTGTCCAAGCGGTTCTAGGCGCTTCAGTCCGGAACCGCGCGGCTGCTACGTCGCTAGTTCGAATCCTGCCTCGGGCATGGATGTGTGTGATGCCCTTAGGTTTGTTAAGTAGTTCTAAGTCTACGGGACTGATGACCTCAGATGTTAAGTCCCATAGTGCTTAGAGCCGTTTGAGCCCCTTAAGGGAAGTGACGTCCCTACGTGTCAGTGCACAGGGTCTATACACATTGGTGATTGATTTGAATTTAAGCTACACAACCACAAGTCACGCAGTTGATATTGTTCCCGGAAAGTCGATAACGGCCACCAAATTCAGTGCAGAACTTTAGGCTCATAAGGGCACAGCGACCTGTCTAGCAGTCACAACCATGTAACGTTTTGACTATCACATATTATACTGCTTTGGAACATGGCTGTCTTACGTGGCGGATTATTGCGCCTCAACAAATGATAGAATTCTAGACCATAAACTCCACTAGAACTTCAAGATCTGAATGGAATAAACAGTCTAAGGAAAACAGAATATGGATTGAGAAAATTCGAAGAAAGACAAAAGTAATGAGAAGTAGCAGTAATGAGAACAGCGAGAAACTTAACATCAGGATTGAGTGTCACGAAGCGGATGAAGCTAAGGAATTTTACTACCTAGGCAGCAAAATAACCAATGACGGACGGAGCAAGGAGGGCATCAAAAGCAGATTAGTACCGGAAGAAAGGGAATTCCTGGCCAAGAGAAGTCTACAAGTATCAAAGATATTCCTTAATTTGAAGCAGAAATTTCTGAGAATGTAACTGTGGAGCACAGCACTGTATGGTAGTGAAACATGGACTATGGGAAAACCTGAACAGAAGAGAATCGAGGCATTTTAAGTGTGGTGTTACAGACGAATGTTGAAAATTAGGTGGACTGATAAAGTAAGGAACGAGGAGGCTATTCACACAATCGGAGAAGAAAGGACTAAGTGGAAAACACTGACAAGGAGAAGGGACAGGATGATAAGACTTCTGTTAAGACATCAGAGAATGACTTCCACGGTACTAGAGGGAGCTGTAGAGGATGACAAAGATTGGTATGCATCTAGCAGATAATTTAGGACGTGGGTTGTAAGTGCTATCCTGAGATGAAGACGTTGGCACAGGAGGGGAATTCGTGGCTGGTCGCATCAAAAGACAGAGAGAGAGAGAGAGAGAGAGAGAGAGAGAGAGAGAGAGAGAGAGAGAGAGAGAGAGAGAACTTCAAGCCAGTGCAGGCCCTTATCGTTTGGATATAAACTTGTACGTATCAGACGAAATGTGTCACCAGATTCATAATTGAAATTGTCCACATAGGTTACCGAGAAGTGCTGGATGTAAATCAGCACATGAAGGTTGTCGCTCCTCCCAGCGCTTTGTCGTGTGCTTAATCTTGCAAGGGAATATTTAGTCACAGCAAGCAAGAGAGGGAAAACGGACGTAAGAGAACTAAAAGTATGACATGAGCACTGACTTCGACCACTGGCTTGCTTTCGATTGATTCATGGTCTGCGTATAAAAATCATATTCCTTTGGAGCCAACTATCCCTCCTGAAAAGTCTGTGACATTGCAATTCATATCTCCTGGAACCACTGGATCAATTCAGCCGCTGGGTCTTTGTTTTATTCCTTGCCTGTTAAACATATTATCACACTATCAGCAGCTACGCCTTAAAGAATAACCAGTTTCACGATAAACACCTCAACAGACTGCTTCGCATCCGGTTGCATGCCACTGTGGCACCCCATTTTTCATCCGATGTTCATGGTGCAAGTTAATGGTTTGTTTCGAACATTTCTTGAATGTCGATGGTGTCAATTTTGTGAAGTGAAGTGTACTACATACAACTCATAAAAGGTTGATGTCTAAACCTCCCGGACACTCATTTTCTGTCGCCCTCCTGATGCATATGGTGACTTATTAGCAGCTAATAATTTTCCTGTCGTAATTGTTAACACAATACTTTCAATTGAGCCTTAATGAAGACTGAACTTGCGATCTCGGACTCAAGAGTTTCCTTGTAAGTTCCACATTAAGGAATTAAACTTCACCCGTAGAATGAATCACTCGATACATCTGACGGTCTGATACCACCAAGTTTGAACGCGACTTAATTTACAAAATCTGAGTCCGACTTATCATCTAACTGCACACTCCATCAGGTACGTGGATACGTACCGGTTGCCGGTATCCGAATGTCTCTCCCGACAAAATTTCACAACCTTTCCTCCAGACGACGTTTTCAGAGTAAATTCTTTGTTGAGGGGCGGCATTTGACCAATGAGAACGGCTCCTGTTAAAGAGGGTGATCTGCTAAGCCAGCCAGGGACTGAAAAAGTGCGGGCGGCCATTGAACCTACGCTCTTTCTGAACAGAGAAAACTTCCAGCAGGTTCTAGAAGAATCTGCTCCGGACTCTAGAGGGACAATCAATAGACTCGATTACAAAAACGGCGGGAAGGCTGGCTTCTGCCGTTGGGACTTGATTCCTCCAGGCAGCCATAAAGAAAGCCAACGAACGATCCCTGAGCTCCCAGAGAAAAAGAAAGTAAGCAACTTTCGCTAACCTGAAGCTATGTCACTACGTTCTCGTCTCACGCAGGTGACTATACTGATAGCTGGAATATGTAAAGGAATGAGGGTGCTGGTTCTCGTAACAAAATGTGGAACAATAAAGGAAAATGATATCCTCATCCAAACGTCGTCATGTGACAGGAAGAAATGTACCTGACAGAAATACTGAATAGCTGAAGTAAGTCAGGGATAAAAAAAATCTTGAAAGAGGGTGCGAAATAACGGAATCCTTCCACAGTATTGAGAAAATTTGAAGAACCAGCATTTGCGACTGACTGCCGAAAGATTCCACCGTTGCCAAAGTTCCTGTCACTATTCCTACATTTATCTCCTGGTTATTGTAAAGGTAGTCGACAGACCACGTGGCTGCAGATAGGCGCAAGTGGAGGAACATTAAATAGCAGCACGTTTCAACTAGAAATACATATAATTCTCAGATAGTTGGTTTGATATCGTAAGTACCTTACATACAGTTTTATTCGTTTATGTGGCATTCCACAATGTATTTCGTCCCACAATGTCTGATGATGTGGTAAAGCTTGTAGAAATATTAACCGTTTATTGGTACCGAATTTGTTCGTACTCTGTGCTAATGGCGCCGTTAGAGATAGCACAGAATCGGCAAGGATAGGGAAGAACATCGCCCGTTATCGCCTCAAGGGAACCATTTCGGCATTTGTCTTAATTTATCGTGGAAATCACGGAGAACCTAAATCAGAAATCACTGCAAGACACAGAAAAATCCTTTCGTTTTACTCACTTTTTCTGTGTGCTGGGCATTGTGTTGCATTTGTTCACATGGCAAGATGGATGCCGTTCTATACACTTAGAAAGAGGAACGTGGATCACTGAGACATCGTCCTCAGAGACCTGTAATAGACTATGCAAAAACACGCTGAGGAGTTTCGGTTCCTCTCAAAACGGGGAGAAGGTTAAAGCATTATTTGGAGAAATAGCCTCTTGATTGGACAACGACAACTGACTGACGACTCAGAGAACAGTACTTACATTCAAACGTCCCCACAGTCCGATAGGCTAAACCACTTGACCGGGTGGTCACGTACCTTCTTATATCGGTAACAAAGGTATCGGATGAGAATGCTACCCAATCGAAATAGTGAGAAACGTACAACTCACTGCCAAAAATGTAACAAAAACTCACTCAACTACGAATTTTTTGATATGGAATCATGAATGTATAAAAATATTAAAATTGGTGCAAATCTTTCAGGGTAGTAAATATATACAACGCAAGAAAAGTTTAGTTGTTTGTAATGAACTGTGTAATTCTGTTATTATACGATTGTCATCCAGTTCAAATGGCTCTGAGCACTATGGGACTTAACATCTATGGTCATCAGTCCCCTAGAACTTAGAACAACTTAAACCTACATCACACAACACCCAGTCATCAAGAGGCAGAGAAAATCTCTGACCCCGTCGGGAATCGAGCCCGGGAACCCGGGCGTGGGAAGCGAGAACGCTACCGCACGACCACGAGCTGCGGACTGTCATCCAATTCAACTGAACATACTTTACTGCAGTATCAATTGATTACCACAACGGTGTATGTAATATAAACTGCATGTGCAACTCGATTACATAATTTTGTATCACGCTTGCTCATTCAAATAGTCCCTGCCATAACTAAAACTGGAATGGCTGTATCACACTGCTCGATAATGTAAACAGAGCATTCTCAGTACGATAAAACGTACTATAATAACTTTACCACTGGAATTACTTTGAACTCGACAGTACATAGATGTCACAGCAACTTGAAACTTACTTCCACAAATTTATTTTAGGTTTAAATAGTGAAAATATCAAACTTCTGAATGCCCATTATGAAATAGGTCAAGCAACTACAAAAACAACATTGAAAAATGCAGACTAAGCGATCAATACACAGTAATACAGTCGTAGAAGTATTGGTTAATTTCTTTCAAAATTTGTGTACTGCCAGCATACAAATAAAATAAAATAATTATTTGCAATACTGTGAAAACTACTTGTTAGGTAGTTTAGATTTATTCAGGGGTTTTTGAAAGGAACACAATCTGATAGAGTTCTGTCAAATTGTTACACTACTGGCCATTAACATTGCTACACCAAGAAGAAATGCAGATGATAAACGGCTATTTATTGGACAAATATATTATACTAGGACTGGCATGTGATTACATTTTCACGCAGTTTGGGTGCATAGCTCCTGAGAAATCAGTACCCACACAACCACCTCTGGCCGTAATTACGGCCTTGATACGCCTGGGCATTGAGTCAAACAGAGCTTGGATGGCGTGTACTGGCACAGCTGCCCATGCAGCTTCAACACGGTACCACAGTTCATCAAGAGTAGTGACTGGTGTATTGTGACGAGCCTGTTGCTCGGCCACCATTGACCAGACGTATTCAATTGGTGAGAGATCTGGAGAATGTGCTGGCCAGGGCAGCAGTCGAACATTTTCTGTATCCAGAAATGCCCGTACAGAACCTGCAACATGCGGTCGTGCATTATCCTGCTGAAATGTAGAGTTTCGCAGGGATCGAATGAAGGGTAGACCCATGGGTCGCAACACATCTGAAATGTAACGTCCACTGTTCAGAGTGTCGTCGATGCGAACAAGAGGTGACCGAGACGTGTAACCAATGGCACCCCACACCATCACACCGGGTGATACGCCAGTTCACGCTTCCAATGTGCGTTCACAGCGATGTCGCCAAACACGGATGCGACCATCATGATGCTGTAAACAGAACCTGGATTCATCCGAAAAAATGACGTTTTGCCATTCGTGCACCCAGGTTCGTCGTTGAGTACACCATCGCAGGCGCTCCTGTCTGTGATGCAGCGTCAAGGGTAACCTCAGCCATGGTCTCCGAGCTGATAGTCCATGCTACTCTAAACATCGTCGAACTGTTCGTGTAGATGGTTGTCTTGTAAACGTCCCTATGTCTTGACTCAGGGATCGAAACGTGGCTGCACGATCCGTTACAGCCATGCAGATAAGATGCCTGTCATCTCGACTGCTAGGGATACGGGGCCGTTGGGATCCAGCACGGCGTTCCGTATTACCCTCCCGAACCCACCGATTCCATATTCTGCTAACAGTCATCGGATCTCGACCAACGCGAGCAGCAATGTCGCGATACGATAAACCGCAATCGCGATAGGCTACAATCCGACCTTTATCAAGGTCGGAAACGTGATGGTACGCATTTCTGCTCCTTACACGAGGCATCACAACAACGTTTCACCAGGCAACGCCGGTCAACTGCTGTTCGTATATGAGAAACAGGTTGGAAACTTTCCTCATGTCAGCATTTTATAGGTGTCGCCACCGGCGCCTACCTTGTGTGAATGCTCTGAAAAGCTAATCATTTGCATATCACAGCATCTTCTTCCTGTCGGTTAAATTTCGCGTCTGTAGCAGGTCATCTTCATGGTGTAGCAATTTTAATGGCGAGTAGTGTACATATTTTCGATGCTCGGTGATACCAATAGGTATCTTGGAATCGGGAATCTATTCCAGGTTAAATGACACAGGTGAAAAAAATGTAGTTTATCATACACAAATTACACGGATAAAAACGCTATATTCTAGGAAAATTGATGTTCTCAAGACAATGAATGGGATTAACAAGTTAAATTACTTATCACTCTAAGCATTAATCTCACAGTCTCCTTGTCCTGTGGAGAGGTTAGTCGGTAGCAACAACGGTCGAGAATTGCTCGATCTCCGAAGTTCGCGAAAGCTCATTAATATTTCGCTGCGCTATAAATGCTTGTCAAATTTACCTCGTTCCCACTGCAACCCACGAGTGTCATACCTGCGACAAAATGTATGTTGTTTAGTGTCGCCTCACAGATGCACAGGTGGGCAGTACATCATCTACGCCCCTGCTTCGCAGAGCAAACCTACGACTAACGACACATAGAGGCTGAACTATCCCTTAGTATCTGTCGTGAGTAACTTGTAACTAACTTTTCGTCTTTATTAATTCTCTCTCTCTCTCTCTCCCTCCCTCCCTCCTTCCCCCCCCTCTCTCTCTCCCTCCCCCTCTCTCCCCCTCCCTCCCTCCTTCCCCCTCCTCTCGCTATCCCCCTCCCCCCTTCTTACCCTGTGTGTGTGTGTGTGTGTGTGTGTGTGTGTGTGTGTGTGAAGTGTAGTCAAAGCGCACGTAACTAATTACTGAAAAATGTGATTATTTAAGCTCTGTGTTGTGCCGTCGAGTGAACAGTGGTGTGTTGCCTGACGTCACAGTGGGCAGTTTTCAACTTCTCAAATATACGCCAAATAAAACCAATACAGATTAAACATAAATGAATTACTACATTTTCTCTGGATAAATAATACAAATTACTTTAATAAACTCAAGTGTTGAATTACGTAGCTAGCTTGCGAAACGGACACAGAGCGCGAAAACTTTTTCATACGTGAACGTATCACACTGTTAGCTGACACTGTAAAACTACGGCCCTAAATTATTCTTGCACTTACCTCGGTACAGCAAAAGTTTTCTTGTGAAAGTGGAGCACAGCAAGCAGCTCCGCAACAAATATAAATTAAAGCGGTAAACTACAAATGATATTCAAAAGTTTGTGTACCGCCACGAACAACGCGTACACAAGAAACATCCTATTTCTCACACGGGGATAATTTTGGATGCTGACGTTTTACAAATGATTTTCTGAAACAATTTTATAGCAAAAAATTGCTTTATAGCTTGATTTTCAAAATCATGAATAACAATGACTTTATACAAAAATGATTGTCTTTTAACAAGTTGATTGTCCCAAAAATTTTACTTTACTTAAAGCTTAACCTACCCAAAATGATCTCTATTCTTTCACAAAAATGTATGTGTGGGTTAGGGGAACTAGCTTCCCAAGCTGTGAGCAATCCGTGAAATGTTTTCCAACCAAGTTCCGGTACGACATTTAGGCAAAGCTGGAAATTTACATTGTCATAGTTCTGCACACAACTGTTTTTAAAATTCATAAACACTCTCATCATCATATTATACCATCATTTACAGTAAATCTGTATGCAGTGAAAGAAAGAAGTTAACAGTTCTGTAATGAGCAAGATGATGTACAGACCTTTCAACCTTCGCATGCAAATTTCAAAGTCATTGTTAGGAAGACATACAAGCCGTAACCTTTACTTTTCTCTGTGTCCTGGAATTACAGTATTTACGGATTAACATAATAAGCATGTAATTTTTGAATCAAGTGCGTTTCACAAAAAATGCGCAGGAGACAAAAAATCTGTATACGTTACTCTATATCTGAGACATTTAAGAAGAAGAAAAATACATAACTGACACAGTGTTGTGGCATTGCAAGGTACAGAGGTAATTTTTCCTAATTTTTGACACTTTATTGTATTAAAAAGCTACTAGTTATCGTCAAAACGACAATTTCCGTTAAAAACCAAGCCTTTGTAGGGGCTTGAACATTTTCACGCACAGTGATGAACCTGCAAATTGAAGTCTAATGTTGGGATATATTAGTGCCTGGCGGTTTAAAAACTCAGAGCAACACTTCCAGTACTGCTCCAAAAGAGACAGTTGAGATGGAAATAAAAATTGTGTCATTTTCATCTGCTGACTGATTAACTTTACATCTGAGGTCTTAAATAGCGTCTAAAGCGAGCAGCAATGAAGAAATGTGCATGCCTTTCCATGAGAGGTGCAGTCAGCCTCCAGCCACACGGGAAAACAGTTTACGCAACGTGTTGTAGCAGCACGACCGAGAGCTGCACCATGTTGTAGCCATACAACCGAGGGCCGAAGTCTTAGAAGTTTATGGAAGACTGCTAGCTGACAACGACAAAAGCATTTAAGCATGTCACAACAACTTAGAGAGTAAATACGAGGACTATCCAGAAAATAAGTTCCGATCGCTCGCGAAATGGAATCCACTCCAAAAATCGGATGAAGCTTTGCACAGATGTGTTGGACAGTGTCTGTAGAACGCATGTCGATCGCGCCACATCACTCTTTTCAGTTCTGAGCGTACACTAAGCACGTAAATGTACCTAGAAATAGGGTCTCCAGCCAAATACGAGGGCTCGGTGAGAAATTTCGCCTGGAGCTATGCAGCCCACGTAACACAACTGAAACGCCCGCCGGCCGGGGTGGTCATCGGTTCTAGTCGCTGCAGTCTGGAACCACGCGACCGCTACGGTGGCAGGTTGGAATCCTACCTCGGGCATGGGTGTGTGTGATGTCCTTAGGATAGTTAGGTTTAAGTAGTTCTAAGTTCCAGGGGACTGATGACCTCAGCAGTTAAGTCCCATAGTGCTCAGAGCCATTTTGAACCATTTCTGACACGCCGTTCCTTCTTCATGACAGTTCTCAGCTGCACTCTGCAGGGTAATGAAGAGCCCCCTACAGCGTTTTCAGTGCGAAGTGTTTGATCACTCACAATACAGGCCGCAGCTGACCTCCCTGAGTTTCATTTCTGCTCGCACGAACCGCTGACTATGAAGACAACATTTTGGCACAGACAACGATCTGTAGACCTGCGTAGAGAATTAGCGGAAAGCACTGGTGGCTGCTTTCTAAGACAAGGGTATTGAAAATTAGTACAAAGCCACGAGAGATGGCTATGTTGGAGCGACGATTATTTAGATATAGCTGGGAGTTGTTGCTAGCTTTTGCAAATAAAACATTTTTGATTTTTACAGTAGTGCCCATTTCGCGGACGATCGGAGCCTACTTTCTGGATAGCCCTCGTATTACGATAATAGCTGAAAGGCTAGATTGCAACCGAATAACAGTAGCGATTGCGCCTCTCAGGTAATACTGTAAATTCTGCCACAGTAGTATTGTTTGATGGAATCCTTTATCTCTCTCTGCCTTTATTTTGTAGTATATAAAGCGTGGTCAAAAAATTTCAGTTCGAAGGCCGTAAACTACACAATCAGTATGCCAGTTAAGAAAAATTTTCCATCAGCACTGAGGTTGTTATCCCACCGAAGAATCAGGTTGAAAACACCCTTTTGGTTAAAACACCGTGCCTGCTGCGTTAAAGCGTCTATGACTGCATACTGCACACCCGCGAGTGACAGTAATAGTCGACTCCACAATGCCTTTTTTGAGGGATCGAAGGCGTGATATTCGCTTGCGGAGACATCAGGATTGTAGGGCGGGTGGTGGAGTATCTCCCACTTGAGCTGGTCCGTGACGGATGAGGGTACTCTCCCACACCGATCGACGACTTTTCTCGAATCGAGACCAGCATGGAATTTGACGCACCGCTCTAGAACGGTTTTCGACAGACATGCTGCCCCAGAGACGCTCTTAATTCTCCGATGGATCTATATCGGAATACATATAGGAGCATGTTGGTCCTGTGGGTGCTTACATATCAGCATCAGAGTCGTTCTACGTTGCATGTATGCTGCTGCAATGTCCGCCAAAGAAAACTTTTTGATCGCCCCTTATATTTCAGCACTTCATGTGTCTGATTTTCTCTTGTTGACGGAGCAGTGGTTGCCTGTACAATAAGCTTTAAAGCTGAATTAATTGAGTGTCATTTATTTATATCTAAGGGTTTCATTGAATATGTCCGTTTCTTTGAGTGTACGACTCTTTCGTAGCTCTGTAATGTCTCGTAACTTCTATCAGTTGTTGTTGTTGTTGTTGTCTTCAGTCCTGAGACTGGTTTGATGCAGCTCTCCATGCTACTGTATCCTGTGCAAGCTTCATCATCTCCCAGTACTTACTGCAACTTACATTCTTCTGAATCTGCTTAGTGTATTCATCTCTTTGTCTCCCTCTACGATATTTACCCTCCACGCTGCCCTCCAATACTAAATTGGTGATCCCTCGATGTCTCAGAACATGTCCCACCAACCGATCCCTTCTTCTAGTCAATTTGTGCCACAAGCTCCTCTTCTCCCCAATTCTATTCAATACCTCCTCATTAGTTATGTGATCTACCCATCAAATCTTCAGCATTCTTCTGTAGCACCACATTTCGAAAGCTTCTATTATCTTCTTGTCCAAATTATTTATCGTCCATGTTTCACTTCCATACATGGCTATACTCCATACAAATACTTTCAAAAACGACTTCCTGACACTTAAATCTATACTCGATGTTAACAAATTTCCCTTCTTCAGAAACACTTTTCTTGCCATTGCCAGTCTACATTTTATATCCTCTCTACTTCGACCATCATCAGTTATTTTTCTCCCCAAATAGCGAAACTCCTTTACTACTTTAAGTGTCTCATTTCCTAATCTAATTCCCTCAACATCACCCGACTTAATTCGACTACATTCCATTATCCTCGTTTTGATCTTGTTGATGTTCATATTATACCCGCCTTTCAAGACACTGTCCATTCCGTTCAGCTGCTCTTCCAAGTCCTTTGGTGTCTCTGACAGAATTACAGTGTCATCGGCGAACCTCAAAGTTTTTATTTCTTCTCCATGGATTTTAATACCTACTCCAAACTTTTCTTTTGTTTCCTTTATTGCTTGCTCAATATACAGATTGAATAACATCGGGGATAGGCTACAACCCTGTCTCACTCCCTTCCCAACCACTGCTTCCCTTTCATACCCCTCGACTCTTATAACTGCCATCTGCTTTCTGTACAAATTGTAAATAGCCTTTCGCTCTCTGTATTTTACCCCTGCCACCTTGAGAATTTGAAAGAGAGTATTCCAACCAACATTGTCAAAAACTTTCTCTAAGTCTACAAATGCTAGAAACGTAGATTTGCCTTTCCTTAATCTTTCTTCTAAGATAAGTCGTAGTGTCAGTATTGCCTCACGTGTTTCAACATTTCTACGGAATCCAAACTGATCTTCCCCGAGGTCGGCTTCTATCGGTTTTTCCATTCGTCTGTAAAGAATTCGCGTTAGTATTTTGCAGTTGTGACTTATTAAACTGATAGTTCGGTAATTTTCGCATCTGTCAACACCTGCTTTCTTTAGGATTGGGATTATTATATTCTTCTTGAAGTCTGATGATATTTCGCCTGTCTCATACATCTTGCTCACCAGATGGTAGAGTTTTATCAGGACTGGCTCTCCCAAGGCTGTCAGTAGTTCTAATTGAATGTTGTCTACTCCGGGGGCCTTGTTTCGACTCAGGTCATTCAGTGCTCTGTCAAACTCTTCACGCAATATCATATCTTCCATTTCATCTTAATCTACATCCTCTTCCATTTCTATAACATTGCCCTCAAGTACATCGCCCTTGTATAGACCCTCTATATACTCCTTCCACCTTTCTGCTTTCCCTTCTTTGCTTAGAACTGGGTTTCCATCAAAGCTCTTGATATTCATGCAGGTGGTTCTCCTTTCTCGAAAGGTCTGTTTAATTTTCCTGAAGGCAGTATCTATCTTACCCCTAGTGAGATAGGCCTCTACATCCTTACATTTGTCCTCTAGCCATCCGTGCTTAGCCATTTTGCACTTCCTGTCGATATCATTTTTGAAATGTTTGTATTCCTTTTTGCCTGCTTCATTTACTGCATTTTTATATTTTCTCCTTTCAATAATTAAATTCAATGTTTCTTCTGTTACCCGGGGGTTTCTACTAGCCCTCGTCTTTTTACCTATTTGATCATCTGCTGCCTTCACTATTTCATCCCTCAAAGCTACCCGTTCTTCTTCTACTGTATTTCTTTCCCCCATTCCTGTCAATTGTTCCCTTATGCTGTCCCTGAAACTCTCTACAACCTCTGGTCCTTTCAGTTTATCTAGGTCCCATCTCCTTAAATTCCCACCTTTTTGCAGTTTCTTCAGTTTTAATCTATAGTTCATAACCAATAGATTGTGGTCAGACTCCACATCTGCCCCTGGAAATGTCTTACAATTTAAAACACGGTTCCTAAATCTCTGTCTTACCAATATATGATCTATCTGATCCCTTTTAGTATCTTCTATCAGTACCTTGTTGATAAGCACAGTGATAAAGCTGGAGGCCACTACACTTGCAAGAACTAGGGAGGACTGATGCCTAGGGCACAATCACGATAGGAAGCGTTTTACGAAGAGCAATTTTCAATCACGAATATCGTGCATTACTTCACTGCGCTATCTCGTCCAAATAAAGATCGTCAACAGAATCTCTATAAAGCGTAAATGTATGACAGTATTATTTCTGAGCAGACATCAGGACGTCTTAATGATTGGTTTTGACAGTCTACTGCTACTGGCAAGTGCTTCGTTTTCGCAGACCTATGGGTCGTAAATCACTTTTAACTGCTGAGTCCATTTCAGGGAAAATGAAGCGATAACTGTAAGTCGATACCGTTAGGCGCGATGGGCGCGCTTTACGAGGGCGCGGGGCGCACCAAAGACCCCGCGAGCACTCGGCCGCCGTATCTGGGGGCCGGCGGAAGTACCGCCAGGGGCGGATGTCCTGGCGCGCCGATGCGCGGCGGTGCGCGGCTCAGACCGTTTAAGTGGAGTGCTCCACTGTCGGCTTGATGGCCCCGCTGGATCACTGCCTCGACCGGCTCCTTCCGCCCTGTTTCTCTCGAGAGGCAGCACGGACCGATCCTGCGGAGGAGCGCCGGTCGCTTAGTTTTATTACGTCAGGAGAACTCAGGCAGGCCATCGACGACCCAGTCTTGGTTTGAGCTGTTCTATAGGAGGGAAGAATCGCATACTGTGCTTAGAAATCAGAAATAAAAGTCCAAACTTCTCTGCATTCCCAAACCTTCGACATGCATAAACCTCAACATGTCCGTTAACTAAATGTAACTTATCCAAACAACTGGGAGTATATGGATTTTGTCAGGAAATTTTTCTGAAATGCCCTAATGAGGAGAGAAATATAGAGATAACTAGGAAGTAAGAAACTAATAAATGTAAGTCGTAGCAATTAGCCTGCTCTATAAAAGGAAGATAAAGGAGAAAACGAGAGGAAAAGGTCAGTGGAATAAAGAGAGAGTGGGAGAGTTGTGGTAGAGAGGGGAACGAATAAGGAATGGATGAGGTAAAACGAAGAGGGAGGGATATGGAGAGGGAGAAAAGGAGATAGATAGATAGATAGATAGATAGATAGAGAGAGAGAGAGAGAGAGAGAGAGAGAGAGAGAGAGGTGCAAACAGGGAGGGAGGGAGGGAAAGATAGCCTTGGAGAAAAGGGGGAGAGGGAAGCAGAACAAGGATAACTAGGGGAGAGAGAAATTGGACCAGGCTTACGAATTACAGGGACTTTCACAGGCAGAGCAAGAGAGCAACAGGGAGAGTGGGTGAGAAGGTTACGGAGAAAGGACGCTTGACATAAGGGAATTAAGAGGGAGTAATAGGAGGAATGAGAATTAAAGTGGCAGTGAGAACAAGCGAATTGTAGGAGGGTTGAGCGAGAAGAGTGTTTGTTGTAAGGGAGATGTCAAGTAAGAGTGGGTGATACACTACAGAACGAGTGTCAATGTTCCCGGAAGTGTACTACATGTTCTCATCACTCACCGTACGAGATTATATCCAGCACTATCGAACAAGACCGTTTTATTGGTCCAGATGTTGTGGTGTGGGGTGACACGATGTTTAGTTGGTGTAATAACCTCCCAGTCATTGAATACGGAAGAATCACCGGTCAACGTTGTTGTGACGCTGTACTCCTTCCCCAGGTGATTTTACGAATTAGGTAAATAGCTTTACCAATTAGGGGAACAGGACCTTGACTTAAGACAAAACCATCGAGTTAGATAAAACTATTTAAGAACAGTTACTGATTATCGATAAAAGAATCTCTTTAAAAAATGATTAACTACAAAAATCAAGAATGCCCCAAATTATGTTTTTTATGGATAACAATGCGCGACCGCATTGAAGAGTGCGCCTGTAGGAGCTCTTCACAGGAGAGGATATTCGACGAATGAACTAGACTGGCCTTCCTCGCTACTTAAATCCCATCAAGCACGTCTAGGATGCGTTGTGTTGACTCACTGCAGCACGTCCACAAGTACCAACGACCATCTTACAGCTGTAAATCGTGCTGACGGAGAAAAGGAACTTCCAACCACAAGAACCCTCACCATCCTTATGACCAACATGGGAGCACATTGTACAAAGTGCGTTGCCGCCCATAACGCTCGCACACTCTATTGATAACCATATCCCTCCTTTTGTAGTATTCGGGGAACGATCATAAATGGTGGTGCCATCAGTGAAATTATTGCCTTCGAACAAACGCGTCGTTTCCGTTCGTCTCGTTGCGTATTTAGTTCAGTTTTCGATGAGCAGAAATGTTTCTAGGGGGAGTAACAAGCAGAAAGATTGGCCCGTCGTGGTCCTTACAACAGCGTTGCCTGTTACAAAGGTAAGCAATAGTCGGATATTGTGACATTCGTTCTGTACTATAGTGTAATAATTCTTTCTGGTCCAAGTTTCATCCAGCTATGTTACTTGGCAGTGACACACCATTAGAAAATTAGTTTCGTCCTTAAGTTTTCAACACTAGACTGTATTGCAGTTCCATCAAGTGTAACAGCACTACAGTCAGAAGAGCTATATATAATTTGCAGCATAGGAGGAGGAGGAATTCAGCATCCATTCCGACTCCTTTTTGACAGAGTCTGAGCCATGTCCTTGGTAAAATGTCCGTTCCAGTGTTAGCCTGATGCGGTTTAGGGGAATCCTAAAACAGGAAGGGCAACCAGGAACTTGAATCCTAAGCTCGCCTGTTACGAGCCTGCTGTCTCAGCCAGTTAACTACCCTGCCAGGTACAACAGAAAAGGAAAACCCACTGGACGCTTAGTACACTACAGTCATTTCTGAGAATCATAAGAAAACATTGTATCATGACACTACTGTGTGTACTAAATTCTGGAGAGACATCCACTAAGGAAACAGCATCCTGCAGTGTGCATCAAATAGTCTCTGAAAAGTTGCACGGTCCATAACTCGCTCCACGTCTGCTGCATGACGATCTGTGGGATGGCACGTTTGCCGTGAGTGGGGCTGAGGCCGTTTTCCCGAAAGAGGCAGTGAGTGAAGGAGCACTGACAGAGAAGCTCTGCGGGACAACGGGCTGTCTGTCTGTTCTGCCACCCGTGTGACTTTCAAGTTTGTCTGGCTGATCACCTTCTGGACACAAGAGAAACGCGTTGGAAATGGAGTGCTCACATTATATCTTTGGTCGACTAGATTTGGAGGCGGGCGGTGGGTCGTCATCATCCACACATCTCCGGGCGGCTCCAAGCTATTTCACTATTTGTCGCCGCAGAGCGGCGAGATCAGGCGGCATTCGTGAAGACTGATCTTGCTCCCAGCCGTGAGCGTGATGATTGTGAGTGGTTCGGTTGCTGTGAGTGTTTGTGTCTTGCTCCTTCTACATCGGACTCGGTTCGGCCTCCTCCTCCTCCTCTTGTTGTTCTTCTTCTTCTTCATCCTTGTTTGTGTGTCTGGTCAGGCGATTTGAGGAGCGTGTCGCTCGTTTGAAAACATAATAGCTTTCACGTGAAAACTTTCATAGAGTTGTGATTTGACTGTATGTTTTAAATCATTGAGATTTTGTAAATTTCTTTTATGTTGAATGTGTCACTATTTGTGATATTCAAATTTTTATTTTATTTTTATCTTTTCTTTTTGGTACACTGTGCAGTAAATCGCCAAGTCACTTTGATGAGTGATTTGGAGCCCGCAAACGTATGCGTCTTGCGAGGGAAAATCTTGCTGCATTTATTTTGGTGTGTTATACTTCCAAGCCTAGCTTGTGTTTAACGTAGGTGAAGTTCATCAGCCAACCCGTCGCGTCTTCCTTCGACCCATGTTTTCCGTCCCGCCCGACGATTAAGTATGTACCGTTTCCTTCTCGTGACGTCATCTGAAACTGAGTCCCGGTTGCCCCTGAACTTCTGTACAGTCACGTGCAAGTGGCGGTGGCTGCCTTGGTCAGTTACGTTATTGTCTTTCAGCGACTTATCGCAACTGTTTTGTCTATTCTGCTTGTGCTCGGCTTAACACATTAGGAATGGCTGGACAATAGGGACGAATTAAGCATTGTTCATCAACAAAATGTTTTAATTTATTGCGCCACAAAATTTAATAATAATAATGCTACACCACTGCAATTTGATAACCACTTCCACAACCCTTTAGATCACATAACATCAACTGATACGAAGAAAGTAAATTGGAAAAGAAAACACTACATGGCAAGCCACACATCGATCAAGACGCATCCAACACATGGCTAAGAAAAGGCAATATATACAGTGAGACGGAAGGATTCATGACTGCAATACAGGATCAAACAATAAACACCAGATATTACAGCAAGCATATTATTAAAGATCCCAATACCACAACAGATAAATGCAGACTTTGCAAACAACAAATAGAAACAGTAGATCACATCACAAGTGGATGTACAATACTAGCAAATACAGAATACCCCAGAAGACATGACAATGTAGCAAAAATAATACATCAACAACTTGTCATAAAACATAAACTAATAAAACAACACGTTCCCACATACAAGTATGTACCACAAAATGAACTGGAGAATGATGAATACAAATTATACTGGAACAGAACCATTATAACAGATAAAACAACACCACATAACAAACCTGACATCATACTCACCAATAAAATGAAGAAATTAACACAACTAATCGAAATATCCATACACAATACAACAAATATACAGAAGATAACAGGAGAAAAAATTGAAAAATACATCCAACTGGCTGAGGAAGTCAAGGACACGTGGCATCAGGATAAAGTTGACATTATACCGATTATACTGTCAACTACAGGAGTCATACCACACAATATCCACCAGTACATCAACGCAATACAGCTACATCCAAACGTATATATACAACTACAGAAATCCGTAATTATTGATACGTGTTCAATAACCCGAAAGTTCCTAAATACAATGTAACACATACCGTACAGTTAAAAGGAAGTCACGCTTGATCAAGGTCCGCGTCACTCTCCATTTTTAACTAGACTTAACGTCTGAGAAAGTGAAGAAATAATAATAATTCAAATAGAGGCCCATAAATTATTTTGAATTAGGATAATATTAACAAGGGAATCACTATTTCATTACAGAGAACGTAAAACAGAACAATTAAAACTTACAAGATAGATAACAGAAGTTAGGTTCTCTTTGAAGATTCGTTGACACAAATGTACTAATAAACAGGTTTAATATTCTTTAGTTAAGAAAAAAACACACAAAAATGGTAAATTTGCAAACGGTAAAAGATAAAAATACCAAACATAGCGGGCAGAAAACAGACAGAAATGGTGCCTGTAAGGCGTCATCACCAACAGCGTGTCCTAAGACCGGTCAGGGCTCCCAGCCGACTCTTCAACCAAAACAGGCGCTCACCAGGTCCCCCAAGGATGACCTGAGGGACCAGATTATAACCAACTTCCACAACACACCAAACTCTTTCAGACAAGTGAGAAAATTGCTTATTATAGCCGCCCTTTTTGATATAAAAATGTGTCCATTCAGAGAGGTTGTAACTTCTAGCAAATCAAGCATGATATAACAAGAGATAGTTCAAATAGCTAAACATGCTCCAGACAAAATTTGCAGCGGATACATTCATGTAAAACCAAGTCAACAGTTGAACACAATAAAACAGAAGCGCTTGGCAATAGAAGACAAAAGCGAAAACAAATTATATCCGAGATTGAGGCTGAGCATGGGGTTGCTAGATCGACATGAACACGCCAAATACACACTGAATAAGCAATACGGGTACGTGCCGAAGAAGGCGACTCACCACAGCAGACGAAACGGGCAAGCTCCTAATAGTATTTCAAGTATTATGCTAAACTCTCCACTGCCCGGATGTGAGGTAAACCACCAACGCACGAGGATAATTACGGTGCTCAGATAGTCTTAATAAGTCCGCAAGCAGCAGGGCTTCATTCTCCGGATAAACCAGCACAACAGCGAGATCTGGAAAACGGAAGTTGTCTTCTGTTCGCGGCACGTTTCCGGTGCAGGAACGTCCTTCACGGCATGTTTGCACTGTTTCTCCTTAATCGCCTATCGAGCTCCAAACAGAGTCTTTCCGTACAGAGCGCCTCGTAGCCAAAACAGACCGCCGGGACCTCTTTCAACGGCAACCACCAGGAAACTCTCTCTGCTCGCTGCCCAGCCTGTTCTGTCCAAGAAAAGCAGGAGGAGTCTCGTGTCTTGACACCACAGACATACTAGCGAGACGGGAGCGAGGTATCGACCTTACAGCACGACTTACACGCTTTCAGCATTTAATATGACGATTTATGTTTTCACTCGTTTTACTTAAATGTTACATCTCTCGTCACCAGGCTGTCATTGTATGTTTGTACCTTGGGGCAAACATTCCGAAGATGTTCATTGCCTGCCTGTTTTGAAGAGTCCCTCTCTTGTTACACTTGCTATAAAATACCGTCATTTGTGACCCTCTTGAGTTATGCACGTAATTTTTTTAAGAGACTGGTTTATCGATTATTAGGAATTGTTCATAAATCATTTTATTTAATTGGATGGATTTCTTTTAATATGTCAAGGTCCTATTGATCTAACTGGTAAAGTTATCATTCCTGAGGAGTGAAAATAATGACTCTTGATACGGATGATGTTCAGTTCTTATTTTGCCCGGTTCTTCACTTCCAGGCAACCTTACGCCAGTACTGTGTATCAGTCTCCAAGTGAAGAAAGCTGAAAATTGGATCATATTGTTGTTTAGATGTGGAAGTATTTTTGACAACTTTAAATTTTACCTAACTTCTCTCAGTATATAGTTTCTCATTTTCAGCCTGTAGAGTTTCCTTCGTAGCTATAAATTAATTTTCCTGCTACTTGAATTTGCTCTTGCTTTCACTGTAAATGTTTCAATTTATTTTGCATTAGAATAAATCACCTTCAGCACAGTAGAAAAGTTTCATTCAAAGCTATGCACAGAGACATGCTTTATACAGGGTGGTCCATTGATAGTGACCGGGCCAAATATCTCACGAAATAGGCATCAAACGAAAAAAACTACAAAGAACTAAACTCGACTAGCTTGAGGGGGGAAACCAGATGGCGCTATGGTTGGCCCGCTAGATGGCGCTGCCATAGGTCAAACGGTTATCAACTGCGTTTTTTTAAAATAGGAACCACAATTTTTATTACATATTCGTGTAGAACGTAAAGAAATATGAATGTTTTAGTTGGACTACTTTTTTCGCTTTTGAGAGATGGCGCTGTAATAGTCACAAACGTATAAGTACGTGTATCACATCTGGTTTCCCCCTTCAATCTAGACAAGTTTCGTTCTTTGTAGTTTTTTCGTTTGACGCTTATTTCGTGAGATATTTGGCCCGGTCACGATCAATGGACCACCCTGTATAGTCAAGCCTTCTTATTTAGCACGCAAAATGCGGTTGACATGGTACTAAGTCGTGGTCACTATCAAATACTCGTCGACAGCGCGAGTCTACTTCGTCTGTGGTCGCTAAGCAACCTCCTCTTTGGCGTCTCGCTCGTGGGCGTCACCGCGACCAGATGCAGTGTCTTAACACTGAGCTGCTTTGGCTCTTGGCCAGTTCTGTCTCGCCACTAGCTGGAGAAGCAAGTTCCCGAGAAACCACGAGTTGTCGCTCTGTGGGGCTGTAAACTGACAAGCATCTATCGGCATTGTGCTGCCTTGTAAGTGGGGCTCGGATTGTTAAGCTCAATTCTCTGAGAAACGTGATACTCGGGTTACAATACGGTCTTGCTTCACCATTCCTGCTTGATGCGTGGGTGTACCGACAGAATGGAGCAGTGGGGGCATATCGATTTGTTTGGTGAGCATCTTGGTTGGTTCTGTGGCGTGCTTGTGCTCAATGGTTAAGTGACCCCACTTCCAAGGGAAACGTACTATTGGGGCTCCACTGGAGCACTTGCCTTTTGGCATGCATGTGTTTTAAGTGTCTGCCACATGCACGTCGTGCGTAGTCAGGCTCAAGTTTCCTAACATGTTTTTTTCTCGAGCCCACTGAACGGCTCTGTGTCTGCCGTATTTATGCTGCTGGATGAGATGGATCGGTTTTGTTAAGCGTGACTCAGTTGAATTTTTCAGTTTCTAAAGTATTCGTACCCTTTTATAATTTGTTGTTCATTTGTTTATGTAATTTTTAATTGAAAAAATCATTTTTGAGGGTAAATTTTATTTATACCGACTGACTGCCATTTTTATATACCCTCATTTTTTTCTAATGTGCACATTTGCTTGAAATATGTGATTACTGAAAAGACATTCTTGAATGTGTAGTGTGGGATTCGTGTGAAGTACAGTATTTTGAGACACATGTTCGTTTAATAGCTGGGCCCTAATTTTCTTAATCGTACTTACAAGTTGTATTGCTCTCACTTGTTCTTACAGTCTTTGGTTATGACGGCTCACTGGTATATCTGCGCCCACTCTTAAAGCTCCTTGAATGCTACTTCTCATCAGTATGTCTACTGTAATTCTTTTTCTCTGCTTTAGTATTGTTTATCGGATTAGATTGAAGCAACTGCAATAAAGACTACAAGGAATTTGGTTTCACCTTTACACACTCCTGTAATTATTGATATCACAGTGTTTTTAAGTTGTTGTTCGTTTGGTTAAATGTTATTATAACAGAGACGTCTTTTTGCTAAATTATTATAACTCAAAAATAGCGTTGTGAATCTTCTCAGTTTTTTAAAAAATTCTTTGAGCTGTATGAGTCATTCATCCAGCTTCTGTAAGGAAGCGTTTTGTAATAAAAAGCAAAGTGGAATATTTGAATTTTCTATGGTAATAAGTCTTTCCTGGTGCGAATGTCAAGTTTTACTTCTAAACACCTTACCGCTTTCAGCTTCCCGATAGCTACCCCCCACTATAACTATAATGGCAGATGACATTTATCATGTGAAGAAACGTTGGAAGCAACGTGTGCTTTTGTTACATGCACATAAGAAGGTGACCGGTTACATTATGCACAGTGGTAAGGGATAGTACACCACTTCATGCTCAACTCAGTTGCATAATTCTGCCATGTCTATCTCTGGGTCCGTGTGCAAGATTCAGCGTTGATTTTCATTTCATTTTATTTTAGATATGATGAAGATACTTAGACACTTTCGTATTCACTATGGATGGCATAAAGCGAGCCCAACAAGTGGTGCGTTAAGACGAAACAGCGACAGTTTTCGAAGCGCACAAATGTTTCTAGGGAGAGTAACAAGCAGAAACATTGACCCATCATGATCCTTACAATAGCGTTGCTTGTTACAGGGGTAGGCAATCGTCGTATATTGTGGCACAGGACAGCCACAGGGCACACTGGCGACGCAGCAATCAATGAACCATTTCTTCCTGAGCACCCACCTTCGTACTTCTATAGCACTACAGGAAAGGTGATGTGTTTACCATATGAACCAAACTGTTTCTCATTATTTATGTTAAATGAAGGAACATGTAAAAATTAATGAATGACTCAGGCGAACACTCTTTGCAAATATTAATACTACACTACTAGCCATTAAAATAGCTACACCGAGAAGAAATGCAGATGATAAACGGGTATTCATTGGACAAATAACTTGTACTAGAGCTGGCATGTGATTACATTTTCACGCAATTTGGGTGCATAGATCCTGAGATATCAGTACCCATAACAAACACCTCTGGCCGTAATAACGGCCTTGATACGCCTGGGCATTGAGTCAAACAGAACTTGGATGGCGTGTACAGGTACAGATGTCGACGCAGCTCCAACACGATACCACAGTTCATCAAGAGTAGTGACTGGCGTATTGTGACGAGCCAGTTGCTCGACCAGATGTTTTCAATTGGTGAGAGATGTGGAGAATGTGCTGGCCAGGGCAGCAGTCGAACATTTTCTGTATCCAGAAAGGCCCATACAGGACTTACAACAAGCGGTCGTGCATTATCCTGCTGAAATGTAGGGTTTCGCAGGGATCGAATGAAGGGTAGTGTCATGTGTCGTAACACATCTGAAATGTAACATCCACTGTTCAAAGTGCACTCAATGCGAACAAGATGTGACCGAGACGTGTAACCAATGGCACCCCATATCATCACGCCAGGTGATACACCAATATGACGATGACGAATACACGCTTCCAACGTTCGTTCACCATGATGTCGCCAAACAGGGATGCGACCATCATGATACTGTAAACAGAACCTGGATTCATCCGAAAAAATGACCTTTTGCCATTCGTGCATCCAGGATCGTAGTTGAGTACACCATCGCAGGCGCTCCTGTCTGTGATGCAGCGTCAAGGGTAACCGCAGCCATGGTCTCCGAGCAGATGGTCCATGCTGCTGCAAACGTCATCGAACTGTTCGTGCAGATGGTTGTTGTCTTGTAAACGTCCCTATCTCTTGACTCATGGATCGGTACGTGGCTGCACGATCCGTTACAGCCATGCGGATAAGATGCCTGTCATCTCGACTGCTAGTGATACGCGGCCGTTGGGTTCCAGCACAGCGTTCCGTATTACCCTCCTGAACCCACCAATTCCATATTCTGCTAACAGTCATTGGATCTCGACCAACGCGAGCAGCAATGTCACGATACGATAAACCGCAATCGCGGTAGCCTACAATCCGACTTTAATGAAAGTCGGAAACGTCATGGCGCGCATTTCTCCTCCTTACACGAGGGATCACAACAACGTTTCACCAGGCAACGCCGGTCAACTGCTGTTTGTTTATGAGAAATCGGTTGGAAATTTTACTTACGTGAGCACGTTGTAGGTGTCGCCACCGGCACCAACCTTGCGTGAATGCTCTGAAAAGCTAATCATTTGCATATCACAGCATCTTCTTCCTGTCGGTTAAATTTCGCGTCTGTAGCACGTCATCTTCGTGGTGTAGCAGTTTTAATGGCCAGTAGTGTAGTAATAAGACTCAGAAAGCCCAAAATATCGAGGTTATTAAAAGCAAGTGTGGAATGGATTGTCGTGTGGCGACCTAATATTCAATTACTGATACACAGGAGTGCAAGAACCGTTCTCGTCGTTTCCAGATGGCGTTCGACTCTCCCCCCCTGAGCGTTGTGGTTTCGATAGACTAGCGCTAAAGACCACGTAGTTCAGGACCCCACAAACCAAACATCGATGGACTAGCATCCGTCGGAGGAATTGTATGCCCTGGAAAGCAGCCCACTGCATAACTTATAACACATTTGCTAGGTTGGACGTTGGTTCTCTGTTTTAACAATATATCTCATTAAGAATGATCGAGGAAGACTTCTGACTAACGGAGTAAACCTTTTGCGCAGGTTTCGCTGCAGAGCATAAAGGAAAGGTAGATAATTTTGGACACTTGGCTGGAGCCACGGAAGCAGACGATCAGTGCTTAGAGACGTAGAGGAGTGAACGTCCTGACCTCGGAGGCGCGGCAGAGGCCGTACTAGTTTTTATGTGGGTCAGCCGACCACACGGCAGTTGATGACCAGCGGCTGGCGGGGAACTCCGCTGATATGCAGCGCTCGACGCTCTGGCTCATCGGCTCCATTACAGTGGCATTACCTTGCGGCGGGAACAAATGGGACAGAATGCAGTTACGCGTTTTTCGTTACTCATTAAGTTCCGTGATTCAGCACCTGGCCAGGGATTCAAAGGCTCATCCATGATCGAGTAAATTTTCGATTTGCAGACGATTGTCAAGCGTCTTTCTGGGATGATAGGTCTAATCACTGCACGCTCACTTGCGGTTACGTACTTTCATAAATGACGTATTGAAGCACTGGTTGCCGCGCGGGGTTAGCCGAGCGGTCTCAGACGCTGCAGTCATGGACTGTGCGGCTAGTTCTGACGGAGATTCGAGTCTCCCCTCGGGCATGGGTGTGTGTGTTTGTCCTTAGGATAATTTAGCTTAAGTCATGTGTAAGCTTATGGACTGATGACCTTAGCAGTTAAGTCCCTTAACATTAAACAACATTTGAACATTTTTTTTGAAACACTGGTCACTTCCGTCCCACACTGAGCCGTGCGCAACTCGCGGTCATCCTGTTTATTCCTCGTCACCTTGTTTTTATGGTTCTGTCGCCTCTTTCTTATCCAATTCTTTTGGTGTCACTAAGTTTCTGGTTTGCTTTCCCGTGAGTGGCAGCAGCAACGCTTATCGATATGTGCACTGTAGGCAA
Organism: Schistocerca serialis cubense; assembly: GCF_023864345.2. Taxonomy (NCBI): domain Eukaryota; kingdom Metazoa; phylum Arthropoda; class Insecta; order Orthoptera; family Acrididae; genus Schistocerca; species Schistocerca serialis. The sequence continues at coordinate 353,877,840 of NC_064639.1, forward strand.
TGTCTGGAGCGAACGTTAGTATTTCCGGGTCGTCGTCTGTCCGAGTTCAGTTGTGACGGAGCGCCAGTGAGGCGCGGACAGCCAGTACTCGCCGACTGCTGGCGACACACATGCACTGTCCGACGGAAGGAGACTGGAGCGGGAACGACCGATGGTTGGTCGTTCGGTCGGTCGTCTCATGGGGGGACGTGTATTTTGTCTTTCGACCGTTCCTGGGCATCGTCAGTTGGTCATCTTGCCGGACGTGAGTCGGTTCCATACTTGTGCAGAGGTGTCGGGTGTTCAACGGGCACGTGTTCCCTCTGCATGGTTGGATCCGAGCCATTGTGCCCGGGTCGTCGCGTCTCCGAGTTCCGAACGGACATCAAGGCGTCGCGTTGGAGCTGCGGTGAGCTCCGGACAGTCTGGTATGATTTTTAGTAATTTAATTGAAAGCTTTGTTGCTTTGGTAAAAATAAAATTGTTCTTTTTGTCGTGACAGAATAAATTACTATTAATCACCCCAGATTTGTCGGAGAACAGCAGCAACATGCGTAATTGATCCAGCTTTAAGAAATTCTATTACCTTTTAGCGGAAAATTCGTGCGGTACTCTCCGACGTTAGAAAAGTCGTGGTGTTCCGTTCGGAGCAGGAGGCGGCTGTCTTTTCTCATTCGCGATATCGAAAATTACTAAAAAATGAACAGAAATTTTTTTTCGGAGAAGGATCGCGCGGAGAAAACAGACAGAAGTTACATGAAAGAAACCTAAGGGACCAACTAATTGGATTTGTACGAACATATAAACGGAACTGAAAGAACTTGGAATAAATACTATAACGATGTCGTCACGACAGCCTCCTGTTCCGACAGAACACACGCTGGATCATAAGCTGCATAAATCTTTTAAACAGAAAAGATTATCACAAGTATAATTAATGAAAATAAGGCTGAGAGATTTTCTTTGAAATTAAATAAACTTCAAGGCTTCGAGTATTATATTATGAAACGGAAACTTACATTAACATGGCCACCCATTGTGGCGGTGGAGCGAATTTTTCACGATATACATTCTCGCTTGTTTGTGGCTACATATATTTTTAATCACTTAAACTCTTAACTTTACAATAAAATGATTATATCAGTATGGAGCACAATACTTTTGCGTCCGACTCGCAACACATTCACAGAACAGCTAGACAGCGGCGCGGCACCCTGCAGAAGTAAAAATTGGCAATTGTTATTTTGAAACACAGGTTCATCGTTTTTTTTTTTTTTTACTGATCGATAGCAGCGTATAACAGTTTATAGCTATCGTGATATTCTGCGCTTTTCAGGAGCGCGGCAAAGATATCTGGTTACAACATTCATTGGTATATGTTAAAGTTCGCACATACTGACGCGAATACAGAAAAAAAAACTTTTACACGTTAAAAATCGCAGTGATAAAGGCTGTAATGTCACAACAGCCAAGACTCACCCGACCGTTACCGACTCTCATAACGTGAGTGGGAACGACTTTGGTTGATCGTTCGGTCGTCTCACCGGAATACGTGTATTTGGTCGCCGACCGCTTATGGAAACTTTCTGTGTGTGTGACTTGTCGTTTCTCCTTGTTGTTCCACAGTGATGGTTTTCAGGACTGTCTGACTTCTTGGTGCAAGTGTTTATGTGGAACTGTGTGTAACTTCTGTGATTTTCGTTGACCAGATGAATGTTGTCTGCGTACTGGAGTAGGGATTGGGTCGGTTGCAACAGAGCAGCGATGAAGTCATTTTCGGTTTTCGTGCCGTTGGTCGGTGGAAGGGAATTGATTAGGTTGTTGGTCGGTCCTTCAGCCGTCCCTGGGTCGGGTTGCCACCCGATTATTTAGTATTACGCTTTGCTGCCTGTCTCACCTAAATTGTTGTCAGAGTTTCCTTCCCAGGCCGACTCTTGGAACACTTCTGAGCACCACTGTTCTGTTCGTTGTGATTGTGATTTTCTTTTGTCACAAATACTGTGCCAGGCCTTTAGCCGCGTATTAATTTTGTCTGTTCTATGTTCAGTATATTGCCTTCAGTCGAACCTTATGTGAAATATTTTAATATTAGGCCGTCAGCCGTGTTTTATTTAAAATTCTTGTTTGCTCTGTATTCAGGCCTTCAGCCGCGTTTGTTTTAAAATCTGTGGCTCTCAGCCGTAATGTGTAAATTCCTGTCTGTAAGGTTTGTCTTTAATTATTTTGAATAACTGTTTGGGCCTTCAGCCATCAAGATATTTCAAATTTTGTTACAATGATTTTCTGTTGTATTGTGTAAATGATTGTCTTTAAAAGTTGCCTTCTATTATGTTGAAAAATTATTGGGCTTTCAGCCGAGGAATTAATTTAAATTTTCCTTAATATGGCTTTTAGCCGAGATTTGTAAATGGTTGGCTCTTAAATAATTTCCTTTGCTGATCTGAAATATTATTTGGGTCTTTAGCTGAGAAGATATTTTAACTTTACTTAAGTACGGCTCTCAGCCGTTTGTCTAAATTGTGCTGCCTTAAAAGGAATTATTTAAGGATATTTTGATTTTAGTTATGTAAGGCCTTCTGCCATTTCTCTAAATCCTTATGTTTTACAAGGAAGTTTTTAAACTATATTGTTGAGGAGTTACTTGGGCCCTCGGCCGTCAATTTATCTTTGTTGTTTTAAAGAGAAAACTGTGCATTGGTTTTCGAGCAATAAAGTTGTGTGTTCTTGTGTAACTAACAGTAACTGATCTTGTCCCCTTTCCACAACCTGATCCGCTCTGTTCTGTGAAACGAGATTTCATACATGTTCTGTACGGACCTACTGCTGATTTAACTGTGCTTAAATGTTCATAATTTGTTGTTCCTCACATTGCTACAAGCAGTGGTTATAATAAAGTGGGGTTCAACTGGGGCAAGACTTGTCACTGAGTAGTTAGACTGAAAGCAACTTTTAATTATTAAACCTGGATTGCTTTTTGTAAGAACGAGCACCTGGGACTCAATTAAAAGGTTCATTCCATTCGTATCATTCAATCTATTGTGTGACAGACTCATTTGCGTATCTGAGTTTGTGGAAAGCTAAATGTCTATGTCTCAGTGCAGCCAGGGAGATAATTTCTGCAGGCAAAGGGCTTGCTAGCTCAGTTGGCGTCTCAGAAGCGTTAATAATTAACTTTTTTTTTAGCGGAACTCGGTGTTTCTAATTGTCACTTAAAAAAATCGTATTAGGATCCAAATATCGTATCGTACGATTACGTAATTATTTCAACAAAAAACCTGTTTCAGAGGAACAGATACGGACGTAAAGTTTTAAAATGGATTGTCGCTATTTTTATTTGTGAATATTAATAGCAAATGGGCTCACGTTTACCATTCTTGTTTCAAACATTAGAAAATTCCTCTCTGTATAAGGTGCGTTACCTAGCCGCTGTTAATAAAACTAGTAATCACTGCAATTCAAAAGTTTCCCGTACGATTAGAATGACATTTTTACGAGTACATCAGTCCACATTGTCCTATAAGTCATTCTACTAAAACTATATAAAAAAGGAAATTCTTAACAGTAACATTACAGCTAACTGACATTTGTGTTACATTGAAATTAAAGTGTTCAAACAAGTGGATACTACAGTGAGAATGAAATCTTCACTTCCAAGAAACGCGCTTCATACCCAACTTGTCAAAGAGTTGTCGCCGTGCTAGCGCTCGACAGAGACGGTGGGTGTAAGATGACACGCTCCCATCCGAAAATAGCGGACTCAGTGGCCTCTTGTGACTCCTAGCAGAGAGTATAAAGCCAACAAGTAACTGCTGCTAAAATTGGTGCAGAAAGTGTGTGTGTGTGCAGCAACTACTAAAAAACTAAGGCTACGTACACATGATGGTGTGGCCACACGATTTGACACGCTGATCCTATGGGCTGGACAAGGTAAAGTCGTCTCAGATGGAACTCAGGTCGTTTAGCTAGAATGTACTGGTCAGACGGAGTGTGTGTTTCATTCGTTACCTTATACTCATCCAAGCCCACCTTGGGGTGCTTACTGGCTTTCGGTTTAGTTAAACTTTGGCAACCAAGAACAACAGAAAAATTTATTTGCATTTTAGACAACTTCGAGGAACTATCTTTAGATATGACGTGGTTTGCGTACGGACATAAAATCATTTTAAGACCGATAAAGAAATAGGCTTACAGGTTTCATCTCATCTCAGTGTCGTTATCGACATCTTAGGGACCAATCGGAAGTCCATCTCCTTGATCTACTGTAATCAACGTGACAGATACTTAAAGTATTAGCTGCCGTCGATAGTTTCCTGCCTATCATCTAATTCACGAAATTGCAACTAATAGAAGCACTGATTCATTGTAATGTGTCAGAAATGTCTGCCTAATATGTACAAACGGCGGCACCTTGATTCTTACTGTTGTCGCCATTCGTATAACTACAATGACAGGGATTTACAAATGCAAGTGTCCGTCTGAAGAGCTTATAATGCCGTGGAAAAGTCTATATTCGAAAATAATGCGCATATCGAAGGATGTTGTTATTGCTAGCTATAACAACTGTAGATTACTCAGAACAGGGAAAAACCTGTCAAAAAGTTGCAAATTTCGCTTTTTTATTCACTCTATGACTAGTTTGGGGTGGGGATCCGTTTTCAAATTATCGTAAGAGGGTAAAAAATGCTATTTCCGGAAATGTAAAAGCCATGTCAAAAATGTGGAATATATTTAGGATAAAAGGCAGCAGCGGTCGTAAAGACTGAAATCAATTATTTTACAGATCGATTTCGGTCACTGTGTGACCATCTCCAGTGCTAAAAATACATAATAACCATCAGACGTTATGATCTTACCACAAATGTGGCCCTATTTATAACCACCATAAAAAAATACAGAAACGGGAAAACATATATGGGTCGCGCGGAGTGGCAGCGCGATTTGAGGCTCCGTGTCACGGATTGCTCGGCCCCTCCCGCCGGAAGTTCGAGTCCTCCCTCGGCCATGTGTGTGTGTGTGTGTGTGTGTGTGTGTGTGTGTTGTTCTTAGCATAAGTTAGTTTAAGTAGTATGTAAGTTTAGGAATTCACATACATTTGAACAAAACATACAAACATACAGATTCTCCTACATATCAAACTATTCGAACCTCGTAGGCCCATATCATAATAACACAACATGTACAGTGATGATTACTTCCAACATATATCTTCACTTGTACTGCAAACACTAATTTTGAAATTACAGAAGAGCCTATCTTGTGACCTCATCAGTTACCGACCCAACATAAAGTGAGCTTGCAGCTTATACAGACAAATAGCTAAGCCCAAAATAGCAAAAACAAGCGTCATAGTGCCCTCTACGTTCCAAATCGTACAGATATCAAATACAACAAGTAACATTTATAGAAAAACCAAACCTTACACAAAATAACATTTAAAATCACATGACTATTTTTTACCATCGGAAGTCGTCGAAAAACTTTAAAAAATTTAGTACAGGCATATAAAAAAATACAATAAATTACGCCCTCTGACTTCAAGCACAAGATAAAATTTGTATAGGAATATACGTAACGTAAAAACACATAGTAAAAGAGATAAAGAAATGTTAACATTAGAAACATCCTTTTTCTGTTGCCAAAAATATCGATTAAATATAAAAACATTAATCCTTTACAATGGGACGTTACACTATCTCTTATCATATTTGAAGACTTGACCATCCTAATAATTGACATTATCATCGCAAATCCTTAACAGGCATTTAGAAAAGGTACTGAAAAGACATTAAAAAGTACAACGGCAATAGCGTTGACGAGTTGTGAGAACAAGGAAAAATACATCTGTCTAAAGTATGGGTGTATATCCCCTGAATTTAGCACCGCGGGTGGCAGTAGTCGTTCGGCAGCTTCTTCGCTGAGCTGTCGTAGTAAAGGTTTGCATAGGTCGGTCGCGAGACTTTGCCTCTGAAATGATTTGACTGTGGATGATAAGGATGTTTTATGAAATAGTAGTTGGTTCGTATCGCTGATCAAATACTTAGCTTATGGGCAGTGGCATATGCACCGGAAACAGAAAAGTCGTGGGATAGTTGTATGGACATATAAAGATGGTGGTAGTATCACGTACACAAGGTATAGAAGGGCAGTGCATTGGCGGAGCGCTCATTTGTACTCAGGTGATTCATGTAATAAGGTTTCCGACGTGATTATGCTCGCACGAAGCGAATTAACAAACCTTTTAACGCGGAATGGTAGTTGCAGCTAGAGGCATGGGACATTCCACTTCGGAAATCGTTAGGGAATTCAATACTTAGATCCATAATGTCAAGAGTGTCCCGATAATATCAAATTTCAGACATTACCTCTCACCACTGACAAACGCAGTGGCCGACGGCTTTCATTTAACGACCAAGAGCAGCGGCGTTTGCATAGAGCTGTCAGGTCTAACAGACAAACAGCACTGCTTGAAATAGCCGCTGAAATCAATGTGTGACATACGACAAACTTACACGTGAAGAGAGTGCGGCACAATTTGGCGTTATTGGGCTGTGGCAGCAGACGACTTATGCGATTGCCTGCTAGTGACCATCTCGGTAGAACACTGTGCAAGCTGGTAGTGGCTCCATATGATGTGGGCTGTGTTTACACGGAATGAATCGATGATATACTGGGAATCGTTATGTTCAGCTACCTGGAGACCACATGCAGAGATTCATGGAATTTTTATGGATGACAATGCGTCATGTCATCGAGCCACATTGTGGAGACTTGGAGCGAATGATTTGGCCCCCTAGGTTGCCCGACATGAATCCCTTCGGACATTTATGGGACATAAACGAGGGGTCAGTCCGTGCACAAAATCCTGCACCGGTAACACTTCCGCAATTGTGGACAGCTACAGAGGCACCATAGGTTACTATTGCTGAGGGGACTTCCAGCGACTTGTTGAGTCTATGCCACTTCGACATCTATTGCTCTATGCCGGGCAGTAGGAGGTCCGACAGATGCTAGGACGTGTCCAATGACTTCTGTCACCTCAGTGTACTACACTAATGGCCATTAAAATGGCTACACCACGACGATGGCGTACAACCGACGCGAAATTTAACCGACAGAAAGAAGTTGCTGTGAAATGCAAATGATTAGCTTTTCAGAGCATTCACACAAGGTTGGCGCCGGTGGCGACACCTACAACGTGCTGACATGAGGACAGTTTCCAACCGATTTCTCATACACAAACAGCAGTTTACCAGCGTTGCCTGGTGAAACGTTGTTGGGATGTCTCGTGTGAGGAGCAGAAATGCGTACCACCACGTTTTCGACTTTGATAAAGGTCGGATTGTAGCCTATCGCGATTGCGGTTTATCGTATCGCAACATTGCTGCTCGCTTTGGTCGAAATCCAATGACTATTAGCAGAATAAGGAATCGGTGGGTCCAGGAGGGTAATACGGAACGTCGTGCTGGATCCCAACGATATCATATCACTAGCAGTCGAGATGACAGGCATTTTATCCGCATGGCTGTAACGGATCGTGCTGCTACGTCTCTATCCCTGAGTCAACAGCTGGGGACGTTTGCAAGACAACAACCATCTGCACGAACAGTTCGACGACGTCCGCAGCAGCCTGGACTATCAGCTCGGAGACCATGGTTGCGGTTACCCTTAACGCTGCATCAGAGACAGGATCGCCTGCGATGGTGTACGCAACGACGAACCTAGGTGCACGAATGGTAAAACGTCATTTTTTCGGATGACTCCAGGTTCTGTTTACAGCATCATGATGGTCGCATCCGTGTTTGCCGACATCGCGGTGAACGCACATTGGAAGCGTGTATTCGTCATCGCTATCCTGGAGTACCACCCGGTGTGATGGTATGGGGGTGCCATTGGTCACACGTCTCGGTCATCTCTTGTTCGCACTGACGGCACTTTGAACAGTGGACGTTACGTTTCAGATGTGGTACGACCCGTGGCTCTACCCTTCATTCGATCCCTTCGAAACCCTACATTTCAGCAGGATAATGCACGACCGCATGTTGCAGGTCCTGTACGGGCCTTTCTGGATACAGAAAATGTTCGACTGCTGCCCTGGCCAGCACATTCTCCCGATCTCTCACCAATTGAAAACGTCTGGTTAATGGTGGCCGAGCAACTGGCTCTCACAATACACCAGTCACTTCTCTTCATGAACTGTGGTATCTTGTGGAAGCTGCATGGCAGCTGTACCTGTACACACCATCCAAGTTCTGTTTAACTCAATGCCCAGGCGTACCAAGGCCGTTATCACAGCCAGAGGTGGTTGTTATGGGTACTGATTTCTCAAGATCTATGCACCAAAATTACGTGAAAATGTAATCACATGTCAGTTGTAGTATAATATATTTGTCCAATGAATACCCGTTTATCATCTGCACTTCTCCTTGGTGTAGCAATTGTAATGGCCAGTAGTGTATTTTGTGGAGTTTGATTATAGTGGTGAATGTTATAATAATAAATGGTTCTTGCCAGTTGGAACTCCCTTTTAAGACATTTGAATTCAGCGCCCCTATCCGCACGGAATTCCGTTTGAGGACAAGAGAAACAGAAGGGATTAACGAGAAGGCCAGAAAAGAGAGAATAATGGCTGATAGATTTTGACACCTGGAATAGAACACACAAGCCTCGAAATGCTGCTTCGGGCGCTAAGGTTCCACGAAGGACAACTTTAGTTCAGAGCAGCTGGATGCAGCCGAGCTAGGTAGCGGGGTGCGTCTCACGTCGCAGTAAAGCATTTGGAGGCGTGCGCAGCGGGCGGCGTCCCGTACCGTGGCAGGGGCGGTGGCTGCGGCTGCGGCTGCGCGGTCGGCGGCGCTCACGACACGTCGCGTGTCCCGGGCGCCTTTGTGCTCGGCAACCAGCCGTGCAGCACCAGCCACCACCACCGCCGCCGCCGCCGCCGCCGCCGCCGCCGCCACCGCCGCTCTGCTCCCGCCTTTGCTACGTTCTGCCCCACTCTGCCAGGGACCGCCTCGGAGATGCTGGCTTTCTTTGCTTCAGCAGAAGCCAGCCACTTTGGCTTCTGAGGGGCAGGCCCCTGACGATACCGACCAATCCATTAATACAGTGAGGTCAAAAAGCTTCGAATAGAACGAGGTTTTATAAATAACTATGGGTGCTGGGTGGTTATAATTCAAGTGCAGTTACTTGATGAGGTCCATTGTGGGTTGTAATTATGGTATGATAGCGGGGCTTGGTAGGTGACATAGTGCGTTAATGCGGAACCGATTTACAGTGGCAAAAAATTAGTTCCAATTTTGGCCAGTAGGTGCTAATGTACAGCATCTCGTCGACTTCTCCAATGCTCATATTGAACAAAGGTGTAATCGACGGTTAATAATAAAAACATTACGCTATTCTCTCTTGCTTGACTTTTTCTGCCCATGTCTCATTTCTAATCTATTACACATGGAAACATGTCTATAACATGAAATGTATTCATAGTTGCGTATATGGACCACTATCAGCTGTATAATGAATGACAATGAAAATTTATGCCAGGCTTGGAATCGAACATGGATGCCCCGCTTGCTGTCACTGGCAAGCGACTTTTAATTAAAATATTTTCCCTTTATATTAATATGCATAATGGATGTACGAGTACAGATTATAGACACATGGTTGACGACATATGGAAGTCTAAGTTTCCCCATGACTCGTGCTCGGATGGCCTAACGGTAAGCCGACAACTCGCGATAAGCGGAGAACCCGGGTTCGAGTCCTGATCCGGCATAAATTTCCATTTTTGTCATTCCACTATACAGAGAATGGTTGTCCATATTTGCGAGTGCGAATACAATGCACGTATTTCATAAAGGATGTACGGGTTTAGTCACCGCAGTGTCTCTTCCTTCAGACATACATTAGTGTCTAAAGGAACATTGCATCGTACTTCAGAAAAACACTGGAACTGCAATATTGCAACATCGTAGTCGCATTTCTATACGTCTTCGTTGCATTGACAGCTCCATATTTGCACCGGGTCATCAAAATTAGAACTATTTTTTTCCGGCTTAAATCGGTTGCGCATTAACACATTAGAATATCTACTAAATTTCGCCGCCATACAATAAGTACAGTCTACACTGGACCTTTGCGAGCACCCTCACTTTCATTATAAGCACCCTGTATATTCCAGAGCTGGAATCAGTTGTCAACATGTCTAACTTAGAATGAAACATTCCCTATGTAGCGCCGGCCGGTGTGGCCGTGCGGTTCTAAGCGCGTCAGTTTGGAACCGCGTGACCGCTACGGTCGCAGGTTCGAATCCTGCCTCGGGCATGGATGTGTGTGATGTCCTTAGGTTAGTTAGGTTTAAGTAGTTCTAAGTTCTAGGGGACTGATGACCTCAGCAGTTAAGTCCCATAGTGCTCAGAGCCATTTGAACCATTCCCTATGTAGCGAAGCAACTAAGGGGAGTTGGAACGCCATATTCCGACAGTGTTAAATTTAGTGACTTGGCTTTCCTGTTTTCAAATGGTTCAAATGGCTCTAAGCACTATGGGACTTAACATCTGAGGTCATCAGTCCCCAAGACTTAGAACTACTTAAACCTAGATAACGTAAGGACATCGTACACATCCATGCCCGAGGCAGGATTCAAACACCTGCGACCGTAGCAGCAGCGCGGTTCCGGACTGAGGCGCTTAGATCCGCTCGGCCACATTGACATGAAACTTGTACAGCACATTAAACTGTATGTTCTGAGTCTACTGAACTACAATAATTGCATTTCAGTACTGCCTTGGGAAATACAGTTCTTTAATTACACGGCTAAAATTTTGTGCACTTTTTTCTACGTTATCCTAAATAATTTTAATTATGCATAACGTTATGTTCTTCTTTTAGTACAGTAGACTCAGGATACAGATATTATTACTCCCTGAAAATTTGAATTCTCAGATATAGGGAAAAAGGCAACAAAAAATGTAAATTTTCATGAACGGTTGTTAAGTTTCAAAAGACTGTAACTCATTTAATATATGCTTAATTTTTTATTTTTAGTCATTCAGAAGCACCCTGAACCATACTGTATATCATCCTCTTGATCTTTTTCCAAGTTTTTTCTTCTGTTCCTCTTTCTGAACTCCTTAGTGGCCAACTGTGCTGCGTACTCTGCATAAATCAATCCGACACTTGTCCGTCCGTTCAAGTTAGCTGATGCAGTTTGCTCCAGGATTAATTCCCATATGCTGTAGCACTTTCTCCCTACCAATGTTGCCATCATTAAAAGTCATAACAGCATCACTGACCCCCCACTTTAGTATCTTCATTACAACAAAAACATTTTTTGGTAAGCGAGCCCGTATAAGATTATTGAACGACTCATTGGGATTTTGTGTCTGACCATGCCGACACTTCTTCAGTAGCTCAGGATTTGCCAGGTCTCTGCAGATAGGTGTTACGATATCCATGACTGCTGCTGGGATGGAATGTTTACGGCTGTATGAACTTTTCGAGTACTGGGCATTGCAGTAATTGCACCATGAATCAGGTCCAAGAGGGCAAAGGTGGTATAATGGTTTTTCATCAGTTGACGGTCTGTGGAAGAAGGTAGCCAATATTGCCTGCTTCATTTTCAACAAATCCTCAGTATTACTTCTGATGGCCAACCCATAATACTGCTGCAGTTCATCAATAAATTTGTCTGTCAGGCTGCTTCCTACGGTTTTACCATCAGAAAGTTTCTTGTCTCTCAAACTTTGTTTCAACTTCCTTAACCTGGTGCCCAGCCTCCTCTGGACGTGACCAACACAATCCAGTTTTGTGATAATCTTCTCACGATAATGCTGAGCGGCTACTACACTGTTGCATGCGTTTGAGTTTCTATCACCTAAGAACTTAGTGTAACACACTCCCCTTTCGTTCACAAATCGATTAAAAATTTCAATAGCTGCAGAGGCCTTCATACCACCACTTGTTCCTTCATAATTTCTATCGCAGATATGCTCTTCTTCATTCCCTGGTTTACACTTATAACAATGTTTAGTTAAAATCTGGAAATGTATTATCTTTCCAGTATCCACACCGGTCACCGTAGCAACGGAGTTCTTAGAACTGTAGCCGCGCTTCTGGCAAGTGCCATCAAAATCTACTGGTATGACAGTCATACCATCATTTATTTCAACAGCTTCGTTTGCAGCACCCTTCATTGACTCACGTGCAACAGATTCCACAGCAGCTCCAATAAATCCTGCATACTTGTCGATTTTACAGGGTGGTCGTGGCATATTCATCACAGCACACATTGTTTCTGCTGCAGTATGTCCTTTGCCAATAGCTCTCAATCCATAAAACCACCTAACATTTACTTCAAAATAATTATCTTTACACATATCAGAACTCCAAAATGATTTACAACTGGCAAAATTAATGATAAGTTTCCTGTCTAGCCCATTTGATACCTCACTATCTTCATGTAAGCTAACTGGCCCTCTACACGTTTTACAACACATTCACCTAACAACCTTGTTAGGATGTGTAATTCTATCAGAATATAGCCTAACCTACCATTTATATCACTTTCGTTTTGAGAAAACTGTGTATCACAACGTTTTATTTTAATCTTCGATGAACTAATGGGTGTTCCTCCTTATATTGATGAGTTTGCCTCTATTTCATTGTCTGTAACTTAGTCGCTACATGTTGAACACAATGTTTCCCTTTATTCGAAAATCAATTACCATGAAACCCACATTTTTTAAAAACACTTCGTTTTGGCGCCATACCTTACTTTTTGAGAGATTTACCAAACTATTTGTCACTTTTCTTCGGAAAAACGTTAGCACTTCGACATACAACGCGTGTTTATACTATGAAACGATGCGATATTGTTTTTGACAGTGCTACCAATACAACCACGTATTTTAACCTTTATAATACAGCAATCCACAGCCTTCTACATAAAAAATGACCGATTTTATTAGACCTTGGAGAACTGCACGAAAAATTTTTAACATTTTCAACCGGTGTAGATTATATTTAAAAAAATAAAATAAAATAATTTGCATGTGAGTTTATAATTTTATTCGGAAAATTGCAAATTTTATAAAAAATGAGATAAAAATGCGAAAATATTTGTTTCCCGTTCGAACTCCCCTTAAATCCAAAAAAGCAAGACTTCCAGTCCACACTGTATACCATTTAGATTCCATTTAGAGCGATATAACAGCTCCGTACTTACAAGGGAAACACATCGGTCCCTCCTCAGAGTTCGTGGTAAGAGGACCCATTGGAGAGCCCTTCAAAAACTGAACACAGATCAAACATGAAAATAGGAAGAAGGTGTACTGTACTTTGAAGAAAAAAGAAATAAAGAATCAAAATAGAAACAGTGAACGGTCCAAGAACAAGAAGTGCAATATAGAGTAGGCGAGAAGACTAATGGAGTCGTGGTTATGTGGTTACGGTGTTGGATTGCCAAGCGAGCCGTTTTCAAACCTCCCTTGCACCAATTTTTTTTCCTTTTCGCTGTAAGGTAGATACCTACAAAACTTTTGATGACAAGGCGGCAAGTCAACCGAATCCTCCACCGGAAAACGCGTCTGGTGAGTCAACAGGTCATTAACGACAGTTCGTGTGTCTTATGATGAAATCTCTTATCGACGCACCTAATTTTGTACGACTGGTAAATGAATGAGATATGCCTCATTGGCCGATGTAAGTGTTCGCATGAATGTGAATGTTATCACTCCCAAGGAAATGATGAAAACTTAATAGTTTGTCGCATAAGCTGCAACAAATGAACGCAACAGTTTCATAATCACACAGTTTATCTTTTCACTGTGCTCTTTTAACGTTTTTGAAGTAGCGTTCCGTTTTGGAAGTCCTGACTCTTGAATTCCTCTGTTGTAACATAGTTCACAACCGTTTATTTATTGTTTCCATTTCTGTGAGACGACTATGTGGTATCACGCCTGCTCTCACTGTTCTTCATGTTTGATTGCTACGGTAACGCTTTCTTACCACATGACTCATATTCTGTAACCAATGTATAGAATAACAACTGCCAAGACTACAGAAAGAGAATAAACATTTCAATGACCGGACGGACAGTTCATAATGTTTTGAGAAAAAAAAAGGCGCGAGGGAGTTTAGAACATGGCTGACCCGCTTGGCAATCTAACACCGTGACCTCTCACCCACCACGCCGTTACTGTTTCAGGCTGCTCTTTACTACACTTCTTGTTTTTGGACCATTCACTGTTGCTATTTTTTTTCTTTTACAATTCAGTACACCTTCTTCCTGTTTTCATGCTTGATCTGTGTTCAGTTTTTGACGGCTGTCCACTGAGCCATCTTACTACTAAAACTGATGGGGGTGTGATGGGGATTTTTCCTTGTGAGCAATCATAAACAACAGCTCTCTCAACAACATATCCATTCATGAGGACTGGAAAGCTGCATAGATCACACCAATACATTGGAAAGGAAATAAAAGAAATCCTCTGATTTACGGGCCCATATCACTGAAGTCAATATGTAGTAGGATTTTGGTACATATGCTGTGGTTGAATATTTCAAATTACCTGGAAGAAAACTGTCAATTGATTCAGTCAGCGAGGATCCAGAAGACGTCGTTCTCGTAAAACACAACTGGCTTTTCGTTCACACGATGCAATGAATGCTATCGACACAATATTTTAAATTGATTCCTCATTTTTAGGTATACAGAAACCTTTTGACACCGCTCCTCGCAAGCGGCTTCTAATGTGTACCTCTAGTGTATGGTCGCGGCTGTGGGGCTGCAATCTGATTTCCTGTCAGAGAGGTCACAGTTCGTAGTAACTGACGGAAATTCATAGAGCAAAACGGGGAAGTGGCTTCTGGCGGCCCCAGGGAAGTTTTGCAGGCTCTCTGTTGCTTCTAAACTACATAAATACTTTAGGAGACAATCCGAGCAGTCCTCTTAAATTGTTTGCAGACTATGGTGTTATTTACCGTCTAATAAACTCATTAACAGGTCAAAAGCCTTGCAGACTATATATCTGTATAGTGCTAAAGCTGGCGATTAGTGACAGTTACCTCTATACAATAAATATTGTGAGGTAATCCACAATGTAACTAAAAGGAATCCATTAATTTCGCTTAAACAGTAATTCACATAAATTTAAAGGCTGTCTGTTTAACTAAATACCAATTGATTACAATTACGAGTAACTGAAACTGGAACCATCGCATAGGAAATACTATGGGAAAGGCACCCACAGACTGCGTTTTTTGGCAGAACCCTTAGAAAATGCAAAAAATCTATTAACACATGGCTTAACAGCTCGGTGAATTTTAGCGTGACCAGTCGCACCTGCTTACGCTCATGCTTGGGAGAAGAGTAGCTGCGGTATGGTGGGAAGTGAGGGAAATGCGTGCGCAGTATTTGCTTGTGCCAACACAGGAGAAGCGCCAAATGTGAAGCAGATGAGGATTAGTTCTGACAGAACGGCCATCTAATAGCAACAACGGAAAGTCGGCGTTGTGTAACCCCGAAAATCTCTTCGAACTCCAATGTGCAGTGCGAGAAATCTTATCATTTTACGCAAAACGTTTAGTACACCGCATAAAGCTGTAAAGTTTCATCACATCGAAGAAAATATGAAAGACCTGAGCATGCATAAGAGTTTTTAGAACTTAAAAGGAAGCTCTCGCAAGAGGAAGAAGAAAAGGACGAAAAATGAACAGCTCGTACATCCGGATGAGCTACACAATAGCACTACTTTTAGCATAGTCCTTGCACTCTTTCACGAGATACTCATGTCCACTTCAGGTAGAACAATTTCACGTCGTGCTGTTATCAAAGATGATAATCATGCGCTCCACACAGGTTACGACAGACGACATTCAGGGTCAGTTTCGAAAGTTTATGTAACGAGTGTGCTACATATTCTTTTAGAGCTCTACGAAAGTGCAGGTGTCGCAAGCACACAACTGGATGTGACATTCTTGTAGCGTTGAAGAAAGTGTAGGAAATATTGGTTTGCCATTCAATTTATTAGTCTTTTTGTCCACAGACGGACCGCCAGTCGTAGTGTGAAAAAATTAGGATTCGTAGCGCAGGTGAATGGGAAAATATGCTTCAAGTCACTCAATCTGCGCTGATCTGCAGCGTGAAGTACTTGATCTGTAAAGCGACAAGAAGTATGAAGCCAGTAGAGATCTGTCCGAGTATGACCTTCCGGATCGACTTCCTCTTTTACAAAAGCCTCCACATGTCTCCTCATCCCGTTCCCCGTGAAGACGGACGGGTTACAGTACTCGCTACTTGCAGGCTTGCACTCACCAACTGTTCACGGAGTACGTTTGCTGTGAAGCCCTGTACTGAAGAGACTGCTTCCATTACGCTTATCCCTCCTCTTCTGGAGCACTGCTACGCGCTCTGGGATTCCTACCAGTTAAGATTAAAGGAGCGTATTGAAAACGTCCAAAGAAGTGTAGCTCGTTTTGTATCTTCAGAAGGGGGAAAGAGTGTCACGGATATTATACGTGTGTTGGGGTGTCAGTCATTAAAATTAAGGTTTTTTTCATTGTGGTGAGATCTTTCACGAACTTTCAGTACCGAACTCTCTTCAACGGATGCGAAATACTCTCTAAGACGAAGGACGCATAGCGAAGGAATTATCTGAATGAGAAGGAAATCGGTAAATTTGATGTGCATATACAGGCAAACAAACGATTAGAATTTCAGAAAATTTGGATGATTTATTTAGAAGAACACAGCTTCACAAAGTCAGCAAGTTAAAAGCGCTTTTCTCCACCTCTGACCTCTATACAAGCACTTACTCTGCTTCGCCTTGATTGATGGAGTTGTTGGGTGTCCTCCTGGGAGATAACGTGCCAATTATGTCCAATAGGCGCGTTAGGTCGACAAAATCCCGAACTGGGTGCGTGGCCCAGCCCATACTGCTCCAAATAGTAAGGTAGAGACTGAGCTACCTTTCTGGTCAAGGTTGGCTTTGGGAAGCACGAAGAAAGGCAGGAGAAACTTCCGCCGTGTGACTGCGGGCATTATGATGCTGAAATATAAGCCCTGGATTAATTGCCTCGAAGGGCAGCGAAACGAGGCGTAGAATGTCGTCGACGTACCGCTGTGCCATGAGAGTGCCGCAGATGACAGTCAGAGGGGTCCTACTGTGGAAAGAAATGTTACTCCCTTTGTCGGTCTTCATGGCGCACGATAGACAGCTTGCCATCCCGCCGCAGTCCGGGGCTGTCTAGACACGTCTACGGGAACGTCATTGACTGAAGTAGGATTGTTTGCAGCGATGAGTGCCGCTTGGAATCGTGCTCCGCTGTCCAGTGAAGACGTGTCTGGAGTCGTCCCGAACTGTGGTAGGATACCAACCTGACCGTCGCCCGCCATGCTGCTCAACAGTCAAGACTGATGGTCTGGGGTGTCGTTTCTTTTCATAACTGGACCCCTTCGGTTGTCATCCGTGTCAAAAGTGGTTCAAATGGCTGTGAGCACTATGGGACTCAACTGCTGTGGTCATAAGTCCCCTAGAACTTAGAACTACTTAAACCTAACTAACCTAAGGACATCACACACATCCATACCCGAGGCAGGATTCGAACCTGCGACCGTAGCGGTCGTGCGGTTCCAGACTGTAGCGCCTTTAACCGCTCGGCCACTCGAGCCGGCGCTGTCATCCGTGTCATCCTTGGTGGTTGTTCAGCCAGCCATATTAATTATTTATCCAGCATTTCATTTTTTCGATAACGGAACGAGGCTCTGTTAAGAAATGGCATTAAATTAGCGGCATTGACGTATGACTCGTGCGTTAGTAGAGAAAGCTGTTGACAACATCAGGTCACTGATGGTCTCATAGCGTGGAAAGTTGCACACGTACTGCTACAAGAGACACCCCAACACAAAGGGCGAAGCTGGTTGATGAATGCCTAATGAAACATTGAAAGGATTAACTTACAATTAAGATGCTAATCTGCGTTGGCCGGCCGGAGTAGCCGTGCGGTTCTAGGCGCTACAGTCTGGAGCCGAGCGACCGCTACGGTCGCAGGTTCGAATCCTGCCTCGGGCACGGATGTTTATGATGTCCTTAGATTAGTTATGTTTTATTAGTTCTAAGTTCTAGGCGACTGATGACCTCAGAAGTTAAGTCGCATAGTGCTCAGAGCCATTTGAACCAATCTGCGTTGACAATATTATTTTTAATCTAATAACATTATTATTGACGCTACAGATGTATGATGTATAGGGAAACTCGTTTAACATAGCTTCAGTACGTCTTATTTCATTTTCAGCTGGCTACTAAGTGATCTAAACTATTAAAAAATAGTGAAGAGTCAGCTCAGGAAAGAGAGCCCTGCTGACTTAAGTCACACCCGAGCTGGGGCGCGCAACAAAGATTCAAAAGACTTGCCGTACTGCCTCCATTTGAGTGACACAACCTTGCAGCGAGCCCACATACGGTGAAATACTAACATTGTTTAAAAGCTACGACTGTTTTGAATTCCTCATTGTTTTGGTCGTCTTCCGTCTGTGCTCCATACTTGTCCATATTGTAACTACTATTACTCTCTACTTCGATCACCTTAATTATTTTGCTGTACAAATAGCAAAACTCATGTCTCATTCCCTGATCTAATTCCAACGGCGTCGCCAGATTTAATTTGACGACATTCCATTAGCATTGTTCGTTAACCTTATAGCTTCTTTCCGAGATACTACCCATCTGGTTCAACTCTTCTTCTAAATGTTTTGCCGTCTATTACGGAATTACAGTGTCAGCGATAAACATCGGAGTGTTAACTTCTTCATCCCGACGCCTAGTGGGCACGTCTCTACAATTAAGAGGGGCAAGTTTCCAAAGCCGTGGAAGAAAAGTAATTTCAATTCGCTTATCTAGTCTGCACTGCAGTTGACAGCCAAATTGGTAATTCACATGCATCATGCGATTGTTTTGAAAAATCTAGCGACAGGATGGACACTTGACTTACGTTATTGCGGGAGAAAATTTCCGAAATAAAGCTGTATGATTATGGACGACTCAGTGTTGTCTATTATTTTGCATAGACGAACATTGTAGTGTCACTAAAAGGTCGAAAACCAATCAAATGAAATCTAGTACTGACAGTTGAAAACCACCTCCACAACACGAACACTTTGAAATGCAATGGGCAGTTTGCGTTGACATACTTTCTCCCAGATACCCGCTAAAAGCATCGCTCACATGTAAATTTTTTGTTTACTAGCCTCCATAGCGAACAATTTAATCTAGAACCTATTACAGAATGAGCAGATATGGTAGGCTAATAAAGTAAATTAAAACACAGCAGGTGGTAAATTAAAATTTGTTCAATTAAATAAATGGGCTTAAATTAATTTAGCGTTTGCGTACTGGCGATCCACCAGCAGTGTGAGAACGCTGTGTCAATAAAACGAAATAACCGGCACAACGAAACTTAGCAGAGTGTGAATTATTAGAAAAAGAACACCACTTCCTAACTCTGATAACCAGGACCTAATGGCTGTGGTGAATAACTGGAAATACGGGCGACAAAATTACAGAAATTTCGCCACTTGTCAGATGCATGAACAAATTCGGGAACTATAAACACATTCTGTAACGACGCCCCCCATGGTTGAAATGGCTCCGAGCACTATGGGAATTAAATCTGAGGTCATCAGTCCCCTAGAACTAAAAAATACTTCAACCTAACTAACCTAAGGACATCACACACATCCATGTCCGAGGCAGGATTCGAACCTGCGACCGTAGCTGTCGTGCGGTTCCACACTGAAGCGCCTAGAACCGCTCGGCCACACCGGCCGGTAACGACGCCCCACCCTTTGACTAAAACTTAAAAGAATACTTCAAAACCATTTACGGAACTAACATGAAGTCACACACTAGAGAGATACAACAAATTCCTCTAAACGTGCAAGTAAACAGAAGGTAAATGAATTTTGAGTCCGTAATTTTAAACTGTTCTTATACATTGTACTGTTCCTGGTATAATTCGTCCTGAAAAATGTGCGGGTAAATGTCTTTCCTGTTTCTCGACATATTTATTTATTTGTTTCTCCAACCGATTCGTAACATGTCGGTATTTGTGAAAACCTCAGCTCTCGAATGGTTCAGACCTTAAAAGTCCACAAGTTGCTGCCATAATTCAAAAACAGTATACACTAATAGTAAACTGTCCTTTTCAGACAGAAAGGAGACCTCTGAGCTGTATCTCGTTCCCAAAAGCAATCTAGGCATTCTAAAGCCGCATAGATAATAATATTTAAACTAGTTCTGTGACTAACATCCGTATTCTTCCACACATGCATTTTTCATAGGGACTACACGTGAGACTAAGCGCAATGATTATAAAACGTCTCTTCTCCAATATATAAATGATCTTTTTGGCCAAAAAACACAGTCTTCCACTCTCACGTAGAGATGTTCAATCCGTTCAACCCACTGTACCGCCTACTTCCAGCTTCCTGAATTATTCGTTGTATACGTTCAAGTTAGTGCCTTTCTCTCACATTTATTTCCCTCTACAGTATCCAACTTACGGTCATCGAATTCACTGTGACTCAAGTACATGAATTGAGGTATAACAATGAACAGTGTGCTTTCGGTAGAAGCAAGTCGCTTACCAATTCTGGCACCATGCGCAGCTACCTGCAAGCTGTTACTTCGCGACCATCTCACTCGAATGTTCGTCATAAATTAAGTAAGACCCTGTTTAATTCCACTGTCTCCTCGGGGCTGAGATTCCGTAACGTCACATCTTGTGACCTTGTGAGCAAAGCATTTGTACTCTAGCGCTTTCTCTTACCAACCTTCCCTCCAAGGATACCACGACCTTTGCAAAGATAGTGATACAAGCAGCGATAATCTATTTCAGGAAGGCTGGTTTGGTTTATCTCTTATACATGAATTTAAAATTTAGGTCAGAGAGCGTAAAAGAAGGGAATAGAAACGTTTGAGATGTGGTGCCACAGCAGCATGCTGATAACTAAGGAGACTGATAAGACAACAGATGACAAGATCCTCCATCTGAACTTTAGAGGAAAGGAATATGGTGAAACAGTAATTAGAAGAAAACAGTAATTAGAAGAAGGGGCAGAGAGATGGAACATATAGTAAGACATTACGAAATAACACCCACGTTACTAGAAGGTGCAATTTAGGGCAAAAATTTTTGAGAGATGATACAGTGAATTATATGAAACAAATAATCGATGAATTTACGTGTAGGAGCTATTCTGCGATTGTTTTGGTACTGCCAACGACACACATCCTGCAGCGCACAGTCTAAAGATCATTCTTGTACAGTTGGGAACCTATATGGTAAATAGTTTTTCGTCTACACTGGCTCAGGTAGAGGAAGATTAATTATAACCACTCTGTCTTTATAGTGTGGGCACCCAGATTAATAGGAATGATGCACATATTGCGAGATGCAGGATTTGCGTTGTTATCAGTGTCAGATCTTGTCGTTCACAGCCGGTACTAGTACAGCGACGTAGGGTTAAAATATAAGCACCAGCGCGCATTACAGTTGCAGATACTCAACATGGATTTTGATAAGGCGACCAGAGCTTCATTTGTAATGCTCTTTTACCAAAACAACATCAGTAGTGTTGCTGCTTATCAATTCATTAAAGGAATACGCAGAGGTCCTCTTCGCGCTCCATGGTTGAATAACATGATTCGGAAGTTCTAATTAACTAACGATTTGGGAATTGTTTTGGGGGCCGGCTGAAGTGGCCGTGCGGTTAAAGGCGCTGCAGTCTGGAACCGCAAGACCGCTACGGTCGCAGGTTCGAATCCTGCCCCGGGCATGGATGTTTGTGATGTCCTTAGGTTAGTTAGGTTTAACTAGTTCTAAGTTCTAGGGGACTAATGACCTCAGCAGTTGAGTCCCATAGTGCTCAGAGCCATTTGAACCATTTTTGAATTGTCTTGGGAGAGGCCGATTTCCAGTTTCACCACAAATACACTCCTGGAAATGGAAAAAAGAACACATTGACACCGGTGTGTCAGACCCACCATACTTGCTCCGGACACTGCGAGAGGGCTGTACAAGCAATGATCACACGCACGGCACAGCGGACACACCAGGAACCGCGGTGTTGGCCGTCGAATGGCGCTAGGTGCGCAGCATTTGTGCACCGCCGCCGTCAGTGTCAGCCAGTTTGCCGTGGCATACGGAGCTCCATCGCAGTCTTTAACACTGGTAGCATGCTGTGACAGCGTGGACGTGAACCGTATGTGCAGTTGACGGACTTTGAGCGAGGGCGTATAGTGGGCATGCGGGAGGCCGGGTGGACGTACCGCCGAATTGCTCAACACGTCGGGCGTGAGGTCTCCACAGTACATCGATGTTGTCGCCAGTGGTCGGCGGAAGGTGCACATGCCCGTCGACCTGGGACCGGACCGCAGCGACGCACGGATGCACGCCAAGACCGTAGGATCCTACGCAGTGCCGTAGGGGACCGCACCGCCACTTCCCAGCAAATTAGGGGCACTGTTGCTCCTGGGGTATCGGCGAGGACCATTCGCAACCGTCTCCATGAAGCTGGGCTACGGTCTCGCACACCGTTAGGCCGTCTTCCGCTCACGCCCCAACATCGTGCAGCCCGCCTCCAGTGGTGTCGCGACAGGCGTGAATGGAGGGACGAATGGAAACGTGTCGTCTTCAGCGATGAGAGTCGCTTCTGCCTTGGTGCCAATGATGGTCGTATGCGTGTTTGGCGCCGTGCAGGTGAGCGCCACAATCAGGACTGCATACGACCGAGGCACACAGGGCCAACACCCGGCATCATGGTGTGGGGAGCGATCTCCTACACTGGCCGTACACCACTGGTGATCGTCGAGGGGACACTGAATAGTGCACGGTACATCCAAACCGTCATCGAACCCATCGTTCTACCATTCCTAGACCGGCAAGGGAACTTGCTGTTCCAACAGGACAATGCACGTCCGCATGTATCCCGTGCCACCCAACGTGCTCTAGAAGGTGTACGTCAACTACCCTGGCCAGCAAGATCTCCGGATCTGTCCCCCATTGAGCATGTTTGGGACTGGATGAAGCGTCGTCTCACGCGGTCTGCACGTCCAGCACGAACGCTGGTCCAACTGAGGCGCCAGGTGGAAATGGCATGGCAAGCCGTTCCACAGGACTACATCCAGCATCTCTACGATCGTCTCCATGGGAGAATAGCAGCCTGCATTGCTGCGAAAGGTGGATATACACTGTACTAGTGCCGACATTGTGCATGCTCTGTTGCCTGTGTCTATGTGCCTGTGGTTCTGTCAGTGTGATCATGTGATGTATCTGACCCCAGGAATGTGTCAATAAAGTTTCCCCTTCCTGGGACAATGAATTCACGGTGTTCTTATTTCAATTTCCAGGAGTGTATTTGAAGACGTTACTGTTGCCATAGCTGAGAATGCTCGACGCAATGTGCGATCTTTGTGCACTGCGAGCTGTGTCACGACAGCTGAACATTTCATAGCCCACCGTTCGAAAAGTGCTGCAAAAATTGTGCACTGATGTCTAGTGCGGATCCGGGCTGCCGTGGAAGCAGATGGTCGTCGCATTGAGCAACGTTTGTAACCTGAAACGTAAACATGGCATGCAGTTAACAAATGTTACCATCTAATGTGGAAATTAACATTTGTTTCTTTCAATGGTTCATTAGTTATCTCTCTTTGGCATGTCCTTACACATGTTTTACAAAGTTTCCACTCGTTTTGCAAGGGGCTCTCCAAGTAGCGAAAGTTTATCACCACTTTAAACAACGAATCTTTATCTTCCCGTATTCTAAAGACTCATTCTGGTCCGAAGGGGATTCTGCGTTCTGGTTTTCAGATTTTTAATTTTTCTTCTAAAATGGGAGCGTTTTGACCTAAATCGTTTGTTACGAGATATTGTCGAGTGGTCTCCAACTACTACCAGTATGTCAAAACTTGTTCAAATACGCACCAGTGGTGGTGATACTTCTGGCATCAAAATCATTCCTCCCCTTTGTGTTATTCACATGTGGCGGTTAAGAGAAAAATGTTGCCGAACTCCACAGTAAGCTCTAATTCCACTGCTTTTCTCACCGTGCTCATTTCGCGATTCGTTTGAGGCATGAAGTAATACACGGACAGACCTTTTTTGGGACTTAAGCCGGGAACTTCTACGGGATGCACAAAACCTGTCTTCACCCTCTGCTACTACAGCTCATTCAGCATCTCTGTAATATTCTTTCGGTTACTAAACGATTTCATAACAAAACGCAGAGCTCGTCATTTGATATTCACTGGATCTTACATCAGCCCAACTCTTAAAACTACCACATTGGCTAACGGAATCAAGCATCAGTCTTAAAGTGCTTTCTAAGTCACTACTCTAGAGGATGACTACATTTCACCTACAGGCGGAAGAATGAGCAATGATGGTGGTGGTGGTGGTTAGTGTTTAACGTCCCGTCCACAACGAGATCATTAGAGACGGAGCGCAAGCTCGGCTTAGGGAAGGATTGGGAAGGAAATCGGCCGTGCCCTTTCAAAGGAACCATCCCGGCATTTGCCTGAAACGATTTAGGGAAATCACGGAAAACTTAAATCAGGATGGCTGGAGACGGGATTGAACCGTCGTCCTCCCGAATGCGAGTCCAGTGTGCTAACCACTGCGCCACCTCGCTCGGTAATGACCAATGATCAACGGCATGAGGATGCAGAAGGCAATGGAAACATCAGCATTAAAGACACATGCGTATCCACAGGACGTGTGGCCGGTAACTGAAAAAGTGTCATGATGTTCTCTCCATTGGCAAAAGATTCCGGAACAGTCCCCCATTCGAATCTTAGGGAGGTGACTGCCAAGGGGGAGCCAACTATGAGAAAAAACATTCAACCAAAGAAAGGATAACTTTCTACGAGTCGGGCGTGGAATCTCAGAAGCTTGAATGTGGTAAGGAAGCTAGAAAACCCGAAAAGTCAAATGCAAAGCCTCAATCTAGATGTAGTAGGCGTCAGTGAAGTGAAATGGAAAGATAAGTATAAGGTAATATCACCAGCAGCAGAAAATGGTATGACGGGCGTAGGATTCGTTATGAGTAGGAAGGTAGGGAAATTGGGCGTTACTGTGAACAGTTCAGTGATAGGGTCGTTATCATCAGAATCGACAGCAAAGCAACATCAACAACGATAGTTCAGGTAAACATGCCGACGTCGCAAAATGAAAACGAAGAGATAGTGTATGAGCATATTGAAAGGGTAGTACAGTACGTAAATGGAGATGAAATTCTAATAGTGATAGGGGACTGGAATGCAGTTGTAGGGAAAGTAGAAGAAGTAAAGGTTACAGCAGAATACAGACTTGGGACAAGGAATGCGAGAGGAGCAAGAGTAATTGAGTTCTGTAATAAATTTCAGCTAGTAACAGCGAATACTCTGTTCATGAATCAGAAGAGGAGAAGTTATACTCAGAAAAGGCCGCGTGATACTGGAAGATTTCAGTTAGGTTACATCGTGGTCAGACAGAGATTCCGAAATCACATACTGGATTGTAAGGCTTACCCAGGAGCGGACATAGACTCAGATCGCAAAGTAGTAGGGATCAAGAATAGGCTGAAGTTTAAGTGATTAGTCAGGAAGAATCAATAAGCAATGAAGTGGGATACCAGAGTACTAAGGAATGATGTGGTACGCTTAAGGTTCTCTAAGGATATACTCCTAGATACAGCGATAAGGAATAGCTCAGTAGGTAGTACAGTTGAAGAGGGATGGACGTCACTAAAAAGGGAATCACAAAAGTCGGAAAGAAAAACGTACGTATAAAGAAGGTAACTGCGAAGACACAGTGGGTAACGAAAGAAATACTTTAGTTAACCGATGAAAGAAGGAAGTAAAAAAATGTTTTGGGAAATTAAGAAATACAGAAATACAAGTGGCTGAGGAATAAAATAAATAGAAAATGCAGGTAAGCTAAGACGAAATGACTACATGGAAAATATGTAGAAATAGAAAAAGCAATGATTGTCGAAAGCACTGACTCAGCACATAGGGAAGTCAATACAACCTTCGGTGAAACTGAAAGCAAGGGTGTTAACATTAAGAGCGCAACGCGAATTCCACTGTTAAATGCAGAGGAGAGAGCTGATAGGTGGAAACACTACATTGTCTGATGCGATAAAAGAAGAAAGAAGGGTAGATTTAGAAGAGATAAGGGATCCAGTATTAGAATCAGAATTTAAGAGAGCTTTGGAGGACTTAAGATCAATTAATAAGGTGGAAGGGATAGATAGTAACATTCATCAGAATTTGTAAAATCATTGGATGAAGTGGCAACAACGTTGGTGTTCAGAATGTATGAGTCTGGAGAGATGCCATCTGACTTTAGAAAAAATATCATCCACACAATTTCTGGGACTCAAAGATCTGACAAGTGTGAGAATTATCTCACAATCAATTTAACAGCTCATGCATCCAAGCTCCTGACAAGGATAATATACAGAGGAATGGAAAAGAAAGCTGAGGATGTGTTAGATGACGTTCAGTTTGGCTTTAGGAAATGTAAAGGCACCAGAAAGGCAATTCTGACGTTTCGGCTAATAATGGAGACAAGGCTAAAGAAAAATCAAGACACGTTCATAGGATTTGTTGATATGGAAAAAGCGTTCGCAATGTCAAATCATGCAAGATTTTCGAAATTCCGAGAAAAAAAGGGGTGAGCTATGGGGAGAGACGGGTAATATACAACATTAACAACAGGCAAAAGGGAATAATAAGAGTGGACGACCAAGAACGATGTACTCGGATTAAAAAGGGTATAAGACAGGGATGTAATCTTACGACTCTATTGTTCTATCTGTACATCGAATAAGCAATGATGGAAATAAAAGAAAGTTTCAGGTGTGGAATTAAAATTCAAGGTGAAAGGATATCAGTGATACGATTAGCTGATGACATTGGTATCCTGAGGGCAAGTGAAGGAGAATTACATGATATGCTGTAGGGAATGAGCAGTTTAATGAGTACAGAATATGGACTGAGAGTAAATCAAACAAAGACCAAAGTAACGAGAAGTAACAGAAATGAAAACAGCGAGAAATGTAACATCAGGATTGATGTCCCACGAAGTAGATGAAGTTAAGGAATTCTACTACACGGGCAGCAAAATAACCAATGATGGACGGAGCAAGGAGGACATCAAGACTAGCACTGGCAAAAAGGACATTCCTGGACAAGAGAAGTCTACTTGTATTGAGGCGTTACTTTCGTTTTGCCTCAGGTTACAGTAGGAAGTAATTATGTTTTCTATATCGAGATATAAGTTTTTCTTTGATTGCTAGCAGCTTCAGTACTTCGCTGGGTGAAAGGAATATTTGACGCATTTGTTTATTTCTTTTCATCACTTCAGAAAGAGGTCACACGCCATTTATATGTAGCTCCTTGTTCCATCCTGTATGAGAGTGCATGGGTATGAATGAAAGTCAAATGTAGCGGTTGCATGGACCAAAGGGAACAGTTAAAGGGAATAGCATCATTGCCAACATTACAAGAATAACGGCAGGTAGCCCAGAGCAGCAAGCAAAGACGAAAACAGGCACGAGGGTAGGTTACAAAGTTGATGCGGGGGTGAGGTGAGTCTCCCCATCACCGCGTTTGAATAGGAACGTTGGTCGGATTTTGGCGCGTGGAGAGCACTGTGGGGCCAGCCATGAGACGGACCGAAAGCGGGCGCACAGCAGCTCGCAGATTTGGTGAGATAGAAATGAGGTAATATGCCTAAAAATTCACGACAGGTATGCTCATAGCACGCATTCAACATACCTTTATAGGTACAGGTTACGGTTTTAATTTATTTGCAATAGTTTTCTCTAAAATTTGTTTGTGAAATTTTGCTTTGTGGTAATGAGCATGCAACAGGAACCATCAGTTCATGTAGCTATTTCTCGAGTTATAAGATTCACTTTTAGCTCAATGACTGCAGATTGCGTATCGCATGGGAGATCGAGAAATTTCGGACGCGAAATTTAATTATTTTTGGAACTTTCTTTGTGGGTTCAGTTCGCACTCCATTTTGGCGCCAATAGTACATCATTTTTGCCCAGAATCTTTTCTGTGATAGGGGTTATCTGCCCTCAGCAGTGGCCTACCTTAAATTTCTAGTGCATGACGATAAGTGAGTCTTAAAGTATGAATGACGATTTTCCCGCTAAAGACGGTGTGGCCCACTTATGTATTTTTTGTGTTATTATGAAATTATGTGACATATATTTTTTGTGTTATTATGAAATTATGTGTCATATATGAAATTTTGTCATTGTCCTACCCATGAGAGGTAACGCTGAAGTTTCGGAACTAAAGAAAAATTGTAATGTGTCGGCTTCTAAAGTTTTCATCAAAATAGAAAATAAATCTATTAAATGAGAGTCAGCATTTCAGTTAACAAATAGTTCCCCAGTCACCTGACACATGAAATGGGTAGGATGTATCTTATTCAGTCCGATTTTCTAAAGTTAATGAAATACAGAAATAATATGAAATGTGAATTTCGATAGGCTACCAGCTGCTATAGGACGGCTTTGAGCTCAACCACCCAAGAACGCGATATCTTAGAGAAACTCGCACCAGTTTCCGTTGTGCATATTTCAAAAATAATTAATTTTTTATCAAGTTAACAAATAAGGGTCACAATATAGACACTATTTCTTATGGGCCTGGTATATTAGCAGCCAGGACGCAAAGTCGGGTACAGTTCTCTAAGGTAACGTGGGGAGATGATCACACAGGTTCAATATAAACTAAAAATATATAAAGAACGAGCATACAGCCAACCAGCAGTCATATAGCAGTATCAAACACAGGTCTTAATTTGAGAAAGAAGTTTCTGTGTATGTACGTTTGGAGCACATTGTGTGGTAGAGAAACATGGACTGTTGGAAAATCGGAGCAGAAGTACTGGAAGAATTTGAGATCTGCTGCTACAGAAGAATGCCAAAAAATAGATAGAATGTTGAAGTAAGGAATTAGGAAGTTTAGCGCCGAATCGGAGAGGAATATGTAGAAAACACTGACAAGGAGAAGGGACAGGATGCTAGGACATCTGTTAAGCCATCAGGGAATGACTTCCATGGTAGCAGAGGAAGCTGTAGAGGGCAAAAACTGTAGAGGACGTGGAGATTAGAATACGTACAGCAAAAACTTGAGGGGGTAGGTAGCAAGTGCTACTCTGAGATGAAGAGGCTGGCACAGGAGAGGAATCGCTGCGGGCAGCATCGAACCAGTCAGAAGAATGGTGACTCAAAAATGAAAGATCGTCACTAGCTGAGTACCCGACATGTCCCAGGATCGTGTTTATTCTAATCTTGTATTAGTCCATATCTTCGTCCTCCATCTTCTCCTCCCTCCCTCCCTCCCTCCCTCTCTCTCTCTCTCTCTCTCTCTCTCTCTCTCTCTCTCTCTCTCTCTCTCTCTCTCTCTCTCTCTCTCTCTCTCTCTCTCGCTCTCGCTCTCTCTCTCTCTCTCTCTCTCTCTCTCTCTCTCTCTCTCCTCCTTCCCTCTGTCCAACTCCTCCTCCTCCTCCTCCTCCTCCTCCGCCTCCTCCGCCTCCTCCTCCCCCCCCCTTACCCCGTATCCATCTGCTGCTCCCCTTATCTCTGCTCATCTTCTCCTTCCCCTTTCTCTGGTCATCCCCTCCTCTTTCCCTCATCTCCTCCCCTCCCCCCATCTGTCTTCCTCTTCCCTTTCTTCCCATTTCCACCTCTGACTGTCCATTCCCTCCCCCAATTTTCTGTGTCCATCTACTTGCCCCTCTCTGTCTATTTATTCCCTTCTCCCCCTTACCACCCCTATCCCAACAACAGGTTTCTCCTTCTCATGCCAGAGTGTTTCTTGCCTCACAGTAAGTAATATGTGAACCAAGATTGTCTAAACTCATCTGGGTCTTTTGTAGGAGCTTTATGCCGTGATTGGTCCACGTACGCAAGTGTCAGATATGTTTCACATATTTCACACATAGTTGTAAACAGTTTCGCCTTGCAGTTTTTTTTTCTCGCAGCTCAGTGCTTATGAGATAGTATCTCCTGAAATAAATGTCATACAATGATACGATTTTATAGGTGCATCCAGTGGTATATGTGGACACTGTCTGTGGAAATTGTTTCGAATAGAATTAGTAGTAAAGAAGTAATAAATTAATAGGTCGTGCCTTATGCACAGTTTTACTAAGTGTAATGCGAAAATGTAGCAAGGGATAGAGTGTTTTCGTTTGATCATTTTGCGTTGGGTCTTAGCGATCAAAAGTATCGTAAAGATGTGAAATTAGGTGTATAGTTGATTGCAAGCCGCTGACTGTTCTCATTCTCAAACAATGGATGACCATAGTCTAGGTATTTCTGCACGGTGAGCTATGCTTCGTTTTCTCTCTCACCTCCACCTCTTTGAGAGCAAGGTGGCTCGTACCCCACAGATGCTTTTTCCAGATAGTAAGCGACATGTATACCAAGTTTGGTTGACATTGATCTAGTGATTTTAGAGGAAATGTGGAACATACATACACGAACTTTTATGTACCGGGTGATCAAAAAGTCAGTATAAATTTGAAAACTTAATAAACCACGGAATGATGTAGATAGAGAGGTAAAAATTGACACATGCTTGGAATGAAATGGGATTTTATTAGAACCAAAAGAATAAACAAAGTTCACAAAATGTCCAACAGATGGCGCTGGACAGCAAAACGTCAGTGACTGCTCATGACAATCGTGTATAAAAGGAGCTGTAATGAGAGAGAGAGAATCAGATGCGCCAGCAGTCGCAGCATGTTGACGTTGCCTGAAAAGGCGCTTTTGGTGAAGCTGTATTATCTGAATGGGGAATGTGCTAGTTCAGCGTTACGATCCTATCGCCATAGGAAGGGGATTCGAACGGGTAAAGGTCCGTTCACAAATGCAGTTGTGGCGAGAATGATTTCGAAGTTCGAAGCCACGGGTCGTAGTGGCCGACCGACCACAAGGCGTAATGCTGCTGAGACAGTTCAGGAAGAAATGGAGACTGTAGCGTGTTCGTCTGTGCACGGGGAAGTCAGCGTCGCACCGGCATTCCATACACTACTGTTTGGTTGGCACTTACGCGTACCCTCCGGTGCTATCCGTACAAAATCCATCGGCATCATGAACTATTACCTGGCGATTTAGTGAAGCGGAGTGCATTTGCGGTGTGGGCGTTTCAAAAGATGGCGGAAGATGACGATTGGTTGAGTAACGTGTTGTGGACTGACGAAGCTCATTTCATGCTCCGAGGGTCTGTCAACGCCCACAACTGCAGAATTTGGGCTACCGAAAATCCTAGAACTGTCGTGGAAACTCCATTGCACGACGAGAAAGTCACGGTATGGGTTGGATTTACCACATCTACCGTTATCGGGCCTTTTTTCTTCGAGGAAATGCGTGATTCTGGTTTTGTAACTGCTACCGTGACGGGTGAGAAGTACGCCCATATGATACAGAATCGCATCATCCCCAGCCTGGCTGATAAACACCTGCTGGAACGTACGATGTTTATGCAGGATGGCGCTCCACCCCATATTGCCAGACGCGTGAAAGATCTCTTGCGTGCGTCGTTTGGTGATGATCGCGTGCTCAGCCGCCACTTTCATCATTCTTGGCCTCCCAGGTCCCCAGACCTCAGTCCGTGCGGTTATTGGCTTTGGGATTACTTGAAGTCGAAAGTGTATCGTGATCGACCGACATCTCTAGGGATCCTGAAAGACAACATCCGATGCCAACGCCTCATCATAACTCCGGACATGCTTTACAGTGCAGTTCACAACATTATTCCTCGACTACAGCTATTGTTGAGGAATGATGGTGGACATATTGAGCATTTCCTGTAAAGAACATCATCTTTGCTTTGTCTTACTTTGTTATGCTAATTATTGCTATTATAATCAGATGAAGCGCCATCTGTCGGACATTTTTTGAACTTTAGTATTTTTTTGGTTCTAATAAAATCCCATGTCATTCCTATCATGTGTGTCAATTTATACCTCTCTATCTACATTATTCCGTGATTTATTCAGTTTTCAAATTTATACTGACTTTTTGATCACCCAATATTTATGGACTAATCGGTTTTTTTTCCCATCAGAAACTGCGTGCTCCACGACCGCGTTAATGAGATCGAAGGAATGGCAGCAGCTCTCGTTAATTTTTAATATGTTTATTGCAAATCAATATCATCAACTATGTAGCTGTCTTGTAAGGTGTCAGGCAAATCCAACACCTTCCATGAAAACCCTGACGTGATAACCAGATCCAGTAGTATGTCACATAACTCCGAATAAATCGTGACATTACATTAACCAAAGTAATACAAGTAATGAGTGAGCAAATCGAATACCACAGACTAACACAAGAATGCCCAAATGCATGTCATACCTTCCCACCGTGAGACAGACGCAATTCCGAGGGGAGAAACGAGAACAAAAGCCGAGAGCAGAACCGTGTTAAGCTAGAAGGCCCTACGATAAGGGACGGACACCCACGTCACCAGCTAACCGCTGGGACCGGCCCCCAGACCATGTTAAAAGCTAGATCCCTCCAG
The DNA here is from genome assembly GCF_023864345.2 of Schistocerca serialis cubense. Lineage (NCBI taxonomy): Eukaryota > Metazoa > Arthropoda > Insecta > Orthoptera > Acrididae > Schistocerca > Schistocerca serialis. The sequence continues at coordinate 353,910,413 of NC_064639.1, forward strand.
AAGAACAGTATAGATCTTACGATAACACAAAAAAGGGCCACACCAGCCGCAAGTTTTAGCGTGAGAATTTTTCGCGTCTCTGTTACGTTGCAAACGTTAAAAACATTGCCCCACTACGAACAGTATAACGTTTCTCATTGGATGGACAGAATTTTTGTAGGCAGAGCTTAAGGTTAACATTGAGACCATGATTGGTCAGATGAAAACACAGCCAGATAGTTTTTTTTTTTAAACCAGCTTTGGTAAATTGTAGTAACGGGAAGTTACAGAGAGTTGCTTCCGAGACGGCGAGGTGAGCGGAGCTGTGCTGCCCGCCGCCCCCTGACGAACACTGACAAGATAATGAACGCACACGATGCCACATTTTTGAGCGTATAAGGCTTCACTCAGAACTGCAGAAGTCTCATCTGCTACATCCCCTTTTTTTATGTAATACTAGTGTCGATCGTCAATTGAAGCTCATGGTATTCACATTTGCTACGTAAGTTAAAATCTGAAACGCGATGATTTTTCTGTTATATAATTATTGAGAAGCCACATCAGCCACTGTAATTTACGACAAGTTAGATAGGTAATCAAAGATAATTGAGGTCACTGTAGACCATTTTGATAGTTTTCTCTTTTGTGAAACTTAATTTAAACTTAGATTATAGATGTGATATGGTATAGGTCATTGTTCGATCCATTGTAGAACTTGGAAACCCATTTAGAGAATATTCGTTCACATTTTTGTTGAACGCAGTTTGTTTGAACGCAGATGTAAGAAGAAGGGTAAGTGAAGGCGGTAGTAATCAAAAACTTATATTATTTATTCGTGGGAACGCTATATCTAAAACATTTCCTTTTATCAATAGTGCAATTTATAAACAATGTTTTGTGAGTAGAATAAAATTTCCAATGGTAAATTTAACTACGTTTTCGACGTTATTTTACCAGCTAACTAAAAATAGGAAAGCCTTGAACCCCTTCCACTAAATTTAGTTAGTATTAAGATTATTTTACAGGGAGTGCAGTGGAGCTGACACTGAAATCATTAAGTATTTGGTTATATCATCGCTAGTCTCACTGAACTCTTCTGAACTCTACATGTCATGTGTGGTCTGGCGTCTCGTTACCAGCAACAGGTCCCAGGTTCAAACTAGTCAATTCCCTAAAAAACACGCTCAGAGCGTCGTTGCGCAAAAGTGGTAGGCAGACACGACTTAGAACAGACAGACACCACGCAGAATGTTACAAAATGGCGACCCAGCCAGAATGGTAAAATACCATGATTGAAGGTCGGCCACATGCCTAACTAGGTCAGAAACATATCCTGTTAAAAATTTTCGTAATAAAATTTTTTTTTGAAAGGCATAAATATTTGAAAGCAGTAGCTGCAGCGATAGATAGTAAGGAAGTATTCAATAGAAAGTGATACATTTTAGTAGAGACAATAGCATAATTAAGTTATGAATTTTAATATTGTTAGAATTAAGTTTTCTCCTCAATGCAAGCGCACAGGCGGCGGATACATCGTTGACAAGTTGGTTCTGACCCAACAAGTAAGTGAGTGGATTGTCAGTCTTGGGCATAATAAGTGTCAAGTCGTGTGAATAAAAAGTATATGAAACGCATGAGATCGTATGAGCGCATGTTGACGCGAAGGAGGGCGCGTGAATTGCTTTTAAAACAGAAAATAAGGGATTCGGAAAGATTAGCAATGGCAGATCGAGACCTTGACCGAATTGAGGTAGAGAACCAGCATGAAAATGGACGGAGAATAGAGGACAGTACAACAGACGATGCAGTATCGCGAGAAATAGGACAGATAACGCACCATAATGAGGATAATGTACGTCAAGGCATAGAAAACGTAAGTCAGCATACGACAGAGGAGCAGGAAAGTAGAGAGACAGCCGATGAGGATTCTAACTTGCGTCTTGAATAGGTAGAACCCATAGTACAAGTAATCAGAGCTTCGTCACCACAGAGTACAAGGAATGCGAGCAGAAACGTGTCGCAGCACAGTTCAATGCAATTGGTTGCGAACCAACACTTGTGCGAAAACACAGAGCGTAGGACGTCGGAAGAAAACGCAATAGGACCCACCAATCTGGCAGAATTATAACAACAAATTACGGAAACCATGACAAGGCAAAATAAAGAAATGGCGAACCAAATTAAAATTCAGAATGCAGAAACCACGAGATAAATGCGTGAGATTAAAGAACAAAACAAAAAAAAAATCAGTTACACCTAAGTCATATTGAAGACGAGGCAAAAGAATCTCGAGAAGTGATACGAAACTTAATAACAGGTCACAATCAATTGAGAACGGACATTGACAAGGTACAAGTGGACGTACAAACATTGCGTAATGACATTCAGGATGAGATCGAAACATTACGTAACAACACCCAGGGAGAAGTCAAGAAACTAGAGAAACGGATAAACGTAATACTAGACAAGCAGCAGGTACAGTGCGTGAAATTGTTGAAAACAGTGTGTTACACAAACGTATCACAAAAGCAGCGCTGAAAAGATATGATAACCGCATAGTCAAAATAGAAGCGCAAACGAAGCGACAATTTCAGAAATTGCGAACAGAGTTGTTGCAAACCATTGAAGAGCGTAGTGAACAGGATCGAACAAGCACAGAGTCAGCAACCACATCCGTATCTGTAACAGCACCGGAAAAACAAGCAATTAACGAAGGTATTACGCATTTGCGATTCCAATCACAGGCGGAAAGTAACATACGTGAAATCAGACATCCTACACAGCAACTAACACGTTTCGAAATTCTTGATGAACAAACGGCATCACAAACACATGCGGAACCACAAATGTATGTTTCAAGACAGCTTGGATCGTGCAATGAAGCGGCAAGGTTGGCCAGACAAGATACCCAACCAATACGTGGCAATGTAAAGCCAGGTCGCGAAGAGTACAGTGCAATGCATTCAGCTACACGTTCACAACCGATGGAAGAAAATTATTGCTTACCACTCCAGCGATACTACGCAAGGGTAGGCGAAAGTTACAGCGGACAATATCCAATGGATCTACCACAACCGGAAAGAACGACGGGATAAATGATCAGAAACAAAAGTGGCGTAGAATCGCGAATTTCATATGGAACTATGACGAAGTACGACAACGATCATTTCCTCACAGTCAGAGAATTTCAACACTTTCGAGAAGAAAACTCATTACATCCACGAACTTTCATTGATCAATTCCGAGTAGGATTACCAGAACACTGGACGCTAGCACACAAATTAGAATTTATATGTCCACGCATGACAGGATCAGTTGCAGAAACCATGCAAAATGTTGCAGCGACATGCCGATTGTACGAAGATTTCAGAGAGAAGTTTCTCTCACGATATTGGTCCAGCGAAGCACAGAACAGAGTGAAGTACGAATTATTACAGAATATTTTGAAAATTCAGGAGAGAAGAGTCCCGTGAAATTTTTCGAATTAATGGCAAAGGAAAATCAATGCTTAGATGTACCATACAGTGACGGAGAGTTGATTAAATTATGCGCGATGAAGTTACCATTGAAAAACTAGCAATCATTAGTAGGTCGCGGAGGCAATGACGTCGAATCATTTAAAGGTATTCTAAGGGAACTAGAGTTCATATTTTCGGAAGATGACGCAAGAAAAAGCGAAGCGCACGTGAAAACGCGCAAAAAGTTGTTGAATCCACAAGACACAGTCTACATCTACAGCTACATTTATACTCCGCAAGCCACCCAACGGTGTGTGGCGGAGGGCACTTTACGTGCCACTGTCATTACCGCCCTTTCCTGTTCCAGTCGCGTATGGTTCGCGGGAAGAACGACTGTCTTAAAGCCTCCGTGCGCGCTCTAATCTCTCTAATTTTACATTCGTGATCTCCTCGGGAGGTATAAGTAGGGGGAAGCAATATATTCGATACCTCATCCAGAAACGCACCCTCTCGAAACCTGGCGAGCAATCTACACCGCGATGCAGAGCGCCTCTCTTGCAGAGTCTGCCACTTGAGTTTATTAAACATCTCCGTAACGCTATCACGGTTACCAAATAACCCTGTGACGAAACGCGCCGCTCTCCTTTGGATCTTCTCTATCTCCTCCGTCAACCCGATCTGGTACGGATCCCACACTGATGAGCAATACTCAAGTTTAGGTCGAACGAGTGTTTTGTAAGCTACCTCCTTTGTTGATGGACTACATTTTCTAAGCACTCTCCCAATGAATCTCAACCTGGTACCCGCCTTACCAACAATTAATTTTATATGATCATTCCACTTCAAATCGTTCCGCACGCATACTCCCAGATATTTTACAGAAGTAACTGCTACCAGTGTTTGTTCCGCTATCATATAATCATACAATAAAGGATCCTTCTTTCTATGTATTCGCAATACATTACATTTGTTTATGTTAAGGGACAGTTGCCACTCCCTGCACCAAGTGCCTATCCGCTGCAGATCTTCCTGCATTTCGCTACAATTTTCTAATGCTGCAACTTCTCTGTATACTACAGCATCATCCGCGAAAAGCCGCATGGAACTTCCGACACTATCTACTAGGTCATTTATATATATTGTGAAAAGCAATGGTCCCATAACACTCCCCTTTGGCACGCCAGAGGTTACTTTAACGTCTGTAGACGTCTCTCCATTGATAACAACATGCTGTGTTCTGTTTGCTAAAAACTCTTCAGTATGAAGAAACAATCATTACGAACCACGTGATAACTTCGCACCAAGAAACTACAATAGATTTCAACAAAGAACCGGTTATGGACTTAGAAGAGAATATGGCAATTACTATAATACACCCAGGAACGACTACAACTATTACAGGGGGAATAACGACAACCGGAACGGGTATTGGAGCGCCAATAGACCGACAAATTATCAACAAAGAAACCAATATCAACAAGCGGAGCAAGAAAAGAGGATACAGATAGAAGAGGTGGAGGTAAGACCACCAAACCCCGATAAACGTTCGAATTGACAGCTAAGCGCCCATGCCAAAGAGAATGACGCACCGACCCAGGAAAATTGCAGCACCTTGAACAGAGAAGTAAAAATCTTATCACGAGAAGAGAAGAAGGAAGAAACAAATCCGCAGGAACCAGATGAAAACGAAGACAGGAAAATAACAATATCGTGTTGGGACGAAATTAATTGGGAGAATACTGATGGGGAAGGTGAATTGCCAGAGGCATGCACAACGAATGTAGGAGGAAAGGACGAAGTAATGAGTATTGCAGAGTTATTTGAGATGGAAACCAGGGAAAGCGAATTCAGTGAGGATAATGCGCAGTCGACAGAAGTGGAAAATAAGTTACTAGTGGGCACACAACCCAACGTATATAATGAAGGAAGTTATGAAGCGATAATGAGAGCATTTAGATGCGATTATGTGGAAGTAGCGACGAAGAAGGAGAAGATAGACGAGGATGAGGAAAAAGTAGAGGATGTTGAAAAAGCGTAAATGAAGGAAGAAATAGAGAGGAGGAAATAAAAGAGAGAGAAGTAGCAGTCGATGCTTATCCTACAGAAAGTTCGAATTCACAAGGGAAATTTCTAAAAAAGACTCATGTATGATTCAGTGGAGGATTCGTTGATGCAAGATGAAGAAGAAGAAGAAGAAGAAGAAGAAGAAGAAGAACAGAACCAATCCTTTCAAATTCAACCAATTGTGAGGGCCATGGTAAAGCATATCCCAGTCAATATTGTAATTGATAGCGGAAGTGAACTGACTGCGATCTCAGAAAATTTATTCATGCAGTGTAATGAGGAATTGCCAGTTCTGAAAACACGTAAGATTAAAGTAAGAGGTCCTATTAGAAACAATGCTGCGGAAGTTACGAGACAAACACGGTTAACTCTTTCGTGTCAAGGTCAAAAGATCGAAGCCAACTTCGTGATTATACCTAAACTAACTGTAGATTTGATTATAGGTGCAGATTTTTTAAATGAGAGATGAGCGATAATAGATATGGGGAAAGGTAGCGTAACATTCGGGAATGTCACACTTTGCTTTGAGCAAAAGCTAAAATTAGAAGAAATACCAGTTACAAACAAACAATTAAGAATGATGAGAGATAAAGAGGATGAAGAATTAGAATGATATGCACAAAAGGGGGAATCGCCTCAACTCATGTTAGAAGTCCATAAAGATATCGATGAAAAATTGCAAGAAGTTCAAGGTATTTCGGAACACAGTAAAAGAGAATTAGAGGGTATTTCACGAGATAAAGCAGAGGTATTTTTACCTAAGACTGGCAGTATTAAACACTTTCAGTAAAAGTTTGAAGTGAAAGAGGCAAAACCTTAGGACTTCACCATGTGAGCCATATCAAAAAGTTTGAAGATTAATTTTATTACTGGTAAATAATCAGCACATTATTTCAATATTATGTTGCAGGAGAAAGAAGAATGAAGAGAGAGGAAGGTGGGAAACAGAAAGTAGTTTTAATAAAAACAAAAATAACACCAATAGTAGCACAGATTAAGCTGAAGGGATAAAGCATAGATAGTCTAACAGCATGAAATACTAAAATGCTATACACTATGACACTACACAAAAATAAAAAACGAATTTGAGGATTGTTGTAGAAGTTAAGACTCAAAATATCTTAGAATTGTAACATGGAAAGGGTGCCAAAATTTGTAAAGCTTTTTAAGAAGGCGTAAAACGATGTAGGTACTAGACATATGTTAGATGATTATAAGTAAAACTTTTTGTAAGAACCATTGTAAAAGCTCCAGCAAGGACGAGATGCAATGACCCACAAGTTGCAATGAGAGAAGTATCAAGAAAGAACGGGACGTAATTAGGAAGACACGATTACTACAAGGCAGAAGCGTTGAGAGAAAGGAAAGGACAGCAAGGCCAACAGAATGCCCTTGTATCGAAAGTGGGCTGTAAATCTGCCTGCTAAGCGGAACCCTGCTGTGACAGAACACAGAAAGTCAAGAGAGTCTTGGGACGCCCCCACTCAGCGGAGTGAGTAAAAAATGGCCCAATGAGAAGACCACTTGGGCAAGCCACCACTGGCAAAAAGATATGTGTAAAAGTCACACTATGGTTATTAAGGAGCACGCTGATGCACGAAACTGAAGAAAACTTCCACAAAGTAAAAATGACATGCCCAAACAATTTATCAAACTGTTACTAAGAGGAGAACTTCAAAGCGACTAGTTATCAATAAATATTTCCATATCCTGCCCAGAGAAGAACCAAGAAGCAAGTAAGAAGCAGAGAAAAAGCAGGAAGAATGGAAGTTGAAGATTCACAAGATTGAGACCAAGAAAGAAGATTGATGAAGAATAGACGACATACCTTCCCAAATCCCTATCCTATTGTAAACTAGTCGTCTGCGAAGTATTACTACAAAAAACGACCGCTTTCAGCGACACATAATGATGACTTTCACACACACAAAGCCAGTAAACCATGAGATTCTGCATTCACAGCTCCATTCCATTGAGAGGCACCCACTTGCCTTGCTCATACTGTGGCATCAAGCAGTCAGGCCTGCAAGATGAGTGATCTGCCAAGTGAGTGGACTCATTCTTATTTATTGAGTAACATGAACTCTAGTACTCACAATTAAGTTACAAGTTATTCTCCTGTTTGAATATTACGCAACGGGTACAGCAATGCACACCTGACTATTAGTAATTTACACAACTCTGACTGTTCACTACGCACTGGCAATACCACATTTTCTTTCATATTTAATGGCTTTGATCAACACTTGGCCATCGCACTGAATATGAATGGCGCACACATTATAAATTCTGGGTATCGTGACAACATACTATTCGAAGGAAAAGGCCACCAATCCTTTTCTTTTCACTATCTTATTTATTCTGATAAATTCTATAACCTACAACAATAACACATGAGAAATTCCACCCAGTGGGCATGGCTTTACATTGGTGATTCTCTATCTTATGGTCTCGTAATTATTTAACGCTACAGTGCACTTTCTGGATAGGATGGTGGATCTTTTTCGATATCTCACACTTCGACTCTCACACCCATCATTACGAAAATTTCCTCCAGACCGAGCGGTACAAAAAGGAACATGGATAACCCACTGCCTCTGGAACTATCTTGTTACTCTCCCATGCCAACCACACATACTTAAATGTCATGAAATACATCACACTGGCAACATACAATACAAAGAATAGTCACAACGTTATAATCACATCACTTTCAGCTTTCCCACTTCAATTAGTATTTATCCCAGTTTCGCACGACACTCCCCCACTTCGTAATTTTTCTTTCCTACTATGAACTATGGAGGATATATGCACGTCTTCCTGTGCAATGCAAGCCAAGTGGCGTTGCTGAATAGACAGCTGACTCACCTTGCTTCTCTCTGAGTATTATAGTTTGAATCAAGCATCACACGGAAACATAACATGCAAAGTAATATTAAGAACATATTCATCACACATGCGAGTCCTCAACTGATACCATGGACGATTACTTCTCTTTATCCTTTGTCTCAAACACAGATTGAGACTCACACAGTACTCACCACGTGGAAGTACTCGTCTCTAATTTCAAGTCCTGCACACGCCATTTCTTAAATATTTCCAACTTACAGTACACACACTAGTAATTCAGCTTAACTTGAGCACTCAGAAGTATTTCAACTTATTGCTACATGTGGTTTCATTGTGACTGTTGGTCACTTCCGAAGATGACTACGATCCCCTTAATATTACCTGCCTGACATTTAATACTCCCCACAAAAGTTCCTGAAATAGAGAAATTATTATTCCAAACTACTCTTAAGTATTTCACATGCATACCATGTCTCCACTCTTTTGTATTTACGGAGCACATCTAAGACAGGTCTTACCAACACTAGATCCAGCGGCAGAGTGCTGAAACATGGCCGTTCTCTAGGTCCTCTCCCATCTCTGCCGAAGTGAGGGAGCACCTTGCTACCGTATTGGTCAGCCACATTTCAGGCACTCAAAGCTCCATTAAATTTCATCTCTTTGATTCCACCAAAGGTGACCAAAAGATCGTCTCAAAGATGATCATATATTCACATTCACTATCTGCGGTTAGCAGATGACCATACATTCATTCATTTCACAGATCTCACCAAACTGGATGTAGGGATTTATTTTGAGGGAGTGCACATGTGATCAATTAAATAAATAAATTGTCATTCTTTCCCACACTGGCATCCAGCTTCGCTGTATTAATTGAAATTGAGTTATTATTAGAAAAAAATATGTTGTACTGACAAGAATAACGAAGAATGTTGTACCTATTTTCAATGTCGGGCGGTACTGCACCCTTTCACCATTATGGGACCTCTACAACAGGAACACACTGTTACAAAGCCAACAAGGAATGACGAATGAAGCTGTACATCAAATACTTGCCCACATCCATCTCACTCAAGTCCATCACCTTCGTGCAAAAACATTCACCAACCTCATGCTTAAACATTCATAGGATTGTGTGAATGTGTGAAATCAAATTATGTGATGTAGTAATTGTGCACAAGAAACATGTGAAAAACTAAATATGTTAAGCACACCAGACAGTTAATAAACTACAAAATAACAGTCATTGACTATGGACTTAGTAAAAAATAGACTATCGATAAAAATAAGTCATTAGTTCTGGAATGGACAGTATACAAAGAACAAAAGTAAGGCATAATAAACACTAAAACTATATGCCACTTATGTTCTCCTCATAAAAATAAAAGAATAACTGTATATTACTTATTTTCTCCTTATAAAAACAAAGAATAAAAAATTATCTTGTTGGATGTTTTCCCTTTTTTTAACATTTGTACCATTTGTTAGGATAACATATCAATACTTGAGTATGTACATTTCTTTGTCAAAGCAATTCTTGGAAATAATTCTTATTTGCTAGTGTAACAATGTTGAAATGAGTGTCTAGAAACAAAAACATTTTACTTGTACTTGATATTTAGAAAATGTGTTAGGAATAGATTTTACTTAATTACTACATTTATAAAACAAATATTTCTAAGAAAATCGATGTGAAAGACTCCTCACTTTCGATAACAAACTTCTTAAAAAACAAACTTCACATTTAAATAAATAAAGAAACTAATTGAAAATTAATAATAATGTAAAAATATTATTCTCTTGTCAATATAAACATATTTTTGAGAATAATGTGGAAGAATATAAAAATATAAATTAGTAATACAAACTAGCATAGAACCAGAATAACGTGACTGAACAATAGGCAACAAAATTTAGATGAAGGAATAATTTTTGACTGGTTTAGACAACGATTCAATTATTGCCTAACTTCAGTGCAAAAATTAAGTTCAAAGGGTGGTGATATGTAAGGTGTCAGGCAAATCCAACACCTTCCATGAAAACCCTGACTTGATAAGCAAATCCAGTAGTATCTCACATAGCTCCAAATAAATAGTGACATTAAATTAACCAAAGTAATACGAGTAACGAGTGAGCAAATGGAATACCACAGACTAACACAAGACTGCCTAAATGCATGTCATACGTTTTCACCGTGAGACAGACGCAGTTCCGAGGGGAGAAACGAGAACAGAAGCCGAGAACAGAACTCTGTTAAACTAGAAGGCCCTACGATAAGGGATGGACACCCACGTCGCCGGCTAACCGGTAGGACCACCCCCCAGCCCATGTTAAAAGCTAGAGCCCTCCAGAAGAACAGTATAGATCTTATGAAAACACAAAAAAGGGCCACACCATCCGCAAGTTTTAGCGTGAGACTTTTTCGCGTCTCTGTTACGTTGCAAACGTTAAAAACATTGCCCCACTACGAAAAGTATAACGTTTCTCATTGGATAGACAGAATTTTTGTAGGCGGAGCTTAAGGTTAACATTGAGACCATGATTGGTCAGATGAAACATAGCCAGATAGTTTTTTTTTAAACCAACTTCGGTAAATTGTAGTAACGAGAAGTTAGAGAGAGTTGCTTGCGAGACGGCGAGGTGAGCGGAGCTGTGCTGCCCGCTGCCCCCTGACGAACACTGACAAGGTAATGAACGCACGCGATGCCGCATTTTTGAGCGCATAAGACTTCACTCAGAACTGCAGAAGTCTCATCTGTTACATCCCCTTTTTTTACGTAATACTAGTGTCGATCTTCAATTGAAGCTTATGGTATTCACATTTGCTACGTAAGTTAAAATCTGAAACGCGATGATTTTTCTGTTACGTAATTATTGAGAAGCCACATCAGCCACTGTAATTTACGACAAGTTAGATAGGTAATTAAAGATAATTGAGGGTCATTGTAGACCATTTTGATAGTTTTCTCTTTTGTGAAACTTAATTTAAACTTAGATTATAGATGTGATATGGTATAGGTCATTGTTCGATCCATTGTAGAACTTGGAAACCCATTTAGAGAATATTCGTTCACATTTTTGTTGAACGCAGTTTGTTTGAACGCAGATGTAAGAAGAAGGGTAAGTGAAGGCGGTAGTAATCAAAAACTTATATTATTTATTCGTGGGAACGCTATATCTAAAACATTTCCTTTTATCAATAGTGCAATTTATAAACAATGTTTTGTGAGTAGAATAAAATTTCCAATGGTAAATTTAACTACGTTTTCGACGTTATTTTACCAGCTAACTAAAAATAGGAAAGCCTTGAACCCCTTCCACTAAATTTAGTTAGTATTAAGATTATTTTACAGGGAGTGCAGTGGAGCTGACACTGAAATCATTAAGTATTTGGTTATATCATCGCTAGTCTCACTGAACTCTTCTGAACTCTACATGTCATGTGTGGTCTGGCGTCTCGTTACCAGCAACAGGTCCCAGGTTCAAACTAGTCAATTCCCTAAAAAACACGCTCAGAGCGTCGTTGCGCAAAAGTGGTAGGCAGACACGACTTAGAACAGACAGACACCACGCAGAATGTTACAAAATGGCGACCCAGCCAGGATGGTAAAATACCATGATTGAAGGTCGGCCACATGCCTAACTAGGTCAGAAACATATCCTGTTAAAAATTTTCGTAATAAAATTTTTTTTTGAAAGGCATAAATATTTGAAAGCAGTAGCTGCAGCGATAGATAGTAAGGAAGTATTCAATAGAAAGTGATACATTTTAGTAGAGACAATAGCATAATTAAGTTATGAATTTTAATATTGTTAGAATTAAGTTTTCTCCTCAATGCAAGCGCACAGGCGGCGGATACATCGTTGACAAGTTGGTTCTGACCCAACAAGTAAGTGAGTGGATTGTCAGTCTTGGGCATAATAAGTGTCAAGTCGTGTGAATAAAAAGTATATGAAACGCATGAGATCGTATGAGCGCATGTTGACGCGAAGGAGGGCGCGTGAATTGCTTTTAAAACAGAAAATAAGGGATTCGGAAAGATTAGCAATGGCAGATCGAGACCTTGACCGAATTGAGGTAGAGAACCAGCATGAAAATGGACGGAGAATAGAGGACAGTACAACAGACGATGCAGTATCGCGAGAAATAGGACAGATAACGCACCATAATGAGGATAATGTACGTCAAGGCATAGAAAACGTAAGTCAGCATACGACAGAGGAGCAGGAAAGTAGAGAGACAGCCGATGAGGATTCTAACTTGCGTCTTGAATAGGTAGAACCCATAGTACAAGTAATCAGAGCTTCGTCACCACAGAGTACAAGGAATGCGAGCAGAAACGTGTCGCAGCACAGTTCAATGCAATTGGTTGCGAACCAACACTTGTGCGAAAACACAGAGCGTAGGACGTCGGAAGAAAACGCAATAGGACCCACCAATCTGGCAGAATTATAACAACAAATTACGGAAACCATGACAAGGCAAAATAAAGAAATGGCGAACCAAATTAAAATTCAGAATGCAGAAACCACGAGATAAATGCGTGAGATTAAAGAACAAAACAAAAAAAAAATCAGTTACACCTAAGTCATATTGAAGACGAGGCAAAAGAATCTCGAGAAGTGATACGAAACTTAATAACAGGTCACAATCAATTGAGAACGGACATTGACAAGGTACAAGTGGACGTACAAACATTGCGTAATGACATTCAGGATGAGATCGAAACATTACGTAACAACACCCAGGGAGAAGTCAAGAAACTAGAGAAACGGATAAACGTAATACTAGACAAGCAGCAGGTACAGTGCGTGAAATTGTTGAAAACAGTGTGTTACACAAACGTATCACAAAAGCAGCGCTGAAAAGATATGATAACCGCATAGTCAAAATAGAAGCGCAAACGAAGCGACAATTTCAGAAATTGCGAACAGAGTTGTTGCAAACCATTGAAGAGCGTAGTGAACAGGATCGAACAAGCACAGAGTCAGCAACCACATCCGTATCTGTAACAGCACCGGAAAAACAAGCAATTAACGAAGGTATTACGCATTTGCGATTCCAATCACAGGCGGAAAGTAACATACGTGAAATCAGACATCCTACACAGCAACTAACACGTTTCGAAATTCTTGATGAACAAACGGCATCACAAACACATGCGGAACCACAAATGTATGTTTCAAGACAGCTTGGATCGTGCAATGAAGCGGCAAGGTTGGCCAGACAAGATACCCAACCAATACGTGGCAATGTAAAGCCAGGTCGCGAAGAGTACAGTGCAATGCATTCAGCTACACGTTCACAACCGATGGAAGAAAATTATTGCTTACCACTCCAGCGATACTACGCAAGGGTAGGCGAAAGTTACAGCGGACAATATCCAATGGATCTACCACAACCGGAAAGAACGACGGGATAAATGATCAGAAACAAAAGTGGCGTAGAATCGCGAATTTCATATGGAACTATGACGAAGTACGACAACGATCATTTCCTCACAGTCAGAGAATTTCAACACTTTCGAGAAGAAAACTCATTACATCCACGAACTTTCATTGATCAATTCCGAGTAGGATTACCAGAACACTGGACGCTAGCACACAAATTAGAATTTATATGTCCACGCATGACAGGATCAGTTGCAGAAACCATGCAAAATGTTGCAGCGACATGCCGATTGTACGAAGATTTCAGAGAGAAGTTTCTCTCACGATATTGGTCCAGCGAAGCACAGAACAGAGTGAAGTACGAATTATTACAGAATATTTTGAAAATTCAGGAGAGAAGAGTCCCGTGAAATTTTTCGAATTAATGGCAAAGGAAAATCAATGCTTAGATGTACCATACAGTGACGGAGAGTTGATTAAATTATGCGCGATGAAGTTACCATTGAAAAACTAGCAATCATTAGTAGGTCGCGGAGGCAATGACGTCGAATCATTTAAAGGTATTCTAAGGGAACTAGAGTTCATATTTTCGGAAGATGACGCAAGAAAAAGCGAAGCGCACGTGAAAACGCGCAAAAAGTTGTTGAATCCACAAGACACAGTCTACATCTACAGCTACATTTATACTCCGCAAGCCACCCAACGGTGTGTGGCGGAGGGCACTTTACGTGCCACTGTCATTACCGCCCTTTCCTGTTCCAGTCGCGTATGGTTCGCGGGAAGAACGACTGTCTTAAAGCCTCCGTGCGCGCTCTAATCTCTCTAATTTTACATTCGTGATCTCCTCGGGAGGTATAAGTAGGGGGAAGCAATATATTCGATACCTCATCCAGAAACGCACCCTCTCGAAACCTGGCGAGCAATCTACACCGCGATGCAGAGCGCCTCTCTTGCAGAGTCTGCCACTTGAGTTTATTAAACATCTCCGTAACGCTATCACGGTTACCAAATAACCCTGTGACGAAACGCGCCGCTCTCCTTTGGATCTTCTCTATCTCCTCCGTCAACCCGATCTGGTACGGATCCCACACTGATGAGCAATACTCAAGTTTAGGTCGAACGAGTGTTTTGTAAGCTACCTCCTTTGTTGATGGACTACATTTTCTAAGCACTCTCCCAATGAATCTCAACCTGGTACCCGCCTTACCAACAATTAATTTTATATGATCATTCCACTTCAAATCGTTCCGCACGCATACTCCCAGATATTTTACAGAAGTAACTGCTACCAGTGTTTGTTCCGCTATCATATAATCATACAATAAAGGATCCTTCTTTCTATGTATTCGCAATACATTACATTTGTTTATGTTAAGGGACAGTTGCCACTCCCTGCACCAAGTGCCTATCCGCTGCAGATCTTCCTGCATTTCGCTACAATTTTCTAATGCTGCAACTTCTCTGTATACTACAGCATCATCCGCGAAAAGCCGCATGGAACTTCCGACACTATCTACTAGGTCATTTATATATATTGTGAAAAGCAATGGTCCCATAACACTCCCCTTTGGCACGCCAGAGGTTACTTTAACGTCTGTAGACGTCTCTCCATTGATAACAACATGCTGTGTTCTGTTTGCTAAAAACTCTTCAGTATGAAGAAACAATCATTACGAACCACGTGATAACTTCGCACCAAGAAACTACAATAGATTTCAACAAAGAACCGGTTATGGACTTAGAAGAGAATATGGCAATTACTATAATACACCCAGGAACGACTACAACTATTACAGGGGGAATAACGACAACCGGAACGGGTATTGGAGCGCCAATAGACCGACAAATTATCAACAAAGAAACCAATATCAACAAGCGGAGCAAGAAAAGAGGATACAGATAGAAGAGGTGGAGGTAAGACCACCAAACCCCGATAAACGTTCGAATTGACAGCTAAGCGCCCATGCCAAAGAGAATGACGCACCGACCCAGGAAAATTGCAGCACCTTGAACAGAGAAGTAAAAATCTTATCACGAGAAGAGAAGAAGGAAGAAACAAATCCGCAGGAACCAGATGAAAACGAAGACAGGAAAATAACAATATCGTGTTGGGACGAAATTAATTGGGAGAATACTGATGGGGAAGGTGAATTGCCAGAGGCATGCACAACGAATGTAGGAGGAAAGGACGAAGTAATGAGTATTGCAGAGTTATTTGAGATGGAAACCAGGGAAAGCGAATTCAGTGAGGATAATGCGCAGTCGACAGAAGTGGAAAATAAGTTACTAGTGGGCACACAACCCAACGTATATAATGAAGGAAGTTATGAAGCGATAATGAGAGCATTTAGATGCGATTATGTGGAAGTAGCGACGAAGAAGGAGAAGATAGACGAGGATGAGGAAAAAGTAGAGGATGTTGAAAAAGCGTAAATGAAGGAAGAAATAGAGAGGAGGAAATAAAAGAGAGAGAAGTAGCAGTCGATGCTTATCCTACAGAAAGTTCGAATTCACAAGGGAAATTTCTAAAAAAGACTCATGTATGATTCAGTGGAGGATTCGTTGATGCAAGATGAAGAAGAAGAAGAAGAAGAAGAAGAAGAAGAACAGAACCAATCCTTTCAAATTCAACCAATTGTGAGGGCCATGGTAAAGCATATCCCAGTCAATATTGTAATTGATAGCGGAAGTGAACTGACTGCGATCTCAGAAAATTTATTCATGCAGTGTAATGAGGAATTGCCAGTTCTGAAAACACGTAAGATTAAAGTAAGAGGTCCTATTAGAAACAATGCTGCGGAAGTTACGAGACAAACACGGTTAACTCTTTCGTGTCAAGGTCAAAAGATCGAAGCCAACTTCGTGATTATACCTAAACTAACTGTAGATTTGATTATAGGTGCAGATTTTTTAAATGAGAGATGAGCGATAATAGATATGGGGAAAGGTAGCGTAACATTCGGGAATGTCACACTTTGCTTTGAGCAAAAGCTAAAATTAGAAGAAATACCAGTTACAAACAAACAATTAAGAATGATGAGAGATAAAGAGGATGAAGAATTAGAATGATATGCACAAAAGGGGGAATCGCCTCAACTCATGTTAGAAGTCCATAAAGATATCGATGAAAAATTGCAAGAAGTTCAAGGTATTTCGGAACACAGTAAAAGAGAATTAGAGGGTATTTCACGAGATAAAGCAGAGGTATTTTTACCTAAGACTGGCAGTATTAAACACTTTCAGTAAAAGTTTGAAGTGAAAGAGGCAAAACCTTAGGACTTCACCATGTGAGCCATATCAAAAAGTTTGAAGATTAATTTTATTACTGGTAAATAATCAGCACATTATTTCAATATTATGTTGCAGGAGAAAGAAGAATGAAGAGAGAGAAAGGTGGGAAACAGAAAGTAGTTTTAATAAAAACAAAAATAACACCAATAGTAGCACAGATTAAGCTGAAGGGATAAAGCATAGATAGTCTAACAGCATGAAATACTAAAATGCTATACACTATGACACTACACAAAAATAAAAAACGAATTTGAGGATTGTTGTAGAAGTTAAGACTCAAAATATCTTAGAATTGTAACATGGAAAGGGTGCCAAAATTTGTAAAGCTTTTTAAGAAGGCGTAAAACGATGTAGGTACTAGACATATGTTAGATGATTATAAGTAAAACTTTTTGTAAGAACCATTGTAAAAGCTCCAGCAAGGACGAGATGCAATGACCCACAAGTTGCAATGAGAGAAGTATCAAGAAAGAACGGGACGTAATTAGGAAGACACGATTACTACAAGGCAGAAGCGTTGAGAGAAAGGAAAGGACAGCAAGGCCAACAGAATGCCCTTGTATCGAAAGTGGGCTGTAAATCTGCCTGCTAAGCGGAACCCTGCTGTGACAGAACACAGAAAGTCAAGAGAGTCTTGGGACGCCCCCACTCAGCGGAGTGAGTAAAAAATGGCCCAATGAGAAGACCACTTGGGCAAGCCACCACTGGCAAAAAGATATGTGTAAAAGTCACACTATGGTTATTAAGGAGCACGCTGATGCACGAAACTGAAGAAAACTTCCACAAAGTAAAAATGACATGCCCAAACAATTTATCAAACTGTTACTAAGAGGAGAACTTCAAAGCGACTAGTTATCAATAAATATTTCCATATCCTGCCCAGAGAAGAACCAAGAAGCAAGTAAGAAGCAGAGAAAAAGCAGGAAGAATGGAAGTTGAAGATTCACAAGATTGAGACCAAGAAAGAAGATTGATGAAGAATAGACGACATACCTTCCCAAATCCCTATCCTATTGTAAACTAGTCGTCTGCGAAGTATTACTACAAAAAACGACCGCTTTCAGCGACACATAATGATGACTTTCACACACACAAAGCCAGTAAACCATGAGATTCTGCATTCACAGCTCCATTCCATTGAGAGGCACCCACTTGCCTTGCTCATACTGTGGCATCAAGCAGTCAGGCCTGCAAGATGAGTGATCTGCCAAGTGAGTGGACTCATTCTTATTTATTGAGTAACATGAACTCTAGTACTCACAATTAAGTTACAAGTTATTCTCCTGTTTGAATATTACGCAACGGGTACAGCAATGCACACCTGACTATTAGTAATTTACACAACTCTGACTGTTCACTACGCACTGGCAATACCACATTTTCTTTCATATTTAATGGCTTTGATCAACACTTGGCCATCGCACTGAATATGAATGGCGCACACATTATAAATTCTGGGTATCGTGACAACATACTATTCGAAGGAAAAGGCCACCAATCCTTTTCTTTTCACTATCTTATTTATTCTGATAAATTCTATAACCTACAACAATAACACATGAGAAATTCCACCCAGTGGGCATGGCTTTACATTGGTGATTCTCTATCTTATGGTCTCGTAATTATTTAACGCTACAGTGCACTTTCTGGATAGGATGGTGGATCTTTTTCGATATCTCACACTTCGACTCTCACACCCATCATTACGAAAATTTCCTCCAGACCGAGCGGTACAAAAAGGAACATGGATAACCCACTGCCTCTGGAACTATCTTGTTACTCTCCCATGCCAACCACACATACTTAAATGTCATGAAATACATCACACTGGCAACATACAATACAAAGAATAGTCACAACGTTATAATCACATCACTTTCAGCTTTCCCACTTCAATTAGTATTTATCCCAGTTTCGCACGACACTCCCCCACTTCGTAATTTTTCTTTCCTACTATGAACTATGGAGGATATATGCACGTCTTCCTGTGCAATGCAAGCCAAGTGGCGTTGCTGAATAGACAGCTGACTCACCTTGCTTCTCTCTGAGTATTATAGTTTGAATCAAGCATCACACGGAAACATAACATGCAAAGTAATATTAAGAACATATTCATCACACATGCGAGTCCTCAACTGATACCATGGACGATTACTTCTCTTTATCCTTTGTCTCAAACACAGATTGAGACTCACACAGTACTCACCACGTGGAAGTACTCGTCTCTAATTTCAAGTCCTGCACACGCCATTTCTTAAATATTTCCAACTTACAGTACACACACTAGTAATTCAGCTTAACTTGAGCACTCAGAAGTATTTCAACTTATTGCTACATGTGGTTTCATTGTGACTGTTGGTCACTTCCGAAGATGACTACGATCCCCTTAATATTACCTGCCTGACATTTAATACTCCCCACAAAAGTTCCTGAAATAGAGAAATTATTATTCCAAACTACTCTTAAGTATTTCACATGCATACCATGTCTCCACTCTTTTGTATTTACGGAGCACATCTAAGACAGGTCTTACCAACACTAGATCCAGCGGCAGAGTGCTGAAACATGGCCGTTCTCTAGGTCCTCTCCCATCACTGCCGAAGTGAGGGAGCACCTTGCTACCGTATTGGTCAGCCACATTTCAGGCACTCAAAGCTCCATTAAATTTCATCTCTTTGATTCCACCAAAGGTGACCAAAAGATCGTCTCAAAGATGATCATATATTCACATTCACTATCTGCGGTTAGCAGACGACCATACATTCATTCATTTCACAGATCTCACCAAACTGGATGTAGGGATTTATTTTGAGGGAGTGCACATGTGATCAATTAAATAAATAAATTGTCATTCTTTCCCACACTGGCATCCAGCTTCGCTGTATTAATTGAAATTGAGTTATTATTAGAAAAAAATATGTTGTACTGACAAGAATAACGAAGAATGTTGTACCTATTTTCAATGTCGGGCGGTACTGCACCCTTTCACCATTATGGGACCTCTACAACAGGAACACACTGTTACAAAGCCAACAAGGAATGACGAATGAAGCTGTACATCAAATACTTGCCCACATCCATCTCACTCAAGTCCATCACCTTCGTGCAAAAACATTCACCAACCTCATGCTTAAACATTCATAGGATTGTGTGAATGTGTGAAATCAAATTATGTGATGTAGTAATTGTGCACAAGAAACATGTGAAAAACTAAATATGTTAAGCACACCAGACAGTTAATAAACTACAAAATAACAGTCATTGACTATGGACTTAGTAAAAAATAGACTATCGATAAAAATAAGTCATTAGTTCTGAAATGGACAGTATACAAAGAACAAAAGTAAGGCATAATAAACACTAAAACTATATGCCACTTATGTTCTCCTCATAAAAATAAAAGAATAACTGTATATTACTTATTTTCTCCTTATAAAAACAAAGAATAAAAAATTATCTTGTTGGATGTTTTCCCTTTTTTTAACATTTGTACCATTTGTTAGGATAACATATCAATACTTGAGTATGTATATTTCTTTGTCAAAGCAATTCTTGGAAATAATTCTTATTTGCTAGTGTAACAATGTTGAAATGAGTGTCTAGAAACAAAAACATTTTACTTGTACTTGATATTTAGAAAATGTGTTAGGAATAGATTTTACTTAATTACTACATTTATAAAACAAATATTTCTAAGAAAATCGATGTGAAAGACTCCTCACTTTCGATAACAAACTTCTTAAAAAACAAACTTCACATTTAAATAAATAAAGAAACTAATTGAAAATTAATAATAATGTAAAAATATTATTCTCTTGTCAATATAAACATATTTTTGAGAATAATGTGGAAGAATATAAAAATATAAATTAGTAATACAAACTAGCATAGAACCAGAATAACGTGACTGAACAATAGGCAACAAAATTTAGATGAAGGAATAATTTTTGACTGGTTTAGACAACGATTCAATTATTGCCTAACTTCAGTGCAAAAATTAAGTTCAAAGGGTGGTGATATGTAAGGTGTCAGGCAAATCCAACACCTTCCATGAAAACCCTGACTTGATAAGCAAATCCAGTAGTATCTCACATAGCTCCAAATAAATAGTGACATTAAATTAACCAAAGTAATACGAGTAACGAGTGAGCAAATGGAATACCACAGACTAACACAAGACTGCCTAAATGCATGTCATACGTTTTCACCGTGAGACAGACGCAGTTCCGAGGGGAGAAACGAGAACAGAAGCCGAGAACAGAACTCTGTTAAACTAGAAGGCCCTACGATAAGGGATGGACACCCACGTCGCCGGCTAACCGGTAGGACCACCCCCCAGCCCATGTTAAAAGCTAGAGCCCTCCAGAAGAACAGTATAGATCTTATGAAAACACAAAAAAGGGCCACACCATCCTCAAGTTTTAGCGTGAGACTTTTTCGCGTCTCTGTTACGTTGCAAACGTTAAAAACATTGCCCCACTACGAAAAGTATAACGTTTCTCATTGGATAGACAGAATTTTTGTAGGCGGAGCTTAAGGTTAACATTGAGACCATGATTGGTCAGATGAAACATAGCCAGATAGTTTTTTTTTAAACCAACTTCGGTAAATTGTAGTAACGAGAAGTTAGAGAGAGTTGCTTGCGAGACGGCGAGGTGAGCGGAGCTGTGCTGCCCGCTGCCCCCTGACGAACACTGACAAGGTAATGAACGCACGCGATGCCGCATTTTTGAGCGCATAAGACTTCACTCAGAACTGCAGAAGTCTCATCTGTTACATCCCCTTTTTTTACGTAATACTAGTGTCGATCTTCAATTGAAGCTTATGGTATTCACATTTGCTACGTAAGTTAAAATCTGAAACGCGATGATTTTTCTGTTACGTAATTATTGAGAAGCCACATCAGCCACTGTAATTTACGACAAGTTAGATAGGTAATTAAAGATAATTGAGGGTCATTGTAGACCATTTTGATAGTTTTCTCTTTTGTGAAACTTAATTTAAACCTAGATTATAGATGTGATATGGCATAGGTCATCGTTCGATCCATTGTAGAACATGGAAACCCATTTAGGGAATATTCGTTCACATTTTTGTTGTATTAAACCATTTCCTTTTATCAATAGCGCATTTTATAAACAATATTTTGTGTGTAGAATAAAATTTCCAATGGTAAACTTAACTGCGTTTTCGACGTTATTTTACCAGCTAACTAAAAATAGGAAAGCCTTGAACCCCTTCCACTAAATTTAGTTAGTATTAAGATTCTTTTACAGGGAGTGCAGTGGAGCTGACGCTGAAATCATTGAGTATTTGGTTATATAATCGCTCTACATGTCATGTGTGGTCTGGCGTCTCCCTACCAGCAACAGGTCCCAGGTTCAAACTAGTCAATTCCCTAAAAAACACGGTCAGAGCGTCGTTGCGCGAAAGTGGTAGGGAGACTCGACTTAGAACAGACAGACACCACGAAGAATGTTAGAATCTTCAGTGCAGTTGCGTAGAAGTCATGCTGAGTCATCGTACCACTTGAAGTTACAGGTAACAAACACCTGTCAAGTGGTACCATATACCATTACACGTACGATGAGTCGTCAGGACCTCTATATAATTGCACTGAAATAGCTACACAGTGGCTGAAATCGATCTGCAATAAACAGATTTAAAATTCACGACCTACATGAGTTCTTTGTACTTTTCCCTAGCCTTATTCCGTCTCTTCGCGGGGTCGTCATGTTAATCTGGGGTTACGATATTAGTGGTAGAGGTGGGAGGACCTTTCTGTCACCATTCCGAACCTCCTCCACTCCCAGCCTACCCTACCTTTCCCTGACTACCCCTAACTGTTCCCCCTCGGGATGGAATTTATCTGTTAGTGCACCGATGAGAAAGTGTGAAAGGTGTGAGGACGTTTTCGAAATGATTTCGAATCGTGTAACTGGAGCGGGATATGGATGCCAGCACAGTAATCACCCAGTCAGATGTGAGGCACCGCCTAAACACCACGTCCATACTTCCCGGCACACTGGCTCTCGTCGTAAATCCGCGTGGGAGATTGCATCCGGGGCCAGCGCATCTCCCCAATCTAAGGGAGCGGCATGCTAATACACGCTGTATCCGGGTGGGCTTATAGCCGATAGTACGCCAAACAGTAACTGATGTCTCCACCTATTTCTGAGCAGCATATTACATTTGTTTATGTTCAGAGTCTACTACTAATCTCAGCGCAGGTTTATCCTTTGTAGGTCTTCCTCACTGAAATTCCCTGTAACTGTTTCTTTGGGCACCACGGAAATTTGTCAGTTTCGCCACGTTTCGAAGGACGTGTTTGACTCTGCCGACTGGGTATCCTTAATCCAGTCTCAAATATCGTTCAATAATCGTTAAACTCTTATACTGAGGTGACAAAAGTGAGAGGATAGCGATATGCACATATCCGTTGGTGGTAGTATCGCATACACAAGGTACAAAAGTGCAACGCATTGTCAGAGCTGACATTTTTACTACTCGGGTGATTCATTTGAAATGGTTTCCGACGTCATTGTGGCCGCAACATAGAAATTAATGGACTCTGATCATGGAACAGTAGTAGGAGGTGGCAGACATATGGGAAATTACATTTCATAAATCGTTAGGGTATTCAATATTTCGAGTTCCAGAGTGTCAAGAGTATGCCAAGAACATCACTTTTCAGGTACTGTGTCTCACCACGGAAAACGAAGTTGGTTCAAATGGCTCTGAGCACTGTGGGACTTAACTTCTAAGATCATCAGAACTACTTAAGCCTATCTAAACTCAGGACATCACACACATCCATGCCCGGGGCAGGATTTGAACCTGCGACTGTAGCGGTCGCGCGGTTCCAGACTGAAGCGCATAGAATCGCTCGGCCACCCCGGCCGGTGAAAACGAAGTGGCAGACGGCCTTCAATTAACGACCAAGAGCAGCGGCGTTTGTGTAGAATTGTCAGTGCTAACAAACAAGCAACACTGCATGAAATAACGGCAGAAATCAATGTGTGAAGTAATACTAACGTATCTATTAGAACAGTGCGGCAAAATCTGGCGTTAATGGGCTATCACAACTGACGACCCACCTGAGTGCTTTTGCTAACAGCACAATATCGCCTACAGCGCCTCTCCTGCGCTCGTCACCAAATCGGTTGGCCTGGTCACTTGAGCCCAGATTTAAGTTGGTAAGAGCTGATGATAGGCTACGAGTGTGGCGCAGGTCCTATGACGGCAGGGGCCCAAGGCCCCATAATGGTGTGGGCTGTGTTTACATGGAATGTACTGGGTCCTCTGGTCCAGCTGAACCGCTTATTGCCTGGAAACGATTACATACGGCTAATTGGAGACATTTGCAGACATTCATGGTCTTCATGTTCCGAAACAAAGATAAAGTTTATATGAAGACAATGTGCCATGTAGGTAGGCCACAATTGTTCACGATTGGTTTCAAGAATATTCTGGACAATTCGAACGACTGGTTTGGCGACCCAGATCGCCCATGATCCAGACGTCAGTTCGTGCACAAAATCTTGCACAGGCGACACTTTCAATTGCGGACGACTATAGAGGCAGCATGGCTCAATATTGCTGCGGGAGACTTCCAATGACTTGTTGAATCCATGTCACGTCGAGCTGCTGCACTACTACGAGAAAAATTAGGTCCGACAAGATATTAGGAGGTATCCCATGACTGTTGCCGTCACAGTGTAAAACATGTTCCATAATTCTGCAACAGATAGATGTCAGCATAGGTTGCATAGTCCTGTGAGTCATATCTGTGTTGTCTGGAACTTTGTGTGTGGTTCTAACGCAAACATTACGCTGGATGCTAGCAGGTGCTCACATTACTATAACTGTACAGCGTACAACCGTTTGCTAATGATTCAAACATTTCCAGAGTTTCCGTGCCTTCTGTACCGGGCAACAGATATGCGCTCGGCATTTAATTGTTGCAGCAGCAGCGTGCGCACTAAGCATAATGATACTGCCCAGCGCCGTCCGCTACACGGCGCTTCCTGTACAGCAATGGAGTGTCCGGGCGCCACAGTGCTGTTACGGGGTCTTGGCTCCGTGTCTGCCCCGACAGCCCGGGGATTCCCCCGGGCGGCGTGGGAGCACGGCTACAGCGGGCGCCGCTGTGTAATGGGCCCTCGACGCTGCGCACACACCGGCCGCAGGGCGTGGCACGGCGCCTAGCAACCACCCTGCCCCCCCCCCCCCCCCGCCCTTACCCCTTCCCCGACCCTCCCCCACCCCCTTCCGCCAGTATTTACGACCGACCCTGCGTCCGCATACACGCAGCGGCGCCGTTACAGACACTACCTGTGCTGTCAGCCGGCCGGGAATGGTTCAATCTACACGTGCTAACCAACTCCGCAGAGGTCCTCGTCTCTAAACTAGCAGGCCGTTCCGCAGTTTATGTATCGTTTGTCTTGCGCTAGTGTTGTAAAGCACTCTCTTGTACAAAGACACGTGGCAGACAGTGCACCACACAAGAAAAAATCTATACATTTATTGTATTCTGTAGATCTGTGGATGTCAAACTTTTTTGATCAAGAGCCAATGCTGATATTGTAGTTCAGCAGCTTGGGCAGCATTTGTACCGATCTTGTTTATTAACTGGTGATATACATAAATTAGGTTCTTATTAGCTCTCACTAGACTAGTAAGGAGTTTTAGTTGGCTGCCAGCCCTTCAGCACTAATCGTTAAAAGTTGGCACCATTCGGAACACTTCGTGTTCAGTGTTCTCGATTTCGTATTGCTGTCACCTGCAGTGACCCCTAAGTTTTGATACTGACGACGTAATGTTGTGCTGTGTGCGAACGGACAATTAATCTATACTACTATATGAAGACAAGTCGTAGTTTAGCGCTGTTTCCAGAAATGTCGAAAAGGTCCAGATCGATTTTCTTAAACTTTTTGCACATTGCTCTAATAATCTTTCAGGTGGACAGAGGCTACAATTTTTAAATAAATATAAGTATATGTATTAGATAAATGGAAAAAATTATTGGCAAATATCTCGAAAATTTCCTGACCGATTTACTTCAAATTTTTGCGCAATACTCTAATAAACATTGAAACTGGTGTAGGCTACACATTTTTTGAAAACACCGTAGAGGTTTTCTGTTAAAACCAATTGCGAGAGAAAATAGTGTGCTGCGCTGTGAAAATCTGTGGTTTAGCTTTCTTTGTCGCAGTCAGTTTGAACTATGATATGTGTGCATTTTTATCATTGGATAAAACGTTTCTCGTTTATATAGTATTTCTCCTTATACGTAATTTTAAAGAAAACTTGCGTACATAACAATGTGCTGTTTCGTTTTACTTCTCACAAACAGTTTTGACAGAAAACAGGGAAGTTGTGTTTATCGCTTATCGGCTTGTGATTAGAATATTATCACGAAACTGAATCCTATCCGTTTGCACATTAAAACTTTGTAAAAAGCTGTCGCTGAAGCTACTTCTCTCACAAACACAGGAGCTGGGTAGGTCTTCTTCACGCTTCGTATGCCAAAGATCACAATCAGTTTACCCACTCATTTTAAGCAACGTCAATTTCCAGTGAACGTTTCCTTTGCAACAAGTATAAACAAGGCTAGTTGCTAGAGGAAGAAGGGAAGATAGGGTGGTCAGAGAGGGAGCAAGAAATGAACATAGGTAGTGAGGAGGAGGAGAAAGACAGAGAGAGGGGGAAGGAGGAGATGGACAACGAGAGGACATGGAGGAGGAAACGGACAGAGATACGGGGGAAGAAGGAGATTATTAAACTCTCACGCATATTCACAGTAGCGAAGCACCATACTACGTTTAAAAGTGTTGTGCAATATGAGACAAGATCACAGATGTTTACAAAATGTTTTGAATGTCACTTTTCTTCTACGCACTGCCTTGTATTAGAAAGACCGTAATTCAATTTCATATTTCTTGCTACAAATATGAACTGCATTTGACGATGATCGTCTCTATAATGCGCATTCATGATCCATGTCACTACCGTGTCAGGATTGATATTATAGCAACTGCTTGGCACGTTCGCGCACGCCCGTGAGTACCGGAAGAAAAGCAGCAGTAAATTGATTCTCTCACACTCTCTAAGCCCACAGGAGCTGTGCTACTTATCCCTCTGCACTGAGGTAAACGGCCAACTTCACTCAGTTCACGGCGGAGTGAATCAGCATCAATTAAAATTAAGCACATCTTGAAATATCTCTCTAAGTATATTTGTTTGTTATTGACCCTTTCTTTTGTGGTTTTAGGGCGCACAACTACAATGGTCATTAGCTCCCAGACTAAGTTATGAATGCACTGCGAGGCACAAGGTTAAAACAGCAACTAAAAGGGACAACACTATAAAAGGCACATTAACATGCAAGGGATTAAAAGAAAACAGCATAATCAAATGTTCTTAGACAGGTTTGTCAAGTGGATAAAACGAAGAACGCGAGCAGCTGCTCCTGGGCCATCCGCTAAAATGGCATCCAGAGTACATGGCAGGCAAAGATCAATGCGCAGTGTGTTAAAATTCGGACAGGACGTTAAAATGTGGCGTTCCGTCAGCAATTGCCCACATGGGCAGAACGGCGCCGGCGCAGCCGTGAGCAGATGGCGATGGCTGAACCGGCAGTGTCCAATCCGTAACCGGGCCAAAACGACCTCCTCCCACCGAGAAGGGCGTGAAGAGGTCGTCCGAGCCGTGGGGAGAGGTTTCAAGGCCCGAAGCTTGTTTTCAGTAAGTGTAGCCCAATCGGCATGCCACAGCGATAAAATGCGCTGACAAATGAGCCTGCTAAAATCAGATGAAGGCACACAACAAGAAGATGTCCGAGGCTGGAGGACCGCAGCCTTGGCTGCGGCATCTGCAGTTTCGTTCCCAGGGATACCGACATAGCCAGGAACCCACATAAAGGTAACCGGAGAACCGTCGTCCGCCAGCTGCTGAAGAGAGCGTTGGATCCGGTGCACGAAAGGGTGAACCGGATACGGATCATTGAGGCTCTGGATGGCGCTCAGGGAATCAGAGCAGATGACATAAGCAGAATGTCGGTGGCGGTCGATGTAAATAACAGCCTGGTAGAGGGCAAATAGCTCGGCTGTGATGACCGAACAATGGCTATGGAGCCGGTATTTGAAACTGTGTGCCCCGACAATAAAAGAACACCCGACACCGTCATTGGTCTTAGAGCCATCCGTATAAATGAAGATCGTATTAATGAACTGCGAACGAAGTTCGTCAAACGGTATACCGAAGCTGGGTAAGCTCCTTTGGGAGCGAGCTGAGGTCAAGGTGAACGCGAACCTGAGCCTGGAGCCAAGGTGGCGTCTGGCTCTCGCCCACTCGAAAGGTTGCAGGGAGTGCAAATCAAGGTGCTGAAGGAGGCGACGAAAGCGAACTCCAGGGGGTAGCAGGGCAAATACATACGACCCGTATTGACGGTCGAGACAGTCGTCAAAAAAGGAACGAAAAGACGGGTGGTCGGGCATTGACCATGAAAACTATACTCCTAAGAAGTTATCAACGCTACTTTGACGATTTTGGATTCTTCTGTTAGTTTCTAGATGCATATTATTATAAAATACGGCTGAGAACCGCGAGCCCGACGAATACTTGATTCGAGCCGCACGCAACTAGCGTTATTCAAGTCGACGAATACTGCTACAGAACAACTCCGAGGCGCTTCTGGTGATAATATTTTTACTAGTATCACTGGTCACAACCGAAGGAAATAGTGGAGCACAATATGGGTTCCAAAAGTGTGAATATAAGGTAAACGAGATACTGGGCACAAGGGATACATCGAAGAAGGAAATAAAAGCATATATTGGTAGATAAGGCAAAAAATCTGATAAAAGGAAGATGAAGAATGTCTGCCTTGCTTCAGATCAAGGAACCTACAAAATCTACAATAAATTTTCACTCATTAACTAAGACAGGGCAGATTTTCGGGACTCGAGCCTGGCATATTGTCTTTAGTGGGCAATTGCTCTACCGGCTGAGTCATTCAGGCTCCTCTCGCGATCCGTCCTCACAGCCTACCGGTATCTCTCTATTTCCTGCCTTCAGGATTTTAAAGCCGTTCTCCTGCGCACCTTGCGGAACCAGCCCTCCTGGAAGAAGGCACATTGCGGACACATGGCTTAACCACAAGCCGGGGGATTTTTTCCAGAATGAATTTTCAGTCTGCTGCAGCATATGTTCTGATTTGAAACTTAGAGGCATGTTTAATAAACTGGAAATAACCTCCGTACTGTGACTTAGCCAAGCCTCCGCAGTATTGATTCAGAGCGGCGTTGTGTCTGAAATCTTTTCCAAAAACACCCATAAGAAAACAACGTGATTTCTGTCCCGGCCGTGACCATTCTCACGTCCATCGTAGATGTGTCAAAAGAACGGTTGAAGTGTGAGTAAGAGGGGGGGAGGCGATTGTGATGACCTCCCATCGCGTGACACGTCCAGGATGGCGGTGGGCAGTATCATAAGGATATACGATGCCAATGTGACATCATTAACCCACCTTACACGTCGCGTGATCTTCTAAGCTCTGGCCTTGTTTTCGCATGTATCGACACTTCGTTGTCTGAAGCGTCTTCGAGAACGATGGGGACGTCACAGGGCGCCACACATCCGCATCGCTACAGAGGAAAATTGTAGGCTCCTTTGAGCCAAATTTTGTAATTTATACATCGCAATGGGACTCAATTACGGGGATATGAAAAAAAGTGGATGTCCTGCATTATATCCGCATAATCTGTTCTCCAAAATTGGTATATGAGGCGCCACTTGTTATTCCATGAGTCAGACCCTTTACGATCTGCTTAAAGAACATGGTCGTACGTTTTTGTCCCACGGTGCTTAATCCTCTTAGAGAGAACGTCGACCTTCACATTTCCTCTGACAGTATAGTACCCCATGACTCAGAAAACACTTGTCGTGGCAGTGTAATTCTGCAAACCGTTCTACTGGCTGGTGTTAACTGAGTGCCCGGTTCTGTGACCGAGCGAGGTGGCGCAGTGTTTAGCACACTCGACTTGCATTCGGGAGGACGACGGTTCAAAGCTGCATATGCTTATCCTGATTCAGGTTAGGCGTTACTTACCTAAATCGCTTCAGGCAAATGTCGGGATGGTTCCTTTTGAAAGGGCACGGGCGACTTCCTTTCCCCGTCTTTCCTAATCCGACGGGACGGATCACGTCGCTGTTCGATCCCTTCCCCCAAATGAACCAACCAACCAACCACATTCCTGTGTGAACAGCAAAACTGGCCGTGTTTGAGACTCACTCTAAGAAAACCTCCTGAGCAAGTTGAATTGCCCACCTTGGCGTGTCTTTTCATCGTCGCATGCGCTGTCAACGCCATCTGAATTACGTGACCCTTCTGTTGCCATCCACATAAATGGTTCACCAGTTTCGTATTCATTTTAAATACCAGGTACTGTGTGTCAGTAATCATTCGTCGCAATGAAGCAGCACTGTGTATTACCCCGCTGTTACGTTGGACGATAGCATGTGGCACCACCGTACACAGGCTCTATACGTCAGGCAGAAATAAGCTACAATCAATGGCGCTCTTCTATAGGCAGAAAATTCTTCTGAGCAACACGTAGCTTCGTATGTTCTCAAATTAGTGAGGACATTAAGTAGTGACACAGATGTAATCAACATTTATAAAATATCCATTCCTGTGTAGCAGCTGTAGGTTTTAAAAGTTTCAAGCAAAATAACTACGAGCCTCAAAATGGTACGTTTCCCGTCGTTAGTCTACCACTACTGGAGATACAGCTAGAGCAGTCAGAACAAAATCAGTTTACTTAGTTTTGATATTTTATTTGCTAATGCATTTAATAAGTTTACTTAGTTTTGATCATTTTATTTTATTTGCTAATGCACCCTCTTCTACAGTCGTCAGGTACAGCTCGGTTAGATTGCTCCTTCGTTGTCCCCACGTGTCTTGAGTCTTGTGATGGCCTAAGAAGCTGTCGGACATCACGGCGGACTTTCGCGTAGTCTGCAAACAGCTTCGACGCCTCCGCCTCCTCAGCATTATCGCTTCCAGCGACTTGTACACGTCGGCCTCGGCATCGAGATGCAGAAATAAATGCAGGGCTGTGGAAGAACGAGTGTGTGAGAGAGTTTACTGCGACTGAGACACCACGGCATAAGTAACTAGTAGAAGGGAAAGGCAGTTAAGAAATATTTATATGGTTGCTGCGGAGGGACGTTAAACACTACCACCACCACCACCACCACCACCACCACCGTACATAATCACGTGCTCACACACCACGGCATACCTTCGTATAATTTGCAAACAGCATCGCCGCCGCCATTTCCTCAGCTTTTGCACTACCGGCGACTTGACCTGGTGGCGGCGCCGTCGTCCTCGTCGTACTCAAATTCAATGCTCTGAAAAAAAGAAAGAGTACGTGAGCAAATTTTCATTGTGAGTTGTGAGAGTTCGTACTTACTCTTGTACTCAAAACACCATGGCGTACCTTCGTATATTCAGCAGTCAGCATCGACGCTGCCATCTCCTCAGAATCTGCGCTTCAAGCGACTTCTGACATGGAAGCGGCGTCGTCTAAATACGTGCGTTTCTGCAGCACAGGTTTACTCGCAGCGACCCGTCTCTGAAACTCTGCCCAAAATTCCCAGCGTCTTGCTTTATATAGAAGTACGACAATGCTAAGCAAGGTTTCCGCGGAAATGTCCTCTGACGTCATTTCATCACCCATTGTTCCTTACAATTCCACATGCATGCATCGATACTGCACAACCATTCGTGAAAGATAAAGCCAGGAAAAATACACAGCCTCACCCACGAATTCTGTGTTGAATATATAGACCTAAATCTTGGTGAATTTAATTCCCAGATACTCTTAGTTTTAATGTTCCTGGCAGACACTATACTGTCTATCCTGTACACTGCCTGGTTTTTTAAAATTTTTTTTAATGGTCATCCTCACTGGTTTGATGGGACCCGCTACGAATTCCTCTGCTGTGAAAATCTTACCATCTCTGTCCGCAGCTCATGGTCTAGTGGCTAGCCGCCCGGAGTCGCCGAGCGGTTCTAGGCGCTACAGTCTGGAACTGCGCGACCGCTACGCTCGCAGGTTCGAATCCTGCCTCGGGCATGGAAGTGTGTGATGTCCTTAGGATAGTTAGGTTTAATTGTTCTAAGTTCTAGGCGACTGATGACCTCAGAAGTTAAGTCCATCAGTGCTTAGAGCCATTTTTTTTTCTAGTGGCTAGCGTTGCTCTCTCTGAGTCACAGTTTTAGTTTAGTTTAGTTTTAGTTATGTCATGTTCCGTATATCATTTTCCCGATTATTTTATCGATATGATGTGGAACAAGTCAGATTACAAGATACATATACACACATAAATAATGCTAATATTAATATTAGTGAAATTTTTAGTTCTACACATGCAACTACATTTAGAGGTATATATGTATTTTTTTACCATTTCTGAAACAGAAATTCGTCCATGGAGTAGAAGGAGTTGTCCAAAAGAAATGATTTTAAGCTAGATTTAAAACTTTATCTGCTACCTGCCAGACACTTTATGCTGTTAGGCAAATGATCAAAAATTTTTGTTACTGAATAATGTACTCCTTTTAAAGCAACTGACAGCTTCAATAACGGACAGGAAAGGTCTTTT
The DNA here is from genome assembly GCF_023864345.2 of Schistocerca serialis cubense. Taxonomy (NCBI): domain Eukaryota; kingdom Metazoa; phylum Arthropoda; class Insecta; order Orthoptera; family Acrididae; genus Schistocerca; species Schistocerca serialis. Next base: position 353,943,121 of record NC_064639.1, read on the forward strand.
TCCTTCTAGTGTTGTACGTATGAACATCACTGTTCTTTGGAATTGAGATGGATTATTTGTAACGAAGTTCATTAGCGAATATGTGTGCGGTGATGGTGCAGTTAAAATACCTAACTCCTTGAAAAGGTGCCTACATGACGTCCTTGGGTGAACGCCACTAATTACTCTCACTGCTCTCTTTTGTGTAATCAATATTTTATGTGTAAGGGGTGAATTACCCCAGAACACGATTCCATATGTCATTATTGAGTGGAAATACGCAAAGTACGTTAGGAGGCTGATCTATTTATTACCAAGGCTAGCTATTATACGAAGAGCGAAAGAAGCTGAACTTAGTTGTTTGAGAATCTCAGTAATATGCTTCTTCCTGTTCAGTTTGTCATCAACGTGAACACCCAAAAATTTGGAGAAATCTACCTTGTTAACTGAGCCCTTTTCATATGCTACATTAATTGCCAGTATGGCTCTATTCGGTGTACAGAACTGGATATAGTGAGTTTTTTCAAAATTAAGGGAGAGTCCATTTTCTGAGAACCACTTAATAATTCTTTGAAAGACATCCTTAATAATATCTTCAGCTGCTTTTTCTGGAATGGGATTTATTATAACATTTGTGTCATCTGCAAAAACTACTAGTTCCGCTTGCTGAACGTTAAGTGGGAGGTCATTCACATGAATAAGGAACAGCAGAGGACCTAAAATTGAACCCTGTGGGACTCCCTGTGGGATAACTCCCCATTCACTGGAAATTACCACCATCCCAACATTATTTGTACTATTCTGCAGAACTTTTACTTTCTGTTCATTAAGTACTATTCAAAGCAGCTGTGTGTATAGCCTTCAATTCCATAAAACCTGAGTTTTTCTGAGAGTGTGACATGATCCACATAGTCAAATGTCTTGGAGAGATCACAAAAAATAGCAACTGGCGATAATTTGTTATTTAGGGCTTGTATTAGTTGATCGGTAAATGTGTAGATAGCATTTTCAGTCGAGTAACCCTTCCGGAATCTGAACTGTGACATGCCCAGTAAATTATTTTCACTTAAGTGTGAGACTACTCTTGAATACATAACATTTTCGAATATTTTAGAAAATGTAGTCAGCAATGAGATTGGTCTACAATTATTTAAGTCATTCTTGTCCCCTTTCTTATGAAGAGGTTTGACAATTGGGTATTTCAATTTGTCTGGAATAAATCCCTGTGTCAGCGAAGCATTACTTATATCGCTAAGGACTCAACTTATTAAATTAGAACAACACTTCAAAATTCTGTTAGAGACTCCATCAACACCACATGAGCTCTTGTTCCTCAGTATATTTATAATTCCAATAATTTCAGTGGGGGATGTTGGTGCTCTTTCTAAAGGCCTAAAGTTCTGGGGAATGACATTTTTAACATATTTTTTGCTTCTTCAACTGCACACTTTAAGCCTATTTTTGCTGCTACATTCAGAAAGTGATTGTTAAAAATACTTGAAACTTGTGAATTATCACTCACAACATCATCATTTAGCTTTATTGCTATGGTACGCTGTACACTGTCAGGCTGCACCGTCTCCCGTTTGACAATATTCCATATAGTTTTAATCTTATTATCCGCATTATTAAATTCTGTCGGAACACATAAGCTTCTCGAGTTCTTAATGACTTTCCCTAAAATATTACAGTATCTTTTGTTGTAAGCAAGTAACGTTGGATCGTGACTTATTCTAGCCTGTCCATATATTTCCCTCCTCCTCTTACACTATATCTTAATTCCCTTAACAATCCATGGCTTACTTGACTTTGTAATGGCTTTTTTGGATAACGTTCCAGCAGCTCTCAAATACTGAAACAAATTTACGGTAGACTAAATTGAATTTGGCATCAGCATCATTTTCTGTGTCTACTTCATCCAATTCTACCTCTTCTAGGCTGCACTTAAAGCTCTGTATCCTGTTGGCATTAATACGCCTCCCTGCCGTGTATGAACCTGCCTGAATCCGGTAAGGTGCTATAAGTGTTATTTCCATTAACTGTGCATGATGATCAGATAGCCCATTAACAACTGGTTACACATTAATTGTTTCTGCCTGAGCACTGTCTATGAAAATATCAATAAGTGACCTACTATCCTGCTGCACACGAGTTGGAAAATTCACAACAGATACTAGATTGAAACAACCAAACAAAGATTCTAGCTCATTTTTCCTATCCGTATCTTTTAAGAAATCTACATCAAAATCACCACAAACCACTAACTGATTCTTTTTGTCTGTCAGGTAGCTCAATAATGCCTCAATATTTTTCATGAATAGCTGAAAGTTACCTTGAGGGGATCTGTAGATTGCTGCAATTACTATAGAAGTGTATTGCAGTAGCTACTCACAAGCACATGCTGCAAGGATCTGATCTACACAAAAACTACTTGTTTCTTTCTTTCTTTCTTTTTTTTTTTTTTTTTTTTTTAGACTTTGTATCCAATTTTTATATAATTAGCATTTCCTCTTTTTTTCCATGTTGAATCCGCATTAATAAGATGCTAATCTGTAATCCATTAAATTTAACTTCTCCATCCCTGCGGTTACATGGTGTTCAGAGAGACACAAAACATCTATACCTTCAGAATTTACCCAATTTTCTAGTCATACAAGAAGCACATCTATTTTATTTTTCATTCCTCTGGTGTTCAGACGAAACACACAAATTTTATTTCTTTGGATACTGCTACAGACATTATGGCACTGTTCTGTTTTAATCTCTTTCAATACTCTCTGTCTGTAACCTGACTCTAACATAAAAAAGGTGCCCATCTCACTCCAGTAATCGCAGGAATTTTGTCTTGTGGCTCCCGGGATCGATTCCCTGCCGGGATGGTATTTTCCTTGCCTGGGGACTGGGTGTTTGTGTTGTCCTCATCATTTCATCATCATCATCATTCGTGACAGTGGTTAGATTGGAATGTGAGAAATGGGACTGTGTGATAATTGGGACTTTGTACAGGCGCTGATGACAGCGCAGTTGAACCCCACAAAACGATCATCACCACACCTACCGTCTCCGAGTAGCACTTGCAGTCGACGTCCTCAATTATTTGCTGGATGTATCCCAATCCCTGTTTACCTCTACCGTTTTTACTCTCTCTTGCCTCTATCAGTACCATGGAAGTCTGAACAGATGTTCTACCATCTTATCGCTTCTTCTCTTCTGTGTTTTCCATATATTCCTTTCCTCGCTGATTCTGTGGAGAATCTCCTCATTCCTTGTCTTGCCAGTCCACCTGATTCTCAACATTCTTCTGTAGCATCACAACTTAAATGCTTCTATTGTCTCCTCTTCTTTCCACTGTCCATGAGTCCCCTGCCATAGAATGCTATGCTCCAAACGTACAATCTCAGAAATCTCTTCCTCAAGTTCAGTCCTATGTTTGATATTAATAAACATCCCTTGGCCAGAAATTCTCTTTTCAGCAGAGCTATTCTGCTTTTTATGTCGTGCTTGCCCCGTTCGTCATGGGTTATTTTGCTGACTAGGTAGCAGATCCTTAACTTTATCTATTTCGTGAGCATCAGTTACGATGCTAAGTTTCTCGCTGTTCTCCTTACTGCAACTTCTCGTTGCTTTCACCTTTCTTCGATTTACTCTCAAGCCGTATTCAGTACTCATTAGACTTCATTCCATTGAACAGATCTTGCAGTTTATTTCCACCTAGGGTAGCAATGTCATCAGAAAATTTTATGATTGATACCCTTTTGAGTTGTATTTTAATCCCACTCTTGAAACTTTCTTTTATTTGCGTCATTTCTTGTTCGACGTATAGTTTGAACAGAAAAGCTGAAAGACTACAGCCCCGTCTTATCCTCCTTTTAATCCGTGCACTTCGTTCCTGGGCTTCCACTCTTGTTCTTCTCTCTTTTTTTTCTCTCGTAGTTTTTATACGTATTGTATTTCCCTAGAGTTTACCCTTATTTTTCTTAGAGTTTCGAACATCTTGCACCATTTCAAATTGTCGAACGATTTTTCCAGGTCGATGAAACCTATGACTGTATCTCGACTTCTCATCAGTCTTGCTTCCATTATCAACCGCAATGTCAGATATCTCTCTCTCTCTCTCTCTCTCTCTCTCTCTCTCTCTCTCTCTCTCTCTCTGGTGCCCTTACCCTTCCCAAAGCCAAGCGGTTCGTCATCTAACATATCCTCAATTTTCTTTTCCAGTCTTCTGTACATTATTCTTGTCAGCAACTTGACTGCATGAGCCATTAAGCTGATTACACGAAAAGTCTCACAAACGTCGGCTCTTGCTATCTTCAGAATTGCGTGGACAATGTTTTTTCAGAAAGTCTGATGTTATAATGCCGGTCTTACACATTTATATCGCCGGTCTTATACGTTCTACAATCCAATGTGAACAGTCGTTTTGTTACCACTTTCTTCGATCTTAGAAATTAACAAAGAATGATATGTATCCCTTCTCTATTAATTGATCTTCAGTCTTACAAAGTTCTTTTAAAATCTGTTTCTAATACTGAATCCTCTGTCTCTTGCCTGTCGACTCTTGCTGCTTCTTTTACCATGTCATCCAAAACGTTCTCCCTCTCACAGAGTCCCTCGAGATTCTCTTACCACATCTCCGCTCTCTCTTCCGCATTTAACCGTAAAATTCCCATTTCTCTCGTCTTTTTCCCGCCTTGAGTTTAATTTCAACGAAGGCTGGACTTTTCTGTATGCTGAGTATGTCTTTCCGACAATCATATCTTTTCGGTTTCTTCACACTTTTCACATAGCCGTTTTTCATTGGCTTCCCTGTACTTCACTGATCTGAATCTACATTTGCTCTTGGGTATGCCTTACAATCCAGTGTCTGACTTTAGAATCCCTGCCTGAGCATGATCTAACTCTTTTTCGAGTATACCTCCTTGTACTGTGATTTTAGAACAAAATATTCGATATTACTAGCTGAAATTTATTGCAGAACTCTGTTTTCCTCCTTCCTCTTTCCTAGTGCCAAGCCCACATTCTCCTGTAACCCTTCTCTGCTCCTTCCCCTACAATCGCAATCCAGTCCTACATCTCTATTAGATCTCCATCTCCCTTTACGTACTGTATTACCGTTTCAATATCCTCTTACACTTTCTCTATCTCTTTATCTCGGGCTTGCGAGGTCGACATATATAACTGAACTATCGTGGTCGGTGTTGATTTGGTGTCGATTTTAATGAGAACAACCCTATCACTGAACTGTTGACAGTAACTCACTCTCTGCCCCACTTTTATTACGAATCCTACTGCAATTATACCAATTTCTGCTGCTGTTGATACTACCGAATACTTACCTGATACGAAGTCATCTACTTTCCATTTCACTTGATGACACCAGCTATATCTACACTGAGCCGTAGCATTTCCCTTGTCAGATTTTCTAATTTCCCTACCACATTCAAACTTCTGACGTCCCACTCACAGACTCGTAGAACGTTATCCTTTGGTTGATTATTCAGTCTTTTTCTCTTGGTCACGTCCCCCTTGACAGTCCCCTCTCGGAGATCCGAATGAGTGACTAATCCGGAATATGTTGTCAATGGGGAGATCATCAGGCCAATTTCTCATATACAGGTCACATTTTCTGTGGATAAACATTGTTTCTGTAATGCACTGGTTTCCATAGCCTTCTGTACTCTCCTGCCGCTGGTTCTTGTTGATTCTCATTCCTCTAGGATCAGGTTTCCACCTCAAGTGTCTCACTCCAAGGATAAGTACCTCTCTTCGCTCCTCTGCCCTGTTCGACAAGACCGTTGGCAGAATGAGGCAGAATTCTTATGCCGGAAGCCTTCGGTTACCATTGCTGATGTTTCTTATTCAAAATGTAAGCGGTAGCGTTGTCCGAATCAGGGGCCGAGACGATTTGGTTACTAATCACCCTAGGCCACCTCCGTAAAAGTCGTAATTTCTCGATCTTTCCTCGGGGTACTTGTGCGAAATGTAATTTGGTGGCAGTAGAACCATTCTATAGTCAACTGAAAAGAGCCTCTCTAAACTTCCACAATATTGTTTCGCGAAACGAAAGTTGACGTCTCTCCAGGGATTCCCATTTAAGTTAATGAAGCACCTCACGTGTTAATCGAACCTACCGTTGACAAATCTGGCAGTACGCCTCTGAACTGCTTAAATGTCTTCCTTTAATCCGACATGGTGGGGAGCCCAAATACTCTAGCAGTACTAAAAAATATTCTATACGCGGTCTTCTTTGTACGTAGGCTACACTTTTCTGAAACTCTCCCAGTAAACGGAAATCAACAATTCGCCTTTCCTGTTACCGTCCTCACTTACCCGTTACAAAAGGGAAACTGAGTTTCGAACGAGCTATGCTTTAAAAAAGCATACTTTTAGCTCGGTGTTGAGACAGTGTTTGCGGTATGTTAAAGATCTACAGTGACTCCAAGGTATTTAGGCGTTAAGCAGTACTCCAACTCGCTGCCCTACCAATTAGCTTTCAGTTTAATCACAACTGTTGTAGTTTGAAGAAAACATTTAGCAACAGCCGTAATTTATTTAATAATTTTATTTAGCTATCAGTTTAGGTGCCTCATGGGCACTATTTTCAGCTCCACATGCACGAAACTAAGTACGTCATCTAGTCGTTGGTGCCATTGCAGGGAACACTATATCCGTCTGGTTTTCACAGACTTCTAAAAACTTACCGGTGAATGTTGACACTTTACGCCTCTAACGACAATGGTCCACGTCCACCGAGAAGTTTTTAGAAATCTACGGAAACCAGTTGGATATTGTCCATGTAGTAGCACAGTAAAGTAAAGCTGCATGCCCTCGGGAAAAATTAGGGCTGTAGTTTCACCTTACCTTCAGCCGTTCTCAGCACTAGCACAGCAAGGACGTTTTGATTAATGTTACCGTTCTCTGGACTGTAGACACAACAACAAAAACAACAACAACTCAAGCGACTACATGGCTTCCTAGTTTCGGGGTGCAATTGAGGCACCAAAACTGGTAGTTAAATAACATTATTAAATAAAATTACGGCTGTTGATGTCTATTTTCTTCAAGTCTTCGACCAGTTGCAGTCCCACTCCATTTACCCTTGATGGAAATACAGAAGACTGTTGTAACTGGTACTTTATATCCTGAATACCGGCACTGAGATGGAATTTACGTCTGAGCTGGTACCAGATGTGTAGAATGGGAGCCAGATCTGGGGAAATTTCTGGCCACCTGAGTGCTTCAACAGAGCGGAGATAGTTCTTAGAGACATATGCCATGAAAAATGGTATTACATTATTGTCACATGACAGATAACATATAAGGACACAAGTTGCTGTACCACCAGAGTTCCTTCTATCACCAATTACCAATTTATTGTCTTGAATATTTGTGACTTCATTACAAGGTGGTGCTAACAAGCTACGCTCGTCGTCACTGTCATTTCTCAATTTGCTTCGCCATTACACGATGGTTAACAACACCATGACGCCAGGAATAACAACGCTGTCCAAAACATTGGGGCCTCTCCAGAAGACACCGTCATACTCGCCGACGATGGTCATGTGGGTTTGTACAGAACTGGGATTCATCACTGAACCGTACGTAACGTCATTCCCGTTCACGAAACCACTCCAAACACTGCTGTTTGCTTAGTGGTGTTAACGGCAGCTTAGTCGTGGGACCGAAATTTCCTACTCCAGCTGCTGCTAGCCTTCTAGTAAAGTTTCTGGATGAAACAGAATGTTTCAGGGAGCCCAGTACTTGTTCCCGGATGGCAGACGCAGATGTGAAGGCATGATGTATTTGGGGCACAATATGGTGATCCTCCCTTGTGGTGGTCTGACGTGGTGGAGCGGAACCCTGACGATGAGAACGCCTGCTCTCATGTTTCCATGACGACAGACATCCGACCACTGTCCATCCAAATGCCACACAAAGCTGGACATGGCACGATACGATCAGCTGGTCAAGTGGAGACCCACATTGAGACTCCTTCCAAACTGTCAGATTCTGATAACGCAGTCTCACATGTGTGTGCGGCATCTCCAGTTCTTCACAGCGATCGCTCTACGTCTGGTGCTGTTCACATCTCTAACACATCCTATCAGGTCTGGTAACAACAGTGAACACGAACAACACTAATGCACTCTGTTAGCCGTTCTACCTATCACAAACCATCATTTAAATACACACTGACGGCGTGTAGGTGTACGAAGTTACATTCACGTCCGACTGTGTCCTCCAGGTGCTTCACTTACTTTGCAGGCAATGAATCAGATTGATTTTCTTGTCTGTTCAGGACTGATTTGGCAGTGAGCTTTTCATTATCAGGAACTGCCTATGAGCAGAAGAGTTCCATCATAGAGATAAACAGAGTGCCTATTATATCTGTTTGCAAGACGAGTTGCTAACAGACTCAGAGAAACAGCGATCTTCATTATTAGAAGTAAGGTCTTATGACACTGTTCGCTGAAAGACTACAGTAAGGAAGGTTTTCTTTCTTCACACACAATGGCACCATACAATGCGTGTTCACTGTAAATGTCATTAATGAATGTATGTGGATTACTAGCACCGCAACTGTGTTGTTAATAACATTAACGAAGACGTCGAGCTCAACGTCCTCTTTCGAATGAAATGCAGTAGAGAGATTTGTAATTTAACCCAGGACACGGGTGCAACGCTCGGTGATGGTGAACTACACGAAACCCCCTCTCGTCGCGCCTTGTCTGTGAAATGCTGCTGGTGGAAAGTACTTTCTCCACCACGATTTGAACCACCCGAATTCGAAACAACTACCTACTATGAGATTTCCTACCATATTAAAACTGTGTGCCGGACCGAGACTCGAACTTGGGACCTTTGCCTTTTGCGGGCAAGAGCTCTACCAAATGAGCTACCCAAGCACGAGTCACGCCATGTCCTCACAGCTTTACTTCCGCCAGTACCTCGTCTCCTACTTTCCTAGCTTCACAGAAGCTCTCCTGCGAAACTTGCAGAACTAGTACTCCTGGAAGAAAGGATATTGCGGAGACATGGCTTAGCCACAGCCTGGGGGATGTTTCCAGAATGTGAGGACAGGGCGTGAGTCGTGCTTGGGTAGCTCAGTTGGTAGAGCAGTTGCTCGCGAAAGGCAAAAGTCCTGAGTTCGAGTCTCGGTCCGGCACACAGTTTTAATCTTTCAGGAAGTTTCATATCGGGGCACACTCCGCTGCAGAGTGAAAATCTCTTTCTGGGAACTACCTACTAGTCGAGTGCCATAGCAAAAGGCTACTTTAGCAGCCTTGGCTGCAGAGGTAGTAATTCCCTTATTCTTCACTCGGTATGACTTGTATCTTGATGGTACCTAGGCAAGTGTCCGGTTACCAATCCGAAAATCACAAATCTGGTAACACCCTACAGCAGAAGTATTCTCCCTGCCTTCACTCAACATAATTCTCAGGTCTGTCAATAATTCATGTATCCTGAAACGTTAAATACCATCCCTATTCGAATTCCACGGTAAACTGTCAAATATGTGCGCAAAGAAGAACGATTAGGATTTAACGTCCCGCTGTCACGTGGTCGTTCGAGAGTGAGCACCATCTTGTACGGTACAAGGTGCGAAAGAAAACTGGTTTTTCAAGGGAACCATCCCGTTAAAGGTAGGGCCACTATCATTGGGGTATTTGGCTCGTTTCGCGAAGGAGCAGACTTCGAATCCTCGCATGGCTGTCCTGATTTCAGTTTACATAAATCAGTTCAAGTAAATTCGACACTTTCTCTATGGGCTTTATGTCGGGGAACCGATTGGTCAGTCTATTCTCCGAGAAACCTCTCGTTCTTTCTATGTGTGGTTCAAGTTTCATAGAGGTATTTTACTTGGCAGTGACATATAATATGAAACTTACTCCCTTCGTTAAGTTTTTCACACCCGTGTACATTCATATTAATACTTCGTAAATTATTATGAAGTGCATGGCGAAGGGCACTTCCAGTTGTACCACGTATTCGGCACCTTTCCGAATCTTTCGCACATGGAGCGCGGCAAAATGATTGTTTAAACACCTTTGTGCGAATTGCTGTTAGTCTAATCTTGTCCTCGTAATTCCTAAGTTAGAAATACAAGAAGAATCGTAACATATTCCTAGGTTCGTCATTCTTGAAACTTTACAAGCAGGGTCTCCAGTATGATAAAAAAAATTATTATTACTATTATTAAATATATCTCAATTCTATCAATTTAAATCTGTATTTCATACTAGAATGCCGTGTTCCCAGTTTGGCACAGCTTTGCCACAGGACACACGAAAGCGGTCGAAGACGTCCGTCTTCTGGTCGGCTCCTGATCGTTGTCAGAAGGAGGTTAGTTTCTGATTACGCAAAGACTTCTATTATTTGGAAAATAACAACCCGGATTTCTTTACGTAATCAGTATGAATTTTATAATTACCTAAGGGACCTTTAACAATGAATAGTAAAAAAAAATTGCTTTTGCAAATGAAATCATTAATAAATGGAGCAGCTATGAGTTGTATAGAAGACAAGGAGCGGCCTTTGTCTACGACCAGGATGCCGCAGTATTCTCTGCTGTAGTAAGGGCTGTTTGACATTTACAAAAATAATATGGCACGGAGGATAAAAAAGTATAAAGGAAAAGAACAGAATAAGAAGTCTGGTAAACACTAAATATATTCAAACAATTCTCACTAGCAAAATTAGGGCTTATTTATAAACAATACAACTTACATAATTACTTTTCTAACAGTATGGTGCGATCAGATTTCAGCCTGTCCTGTGCTGTCTCCTTGGTTCACTTTTTTTTTGTCACAAATTATAGTCACTACTTTTCTCCTTTCGTTGAAGACAATTCTTGCACTGTTCAACACCTCCGATAACAATAACTTGCTGATTTACAGTTTCGAACATGAATTACCTTAATTTTATTAATTAATAATGTTGTCTGCACGCTAGCAAGACCGCTCACTTTTTTTTTAACTTAAAGTCGACCTCCTTTACGTTTTCACATAACAAGCAGAAGCACATTAAAATCTGAAGATCTACAAAAGTTTTCTACCGTCATCTTTTATTTAGATCGAAGCGGAACGACAGTTCAGCTTCTGTTAAAATGTTTCTTTGACTGCGCAATCGATGTATTAGCGTCCGCGCTAGATGCGCATCTTTACAGTTATGTAAATTATACAAAACAAATGTCTTTCAAAGGGTACTCAAAGCTTTCGTAGGACGGAAATACCAATAATATTACAGGTCTTTGAGAATAGTTTATTTTCAGTCGTCTACCTGTTTAGATTTTGCAGTATTTCTGTGATACTCTAACGCGGATCAAACCAACCTATCACCTTTCGTAAAGCCTTTCTTTATACACGTGTAATATCGTCTGTTCGTCCTGTTTCGTGTATACTCATGTATATGTACTCAAGTATATGTACTTGAGTAGTGTTCTGGCATTGGTCAACCGAATGTTCAGCAAGCAGTGTCCGTCGTAGACTGAATTTACCAGTATCCCATTAATGAACGGAAGCCTATAAGTTACCTTTCATACGACTAAGTTTATTTGACTTTTGCAGTTCATATTCATACAGACGGTGACGCGCGCATTTGCAAAAATATGTCTGTACCTTTGTTGTTAGCGACCATTACGGCTTCACCAGACATTAGTTCAGATTATTCAGAAATTCCACGACGCACTCTGGTCGCAACCGTTTGTGTGACTAATCGTATCGTCCTTCTTTGTTACGTTCAGTATCCCCTGTTAGTGCTATTTGATGTCCACTCTTTCGTGGTCTGGCTGCATTGTCGCAGCTTCCGAGTAACGAACCGAAGTTTATCACCTGCTTTACATATGAATGGGCCCCTAGCATGTTTCCATTTCAAATCCCCACAAATTACTATACCAGGTAGTTCTATGAATTGGCTTAATCCATATATAGTGGTAACTTTACCGTTAACGACTATTATGAAAGCATTTGTCGTTATTGTACATTCACACAGGTAGTACAGGTTATATGTCAACCATGACTTTATTGCATTGTTGCCTTAGCAACTGGTGCGTAGAAAATAAATTGACAATAATAGCACACAAAACAGTTCAAACGTTAGTAAAAGGGACGTTAGGAAGAGCAATACACCCCAAAATCGGAATAAATGACCAGACTTTGTGTTCTGTGCAGGTGCATCATAGAGTGATTCAGAGTCGATACATACCTCCGGTCAACAGTATCACTGGCGGTGGTCCAGTCAGAGCGACTTACCGCCGTCAGAGCGAAGCGCAGTGACGATTAGGTCGGTTTAAACGCCACCACGGGGACGGTTGCTCTCTCTCTCAGCGATCGAGTGTCGAGCTGTTTGTGTGGCGAGGGGCGGGTTAAGAAAACGCCGTGACGCATTGCCCGATAAGATCCTTGGCTCGCTGATACATTTGGAACTTTAGTGTGGGTTACGTGATATCCTATGTCGGTCGTATCAGTGAAGATTGCTCTATGTATAAGTTATTCCGGTGTGTTGCTTCGGCATCTACTTGTAGCTGGATTTGGATCATTCCGAAAAAGCCCGTGACGACTGTGATACCGTGTTGAATCCCTGTCAACTATTTATATGTTACAGGATAGGCTGAGTACACATGTGGTTAGTCGCTAAAGAAGTCTTGAGTAAAACAAATGGTCAATCGTAAAGTGAGTGCACCCTGTGTTAACCGTACTAAACCGAGAGCCTAAGAAACCACCTGGCCAACCAGGTAGTGTGTGATTAATAAACAAAAGCAATTTTTTTGGCCCTACGTGGGCACCTTGTCTGCTCTACTAATTGATTGTATTTTATGTAAACTTGTCATTGGCCTATTAACTTGGATTGCTTGGTTTTACTTACCACTGGATGTAGGATCTCAACTGCGTGTTAATGTTCAAATGTGTGTGAATTCCTAAGGGACCAAATTGCTGAGGTCATCGATGCCGAGACTTACACACTATTTCAAATTAACTTATGCTAAGGTTCAAATGGCTCTGAGCACTATGGGACTCAACTGCTGAGGTCATTAGTCCCCTAGAACTTAGAACTAGTTAAACCTAACTAACCTAAGGACATCACAAACATCCATGCCCGAGGCAGGATTCGAACCTGCGACCGTAGCGGTCTTGCGGTTCCAGACTGCAGCGCCTTTAACCGCACGGCCACTATGCTAAGGACAACACGTACACCCATGCTCGAGGGAGGACTCGAAACTCCGGCGGGAGGGACCGCGCAATCCGTGACACGGTGCCTCAAACAGTGAGGCCACTCCGCGCTGCAACAGCTTATTAATCATTTCTGTAGTTTCTAAAGCTTAAATCTCTTAAATCTGAAATTGTCAAACACCACATTGTTGATCTTATTAAATATCTGTGTTAACGCGTGGATTTAATGTTAAGATTTGAAAAAATATTTCTTAAGAGTCTTTTATTAAATTTTTTTCTTAAATATTATTTCAGAGGTTTTGTAAATTCTACCACGAACTGTCTTGCTTCCAAAAGAAAAGGCCATTAGTAAATTAAATTCTGGTGGCATCAGCTGGATTTTTTAGATTTGTTTGATATGGCAATAATGTGTGTTTTTATTAAATTTGTTGGTAAAATTACGACCTAGTATCCGACCACTCAACACCAGCTCATTGACGTATTTCACTGTGAAGAGAATAAAGTATTCAGATACTTCGTTATAAACGTCGACGAAAATCTGAACATTCTTGCACACGTAGAAATCGTTCGTCAGAAGGCAACAAGATCCTGAATGAAAGAGCAGCAACTGCACAAAGAAGTTTTATGCTGCCCCTGAGTGCAATAAGAAAGTACCATAACGCAGTCTTAGTCGCTATTGTGGGATACCGGTCGAGCGCATAGGCTCATAGAACCAGTAGGATAAACACGACACAAGATCTTCGGCGAGCACCGAGAACTGTAATACTGCGCCTCACACGTGCATATAGAAGAGCGGTTGTCAAACTTTTCTGCTGAAGAGCCGATACTGACATTGTGGACAGGCACCTTGGGCCGCATATACGCAAATATTGTTACTATTTGGTACCGTACTTAAATAAGTATCTTAGAAGCCCCAGTAGACTAGTTATAGAAAGGACGCTATAAGTTGGCCTTTGGACGCTAAGTATTGATGATTAAATATCACCAACAGACGGAACGCTTCGTGTCGACTGTTCCCTGTTTCGTATTATTGTGAACCTCAGGGACTCCAGAGTTGAGACACTGACGAAGCGTTGTGCTGTCTGTCTGAGCGGACGATTAATTGATTACTAACGGTAACTGTATTATATTTAAATGTCTTACGCGATATAAGACACGATCGCAAATATTTACAAAATGTTTTTACATCACTTTTCTTCTACTCACTGCCTTATATTACAACAACCTTAAGTTAATGCAATTTTCCTTGCTGCAAATATGAACTGCATTTGAAGATGACGTATTTATAATGCGTATTCAGAAATTCGTCTTACTTCCATGTCAAAATTTATATCATAGCAGCTGTCGCGTACATCTGCACAGCCCGTGAATTGTTAGTACAGGAAGCGAAGCTACAAAACATTCCCTCTCACACACCCTCTAACTCCGAAAGAGCAGTGCTATTTACTCCTCTACCCTGACGTAAGCGGCAAAGCTGACTCAGTTCAACAGTTAAAATTAAGCACGTCTTGAAATATTGTTGTTTCTGTAAGTATTTTTGTTTGTTACTGAGCATGAAAATTACACTCTTAAGAAGTTCTTAATGTTAGTTCATGACGTTGGGTTCGTTCGTTGGTTGATAGACGCGTACTATTGCACAAAACGGCTGAGAACCTCGAGCCTCACAAATGCCTGATTCGGGCCGCATGCGGTCCGCTCGCCGCAGTTTGGCGACCACTGCTGTAGATAACGTTGAATCATTTTTTCGTTTAATACGTGAGTGGGACGTACTGCCGGCTTTCCCATCGGATACAACAATAGCGCAAATTGTAGTTTGCGGAAGTTTGTATGTGGATGGCTACTACTGTACAATGCTACAATAAAGTCCCAACACATGGAATTCCACCTAATTTATTAATTCAAACGAAGATGAGGAAAATAGTTTTCGCGATCAACCGTAAATGAGGGTTAGTCTGAAGTTATTAATAAAAGTAATGGTCGTGGAGTCTGATTGTAACCCTTAGAACACCGTAATACTCATAAAACAATGCACTGTATCTGCTTCAGTGCTTATTAAGTTCAAATCTCCGCACTATTGAGTATAAAATGTCACGTATTTCTCTTAAGCCAACAAGAACTCGTGGCGTATTCCTGTTCACAATGTAGTTGGCAGTACTAGAGTAGGTACAAACGTTTCCCGAGACAAAGTTAAAATTTACCTTACTCTAAATTAAACCAAATAACCGTTATTAGTGCATACTTGTAGCCAGTATGAAGGCTAGTCTTAGGCTTCCTACTGGACTAACCTGTTCCCCTCCTGTCTGTGTTTCTGTGCAAGATGCAATTTCGTGACTGGTCCGTTAAGACCGTCAATCTTTCGTAACGCTACATAAATACCTTTGTTAATCTTGCAGACCAGTCTTTAAAAATCGAAATTGTAGTTGACATACATCAATGTGGGTAACCAACAGCATTGCCAGATTGTTTTTTTAATCATTTAAATAATTAGGTTTTAACACTACTAGAAGGTACGCAACTTGGAGCCTAATCTGGTAAGGAACACTGTCTGTCGCTACTCAAGGACAGCTTAGCCTGCTTTCATCGCTTTCCCTTACTCCTGTGACGTTGGAGAGCAACCAGTCTTCCCTACCGGCTGTCATAGCTACACCAGCCTATGCAGGTCGATACGATAAAATAAACCAAGACCCGCAACGAGAAAAAAATCCACAACAATCATAAACGTGCAGTTCATCGGATAGTGACTTTTAAGGACCATCTTTAGGGGCAGTGAAACAAAAACAAGGCAAATGGAAAAGAAGTAAGCAAACTATTTATTATGTCAAAAGCAATCGTCACCAAAGCAAAAGTGGTCAACGACCTCACGTGAAAATGTTTCCACTTGGCTACGGAAGCATGATTGTACCCTAGCATGTATCTCTTTGTCCGAAGCAAATCGATGGTCACGAATGTCTTCCTTCAGTGCTCAAAAAATACGGAAAATGGCATGTGGAGACGTCGGAACTGTATGGAGGATGCGTAACGGCTACTCAGCAAAATTTATTTTTGGTAAGTGTGGGCTTCAGTTTAAACACAGTTTTAGGTCCAACATTTAATAAATTGAGCTCCACCAGATCTATGAAACGGTGAGAGATTGTGCGTTTCGCGGAATATCAGTGCGGGCTCTGAAAAATAAAAATCAGTGGGCATAGCTGGCGTGGAGATCCGAGAGTCGAACGTACCTGTAAATAGCGAGGCCAGTAATAGTTCACATTCAGGATGGATTCCCGGCAGCGAGTACACATAACGCCACAACTAACAGACGAGTGCTTCACTTATCGAATTATTATGTATTCTACGGGAATATCAACTTGGCTGAACATCCAGAAGCACACCATTAATATTTATGTTGCTTTTCGTATGTCAGTCCGTTTCACATTTGCCTGCCTCTGTAGTTTCTGCCAGCAAGGTAGGTAGCTCTGTGTGTTCGGTCACGGGACTGGCCATCCTCTCGTCAATAAAACTGAGTAGAGTTCTCAACCATAGAATTCGAAAGATGTCACGAGACATCCGTAAAGAACCGCTGACGTCTAAGAAACAGACCGAAAGAAGAAAGAGGAAAAGGTCGTCATCGTGGCTGACCTCCATGTGGAAGCCCTTGGTTCAGTTCCCAGGGATTTTTCGTTGCCAATTGGAGATGCAAGGCCTGTCAATGAATCCTCGATCACTTAGGGCAATTCCTTCATAACTGACAGTCTTGATCGCATATAGCAGTATGATTCACAACGCTCTGTTACTTAAGTGTAATAACACAAGAACCATAGGCCTACAAGCAAACAGTTGAGTACAAAATGAATAACTTCTACTACCCAGAGCCATGATATTGAAAAGAACTTGTTTTATACCAACGAATATTGATTATTTGGTGCTGATACTTGTATCAGAATATATTGATGGTCTGATAATGGCAGTAAGCCGAAGCCAGTTTTGTATTGTTGCACTATTGGCCATTAAAATTGCTACGCCACGAAGATGACGTGCTACAGACGCGGAATATAACCGACAAGAATAAGATGCTGTAATATGCAAATGATTAGCTTTTCAGAGCATTCACACAAGGTTGGCGCCGGTGGCGACACCTACAACGTGCTGACATGAGGAAAGTTTCCAACCGATTTCTCATACACAAACAGCAGTTGACCGCCGTTGCCCGGTGAAACGTTGTTGTGATGCCTCGTGTAAGGAGGAGAAATGCGTACCATCACGTTTCCGACTTTGATAAAGGTCGGATTGTGTAGCCTATCGCGATTGCGGTTTATCGTATGGCGTCATTGCTGCTCGCGTTGGTGGAGATCCAGTGACTGTTAGCAGAATATGGAATCAGTGGGTACAGGAGGGTAACACGGAACGCCGTACTGGATCCCAACGACCTCGTATCACTAACAGTAGAGATGACAGGCATCTTATCCGCATGGCTGTAACGGATCGTGCAGCCACGTCTCGATCCATGAGTCAACAGATGGGGCGTCTGCCAGACAACAACCATCTGCACGAACAGTTCGATGACGTTTGCAGCAGCATGGACTATCAGCTCGGAGAACATGGTTGCGGTTACCTTTGACGCTGGATCACAGACAGGAGCGCCTGAGATGGTGTACTCAACGACGAACATGGGTGCACGAATGGAAAAACGTCATTTTTCGGATGAATCCAGGTTCTGTTTACAGCATCATGATGGTCGCATCCGTGTTTGGCGACATCGTAGTGAAAGCACGTTGGAAGCGTGTATTCGTCATCGCCATACTGGCGTATCACCCGGCGTGATGGTATGGGGTGCCATTGGTTACACGTCTCGGTCACCTCTTGTTCGCATTGACGGTACTTTGAACAGTGGACGTTACATTCCAGATGTGTTACGACCCGAGGCTCTGCCCCTCATTTGATCCCTGCAAACCCTACATTTCAGCAGGATAATGCACGACCGCATGTTGAAAGTCCTGTACGGGCCTTTCTGGATACAGAAAATGTTCGACTGCTGCCCTGGCCAGCACATTCTCCAGATCTCTCACCAATTGAAAAAGTCTGGTCAATGGTGGCCGAGGAACGGACTCATCACAATACGCCAGTCACTACTCTTGATGAACTGTGGTATCGTGTTGAAGCTGCATGGGCAGCCGTACCTGTACACGCCATCCACGCTCTGTTTGACTCAATGCCCAGGCGTATCAAGCCCGTTATTACGGCCAGAGGTGGTGGTTCTGGGTACTGGTTTCTCAGGATCTATACACCCAAATCGCATGAAAATGTAATCACATGTCAATTCTAGTATACTATATTTGTCCAACGAATACCCGTTTAACATATGTATTTCTTTTTGGTGTAGCACTTTTAAAGGTCAGTAGTGTCCAGTCAGTCACGTGAAGCCAATGTAGGAGCTACTTGAATGAGATGAGGTGGCTACACGGTCTGCAAAAGCCGACAACGGCCGGCAGAACGGTTCTTATTGGTCGCCGATCCAGGTCACATTGGTGGAGCTTCCTTTTTCCTTTTTACTTATCTTTTTTATATTTCATATGCTCTGATACGTCTGTAGTAACATTAATTTTCTTTTTTTAATTCTTTTGAATATGCATTTTCAATTTGTTGTCTCAAATTTATGCTTAGTTGGCAAAACTTTAGAGTGGTGGTATCTTGAGTTCCCTGTCAATTTTGACACTCCTAGTTGTATCTTGCTTTGCATTTGACACCTGATGAGGTCAACATACTTAGAATAGCCTGCGCTTTGTAACTGTGTTGGATGCACTTACACAACACATACGGTCCCCTTGTTCAACACGAACAGGTAGCATGGAGGCATCACAATACACAAGTGTCTTAGCCTCATACATTCGGCAATGAGTGGGACCCACTATGTTTCTATCCACTTGTTAGAATAAAGGTGATTTGTGTGTCAGAGCCGCGAGGAGTCGCCGCGCGATTTGAGGCGCCTTGTCACGAATTGCGCGACCCCTCACGCTGGAGGTTCGAGTCCTCCCTCGGGCATTGGTCCGTGTCTGTTGTTCTTAGCATAAGTTTGTTTAAGTAGAATGTAAGTCTAGGGACCGATGACCTCATCAGTTTGGTCCCTTAGGAAGTCACACTCATTTTTATCATACGCATTGTTTCTTTCTTTTACCATTTGAGTGGAAATAACGGGGCCGGCCGGTATGGCCGAGCGGTTCTAGGCGCTTGATTCTGGACCCGCGCGACCGCTACCGTCACAGGTTCGAATCCTGTCTCGGGCATGGATGTGTGTGATGTCTTTGGGTTAGTTAGGTTTACGTAGTTCTAAGTTCTAGGGGACTGATGACACCAGATGTTAAGTCCCATAGTGCTCAGAGACATTTGAACCATTTTTTTATTTTTTTTTGGAAATAACATGAGGACGGAGAGTCCTCATTCACTGTGCACTGAGAACTAAAGTACACGAACACAGCAGCCATAAGGCTGCAAGCGAAAACTTCTATTCAGAATGAATGACAACACTCCTACACAAAACACTGTTGCTGATAACTTATTTGTTGGTGAACAGAGTTAATCCACCAAAGGTACAGAATGTTGTGGTCATTCAAACATTGTCAAAAATGGTTCAAATGGCTCTGAGCACTATGGGACTTAACATCTGTGGTCATTAGTCCCCTAGAACTTAGAACTACTTAAACCTAACTAACCTAAGGACATTACACACATCCATGTCCGAGGCAGGATTCGAACCTGCGACTATAGCGGTCGCGCGGTTCCAGACTGTAGCGCCTTTAACCGCTTGGCCACCACGGCCGGCTGCCATTAATCATTTTTCGATCGTACGCTAGTGAGATTTTATCTTTTGTTTCTCAAATAATTCAATCTTTTATATTAAAATGGGTCACAGTTGACTGCAGAGGTCCAGTTATACCTCTAACAAATCAAACCCGATTAATTATGTTTGTTGGTTGGCTGCTGTACTGGGCTAGAGCATCAGTCAAGCGTTGGTGCGCCATCAGAACTAGGGATGACATCCTAGCCAGAGGGAAGTAGCTCCAAGGGTAGCATAACTGAAGATACAGAGAGCTGTACCGCTTCCACAG
This sequence comes from Schistocerca serialis cubense, assembly GCF_023864345.2. NCBI lineage: Eukaryota > Metazoa > Arthropoda > Insecta > Orthoptera > Acrididae > Schistocerca > Schistocerca serialis. Next base: position 353,963,351 of record NC_064639.1, read on the forward strand.
GAAAGTCGTCGTCGTCGTCGTCGTCGTCGTCGTCCCCACCCCCGCCGCTGCAACCTCCCCCCCTCCCCCCTCCTCCCCCCCCCCCCCCCCCCCACACACACCCCTTGTCACGCGAAGGGCCCAGGCCCAGAGATGAGTCACACTTGGCAGGCCATTGTGCAGAATGCGGCAAGGTGGTGCATCTGCGTGGCTTCTTTGGAGAACGCGGAGAAACGTCTGGTGGAATAAAGAAGTAGCTAGAACTGAATGAGATCTAGTCATTTTATTACACACTACCCTATTCAATCACAATTGCCTTTTGCAGGGCTTTCTGTCCAGATGCCGGACACTGGTCATAAATGGGCGTTCTTTGGAAAAAGCTGGCGCTGACTTCCTGTTGTCCTGATTACTGAAGCAGAAAGTGGTACACAGAAGGACTGGACAGTGCCCAGAAAAGTAGACGGACAAAGAGATCGGGCGCCATATTCCGAGAAGAGAAAATGTAGGTTTTAGTCGCATTGAGTTATACTGTAACGTTTGAGAGTGAGAGTTTGCCACCACATTGCTAGAATTTTGTTGAACCTGAAAAACAACAGCTTAAATGAGTCAAATAGTCTTTTTGGAGGGTAGAGGGCCAGTTTTGTTATATGGTATCCAACTGAAAGTGCGACTAACAAACTTTGTGACTGCGAGACAAGTAGTTTTGGAAGCTTCTTCGTAGATAACTCGCAGGAGGATGGTCTTAGAGACACAATCACTTCGAATGCCGTGTGAGAGGCATCGATTGCGACTTAGGAGAACCAGCCCTCATTTTGGAGATGTGGAAGGTGGCCTTCCCACTGAGCCGGCCGCGGTGGCCGTGCGGTTCTAGGCGCTCCAGTCCGGAGCCGCGCTGCTGCTGCGGTCGCAGGTTCGAATCCTAGTTAGGTTTAAGTAGTTCTAAGTTCTAGGGGACTGATGACCACAGCAGTTGAGTCCCATAGTGATCAGAGCCATTTTTGAGCCTTCCCACTGAAGATTTTCTTCAGACGGTGGATTCAGTCGACTTTCTTGTGATGGAGAATTATGATAAGATCATGCTGCCTAGGCAAACAGGGGGATGAGAGTGGCGAGAAAGATGTAAGGACCTTGTTTTGGAATTACCCTTTGTGCTCGGTGCTCACTTTTTTTTCATCTAGGCACTTTGTGTTCTTTAATGTGACTTCAATTACTCCACGGCAGAACAATGTGTTCATCATGTTCGGTGCAGAATCACGTATCTGATTTATGTCTGAGGATCAGGGGTTAATAGCCACACCCTTTTCTCTACCCTTATCCCGCGGGCTGTGCCGTTCAGTGATAGTAATTATTTGATTTTATTGCAAATATTTAGTAATCCAATGTTCTTTTATGTCAGTTGGTTTGCAGAAGATACTCTACCAATTCTGAATCATCTTTAGTTGTTTCTGTATTTTTTATAACAATAAACTGTGGTTAAATTAGATATGCTTTTAATTTCAATAAATAGCTGAATCTCATAAACCCCCTTCTTACCACTAATTCCTGCAAGGAGTACACAGTGGGCTCGTTTGTTAAGGCTATTAACTTGGATACCGTTTTCGTTGGGCATAACTTTTCTTTTCACGTCTCAGACGGTAGTTTGGTGTGGGCCGATCGGGGGGAGAGGGGGGGCGGGGAGAGGCCCTGTTTATAATTAGCCATACCACAGTGTCGTCTTGCACACCTACTATCCACTCTCCAGAGAGTTCTCCCACGTACGTTGACGGACTTGTACAGGAAGAAACTGTTATCGACAAAGGGTTTAGGTTCAACAACTACGAAGGCGTTCATGGTGGTAGATATCGTGTAGCTGTCTATCGAGGAGGGCTGTTTTCTTTTTCGGAGCCTTTCCTCCAACAGCTACATTACTACGCCTGGTTAATTTAATACTTTATCACCACAGACGAACACGGCCACAGTAATGGAGTTTTTATTGATATTACGCGGAAATATTCAATTTGCTCTATCAGAAAATTTAGTATCCGTCTTTAGACCTTATTAGTATGTGTGAAAAGTTGCTAGCCAACTTTGGAGACAAGTAAAAGGCCTTGGTGCCAGTTAAACTCCACAAATAATATGCATTGAAACGACGTATCTGACACAGTGCAACATTTTCTATACGCCGTACACAGCATTGAGACTAGTTTTGAGTAACTAAAAATAAACAATGGGAGAGCATTTTTCTTTTTCAGAGTAAAAATTACTGAAGTGTGGCGTTGATATTAGAGATTCTCTTGTATTCCTGTTGCAACGATTCTCACAGAAAATAGCTGCTTATGAAGTGCGATAATATTGTAGTTCGGAGACACCCGTGAGTGTTATGTTTCTTAAAATAATTTTTTATTGCCAGACGTATTTTCTGGTTTTACATCATCAAGACTGTCCGTCACCACCAGTCATACCCAGATTTTAAAAAATCAGACTTACATATAATTTAATACACCGGGAAAGCTAACCTACAAATCGCATTTGAAACAAAAATTGAGTTCATCTGCACTAAATCTCAAAACTAAACACGAAATGTGGAGAAAACAAGTGGATCAGGGTCAGACGCTTCAGTATTTCTGTGAGATCGTAGACCCAGTGGGGCTTGAAATGGAAGCAAAGTTTTCGGTTACAGGAATTCAAAAGAGTGTGTAAGTCCACACATTCGAAGGTTAGACCGAGCGAGGTGGCGCAGTGGTTAGCACACTGGACTCGCATTCGGGAGGACGACGGTTCAATCCCGTCTCCGGTCATCCTGATTTAGGTTTTCCGTGATTTCCCTAAATCGCTTCAGGCAAATGCCGGGATGGTTCCTTTGAAAGGGCACGGCAGATTTCCTTCCCCATCCTTCCCTAACACGAGCTTGCGCTCCGTCTCTAATGACCTCGTTGTCGACGGGGCGTTAAACACTAATATCCTCCTCCTCCTCGAAGGTTAGATATCACAGCACGGTGATGAAACCTGAAGTTCCGCACGCTAGCCAAAGTTTAATGTCGATACAAAATGTGATCTGGAACACATTCTGTAGGAATAACAGATGTTTATAAGGAATATTATTGGCCCAGAAACAACGAAGGACTGATGCAATTTGATATCCTGTAAAAGAATACATAAATTCTCGAACCTGGCGCCAGATATGAGGAAATGGGGACTAAATTTTTATTGAGACGTTTTGCAAGAGGTCATTTGAAAAGTGCGGACTGGTCTCCATCTTGTACAAGAGACCAAGAAAAATATGATACGTTTACTGTTATCCACGTATCTAACTACAAAAAAACATTAATTTTAATGATAGGCCCTGAGGTACAAAACTAGGGGGTGGCCTTCATGCATATTCAGTTTATTCATCAGGATCAGTTCAGAAATGGGAACGTTATCATTAAGCCTTCAATAAAAGAGAAGAAATCAGATCATCTCAATATTTATTCGCACGAATAACGGAGACCATACCGTTATTCAGAGAATCATAGTTTCCAAGTCATGTGTCAATGAACGCAAGAAAATATCTTGCTTTTTACAACAACTCAAACTAATCGCCTGTTTGTTGGACATGAGGACCCGGAGAAAGTGGAGAATGCATGTCAAAACGTCTAACCGAAAAATCACTAGTTTTATTGTGCTACGTTGATAATGGAAACGTGCTATAGTAACGAGGATAAGCCACAAGTTCGGCTAGCAGCCTGCAGGCATGGCGCATGTGGCTGAACTCACAAAGGAACCCCATCTAATTCGCTTAAATTTCGCTCGCCAACAGCTGCGAGTGACATTACAACACTATTGACACGAAGTTGAGAAACAAAAGGAGCACCGTGAAACCCAAAAGCCACGCGAGCCTCAGAAGTTCACCTAGTACCACGTGTATCGTTTGACAAAGAGACCATGATGAAGACGAGGGGAAATTACACAGCACACGTATTAACAGGATTTGATCATTTTAAGTGAAAACGAAAACAGTATGGAGATCCATTTAACACCATGGGCTACATGAAACACTGTCCGGCACTACGAGTAAGCAATCACAAACAAAAATTGTCTTACTTATGAAATTTACATTCACGAGTTATCCAAATGGCTGGAGAAATATTATTGAAGCAAACATATCGAATACGAAGCACTGAAATTACCTGTTGGAAACCACAATACCTAACAGAGAACCACCTATCCAATTATGGTCGTAATCACAAAGAAACCGATTAATTTACGGAATTAAAATTTGCAAACATAGGAAGTAAATTATTTAAACAAGTTAAACTCCCAAGTTAATGGTCCTTTTCGACATGTATAAACCTACCGTAATTTTTCATACAGGAATGCTACACCGAAAGAAATGCACTGTCAAAATTTTAGATGCTAAGGTGCATTGCAAATATCTTAATAAAAAGAAAAAAAAAAATATAAAGTTCTTCATTTTTGGCGCACGAAGAACCGCTCACATTGAGGTGACGAAAGTCATAGGACAGCTATATATACATATACATATGGCGGTAGTATCGCGTACACGATGTTTATAAGGGTACTGCATTGGCGAAGTTGTTGTCTGTACTCAGGTGACTCATGTGAAAAGGCTTCCGACCTGGTTATGGCCGCAAGACGGAAATTAACAGACTTTGAACGCGGTATGGTACGTAGAACTAGAAGCATCGAACATTCTATTTGTGAAAACGTTAGGGAATTCTTCATTTCGAGATCCACAGTGTCAAGAGCATGCCGGAAACACCAAATTTCAGCCATTACGTGTCACCACAGACAACGCAGTGGCCGACGACTTCACTTAACTACCGAGGGCAGCAGCGTTTGTGTCGAGTTTACAGTGCTAAAGCACCACTGCGTGAAATAACAGCAGTAATCAATGTGGGACGTACAAGGAAGGCTTGGACGAGCGGTTCTAGGCGCTACAGTCTGAAACCGCGCGACCGCTATGGTCGCAGGTTCGAATCCTGCCTCGGGCATGAATGTGTGTGATGTCCTTAGGTTGGTTAGGTTTAAGTAGTTCTAAGTTCAAGGGGGCCTGATGACCTTAGAAGTTAAGTCCCATAGTGCTCAGAGCGATTTGAAGCAAGGTACCCGTTATGGCAATACCCCGAAATGTAGCGTTAATGTGCTATGACAGCAGACGACCTACGCGATTGCTTTTGCTAACAGCACGTCTACAGCGCCTCTTGCTTGGACCCTAGACGACTTAAAAACCGTGGCATGGTCAGATGAGTCCCGATTTCAGTTGTTAAGAACTGTTGGTACTGTTGGTTTGTGGCGCAGGCCCCACGAAGACGTGGAGCTAAGTTATCAACAAGACTCCATGCAAGCTAGTGGTGGCTGCGTAATGATGTGGGTGGCGTTTATATGGAATAGACTGGGTCCCCTGGTCCAATTGAACTGATTATTGACTGGAAATGGTTGAGGGTGTGAGTTGAGTTTATTTGGAATAGACTTAGTCCTCTGGTCCAACTGAACCGATCATTGACTGGAAATGGTTATGTTCGGCTCTTTGGAGACCATCTGCAGCCATTATTGGACTCCATGTTCCCAAACAACAATTGAATTGAAACTTCCTGGCAGATTAAAACTGTGTGCCAGACCGAGACTCGAACTCGGGACCTTTGCCTTTCGCAGGAGAAATTCTGTAAAGTTTGCAAGGTAAAAGACGAGGTACTGGCAGAAGTAAAGCTGTGAGTACCGGGCGTGAGTCGTGCTTCGGTAGCTCAGTTGGTAGAGCACTTGCCCGTGAAAGGCAAAGGTCCCGAGTTCGAGTCTCGGTCGGGCACACAGTTTTAATCTGCCAGGAAGTTTCATATCAGCGCACACTCCGTTGCAGAGTGAAAATCTCATTCTGGGAACGATTGAATTTTTGTGGATGCAATGCGCCATGTGATCGGGCTACAATTGTTCTGGACTGTCAGAGCGAATGATTTGGCCACCCAAATCGCCCGACATGAATCTAATCGAACATTTATGGGACATAATCGCGAGGACAGTTCGTACACAAAATCCTGCACCGGCAACACTTCCGCAATTATGGACGGCTACCGAGGAAGCATGGCTCAATATTTCTACAGGGGAGTTGCAACAACTAGCTGAGTCCATGCCACGTTGAGTTGCTGCGCTACGCCTGTCGAAAGCAGGGTCGACACGATATTATAAGGTATCCTATGACCTTTGTCACCCCAGTGTGTAACACCGACTTGTGCAGTCCTTTCTGCCTAGCGGCCGCATGGGTTAGCCGCGTGGTCTTGGGCTCCTTGCCGAAGGTTCGAGTCCTCCCTCGGATATGGGTGTGTGTGTTGTACTTAGCGTAAGTTAGTTGACGTTAGATTGAGTAGTGTGTAAGCCTAGGGACCGATGACCTCAGCAGTTTGGTCCCATAGGAACTCACCACTATCTGTCTAGCGCCGAATGGGCGAATGAGCAGACTCAACCGTGACAGGAGGGCGCAGTGCCGCGTAGCGCGAAGTCCAAAATGCACTCGCGCTAATTTTAAGCACTTCACCGTACCAAAAATGTTCCAGTTCATTAATTTATTGAATAACTTTCAGTTTATACCGACGCTGAACTTCTGTAGATGTTGCACAAGAGACTAGCAGAGAAAAGAAAATCATTGCAATGTATGATGTTACATTACAGTCAATTTCCATCAATCCGAACATTAATTTGTTAAAATTTAATATTTTATAACAAACCCTGTATTACAGTTCTTATGATAATCTTGAAACTATGTATATTTTGCCCACAATGAAACTGTACTTTGTTCATTCGCTGTTGTCACAAAAAAGTGAAGTGACTGCTGGATGACGAAAACAAACATTTCCTTACAGCAGACACATCTAATAATAAATCAAATACATTCGCACACTTCACAGTAATTACTAATTTTATTTAAACTGAACTGGAATCGAGTAAGAAACGGTCTTGGCCGTTGTTCTGCATACTGTGCTGCGTACCAGACATGCTTTGTCAAGTTCGTAAAATTGACATCACAGAAATGACTGAAGTTTAACGATACTGTTCCGCTGAGTAAAACTTGAAATGACAAAGAGTTGATGGAAATTATATTGCCCGTCAATTTTTTGAAAAATGCTTTAGACGGTTGAAAATTTTCATCGAATGGCTCATTTTCATTATTAGTTCCGAAGGGAACCAGGATTATATTAGTCTTTTCGTCGTCCTTGTAAAGACAGAGGAGTCGTTATGTCCAGGCCAGGAGTCCAACAAAAGCAATGAATTATTGACTGCAAATGGTAAGAAGACGTTTCGAATGTAACAATGAAAATCATCCTCTCCGAATTTTTCCAGGTTTTGATACGTCGACTATAAGATTTTTGCAAGTAAACAGCCTTTTCTTTTAATTTTTGCTCCTGCTCTGCCTTGATGTCCCTAAAGACAGATATAAAGCTGAGAAAACAGTAACCTACTCATAATTCTCACTGTCACTGTTTTATACCAGAATGTTACAGCATTCATCGACTGCACAAGCGACTCTGTTTTTCGCTCCAAATGATGAAGCACGGTTTGTATGAAATATAGTAGACTGGCCTTATACGCAGCATTTTAGGGGATAACAAGAAACTTCGTCTTCACTTCAGTTACGAATTTCTCTACAAATTACCTATTAATAACATCTTCTCTACACGTTTACTTGAGGTAAACTTTTTAATTTTGCGACTTCCTTTTCCGTATAATTTCCTGAAAGTGAAAATCAGTAATGTTCATCTCCCTTGCAATTCAGAGCGCCCCGTCTCGTAGATCTTCGATAATGGTACATAGAGTCTCACGAGAAGTTCTGAATTCTTCAAATACGCTTTCTTTCACACTTTTGTTAGTTTCATTTTGCTGCATATTTTGTACTTCGTGCAAATCTTTCTTCCATCTGTCATTTAATGTTCAGATTTTACGAAACGAAACTGGATTTGCACATTGCTTGTGCATGAGCGTTTTATCCATCCTTCGTTTAACTAAAAGAAAAAAAAGCCTTTTCTTTCTCGTTGAAAACCATAACTGTAAATGTTTTCTTTGGACTTCGAAGGTATTCTATTTTTGTTCTGGACTTTAATTAGCAGAACAGTCATCGTTCTAACCACAATTCACGGCGTCATCGGAGTTATTTCTTGTTTCCTCTATTATTTACAATTAACTACTAAATAACACCCATGCACGTCTTAAGGAGGAGTAGGTGATTTCGATTGCGTACCATGTTCCGTAGATACACTGGAACACGTGAGGCAATACTGACCTTACGACTTATCTTAGAAGAAAGATTAAGAAAAGGCAAACCTACGTTTCTAGCATTTGTAGACTTAGAGAAAGCTTTTGACAATGTTGACTGGAATACTCTCTTTCAAATTCTGAAGGTGGCAGGGGTAAAATACAGGGAGCGAAAGGCTATTTACAATTTGTACAGAAACCAGATGGCAGTTATAAGAGTCGAGGGACATGAAAGGGAAGCAGTGGTTGGGAAGGGAGTAAGACAGGGTTGTAGCCTCTCCCCGATGTTGTTCAATCTGTATATTGAGCAAGCAGTAAAGGAAACAAAAGAAAAATTCGGGGTAGGTATTAAAATTCATGGAGAAGAAATAAAAACTTTGAGGTTCGCCGATGACATTGTAATTCTGTCAGAGACAGCAAAGGACTTGGAAGAGCAGTTGAATGGAATGGACAGTGTCTTGAAAGGAGGATATAAGATGAACATCAACAAAAGCAAAACAAGGATAATGGAATGTAGTCGAATTAAGTCGGGTGATGCTGAGGGAATTAGATTAGGAAATGAGGCACTTAAAGTAGTAAAGGAGTTTTGCTATTTGGGGAGCAAAATAACCGATGATGGTCGAAGTAGAGAGGATATAAAATGTAGGCTGGCAATGGCAAGGAAAGCGTTTCTGAAGAAGAGAAATTTGTTAACATCCAGTATTGATTTAAGTGTCAGGAAGTCATTTCTGAAAGTATTTGTATGGAGTGTAGCCATGTATGGAAGTGAAACATGGACGATAAATAGTTTGGACAAGAAGAGAATAGAAGCTTTCGAAATGTGGTGCTACAGAAGAATGCTGAAGATTAGATGGGTAGATCACATAACTAATGAGGAAGTATTGAATAGGATTGGGGAGAAGAGAAGTTTGTGGCACAACTTGACCAGAAGAAGGGATCGGTTGGTAGGACATGTTCTGAGGCATCAAGGGATCACCAATTTAGTATTGGAGGGCAGCGTGGAGGGTAAAAATCGTAGAGGGAGACCAAGAGATGAATACACTAAGCAGATTCAGAAGGATGTAGGTTGCAATAGGTACTGGGAGATGAAAAAGCTTGCACAGGATAGAGTAGCATGGAGAGCTGCATCAAACCAGTCTCAGGACTGAAGACCACAACAACAACAACAACCATGTTATTCATACTTCATTGTTTCAAGGTTGAAAACAATTGTATTCCACATTACTGTGAATCTCTGAAATCTGCACAAACACAGATGCTGTTAGCATGAAGAAATCACAAAGAAAATTAATTCAGAAAATTAATTCAGATATATCTCCACCATTAACACTTCGCGATACCACAAAGGAAGCTGCTAATTATTACGGATATTAAATGAGTTGTATATTAGAGTGAATAGTAACTGCGGACAACTGTCAGAGAAACTATCAACGGAAACTGAAATTCATTTTACGAACTGCGTTCACGCTGTGCCATGTTACCTGTTTACCGATGTGCTTCAGTCAGGGATATGTGCCCGCCGGGTTGCATATGCCCTGTCTGCTATAGCTATGGCAGGGGTCTACATTTCTCCAGTTGCCTGGCGAGCTACCTATTTGGCAAATTTCAACATTAAAAAAACACTTGCAGTGTGTCTTAGCAGCCAAAAGTTTGACATTGTATTTCTTTCGATGTATTCTTCCCGTAAAGAAAGAAAAAAAATCATGGTAGGTTTAAACATGTCAGATTGGACGACCTGTCAAAGTCCAACAGACATCGCAAAACACATTGTGCAACTGTAGTCACTTGACCTATGGTTGGCTACCTCCATAACCACAAAGCCAGAGATACCGAGTTTGCCGCCTGTGGAAACCGACAGAATTATGGAAGTAGCTAAGCAACTGCTACAGCTACTTCTACTGTTAATAGCATGAAAGCAGCGGGATGGACACGCTGTCAACTTACAGGTGTCAGGCATTTCTATCATGACTCACATTTTACTCTTGATTTAACATGTCTCGTCTTATGAAACATGTGAGCCCAATATTCGGCTGACACGTTTCAGTTTAAAGACTACCAGTAATAAGGCTTACACAGAAATTATAACATATATATATAGGGACCTTAAAGAATATACAACGAACCCAACAAGTTAATGAAGACTTACACAGAGATCAGATAGATAAAGTAGTAAACGGGAATCTTTTCAGTCCAAAGGTAAGCTGTTGGTCACAATAGCCAAGAATAATTTTCCCAGAAAACTAGGAAGCAAATGGACCGAAGGATGAAGACTAGCCCACTGAGAGAGAATCACAGCCCTAAGGTAAATTAGAAAAACGAGACGAAAAGCAGTGCTTGATAACACAGAGTCCATATAGCACAATAATTATAATAAAATAATCTGACATATGACAAGCAAAATAGGTTCAGTATTATGAAATAACGAGATAATTACAAATATCATCACTACATAGTGAACGAGAGAACCACATGTTAACTAACTGAGGCGCAACGGTCGCAGGTTCGAATCCTGCCTCGGGCACGGATGTGTGTGACGTCCTTAGGTTAGTTAGGTTTAAGTAGTTCTAAGTTCTATGGGACTGACGACCTCCGATGTTAAGTCCCATAGTGCTCAGAGCCAACTAACTGAGGTGTTCCATTTGATTTTGTGTAGCACAAGTGAGATAAACATTTATGGCTCACAGCTGCTGCTCATAAAAAAAAAGCTATAAAGACATTATGTAATGTGAGATCAAGATGGCAATTAAATAAGACGTATAAAACACCATGTCTAAAAAGAAGTTGTACATAAGTAGAATATTTTTGTTAAAAATACTAACAATTGTAAAAAATATGCTTAGGCACACCAGAATAGGTTTGGAAATCTGTGCAGCAAGCTGGAAAGGGCAGGACAGTTTGCCGAATGGACCAATTGAGTTTATTGTTGACGCCTGCTTCCGGAAATACCACAACTTCCTGCTCTAGGAAACTGCCCAGCTCACAAGAGATAACTGGGAACCACTGTGCTTGCAACATAAAGAAATGAATTCGACTTACTACGACCTAAAAAAAAAATCTTCAAATTGAAAGCGCGGCATATTGGCCAGTACTTCGCCAATATTTTAATTTTATTAATAACAAAAGGTGTATGATATTTTAGGTCCTATACTCAATGTTTATAATTAATAAACGGTTTTGTACGCACTACCCAAATTATTTTTAACCACGTTTTTATCTCTTTTAAAAATCTAAAAATAGCGACTGCAAATGTTTTACATTTTTTGTTATATTTCCGTTCTGATTTATTTATTAGTCGATTTATAAATTTCTATTCCTCCTAAACATTTGGTAGTTTCTTTCCTGTGGATAGCCACACTCACATGACACAAGATAAAACTGTATATATTTTCATGTGATTAATTATGTAGGTTCATTCTGAGCCTGCTGTCAAAGACTAAGTGGTTTATTAGGACACAGAGAACGGAATGAACATCGACAACATTTTTTCCGTTTCAGACCATGTAGTTTCCATTCATTTAATCGCTTTTCTTTATTGGATTTGTCTATGGGCTCAGTTAAGAAACTGGTTTCGTATAGTGGGCAAACTTGGTCGAAATACATCCCTCTCCAACACGTCGGGTACGTTTTCTTAAGTATCTTATGGCAAATTACTGTTGATTTCTTTGACGAAATCTGAAACCGATATTCCCGCCTTTCTTCTCCAACGTTTGTTTTTCAATTTCATATACTGCATTTTTTTCTTTTTCTTTTATTACACAGAAAAAAATCCGTAGCTAGTCCCATCCTTCCACCAAGCAAGCGTTTCGCCTTTCAACTGGGACGAGAAGCGGAATGTGCGCAGCTATTATCATAATCGTCCTCCTCACCCCCTGCTGATCGAAACTTTGAGTTCAGTCTCTCCAGCGCTGCTTCAACATGTCGTGAGGCTGCGACCCTCTTCGACTCGTCCACGACGAAGTGCTGTCAAGTGTGCTTCGTCGTTTGACGTCCAATGTTCAAGTACGACACACGGGTCACCACTACAGGAGCTTCCGCATGCAGAACAGAACAGACAGCTAGTAAAATCTGGCCTCCTCCTATCCTCTGCCACTCGCCCCACCAAAAAATCGCATCCTTTTTTGATGTATTTTTCTTTAGTAATCTATGGAAGAATTGAGGACCAGTTTAGCCTGCTCTGTTCAGTGAACGGAAAGCAGTCAACAATTCAGGATGGAGTAATGTTATGTGCTCTCTATCGAACAGCCTTCAAGGAACTTCGTTTCCGGAAGAAAATGCGCTCCGAACACGGCTCGACGAGACCTATGGTGGTGAAATCGAAAAGTTAGAAATCAACTTCCTGTAGACAACGAGGTCTTAGGAGACGGAGAACAAACTGTGGATTGATCAAGGACATCGAAAGAAACTGAATGTGTCTGCAAAAGTATTCAGAAGTTCGCCTTAACGTTAGGCTGATGTGTAAGTTCTTAGGGTTTTGTTTTGCATATTGATATTCCGGTTGCTATGGATTTACTTATCGATTGTAATTTTTGATTCGTCGTTCACTGTTGCTAGTTTAGTTCACATGTTTTCTTTTGTCATTTGGAGATACACTATGTGATCAAAAGTATCCGATCACCTGCCTGGAAATGACTTACAAGTTGGTGGCGCCTTCCATCGGAAATGCTGGAAATCAATATCGTATTGGCCCACCTTTAGCCTTAATGACAGCTTCCACTCTCGCAGGCATACGTTTTAGGTACTGGAAGGTGTCTTGGGGAATGGCATCCCATTCTTCACGGAGTGCTGCACCGAGGACAGGTATCGATGTCGGTTGGTGAGGCATGGCACGAAGTTGGCGTTCCAAAACATCCCAAAGGTGTTCTGTAGGTTTCAGGTCAGGACTCTGTGCAGGCCAGTCTATTGTCGTGTAACCACTCTGCCACAGGCCGTGCATTATGAACAGGTGTTCGATCGTGTTGAAAGATGCAATCGCCATCCTCGAATTGCTCTTCAACAGTGGGAAGCAATAAAGTGCTTAAAATATCAATGTATGCCCGTGTTGTGATAGTGCCACGCAAAACAACAAGGGGTGCAAGCCCCCTCCATGAAAACCACGACCACACCATAACACCGCCGCCTCCGAATTTTACTGTTGGCACTACACATGCTGCCAGATGACCTTCGCCGGGCATTCGCCATACCCACACCCTGCCATCGGATCGCCACATTGTGTACCGTGGTTCGTCATTCCACACAGCTTTTTTACACCGTTCAGTCGTCCAATGTTTACGCTCCTTACACGAATCGAGGCGTCATTTTTGCATTTGCCGGCGTGATGTGTGGCTTATGAGCAGAAATTAAAGTTTTCTCACCTCCCACATAACTGTCACAGTACTTGCAGTGGATCCTGATGCAGTTTGGAATTCCTATGTGATGGTCTGTGTAGATGTCTGCCTATTACACATTACGATCCTCTTCAAGTGTCGGCGGTCTCCGTCAGTCAACAGATGAGGTTGGTCTGTACGCTTTTGTGCTGTATGTGTCTCTTCGCGTTTCCACTTCACTATCACATCGGAAACAGTGGACCCAGGGATGTTTAGGAGTGTGGAAATCTCGCGTACAGATGTATGACACAAGTGACACCCAATCACCCGACCACGTTCGAAGTCCGTGAGTTCCGCAGAACGCTCCATTCTGCTCTCTCAAAATGTCTAATGACGCTGATATGGATTACCTGGCAGTAGGTGACAGCACAATGCACCTAATATGAAAAGCATATGTTTTTGGGGTTGTCCGGATACTTTTGATCACATAGTATAATTAGTGGTGCTGTTGACGCTAGAAAACGTAATGCCAACTGGAAAAATCGGAACATTTCCGAACTATTATTATGTTTCCGTTCAGTAGAGAGATGACAACAGCGGAGAGAGCCAGAAACATTTGCGCTGTTTATGGGGATAATGCCATTTGTAATCTCCCAACAGTAAAAAATATGTATAAAATTATATATATAATTATAACATTCACATTTAGTGTAACCTCCCAACAGTTTATTATACCATAACCTCGCAATAATAACGTGACTAACCTCTCAATAAACTTGTGGTTCACTTATAACCTTTGAATAATTGACTGTGAATTTAAATTGGTAAATTTTGGACGTCAGCAGTGCTGCATCATGGCCCTGAAAATTCATTCTGAGTAAATTGAAAAATCTGACATCAATGAAGGCACCGGATAACGCTTATATATCTGCTCCTATGAGAAATTTTTCTGGCACAGCCCAGTGCAATGCTGGCCGCTAGATTTTTCATGTATAAAAAGAAATAACTATTTTTTCTTTACGATAATCGTGATGACAATGGATTGCAGAAATTAGTAAATTCTTTAAATTCAAATGAACGATTGTCAAAAAAGTTAATTTTATAAAAAAGATTATTATTAAAAGATTTTTTAAAACATTTACATGGGACTTGATATAACAATAGTACAAATTTTGTTGTAATAAACTACATATGCGCGCAGCTGTTTTCACCTTATACTACATCGCTCCGGCACCGCCATCGCTCCCCACGACCGGCCTCGCGAACTTCATACACCAGACAGCTATTACTTACTCCTACTGTAGCCAGCACTGCTCTCTGGTCTGAGATTCTCTAATAGCTTACATATCGCACACAGCACGTTGTAAGTAGGCTGTTAAGGTTTTTGTGTTGGTAACGCCAAGTAGCGCTCTATATGAAAATCACTGGCTGTGGCTAGTTGGCATTGTTGTAATATTCGCTATTGCAGTGTTGGGCAGTTGGATGTGAACAGTGCGTAGCTTTGTTCAGTTGGAGGTGAGCCGCCAGCAGTGGTGGATGTGGGGAGAGAGATGGCGGAGTTTTGAGAGTGGATGGTCTGTACGTGTGTCCATCAGAGAGACAGTAAATTTGTATGACTGGATGTCATGAACTGATATGTATGTATTATGACTTTTGAACACTATTAAGGTAAATACATTGTTTGTTCTCTATCAACATCTTTCATTTGCTAACTATGCCTATCAGTAGTTAGTGCCTTCAGTAGTTAGAATCTTTTATTTAGATGGCAGTATTGGCGCTAGCTGTATTGCAGTAGTTCGAGTAACGAAGATTTTTGTGAGGTAAGTGATTCATGAAGTTGTAGGTTTTTGTTAGTCAGGGCCATTTTTTGTAGGAATTGTTGAAAGTCAGATTGCGTTGCGCTAAAAATATTGTGTGTCAGTTTAGTGATGGTCAGAATAAGTAAAGAGCGAAAGGTCTGAGTACATTCAGCTGTTTGAAAATCAAATAAAATCAGCACAATCATTCATAAATTTTTCTAAGGCGAGGTTTCAACGTGAGCAATCCGTCGAAATTACATCTGCTCGAGTGCGCTAGCAACAAATTCCGTAGTCATGGACCTCTTACACATTGGACAGAGCATGGCAAGCAAATGGTTCTCTCGTTTTCAGAGGGATCGTTTCGATACTACTTACTCTCAACATTCCAGAATACTTTCGGGGTTTGATGAAGATCGTTTAAACGCATTAATCCACAATGATCCCCCTCAGTGTACTGAAAAATTAACAAATCTGTAAACTCTTATAATCCCACCGTCTAGCTGTTCGAAAATTGGGTGTGTGGGTGCCGCACACTGTAAGTCAAAGTGACAGAAATCAGCGGTGGCCATATGTGCACCTCTTCTTGCTTGTCATCAATTGGCTCGTGATCAGCACCGACCCCTCCTACACAATATCACTACTAGTGACGATAAATGGTGTCGTTAAGCTAACGCAATGGAAGTAATAGGTGACCCCAAATAAAGTAGCAACTCCCCCTACAAAGACCTGGGCTAATCCACAAAAGATAACGTTATGCATGTGGTGGAACAGCGAATGTGTGCTGTACTACGAATTGCTTCCTCGAGGTGTAGCCATCACTTCTGACGTTTATTGTCAACAGCTGAGATGTCTTGCAGACGCAGTCCAAGAACAACGACCAGGAAGACTGCGTGCCACGTGCTACTCCACGATAGCGCCCGTCCGCATTCTGGTAGACTGACAGAAAACGCTATACAGTAGTTGGGTTGGGAAGTCATTCAGCGCCCACGGCATTCAACTGATCTTGCGTCCTCAGATTTTCGCCTTTTCAGCTCTCCCTCGAACTTCCTTCAAGGAACTTTCTTTCCACATGAAAATGCGCTCCGAACATGGCACGACGAGATCTTGACCTCAAAACCACTTGATTTCTACAGCGTTGGCACACTGTTGGAGTAGTGAAAGAGAATACATTATTGATGACTAAAGTCACCTTTATGTGTTCATTAAACGTACAGAAAATCCCTACGATCTTCCGCACCAACCCAATACAAAAAGGGAAACAACAAAAAAAGTAAATCCCCATTGGCCTGCTCCTCCCGATAGCTAACCTAGTGCACTAACCACTGCGCCACCCCACTCGATAAATTAAAATACAGAAATCGTAATGCGGACAATGTAATTGGGATGTTCCACAAGGTTTCGTACTAGGATCACTTCTTCTCTTTCACATATATCGTGTATTAACCACTCACTGTGCCATACTTCATGAGGTTGAATATCGTTTGTTACAAATGTCTTTCATGTTATGTTCGATACACAAGTTGTAAGCCACTCGTATGGCCAAAAGACCTCCTATTCCATGAATTTGTCTGCTAGCGAAGTCTAATCTTTGGTTATTCAGTATATGTGCAAACAACTCTTTGAACTGAGAGCCTAGTGAACCAATGAGGTGGTTTGACGCTGAGTTTCAGTAAGGTAGCATATGTAGTCAGCCATAATGCTAATAGAGATAGTAGTAAAGCTTTTTATTACTGGTCGAAGTGTTACGATATTTTAATTAAGTGTGAAATAGTGACTCAGTTTAGTGTATGAGTTAACCAGAAGTGTTGAGATTACGGAACTGTTGGCAGCATTTCATAATTTTAACTCGCGCAGAAAGATAACTGGCTAAAGGTCCTCTACTTGCCTTGTCTGTTACCTCCGTGATTATTGGTGTCTTCTAATTGATTTGATGTAGCCAGCCACGAATTCCTCTCCTGTGCCAGTTTTTTCATCTCAGAGTAGCAATTGCAACGAACGTAGTCAATTATTAGCTGGGTGTATTCCGATCTCTGGCTTTCTCTACAGTTTTTACTCTCTACAGTTCTCTCTAGTACCATGGAAGTCATTTCCTGATGTCTCAACAGATCTCCTACCATCCTATCCCAGCTCCTTTTCAGTGTTATCCACATATTCCTATCCTCTCGGATTCTACGTAGAATCTCCTCATTCCTTACCTTATCGGTCCACCGAATTCTCAACATTATTCTGTTGCCCCACATCTCAAATGCTTCGATTCTCTTCTTTCCTGTTTTTCCCACAGCCCATGTTTCACTACTATACAGTGATGCGCTCCAAACGTACATTCTCAGAAATTGTTTCCTCAAATTAAGGCTGATATTTGATGCTGGTAGACGTCTCTTAGCCAGGAATATCCTATTTGCATTGATAGTCTGCTTTTGAGGCCCTCCTTGCTCCACCCGTCACTGGTTATTTTGCTGGTTAGGTAGCAGACTTCTTTAACTTCATCTATTTCGTGACCATCAATCCTAACCTTTAAACTTAGTGTCCAGCTGTTTTCATTCCTGCTACTTCTAATTACTTTCGTCTTTCTTCGATTTACTCTTAGTCCATATTCTGTAGTCATTATATTATTCATTCCGTTCATCACATCATGTAAGTTTGCTTCACTTTCACTGAAGATAGCAACGTCATCACCGAATCTCATCATTGATATCCTTTCCTCTTGATTTTTAATTCCACTCCTGAACCTTTTATTTCCGTCATTACTTCTTCGATATTTAGATTGAGCGGTAGTGGCGAAAGAGTACATCCCTATGTTACACCCTCTTTAATCCGAGCACTTCGTTCTTGGTCTTCCACTTTTATTGTTTCCTCTTGGTTCTTGCACATATTGTATA
Organism: Schistocerca serialis cubense; assembly: GCF_023864345.2. NCBI lineage: Eukaryota > Metazoa > Arthropoda > Insecta > Orthoptera > Acrididae > Schistocerca > Schistocerca serialis. The sequence continues at coordinate 353,981,531 of NC_064639.1, forward strand.
GTAACTCCCATTCCCTCATTCCCTATGGTGCAAATGGCTCTCAGTATTATGGGACTTAACATCTGGCGTCATCAGTCCCCTAAACTTAGGACTACTTAAACCTATAGCTTACACATACTTGTCTTAGAATTCTGGACATCTTGCACTATTTGACATTGTCGAACGGTTTCTGCAAGTCGATCAGTAATATAAATGTGTCTCGATTGTTCTTTACTTTTGGTTCCATTATCAACCGCGTCAGAACTGCCTCTCTGGTGCCCTTACCTTCCCTAACGCTAGCTGGCCAATGTGGCCGAGTGGTTCTAGGCGCTTCCGTCTGGAACCGCGCGACCGCTACGGTCGCAGGTTCGAATCCTGCATCGAACATGGATGTATGTGATGTCCTTAGGTTAGTTAGGTTCAAGTTGTTCTAATTTCTAGGGAACTGATGACCTCAGATGTTAAGTCCCATAGTGCTCAGAGCCATTTGAACCATTTTGAACTCTAACGCCAAATTGATCGTCATCTGACAGATTCTCGATTTTCATTTCCATTCTTCTGTATCTTATTCTTGTCATCAACTTGGATGCATGTGCTGTTCAACTGACTGTGCGATAATTCTCGCACTTGCCGGCTCTTTCTCTGGAATTTTGTGGATGATATTCCTCCGAGCCTGATGGTAAATCGCCTGTCTCATACATTCTACTTACCAGTGTGGATAGTCGTTTTGTTGCTACTTTCTCCACCGGTTCCGAATTGTACTTAAGCTCTTGTTACCAAAGATTGACTCTAGACAAACCTGAGACCAAGCAGGCAGGTACAATGTAGTAGCCTCTTGTGAATACTGAATGCTAATTCGGATTGAGAAAAAGCTTTACTATTTAAAGATAATTCAGTTGAACAGGGATCTAACACGTTGGAACTTGACCTTGCAGAGGCTGCAACAGGCAATTAGTCCTCGTTGGGACCGCCTGTCTGTGTGTATAACATAGTTTAGCTGTTGCACGATCGGAGCCAGAGAGATACTGCTTCCAACCCGCTGCCAATTACACAACACAGATGAGTTGTTACAGCACGCACTTCCCAGCTACGATCGGAGCCAGTGAGACACCGCTTCGGTCGCACCGCACGCTGACGATTCCTGAGCCATGATCAGAGCATTGGTTGTTTGCGTTACATACAATTTTAAAGGGCTTTGTAAGTGCAACTACGTATTCCTCTGTGCGAGGTTAGGTCATTTAGTTCCGAGAGCGCCTTTGTTTGAATACTTAAGGACCAATACCGGTCTTTCATTAAATCATATGTGAATATAAATCCACTTTCATATTACTTTCTCACTCATTCATAAGTATTACGGGGACTTAAGAGCCTAAGGGACTAATTTTTTGCTCGTTGTTTGTGGTACTGTATATCCACGTGACCTAGTTGAAGACTTTTCTATCTACGGTTCGCGAAATTTTGTGTTTATTTCGAATAGTAAGTGAAGTAAGTTTGAAATGTTTCACTTATTATTTTCCTCCTGAAACCACTTTTCAACTTCACAGATTTTCATTGTCAGGTCCAGATGTGCTGCATTAGTCTTTGGTCCAATAGTAGCAGTTGTGAGCACGACGTATTGCTGATGATCTGCTTTATGCACAATTAATACTTGTACAAACTGGCAAACAGTTTTCTAATGTTATGTGTAATTTTTCAGCCAGTCGGAGTCAGTCACGAGTTTGAGAGAACTTCACGTGTTGTACCCATCGAGACTTTGTATTTCACTGACTCATTCAGCTTATTGATAGGTACATAGGTATACAAGGGCAGTCGCATCTGCATCTCCTCTACAAGAAGGGAAATATTTATACTTACAGGTTGTAGTAGGACGGTTGAAGATATTGGTTGTAATTCTGTGTTACGTTAACACGTGTTAAAGGGCCCTTTACATATTGGACGCTGAGTTACGAAAGTTTGCTTACTACCTCACATTTCATTAGCAGTAGTGAGGTCTTGTTGTTGTTCATTCATTGGTCACATTTTATAAATAAAGGAAACACCTTCAGGGCATTATACAGGGGCCATTCAGCTATGCACTCTTGGATACACAAAAAGAGGAGTAGAAGTTTTTAAGGTGATTTATTGCTCAATGGTGCTAATACAATTGTTGGAGATAACGGTGGAAAAGAACTAATTCAAATGGCTGATGTTAGGGAACTAGTTGCCATACCACTAGTAACACACTGTCCAGTCATACCAATGCGACCATTTGTCGACAGCCCGAATGATCACATTTTGTAGCACAGGGCGCTGCATCACATGTAGGAAGAGAGTCAGTGAGGTTCTGGGAGATACGGACAGGGATTTGGAGTCATGCTGACTCCAGTTCCGTGGCCAGCTGCGCGAGGTTTTTCAGTTGATGATCCAAGGCGCGAACAGCCTGATAAAGGTGGTCCCACATATTCTCGATCGGGCTTAAATCCCGGGAGTCTGGTGGCCAGGAGAGTACGGTAAATTCACCCTGGTGCTCTCTGAACGACGCACGTACACTGTGAGCTGCACTGTCCTGGTGGTAGATGCCATCGTACCGAGGAAAAAGAAGCTGCATTTAACCACAGCGGCACGCGAACTGTTAATAAACTTCGCTGTTTCGTAAATGTTTCCACGTTCGGCCAGATAACCAGTGACATGACTATTTCAACGTCAGACAAAACGCTCCGTTTCCGCATTACGACAGCGACTGCACAGTTTCACGCATCCCCGACACACGTTATTTACCCTCCTCCTGCAGGTCAGTGAGTGCTTATCGCACGTTGTGTTCGAACATAGGCGATGGTCGCATTAATATGACCGGACCGTGCAGGTTAAAGCTCAGTGGTACTTCTTCAAATTATGTTGCTGATCTGGTTTCATGCTGTCCATCATTTCTTCCTGTCTTGCAACATCCAGCACCATCTATAATAGGTCTGATATAGCTCAGCCTTTGTCTGCTGTTAATATACAGTTGGCAATTAATATGGCAGCACCGTAAAGGCAGCACGCAAAAGGACGTAACCGGCAATAAGTGTACTACACGTTTTGATACGCAAACGATCAACACTTCAGCGGAACGACGCGTTGTAGATATGACAAATATCGACGTCGTGTGTATAAGAAGAGGTTACGCAGCTGATTTCTGGTTTCAAAAATCGCACTTAATTGTTGCGTCTGTGTGAGAAGATTGTGATGTACCTCGTGTAAGAAAGACAAACGCCTCCCAGTATTTATCTGAATTGGAAAGCGGTATCATCGCGGTGTCTCGAGACTGAAGCTCACTGTTCCGCGACACTGCTTGTCACGTTTGTCCAGAACTCACGATTGTCATGCAGGTAAGGGACCCATGGGTCGAGGAGGGCCACATTCAACACCTTGCAGTATCTACTTAAAAACTCTTACATTATTACGGCGACAAACGTAAACCTCCTTCGTTGTTTTAGTCAGTTTTGCTCCTACAGGACTCGTGTCGTTTCTAAATAAACCTGATCTAGAGTCTAATAAGAACACGTGACTTAAATGCACTGATGAGTCTGAACATTAAGACCACCTGCTTAAGAAATTGTTTGTTCGTGTTTGGAAGCATGTAAACCACTGATTATGCGTATCAGGGATCCGACACTTTGTTGGTAGGTTTGTGGAGGTGTATCATTATATGTCTACGCACTGGCCATGTAACTCGCGTAAATAATGAGCCGCTGGTTTGCGTACGCGGTGATGGTACCTACTAGCAACCCAGATGGAATCTATAGGATTTATATCAGGCGCATCTGGTCGCCGAAACATCAACCTGAGTTCGCTATGATGCTTCTCAGACAACCGTAGCGAGGTTCTGGCTCCGAGATACGGACAAATATTCTGCTGTAAGATGACATCGCCGTCGTGCAACACATCAAGCATGAAGGTATGCAGGTGGCTCGCAACTTCAGCTTGTCTTCTGTTACTACCACAGGTCTGATGCAAATACAAGGGATGCTCTCACCAGCCTGTGTCCGTGGCGCACTGCACGTTTCGAGCCGCAGTTCACCTGGCAAAACTGTGGTACAAAGAGCAGACACGTTTCCATTGATCGGCCGTCAAATCCCGATGGTCCCGTGCTCACTGCAAATCATAATTTGACGCTGTCGTTGGGTCACACGTGAACGCGTAGGGGTAGTTTGCTGTGGAGCTCCACGTCCAGTAATGTACGGTAAACAGTGTGCTCCGAAACTCTTGTGCGTGCTCCAGCATTGTGCCGTTTCGGCAGAGATGCCACACATCACCGTCTATCCCACTTTACAGAGCAGACAAGCCTCAGATCTCCACGTTCTGAGAAGGGTCCTGGAGGTACAACCATTTAGCTCCTAGTAGTAGTTTCAAAGTCTTACCTCTTTTCGCAGATGATCACGACAGTAGCACGTGAACATTCGATAAGCGTCACCGCTTCCAAGTTACTCGTTCACAGGATCTACTTAATAATAATCCGTCTTTTGTCAAAACCGCTTATCTCAATGTATGTCCCCATTTTCAGCCTATATCTTCGCCAGGGTGATCCCTAGTCCGTGTCTGTTCCGCTTATATACTTTTGTTACCGTATCATGCGCCCGCAACACCACCAGGCGGCATCCAACGTCGCTGTGGGCAGTGGTCATAATGTCTTTGACTGATCAGTATACATTTCAGATGTTAAAGTTCTTTAGTTATGATAAGGAAAATGTCACTCTGAGATAATAACAGTAACAAATCTATATTACTTCGATTTATTATCCATTTGGCACGTAACACACTGGCTAACAATGCCTTGACTCTTGCACTTTTGCACTCTTAACAGTTAAGCTCATTTCACATTCATGCTGAAGTAATCATGACTGTGTTGCATTTCCACATTAATTTAACTGATTTTAAATCGTCTCAGAAGACTTTCTGTATTTGTTTGTTTGTAGCCAAACATCCCTGATTGATGTTATTTACCAACAACCGTGATACTGTTTCAAGCTCAAATTTCATAACTAACCACGCGCCCATTTCCACGAAGGAATGGAACCATTACGACGCTGTTGTCCTACGATCTGGTGTGACACTTTCAGGTTATAATTATAATTCCTAATAAAGTCTTCAGACAATTTATCGAAGACGTGGCTGTGCGTGTCCACTCCTTAAGCAAGCCCAACAACGACTTTGTACACACTCAGTCCGCTTGAAACCAATAGAAAACCGCCATTGTTGATATTAGACAGTAAAAAAAATCTACATCGACATACACTTTGCTGCAAGCCACTGTACGATGCATGGCGGATGGTATGTTGTAACACTACTAGTCACATCCCTTCGCGCTCCACTCTCAGTTGGAGGGAGGGAAAAACAACCGTGTCTCCGTAAGAGCGCTAATTTCTCTTATCTTTTGTTCCTGGTCCCTACGTGAAATGTAAGTTGGTAGCAGTAGGATCTTCCTGGAGCCCGCTTCAAATGCCGGTTCTCCAAATTTTCTCGATACCGTTCCTCGAAAAGAACATCGTCTTCACTCCAGAGATTCCCATTTCAGTTTCGGAAGCATCTCCGTAATACCAAACCTGCCGGTTATTACTTAGCTGCTTTGATGTTTTCCCTTTAACCTGACTTGGTGGGGATCCTAAACACTCCACCAGTACTCAGGAATAGGTCGCAGTGTCATCCTATATGTGGTCTCCTTCACAGGCAGTCCATACTTTCCTAAAACTCTCCTAGTAGACCGAAGTCGACCATTCGTCTTCGCAATTACTATTTAATATTGCTTTGCAACGTTACGCTTAAGTATTTAATCGACCTGTCTGTGACAAGTGGAGAACTACTAATGGTTTATTCGAACATTATTGTTCTTCCTACTTATCTGTATTATCTTACATTTTTTCTGCGTTTAGTGCTAACTCCAATGCATCACAGAAATTAGAAATTTTGACTAAGTCACCGTGTATCCTTCTACAGTTAAGCATCGACGATATCTTGACGTACACAACAGTATCTTCAGCAAACAGGCGCAGAGTGCTGCTCATCCTGTCCGTCATATCATTTGAGTGTATAGAGAATAACAGGTGTCCTGTCACACTTCCTTGGGGCATTCCTAACGATAGATTGTCTCTGACGAACCGTCGGTATCCAGGACACGTACTGGGTCTTATTACTTATAGAGTCTTCGAACCACTCATATATCTGAGAACCCATTCGGTATTTTCGTTCCTTCGTTAACACTCTGCAATAGGACACCATGCAAAAAGATTTTCGGGAAACTACGAATATGGAATCTGGATGATGCTCTTGATCCTTGATACAGAGAAAAAGGTCGCTCATCTTTAAAAATTCCAGAAGCGAGCGATCAGTAGGGAGTTCAATATCAGTGCGTGAAGACACCAACGGTAGAACTATTCCTTGAAATATCAGTGGCCTCATGTGATCAGGGACAGTGAGGACGGCGCCAGGGGGGCTATAGCTGTAGACAGAAATAATCTCACGTCAAGGCAGAATAGTACTTCAGTTAGCAGGCAAGTAAGTTCATGCTTCTTTACACCGAAAGCGAGGTTCAGCACATGTAGCCACTTGCAAGGCAGCGTATCTCAACACTCTCCTTGCCTTGTCCTGAACTCAAAATGTTCTCATACTTCGCCTGAGCTTACAACGCATGTAATCTGCTACAATAGGTCGCTCGAGCAACGAAGGCCACTAAGGGGCTGGAAAAAAGCGCAGCCATTCCTGGTTTAAGAAAGGGTCGTAGAACAGATGCACATGATTCTAGGCTTACATCGCTGACGTCAACCTGTTCTACAATTATGGGACATGTTTTATGCTCACATCTTATGACTGTTTTGGAGAAAGAAAATCTTGCCCACAAAAATCAACACGGATTTCGCAAAGAGAGATCTTTCGAAAATAAGGTCACTCTGTTACTCCACGAGATCCAGAGTGCTGTAGACAACAGCGCTCAGTTTGATATCGTGTTCCTAGGTTTCTGAAAGCCTTTTGACTCCATCCTCACCGTCATTTAGAGGGAAAAAAGATACGATCCTACCAAATATGGGAACAGGTTTGCGACTGGATTCAAGACTTCGTTGCAGACAGATCTTAACACGTCACTCTCAACGAAACAAAAGTGATAGATGTAAAGGTAACTTCGGGACTATCCCAAGGAATCATGATAGGAAAATGCATGTAAATGGTCGAGTAAAAAAAATTAGGAAGCCCTAAAAGGCTATTCGTAGATGACGTGGTTGTCTACAGTCAGTCTGAAACAATTTGCAAAAGTACCTGCAGAGGACTGCGAATGGTGCACGACTGGTGATTAACCTGGAACGTAAGTAATTGTAACATATTGCGCAAGCGTAGTAAAAAAAATCTGCTACTGTTTGACTACGCTATTGACGACAGGTTACTGGAAACAGTATCTAACGTAAAATATCTATGAGTAACCATTGGGAATGCGCTTAATTGGAATGACCTCATAAAACAAATATTAGGGAAAGCACATGTCGGGCTGAGAACCACATGAAGAATCTTAAGTGATTCTAGTTTATCCACTAAAGAAGTAGCTTGAAAAACACCTGTTCGACTGATTCTTTAGTATTGGTTGTCACTCTAGAACCCTTACTAAATAGGACTGATACAAGAGAGAGAAAAGTTTCAACTGAGAGCAACGCGTTTCTCCATAGGGACATACAGAGGTACTCAGCTAACTGCAGAAGCAGACACTACAAGAGAGACTGTGCGCATCATGGAATGGTTTTCTGTAGAAATTCCGAGAGAGTAAAATATGGTATGAGTGGGGCAACATACACTTCTTCCCATATGCGTCTCATGACATGACCATAACGAGAATGTTCGAATTGGCGAATGGAACAGGGAAGCATCCTCCACCACACACCATTAGACGCCTTGTGGAGTACTGTAGACGTAGGTTGTCTGTTGCTTTTGTATGAATGTTTGTGAATCACGTTGAAAGCGAAACATCTTAAAGTTTTCTTTACAGATGAAATGAAATCTAGTTTGTCAGCCGTTAATTCATGAATGCTGTGTATAGATTGAAAGCAATGCAGACAACAGCGTGAATAAAGAGGTATTTTTCGTGGAATATCAGCGATACATTATTTTTTTCCGATCGCGAATTCTTACTCTGTTATTTGTTTTACCAGAATCACTAAACTCGTTGGTAACGGAAGATAGATTTAATATAGACATAATGTATTATAGCACCGTCTAATTTTGGACTCCACTGCAGTCATATCTGAGGCAAGCAGTCAGACGCATAGGTGATGATACGAAATTTCACAAGCAAGCCTGCTTACGCACTGCAAGGCGGAGAGGCCATGCAAATACGCACCGACCTGCGGAGTATTTCCGCATCATTCAGACAAGTAGGTGTTGATCTGCACGTGCCTGGAAGCCATGTTTCGGCCCAACAAGCGTGCTATTAATCACTACAAATACCTTCCGATTATAGCGCAGCTACGCCCAGTCTGGTAACACCCTCAACGACATCGGGTGCACGGAAGTTGAAAGGTTTATACATTAAATAGTAGTAAATAATAATAGTAGTAAAAAAATAAATGTAAAAAAAATAGTAGTAAATCACAATTGTTTTGGTATGTTACCACTTGGTGCATATTTGAATGCAAATGCAACGAAAATTATCTGATTATTCGGAGTATTGCCACTTAAAATATCGTTGAACGCTGAGCACATCAGCGATACACAGTCTCTTGTTTCCAGAGATTGCGTTATTGACTAGAGTGCGGGCCAGAAAGTAAATCATTATCGAGTCGCAGCCTTATGCAGTAATAGTTGTTGAATAATGTAGGGATCGTGGCAGAATGAGCACCTTTGATAGCTGATCTGCTGCACAGAGATTTCTGTTTGAGATGTTTCATGATGTATAATCTGAGGATGAATGATAATTCTTTAAGTCTTTAAGATGATTGTGTAAAGAAACATCATTTTCCAAGAAGGTAATTTATTTTGAGTTTGCTAGTTGCAACCATAAGTTCAATAATTATTGTTGCACTAAGATTTTACTGTGTTTAATAAGGTCTACACGTCGGTAATAAGAGAGAACTGTTAATTATGTGTTTATTTCCTAGTTAGGTTTCGCGTATTTAGTTAAATAGTATTGCCTTAGGAATCAAAGAAATTAAATTGTGCAATAGAAATATTGTGTAATAGCAGAAAAACCGGCTTAGAAGAGAATCGAAGCATTTGAAATGTGGTTCTACAGAAGAATGTTGAAAATTAGGTGGTCTTACGAGGTGAGGAATGAGGAGTTTCTCCACAGAAACGGCTAGGAAAGGAATGTATTAAAAAAAACTGACAAGAATAAGGGACAGGACAGTAGGACATCTGGTAAGACATCAGGAAATAACTTCCATGGTACTAGAGGGAGCTGTGGAGGTTAAAAACTGCAGAGGAAGACCGAAATCGAAGTACATCTAGCAAATACGTAATTGGAGACATAGGTTGGAAGTGCTACACTAAGCACAGAAATCGAAAGATTCTGTAATACGTCGATGTATATGTTGTATTGATATTTATAAAAGGCACCCTTAACATCGAGGCAAAAATATCGATATTTCGAAATACTGATATTTTTGGCCCGTGCCTCCTCGCCGGAAGTCTCGGGAGAGAAACACTTCTGGTACGTGTTCTGAGCACACAATATTGTACTTACCATGAAGATCTCAGACAACAAGAGTCCATTTTCCATTAAATACCAGTGCAGTAATGTGTGTGACTTTTGTGCCAAGTTTGCGTTACATTCACAGTGCGTCTTCTTTTCTTGATCCAGGCACTGGAGGGGTACGGAGAGTGCACATTATGTCTCATACTTTGGAACAGGGAGTGGTAATTGCCACCGTTCTCATACTGTAATGTCACCAAACGTGTTCGTACCTGTCATTTGCAATGGCAGAAATGACACAAGAAATTAACAGACTTCCATGAATATGAAGCACAGACACATTCATGTTCAAATCTGATGCTCATTTTTAGTACTGAATACGAAATTAAATGGAGCCCATTGAATTAAGACATTTGCTGTTAGACTACGACGACTGGTAGTAGCTGGAATGGGCAAGAAATCTGGCGATGAGAAGTGTAGTGCCTTTGAGTCAAGAAAAGACAGACAATAAAAAAAAAACTATCACTTTCGAGTCTCTCTATGCGCTGTCTATTAATCGATATATCAGCAATTTAGACATCAGTGTAAATATCGATGATATCATTAAAGAGTACAGATAGAGTTATCGATACTTTTTACCATCACTATACTAAGATGAAAAGGCTGGCACAGGAAAGGAATTCGTGGTGGGCCGCATCAAATCAGTCAGCAGACTAATGTCTCAAAAAATCAAAAACTGTGGAGTATGAAAACGCACAAGGACGATCTGAAGGTCTTAGCCGCTGTGGGCTACCAATGCCTCGCTTCCGTCTTGGTTGATCAGAAGACTTACGTGTCTCTTACAGTCAGATCCCCTAGAGGCCTAATTAATAGTACTTGGTAAGCTGCTGAACTACCACACACCTGGGGGAACTGCTCTAGCTGAGACGCCCCCCCCCTCAACTACCTGTGACTAATGGGGAAGGGTGACGCAGGGTGGCTGAGTTTGCACCTTCCTAGCCGCAGCAGCCAAAACTGTGAGGTGCATTGGAGAAGTCAGCGCCTGTCCGGCTGCTGTCAGCCACGAAGGAAGACAACCATGCATCCATGAGCAATAAATTGCTTTCTGATAACAACGTGTAATTAGGGTCTCCCGGCGTTCGACAGATCCTCAGCCGGCCGATGTGGCCTTGCGGTTCTAGGCGCTTCAGTCTGGAACCGCGCGACCGCTACGGTCGCAGGTTCGAATCCTGCCTCGGGCATGGATGTGTGTGATGTCCTTCGGTTAGTTAGGTTTAATTAGTTCTAAGTTCTAGGCGACTGATGACCTCAGAAGTTAAGTCGCATAGTGCTCAGAGCCATTTGAACCAATTTTTTGAACAGATCCTCAGCACCGCACTCCGCTCCACTAGCATTCGTTACGTCTTGGTAACAGGTTAGCGAGCGGAAAGGGGTAATATTGGGCTCTATGCCGTCAGTTAATAAAAAAAATAGTGGTTCAGTGGTCACAAATAATGATCACGTATTGTATTCGAAGGCATATTGTTGCCACCGATCTTTACAGTAAACGGCAAATATAAGCGGCATCAGTCAAAGAAACACGGGCAACAGGGAAAATGCTACTTATATAATTCCATGGTCCTCTGAAATAATTAGTAACTCTCATTTACCAACACTGGACTGCTACCACGAATGTGGTTTCGTCTACATCACAGTGGACAGGGAGAGTATTATGGAACAATGGTAGTGGAAAAAAATCCACTCTAATTGAGCAAAATTATCATCATACTACGATTCTGAGAGAGATCTACTAAGTATCTAGAGACTATCAGTTTCTACAGTGATACCGAGTAAGCTAAAAGCAGTGCGTTTACAGGAGACCGATCTGGTGAAAAACACATTAAATTGCGAATATGAACGCCGAACGAGAAAAAAAGTCGTTGCACAAGTCGGTATTTACTGGATTCGAAATATGAAGCTTGTGGCTTGTTGGACGTATAATCAAGAACACACAGCAGCTGCGGTCTATGACTACGATGGCGGGAGGATGTCAAATGAAGACATGATAAGCGTAATAAAAAATCGAGATTTCACGATATTGTTCTGTAAGTTATCAGTACTGTTGCGAATGATGTAAGAAATGTCGCACAGATGGCAAACAAGGGAAATGGAGCCCCAGAATCAGTTGAAAAATAATTACCCTGCTTGCGACGTACACCAAGGATGGACAGTGTTATGTTACACGTTTTCTGAGCGGTATAGGTACGAAACCTATCGAAAACCGTCGGAGATTGAAAGTCCACTGTGGTGATGCATGTCTATCACTGCACCAAGTATAAGAGTGGAGTAAAAAGTTCGGAAATGCGTCGCATCTTTGTTGCACGCTCAGCGTCTGGGTCAAGCGCACCAAGTTATCTACTGAAATAACTGAAGCTATTGTGATGGAAAATCTCCTTTTGACGGGGGATGAAATAGCCACAAATCTAAACACAGCTCAGGGTTAGCACATCACATAATCATGAAGTGCTTAAGTTCCGCAAAGAGTCTGCAAAATGGGTGCCATGGAAGCTCACTCCAGAACACACTGACACATCCTCTATATACAGCAGATCTCGCATCAAGTGGTTTCTACATGTTTGGAACCCTCAAAGGGACGATGGGAGGAAATAAATTTAGTTTCGATGATGAAGTACAGCAGGCGGTGCACGAGTTGCTATGAACACGATATATATATATATATATATATATATATATATATATATATATATATATATATAATTATTGTTGGCGAATTTTCCCTAAAAGGAAATCGTTAAGCTTATGACTTTGAAGGCTTGTTCTTCTTGTCCTTCCAGTACTCCTTCATTCTCTTGGAGAGGGCCTCTTTTCTCTCCTCAGACCATTCTTGTTTGGTCCGCTGTTTTAGCGCTTCTGACTTTACTTCCCAATTGTCTATGTGTTTTCGGAAGGTGCTTCTGTCTGTGGTGTTTGTGGTGCCAATTGCTTGTAGGTCTTTTCGGACTCCTTCCATCCAGGGTGTCGAGACTTTAAGTGTCTTGATGTGTTCTAGAATTTTCTTGGTGAGTCTTGTTTCAGAGAGTCTATCTAAATGTCCGTAGAATTTAAGGCGCCTTTTTCTCATATCGTTCTCGATGTTCGAATATGCTTCTACTGTTGAGTTCTTCTGTAGTCTGTAGCCATCTGGTGTGGGTCTTCCTCCTAAAATTTTCCTCATGATTTTGCGTTCTTCTTTTTTGATTTCTTCAATTTTGATTTTCCTGTTGAGTGCTAGTGTTTCGCTGGCATACAGTACTGCGGGTTTGATCACTGTGTTATAGTGTCTGATCTTGGTGTTTCTGGAAATGCATTGTTTGTTGTAGACGTTTCGTACCATGCCTAGTGATTTCCGTGTCTTCTGTTGTCTGTCTTCGTAAGCCAGTTTCTCTGTTCCGGTCGGTTCGATGATTTCGCCTAGGTATCTGAAGTGTGTGACCCCTTTAATTTTGCCGTACTTGGTTGTGATGTCGTCGCCTTCTCTTGTTAGGACTTGCGTTTTTTCAAAAGAGATTTGTAGGCCGACTTTCTCGGCGCATTCTTTCAGGATTTCGATCTGTGTTTTTGCTGATGTTGGGTCATAGGTCAGTATCGCTAGGTCGTCTGCGAATGCTAGGTAAGGGATTTCCAGTCTTTTCCGTCCTAATGTGACTGGTCTCCAGGTGTTTTGTCTCCTGACTTCAGCTTCCCATTCGCTCATTACTTTGTCCAGGACGATGTTGAACAATAGCGGGGATAGTCCATCTCCTTGTCTTAGGCCAGTGTGGATTTCAAAGGGGTCCGAGATTTCGCCCATGAATTTGACTTTGGATTTTGTATTGGTTAGTGTCTGTTCGATTAGTCTTCGGGTCTTTTGGTCTCGGCCTTTATCTCTGAGGATTTGGATGAGGGACTTTCTGTCGATCGAGTCGTAAGCCTTTTTGAAGTCGACGAAAGTGCAGATGATTTTTTTGGGGCTTGTCATGTGGGATTTTATGATTGATTTCAGGTTGAAGATTTGTTCGGGCAGGCTCTGTTGGGTCTGAAACCCGCTTGGTATTCCGAGATGGCGGGTTCCAGTTGTCCTTGCGTTCTGGTGAGAAGGCAGGTTGATAGAATTTTGTAGATGACCGGTAGCAGGGAAATTCCTCTATAATTGTTTGTGTCTGTCCTGTCACCTTTCTTGTGTAGCGGGTGAATGAGTGCGGTCTTCCAGTCGTCAGGTATGATTTCGGTTGTCCAGGTGTTCTGTATGATTTGTGTGATTTCGTTTAGCGAGTTTGGTCCTAGGTTCTTCAGCAGTTCTGCCGTTATTCCGTCTTCACCGGCTGCCTTGTTGTTTTTCAGTTTCTTTATGCAGTGGAGGATTTCTTCTTTTGTTGGTGATGGTGAGTCTTCCGGTGCGTTGGCCGGTTCTCGGGGTTCGAAGGTTGAGTTAGGTTCCGGGCAATTTAGTAATTTTGAAAAGTACTTCGCGAGCTCTTCACAGTTTTCTTTGTTGGTAAGTGCCTGTTTTCCGTCTTCTTTTCTGAAGCAGAGGTTCTGTGGTGAGTATCCTTTGACTTGGTTGGCGAACGTCCTGTAGAAATCCCGTGTGTTGAAATTTCTGAAGTCTTCTTCGATGGAGTTTAGCTGATCGTTTATGTATTTGCGTTTCTCTTGTCTTATTGTTTTCGATGTTTGTCTTCGAATTTCACATATATATATATATACTGTTTGTCCTAAGGGGGTGCGCAAGTTGCTGCGCACAAGGTCAAATTTTGTTTTTTCCTCTCCGAGGAATCCGTGCACTTCTTACCCACCGGAGGAAATGAGTTCAACGACAGGGAGACTATTTCGGAAAATGACACACTTACGTTGCACTTTTTTTTCAACAAAAAGTTAAAAGTCATATTTAAGGTTTTTATTTCACTCCAGGTCGTACATTCAACATCAGACAAAAATCCCCGAACTCGGATGAAAATGTTCCCTAAGTATTGTTCGTGAAATGACTAAATCGGTCGCTAATCTCATTAAAATCACATGAATTGTAATATAATTGTCTTCTAAAGCATTTGAATACATAAATAAACTAAAGAATGAAACATTTGGCTGGCAGATGTTTAAGTACACATGGGAGCATCTTCTTACACTCAAAGGTTATCTTACCAAGATTCCTTCTACACTCGTGAGTTAACAAATACAACTGCAAATATGTTGTTGTGGTCTTCAGTCCTGAGGCTGGTTTGATGCAGCTCTCCATGCAACTCTATCCTGTGCAAGCTTCTTCATCTCCCAGTACTTACTGCAACCTACATCCTTCTGAATCTGCTTAGTGTATTCATCTCTTGGTCTCCCTCTACGATTTTTACCCTCCATGCTGCCGTCCAATGCTAAATTTGCGATGCCTTGATGCCTCAGAACATGTCCTACCAACCAGTCCCTTCTTCTTGTCAAGTTGTGCCACAAACTCCTCTTCTCCCCAATCCTATTCAATACTTCCTCATTAGTTATGCGATCTACTCATCTAATCTTCAGCATTCATCTGTAGCACCACATTTCGAAAGCTTCTATTCTCTTCTTGTCCAAACTATTTATTGTCCATGTTTCACTTCCATACATGGCTACACTCCATACAAACACTTTCAGAAACGACTTCCTGACACTTAAATCTATACTCGATGTTAACAAATTTCTCTTCTTCAGAAACGCTTTCCTTGCCATTGCCAGTCTACATTTTATATCGTCTCTACTTAACCATCATCAGTTATTTTGCTCCCCAAATAGCAAAACTCCTTTACTACTTAAAGTGTCTCATTTCCTAATCTAATTCCCTCAGCATCACCCGACTTAATTCGACTACATTCCATTATCCTCGTTTTGCTTTTGTTGATGTTCATCTTATATCCTCCTTTCAAGACACTGTCCATTCCGTTCAGCTGCTCTTCCAAGACCTTTGATGTCTCTGAAATAATTACAATGTCATCGGCAAACCTCAAAGTTTTTGTTTCTTTTCCATGGATTTTAATACCTACTCGGAATTTTTCTTTTGTTTCCTTCACTGCTTGCTCAATATACAGATTGAATAACATTATGGAGAGGCTTCAACCTTGTCTCTTTCCCTTCCCAACCACTGCTTCCCTTTCATGCCCCTCACTCATAACTGCCATCTGATTTCTGTACAAATTGTAGATAGCCTTTCGCTCCTTGTATTTTACCCGTGCCACCCTAGAATTTGAATGAGAGTATTCCAGTCAACATTGTCAAAAGCTTTCTCTAAGTCTACAAATGATAGAAACGTAGGTTTGCCTTTACTTAATCTTCCTTCTGAGATAAGTCGTAAGTTCAGCATTGCCTCACGTTTTCCAATATTTCTACGGAATCCAAACTGATCTTCCCCGAGGTCGGCTTCTACCAGATTTTCCAATCGTCTGTAAAGAATTCCCGTTAGTATTTTGCAGCTGTGACTTATTAAACTGATAGTTCGGTAATTTTCACATCTGCCAACACCTGCTTTCTTTGGGATTGTAATTATTATATTCTTCTTGAAGTCTGAGGGTATTTCGCCTGTCTCATACATCTTGCTCACCAGATGGTAGAGTTTTGTGAGGACTGGCTCTCCCAAGGCCGTCAGTAGTTCTAATGGAATGTCGTCTACTCCCGGGGCCTTGTTTCGGCTCAGGTCTTTCAGTGCTCTGTCAAACTCTACACGCAGTATCATATCTCCTATTTGATCTTCATCTACATCCTGTTCCATTTCCATAATACTGTCCTCAAGTACATCGCCCTTGTATAGACCCTCTGTATACTC
Source organism: Schistocerca serialis cubense (assembly GCF_023864345.2). Lineage (NCBI taxonomy): Eukaryota > Metazoa > Arthropoda > Insecta > Orthoptera > Acrididae > Schistocerca > Schistocerca serialis. The sequence continues at coordinate 353,997,937 of NC_064639.1, forward strand.
CTTCCACCTTTCTGTTTTCCCTTCTTTGCTTAGAACTGGATTTCCATCTGAGCTCTCGATATTCATAAAAGTGTTTCTCTTTTCTTCAAGGGTCTCTTTAATTTTCTTGTAGGCAGTATCTATCTTACCCCTAGTGCGATACGCCTCTACATCCTTACATTTGTCCTCTAGTTATCCCTGCTTAGCCATTTTGCACTTCCTGTCGATATCATTTTTGAGAAGTTTGTATTCCTTTTTACCTGCTTCATTTACTGCATTTTTGTATTTTCTCCTTTCATCAATTAAATTCAATATATCTTCTGTCACCCAAGGATTTTTACTAGCCCTCGTCTATTTACCTGCTTGATCCTCTGCTGCCTTCACAATTTCATCCCTCAGAGCAATCCATTCTTCTTCTACTGTATTTCTTTCCCCATTCCTGTCAATTGTTGCCTTATGCTCTCACTGAAACTCTGTACAACCTCTGGTTTAGTCGGTTTATCCAGGTCCCATCTCCTTAAATTCCCACCTTTTTGCAGCTTCTTCAGTTTTAATCTACAGTTCATAACCAATAGATTGTGGTCAGAGTCCACATCTGCCCCTGGAAAAGTCTTACAATTTAAAACCTGGTTCCTAAGTCTCTGTCATACCATTATATAATGTATCCGATACCTTATAGTATCTCCAGGCTTCTTCCATGTATATAACCTTCTTTTATGATTGTTGAACCAAGTGTTAGCTATGATTATGTTACGCTCTGTGGAAAATTCTAACAGACAGCTTCCTCTTTCATTTCTTTCCCCCAATCCATATTCACCTTCTATGTTTCCTTCTCTCCCTTTTCCTACTCTCAAATTCCAGTCACCCATGACTATTAAATTTTCGTCTCCCTTCACTACCTGAATAATTTCTTTTATCTCCTCATACATTTCATCAATTTCTTCATCATCTGCAGAGCTAGTTGGCATATAAACTTGTACTACTGTAGTAGGTGTGGGCTTCGTGCCTATCTTGGCCACAATAATGCGTTCACTATGCTGTTTGTAGTAGCTTATCAGCACTCGTATTTTTTTTATTCATTATTAAACGTACTCCTGCATTGCCCCTATTTGATATTGTATTTATAACCCTATATTCACCTGACCAAAAGTCTTGTTCCTCCGTCCACCGAACTTCACTAATTCCCACCATATCTAACTTTAACCTATCCATTTCCACTTTTAAGTTTTCTAACCTACCTGCCCGATTAAGGGATCTGACATTCCACGCTCCGATCCGTAGAACGTCAGTTTTCTTTCTCGTGATAATGACGTCCTGTTGAGTAGTCCCCGTCCAGAGATCAGAATGGGGGTCTATTTTACCTCCGGAATATTTTACCCAAGAGGACGACATCATCATTTAACCATACAGTGAAGCTGCATGCCCTCGGAAAAAATTGTCTTTAGTTTCCCCTTGCTTTCAGCCGTTCGCAGTACCAGCACAGCAAGACCGTTTTGGTTAATGTTACAAGGCCAGATCAGTCAATCATCCAGACTGTTGCCCCTGCAACTACTGAAAAGGCTGCTGCCCCTCTTCAGGCCTCTCAACAGATAACCCCTCCGTTGTGGTTGCACCTACGGTACGGCCATCTGTATCGCTGAGGCACGCAAGTCTCCCCACCAATGGCAAGGTCCATGGTTCACGGGGGGGGGGGGGGGGGGGGGGAATATAGCCCTATAAAATAACTACTGAACTTTAGCGCTAAACGAAAGCCAATTGAGAGACATTACGTGATGAAATAATGATTCGCTGGGTAAGCCCAAACAACATCAGTGAGTTTTATGAAGATACGGTACCATACTACAAGGCGACGACCACAATGAAGGTGCCGGCCAGTTCGACGACTTTGATGAGCCCGACCTGTCTTGCCAACTGCTGGACAGCCTGGTTCTGAGCACTGGGACATCGCTGGTATGCCCTGTGTTAACTGCTAGCCCTAAGACTGCTTAAATATTGCGAGGGGGGCGTAACTCATGCAGGATGGAACTGAGTCTTTCGTTCTCCGCTCTATTTTTAAAACAGATTGAATCATCCATCTACTAATTTAGAAAGATTTACGGGATGGAAGATGGATTATGTGGTATCAGTGGGTAATAAACAAACACATTATACCACTCATTCTCCCTCCAGAGGCTTCTCGTAAAAGTAAAATTGAGATTTAATGTTACCTATACACAACTCACTTGTAGACTCCAAACGACAAGTCGTTTGAAACGGAACTGACAGTAACGATTCAGGAGTTGTCATTCACTTGTTTTGATATCGCTCACTGTTTTATGTTTGTGGTCAAGTTTTCCGATTTAGAACGTGTGAATCACTCCAATTCCGAAGTAACTTACTAAACCTCCTAAACTTCCAAATGAAAAGTAGCAGATAATTTCTATTTAACATTGCCTTATACGGTATCGAGGCACAGGGTACTATTTAATGTTCTACAACAGGAGTTCCCAGACTGTGGTACGCGTACTACTGGTCGTACACAAGAACATTGCACGTGGTACGCGTGCAACAAAACACGTACAGACATAAGTAAAATTGTTCTCTTACGTTGCTTTATTTTTAAAGTAAAATGATGGTGAGATAACTGATTGATTAAAGTAACACTTACATAATCGGTACAATAAGATTTACCCCAGCATGTTTGTTTCCGATTTTGCGCAGGACACACCATCATTGCCAGGAATGCTTCATTTTGGTTTGATGTTAACGATATTTTGATCGGATCATGTCGGTAGTTAATCGAAAGTTTTCCTATCGCTTTGGAACTGATCCAACTTAACGCTGTGTACCAATGTGCGGCACTGCAGTAGTCATAAGGCAGTTAATGTTTTATTGTTGTTATTGTCCTTGTTGGGCATTACGTTAAGTAGCGTCGTCATACTAGGAAAGCTTGCACCGGAATGTGCACATAACTAAAATCTGAAACTTGACTACTTAAATTGTTGCTAAAGCTGACATATTCCTCTCGAGAGAATAAGCAACTGTACTGATATTTATAATAATTCTCATTTACTCTCTAATCTCAATTCCACATCGCATGACAGGTATCGATCATCCTGGACCATCTTCAGATCGAAGTAGTTATCTCGGCAATTCCTCTTGTCTTTTCAGAGCTTCACAGCATACTGTACTCAGAACCTCATACCAGAGTATAAAGTACTCTGATATGAGGTTCTGAACACACAAGACGCTTAAGTCACACAGTCTAGTTCATCTCAACTATAGTAAAATTTTTCTCGAATACGATTTTCACTCTGCAGCGGAGTGCGCGCTGATATGAAACTTCCTGGCAGATTAAAACTGTGTGCCGGACCGAGACTCGAATTCGGGACCTTTGCCTTTCGCGGGCAAGTGCTCTAACATCTCAGCTACCCAAGGACGACTCACAGCCCGTCCTCACAGCTTTACTTCCGCCATTACCTCGTCACCTACTTTCGAAACCTTACAGACGCTCTCCTTCGAACCTTGTAGGTGACGAGGTACTGGCGGAAGTAAAGCTGTGAGGACGGGGCGTGAGTCGTGGTTGGGTAGCTGAGATGGTAGAGCACTTGCCCGCAAAAGGCAAAGGTCCCGAGTTCGAGTCTCGGTCCGGCACACAGTTTTAATCTGCCAGGAAGTTTCATATCAGCGCGCACTTCGCTGCAGAGTGAAAATCTCATTCGAGAAATATTTTACTATAATTGAGATAAACTAGACTGACTTAAGCGTGATTTGGTTTTAAGCTCACTATGAAGCTGTTGTTGAGCCAGGAATCTACTACCTCCAAGTAGGAAACTAAAAAAAACCTAAAACAACACCTATCCACAAGTATGGTGAAAGCTAATGTAAGAACTTAATAATTGTTTTGAAAGCCACTCCTCTCTTGCTCATCGAATATTTGTGTCAGAACCGGCTTAATTTAGTTTCATATTAGTTACTGCAAATGTGTACCATATGTGAACATGAACTATGGTGTAAAAAAGTGCTTATACGAAACCTTATTACATGTGTGTGTCCCATTTCTATCATACATAGTATTTGATCGGCACAATGCAAAAACAGTATTTATGTTGCCAGCACTGAGGAAGATGGCGAAAATTATCCTCACCCCCCCTCCCCGTCCATCCCTACCGTTCCTCACCGCGCTATGGCAGTCCTCACTCAACCTTCCGCACCCCCCCCTCCCCCCCCCCCCCACCTAAAGTGAGCAATCTTTTAATTTAAAAATGTCAGGCAATATGCAGCAACAAAAACTCTGGGAATCACTGTTGGGCTCATGAAAAGATTTCGCACCCGTCGTTTGTTGCCATAATTTTATGTTTAATATAATGGTATTTCTGGCAGCTTAGTATGCTACTTAAGAACGATTACTTTCATTCGTGATGTCAGCAGTTTGTTTTCAAGCACAATTCAGCAGGTAACGTCTTCATTGTTCCTACTATCTGAGCCACACAACGGCGACTGAGCGTAGCTTGAAATGAACACAAGCAATTCGATTCATAGTCTTGCACAAAATTTTAATACACCAAACAGTTTCGTAGTTGCGTTCAGTCCCACGGGCAAAGAAACATTACATTCCGTAATAGAGATCATTGACCCATCGTACAATAGTCCTGTGGAAGCCAGCAAATGTTTTTAATTGTTACCCGCAAATGATGTTCTAGTTTTGGCTTTAGATGTGGTATACTGCAGTTAATTTTTAATTTGAATCTCTTGTTACAACGATTACAATTCCCTGTTTCTAATTGACCTACCTATTATCGTTCTCTCCACGGTAGCAGCCGTATTAGCTGTTCAATTTGTCTGTCTAGGCACTCAGCCGCACACCGGTAGAAAATCTGTAAGAAAATCATCTAGTACTCATGCCACATCCTTTAAATTTCGGTAGACGGCAGACCCGGACGGGTCTATTAAAAAAGGCGCGCGCGCGCGCGCGCGCGTGCGCGCACACACACACACACACACACACACACACACACACACACACACATTCAGTAACTGCTGCTGAGGTAGATTCCAGAAAATCGCGCTAGAGACGAAGTGGTTCTATTCGCGGACATACGACGCACTGGCAGTGGGGACTCCTGTTTCATCACGAGATAAGAAAGCCTTCGAATTTCGCAGATCCCCGTCAGAAAATTGCATTGTGGCAAGAAGCAAAATATTACATCGTGGAAGCCCCTCCGACATGCGGGTATATTCGTCAATCGACCTGGCGAACTCATATTTCACTCGCGTATCTCCCCTTGCCCCTCTCCTTTGCTCGTTGCACGCCTAGACAGTTTTTGTGTCTCGAATACCGGGATGGAGAAGCGCCTCGAAGAGCATTGCCGGGGCCCCAAGTTCCTCGCCTTTATTTTGCTTTCGTATTTGGTATATAATTTTGCAGCCAGAATAGCACATATTCTGTGATCCTCGTTCATGGCTCTAAGCACTATGGGACTTAACTACTGAGGTCATCAGTCCCCTAGAACTTAGAACTACCTAAACCTAACTAACCTAAGGACATGACACACATCCATGCCCAAGGCAGGATTCGAACCTGCGACCGTAGCCGTCGCGCGGTTCCAGACTGTAGCGCCTAGAACCGCTCGGCCACCCCGGCCGGCGATCCTCGTTCATGATTCTGTGCCATCGTAGCAGCTAGCAACGTATACTAGAAACTAAAAGGGAGGATTTGGGTGAGCAGAAGGTACCAGCCCATCAAAAAACTTTGATTTTAAAAAAATTGACAAACTTTCATTTGAATTTGTAATTTATTAAACTTCACAAGTAATGGCTATAATCATATGACTTCAATCATTTACAAAAAAACTGAAACAGCTTCATGAAACTATCTTGATAATAAGCATGCAAGGAAAGACGTTAATTTGAAGTAGCAGTTGGCATGGAAGTTTTATTTTCCCCTCGGCCCATGCGCACAATTGATTAACTACAGTTGGATATTAGAACTAAAACAGAGAAAAAAATAACACAGTTAAAAGTGACAAAATACGGCTTAATAAAAATAATACGAAGCAAAGCGATCCTGGCAGTAATTTAGCAGGTTAAAACAGGGCAATAATCAGTATGTGACTAACCATAAACCTTCATACAAATAGCTTGAAAATATTAAGGAATTAAAAGCTTTATAGATCAGTAGCAAAAGTGCTAAAAGCATTTACAGTAAAATTATGTGATAGCTTATCGTAAAGAAATGATATATAATTTTTTCTTTTGGTTCAGCACAAGAGGAAGCATAACAAGTAATGTAAAAGCTGATAACGGTGCAATACACTGTTTGTACGGCTAAAAGTGTATAGTCTTAAGGCAACTTGTAAGCAAAATCCTTTTAAAGGTACCCTTGGCGAGGTACCAAAGATATGGTTTACCGAAATGGACATAATCCCAGAAATCAATGTGTGACGTATGACGAACGTATCCGTTACCATAGTGTGGCGAAACTGGACGTTAATGGTTTATGACAGCAGACGACCGACGCGAGCGGCTTTCCTGACAGCACGACCATTGGAAAACAGTGGTCTCGTGAGATGTGTCCCGATTTGTGATGGTAAGAGCTGATTGTAGGGTTCGATTGTGACGCAGACACCATGAAGCCATGGACCCAAGTTGTCAACAAGAGTCTGTGCAAGCTGGCGGTGGCTCCGTAAAGCTGTGGGCTACGTTTATGTGGAATAACTTGGTCGTTTGGATGTTTGGCTACATGCAGACCATCTGCAGCCATTCACGAACGTCATGTTCCCTGTTAGGCTGACAATACGCCATGTCACCAGCCACAATTGTTCGTGATTGATTTGAAGAACATTCTGGACAATTTGAACGAATGATTTAACCACCCAGGCCGTCCGGAATGTAGCCCATCGAACATTCATGGGACATAATCCATAGGGCAGTACGTTCTCAAAATCCTGCACCCTCAACGCTTTCGCACTTATGGACGGCTATAGAGGCAGCCTGGCTCGATACTTCTGTGGGGGACTTCTATCGACTTGTTAAGTACAGTCCGCAGCTCGTGGTCGTGCGGTAGCGTTCTCGCTTCCCACGCCCGGGTTCCCGGGTTCGATTCCCGGCGGGGTCAGGGATTTTCTCTGCCTCGTGATGACTGGGTGTTGTGTTATGTCCTTAGGTTAGTTAGGTTTAAGTAGTTCTAAGTTCTAGGGGACTGATGACCATAGATGTTAAGTCCCATAGTGCTCAGAGCCAATTACGAAGGCCGATCAACAAAGGCTGAGACTGATTTTTACCTTTAGCTTACGCGATGATTTTCTGTCTGGAGCCTGAATATTTGGAAAGAGCGGGTTTTTATGTATAACGTCCATAAGCGGCAGCACTCTGGTTTCTGGAATAATGCCCTACTTTGTAGACGCCCGTTGCATTTCGTGTACCAAACAATGGAGTTGATGTGAGAGAAGCAGTACGCTGAAATAAAATGCTGTCTTGATTTAAACCAAACAACCACTGCATCTTACGAAAAACTTTTGCGAGCATGCGGTGAAGATGCGCTTCCTCGTGCAACAGGTTTTAGGCACTGCTGAGCACACATTGACATTCCAGTGAGTCTGACGTCAGAGGGTGTTAGGCGTCTAACCGACTGCCGGCCAAGACAGAAAGAGACCTCTTGGCCACCGCTAACACCAAATCATATGTTCGTAGCGACAATACCATACAACGTAGGCGGGTACTGCAGCGGATGTTGGCCGGCAGTAAAAGAAGAATTGCTGAAAATTAATCCGTCGCACTGAGGACAGTACCACACTGGCCCATGCTTTTCCATACAGTTTGCGGGGTGTGATAGTTCAAGCAGAACTGCTGAAACGGATTCAGAAAAAAAACGATTTGTTTGAAAAACGGCGGGTTTGCCATGTTACAGAGGAAAGTCGCTTTACCGAACGGTGAGCAGGTGGAGAGCCTATTCTCCAGTTTATGGCACGGTCCGCGGCACAGCCGTGATAAAAGCCTTTGCTTCAGCAGACGAAACGCTCTCAGTGGTTGGTATGCACAACACATGGGTCCTGTCAGAAGAAATACTTGTGCAGTTAAGTCTCCTAGCTTTCCTAAAAGAATGGGGAAACAGGTCTGACCTACTTGCAGCAGGGTCTGGACAGTTTTCTAACATTTTCATGGGATCTGTCAACCTGTCCAGTGACGGTTGCTGGTGGCTGAATGAGCACTAAATGGTGTGTTAGAAGTGACATCAGGAGAATGTAACACTTTGCACGGCATTTTTAGGATAGAAGGGAAGAAATTCAGTTCTTTGGCTTGTTGATGTTTCATCCTCTGTTGGTGGTATATCTGGTCAAAGAAACAGTTATGCCTTTGGCAATCTGTAGTAAATTTTGAGAGAACTGGTAACACATTTTGCTGGCAGGAAGAAAAGAGCACACTGTCTTCTGGACACACAAAAAATACCAGATGAGGACAAGTCGCTGTTAGGAGGCTGTGCTTACAAGTGGCAGAGTCGTCTGAGGTGCAACGTTCGAGTCCTCAGCTGCCCGATAGTAGTGCTGAATTTTAGACCAGAAAGCCAAGGTGACTGCACTCTCTTCGCATTACACTGAAGACGATGGAAAGTGCCACACTCCAGCAGATTAGGGCAAGCGAGAATTTTTATTGCACTGCTCATGACAGGTTTCACTGCATCATATTTGTTAGTGCTTTCGGATCCTTAGATTATTGTTGCAGACAAACATTCGCTGTGATTTTTGTCAGGTTGCAACTCATTTTGCAGAATCATATACAAGATTACTAAGCAACTCCGCTTCGTTTAGTAACACTGCCAACTCAGAGTATTAGTTTGTCAGTCTCATCGGAAGTTCTATTCACATAATTATTTTTAATCCTTTATAGTCCCAATCGTTTTTGTAATAAACCATACTACTCTTAAATATAGAATTTATCATCACATTTAGTCCTTCCAATGGTAAATATAATGTCACTTCCCACACCGTCAAATTCACTGCTAGGGCCTGGATAAGATATAGCATTACAAATAAGTCGGATCATTAAATTCAGTACCAGGTCTGATTCATGATTCATTCATGATTAATTCAGATTTTTAAATTTCACTTACACGCAGGTGGGGATTTGCGGAAATTGTATCAAAACAGGATACTCTCGGATACACTCAGACTTGCAACTTCTTTTGTTTTAAATGATACATAAGGAGTAACATTCTGAACCACTGCAGTCTATAGAAAATTTGCTAGCGCAAATAACCAGTACATATAATTTATTTTCAGCTCTTAGTCTATATTTTGTGATTTTTGATCCGTGTGTTAGTGGTCATCTTCATTTTAATATGAGCATCGGCAATTTTGGATGGAATATGTTTACACTTGTCCAAGGGATATGTTGAGTAATTTGATAGTTTGAGATATTAGCTGTGATGAGGTTTATTTTCTCACATTAACAGTAGGGTACAATACATAATTTGAATGAGAACACTCATACTCACAGCACACCTCCTTCCGAAGCTCACCCTTAAAGCAAATCAATATACGCAGCAACACATTACATTACAAGAGATTAAGAAGAGGATATGAAACTAGCTGCGACAGTCACCCTGATCTCATAGCTCCCCTTAAACTAATCCAACTTGCTTCCAGTTGCGTAAATGAAGTCGAATAAATGAAAAGAGGCGAGTTGAATGGCTTGCTGCCTTTCACAGTACAACCAGGTTCGGATCCCTGAGTGATGAGCAGTATTCAAGTATTGGTCAACGCGTGTTTTTTAAGCTATTTCCTTTATTAATGGACTACATTTCCTGAGGATTCTTCCAGTGACGTCAGTCTGGCATCTTCCTTACCCACGGTTAATTTTATGTGGTCGTTCCACATCAAATCTCTCTGCGCACATGCACCTATATATTTTATGGAAGTAACTGCTTTCAGCGTTGTTGTGCAACTGTGTAATATTACGACAAATGGTCTTTCTGTCTATGTAGTCGTAATACGTTACATATGTCGTGTTGAGGGTCAATTGTTCCTCCCGACATCAACTGTCGATACTCTGCAGGTCTTCCTGCATTTCGCTATTATTTTCTAACGTTGCAGAGCCTGTGAATGCAACATCATCATCTTAAAAAAATCCTGGAAATTTCGATGTTATCTACTAACTCATATACGTATATTGCGAAAAATAATATTATTCTAACACCCCCTTGAAGCACGTGTGAAGTTACTTTTACGTCTGAAAACTTCTCTCCGTTGAGAATGACTCACTGGAAACTCTTCAATCCAATCACACACTTGGTCTGATTCTCTGTACGTTCGTATTTTGTTCATTAGGCGGCAGTGTGGATCTGCATAGAACGTCTTCCGGAAGGTGAGAAACGGGACATCCGCCTGGGCGCCTGTACCTACTGCTTTATGGGTCCCGTGTTTGCTGAATCATTATTTTGAAAAATCACTGTCAGTCAAAATCAGAATTCACACAGCGCTTAGCAAAGCTGTATGGACCACTTAACGATACGACGCACACTCTCACCACGAATAACGCAGTGGCCGATGGCCTTCACTTAACGACCGAGAGCAGTGGTGTTTCCAGGGAGTTGTCAAAGGTAATAGACACGAAGCACTGCGTGGAATACCCGAAGAAATCAGTGGGACGTACGACGAACATATCCGCTGGGGCAGTGAGGCAAATTTGGCGTAAAAGGGCTGTTCAGCAGACAACCGACGCGAGTGCATCTGCTAACATAGTGACATCGCCTGCAGCGCCTCTCCTGGACTCTTGATAATATCGGTTGAATCCTAGACGACTGGAAAAATATGACCAGGTCAGATGAGTCCCGGCTTCAATTGGTAAGAGCTGATGGTATGGTTCCAGTGTGGCGCAGACCTTACGAGGCCATTGACACAAATTGTCAATAAGGAAGTGTGTGCAAGCTTGTGGTGGCTCAACAATGGGTAGGGCTGTGTTAACATGGAACTGACTGGTCCAACTGAAAGGATCATTGATTGTAAATGGTTGTGTTTGACAACTTGTTCCGAAACAACTATGGAATTTTTATGGATGGCAGTGCGCCATGTCACCAGGCCGCAGTTACTCTAAATTGATTTGAAGAACATTCTAGACAGTTTGAGCGAACGATTTCGCCATTCTGATCGCCCTACGTGAATCCATCGAAAACTTATAGGAGGTCAGTTCGTGCACAAAATCCTACACCGGCAACACTTTCGCAAATACGGATGGCTGTAGAGGCAGCAGGTCTCAACATTTCTGCACGGGACTTCCAATGACTTGTTGAGTCCATTCCACGTCGAGTTGCTACAACTACGCCGGGCAAAAGGAGGTCCGACACGATTTTAGGTCGTCCCCCATGACTTTGGTCCTCAGAAATAAATTCATAGTTTCTCTTAGAGTTTTATGGTCCACCGTCATTTAGTTGGATCCCAGCTACCGAACACTATACTCAGGAGAAGGATATGTTACGGATTAGCATGAAAAGGATTTTGATTTGGTGAATGCGAGTATTTACGCTGAGCTTTCTTTCCAATTATAGGGAAGTTTCTTCTGACGAGTATCAGAACATTATATTGGGTGGCAATCGTTGACAGAAATGAAGACAATATCAACAGTGACACATGCAGCATCAGTGGGTCTGCTGATGTAATCGTTGTACATAAATGAGTTATTAGATAGTGTTAGTTGTACTCTGCTGTTGTGCGATAATGATGCTGTTGTCTTCAAGTAAACATCGTCGCAGGGCGACTGTAATGAACGTCATTTCCGCTTGGTGAACTGATTGACGATCTCTTTATGTGTAGGTAAGTGTAAAATAATGTCTCAACCGAGAGAAAGAAACGGAGCGGATTCTATTGAAGCTGATGAACATCAGGGCTTTCCTCATGGTACAGACGATACCAAGATACGTTGAATGCAATGCACACATGAATTCATTAGAAGGAAAGATGGAGTCTACGGATGCACTGTGTAGCTACAAGACAAATTTGTGGTCTATGCTAAGTTATACCTCCATTGTCTGGAGCTCGACGGACAATTGACATGGAACGAATTCAGATACGACGTTCTAGAATCGAAACTAGTCAACTGATACGAAATAGTGAAGGAGGTATTCAGAGGACATATAGCATTCGATAAAATGGAGGTGACTTTCACCTGCGAAACAATTTTGGTTAGTAACTAGCTACCGGAGGTACACTGTGCAGCTCTTCCATTCCAACCATAATGTTAACCTGCGCAGGGATAATGAAATTGTGAGGAGCAAATAGGGAACATGTGGATGTACGAGTACATTCCCCGTCCGTTATGAAATGGTGTTAACCGTCTGTTGTAGTATCTATATTTAAATACAGTTTCTCAGGACCCTGTATTCGTTAAAGTAATATATAAGTGCCGATCAAAAAGTTCCTGTTCGAAAGCCGCACAGTCCAGGATCGGTATGCCCATGAGGAAAAATCACTCTGAGCATTGAGAAAATCACTCCACCGACGCACCAGGTGGAAGATAACCGTTTGCCAAATCACCGTGAGTTGATGCGTGGAGAAGTCGGAAATATGCAGCTACATATGATTGTCCGATAGGAATCGTCGACCTTCAATGTCTTTTTAAGGGGCCGAAGGTGTGATATTCAGAAGTGGAGACATCAGGACAATAGGACGGGTGGTCGAGTGTCTCGCACTTGAGTTGAATAACTTAGGCGTTTTATTTGCGATTTGGTGACGTGCATTACCGGCACTGAACTATTTGCACCATTCCACAATGGTGGTTTCCGACAGACATGCTCCCCCGTACACATTCTACTTTTTTCTTTCTTTGTTGGATGTCTACCGATGTTTGCCCTTGGGCGAACAATAAAAGAATAACAACACGTTGGTCCTGTTTGGACACACACGCTCTCAGAGGGAAACTTCTTGATTGCCCCTTGTAATTGGTCGATTCACGTGGACAGTACACGTCGATACACGTCTGTGCTTTCGGAGTATGTGTATTTTTACAAACTGGTTGTCGCAGGAGGAATGGTCAGGATTTGGGTATGTGAGAGGGGCGATCATTTGCTGCAAAACAATCAAGTAAGTAAATGTTATGTCCTGATAAAACTACAGTCGTTCGATATAATTGTGGATTCTTTGATTGCTCTAGGTGAAGGTGGAGTTGAACTACAACATATGACATATTAGTGCACTTTATTACAAGTGTGCTAAAAACATTTCCTTAACTTCATGAAGTCCATTGACACAAGAATGTGACGAATATTTACCACTGTCTTTGAATATTGAAGCATCACTTGATGCACACATTTACTAAACTCTTCTCTTGTAGAACAAAGTTCAGAATGACAAATCAGTCTAAGATATGTGTAACACGTGTCTTAACTAGACGATGTTATCTGCCTGATCAGAGGTCTCGAATGGGTTGAGTCTTCCTCTGCTCGGCACTGTCTCGGCCTTCGTGCAGTAGTGGCGCTACGGTATTGGGTGAGGGGGAGGGGTGTAGCTATACCAGCGCCTCCCACTCCCCCTGCAGCATGCAGCAAAACATCGCTGTTTTCTGTAGTATCGATGTGATTTGCCGACTTTGTTATGGTACCGCGACTGGACGATGCCACAGTTTGGGGTCTAAAATGGATAACTCAGGAGCTACCTGAAACAGTGGGAACAGCTTTTCACTACGACCGCTTACCTCTATAAGTTAGTCTAGTGACGTAATAACAGGTGAATAAGACAGCCATCCAGTTGCAAAATGGTGGTATTCATTTAATCTTAATTGTGGTTTCAATAGATTTAAACCCATCTTCTTCAGATGGACAAGAAACCTGCATACAGTACCTCAACAATCAAAACATCATAGACCAATATTACTTGGCATACAGAAACTACTATCTACAACATGCACTAACAACATCATACATACTAACACAGGAAAAGCAGTTCTTAAAAACCTCACATTAGCAAACACGATAAGACATCTCAACATGAAATGTGTCGGCAACGATCCGTACATTCATCTGTAAAAGTTAAGGCCCTTAAAATCAAGGGCTTGTCACGTGAGTAGAATCATGCTACATGGCGGCTGAGGGAGAGTGGAGAGCGTGGATACCAGGAAAACAAATCCTGAGGCGCTTGCACCGAGAAACATGTAGGCTTGGCGGCATAAACAGCCATTAAGCGTAAGCTCATTGACATTACTAACAAGAATACATAAATACACCATGTTGATAAACAAGTATAGATTGAAATTTAGAAAAAGACACATACAAAATAAAGTATAGTAGCACACAATTAGCCGTACACGACCATCAGTACATTATCTTATGAAAATAGTGACGTTTGTGCATAAGTACGTTATTACAAGCTTAATGACCGTAAAAAAATTAACATGACCTTCAGTACATCATCATACGAAAAGTAATAATGCCAGGGCACAGCATGCTATTAAATATAATAACAAGAAAGAGCAAAAATTCATAGCTCCCTGTATAGAGACAATCGTAAAAAGAGTGGGTGGCATCATTATCTTAGTATATCATTAACTAACAAACGAACCAGTATGCACAAAAATTGTATAATAGAATTTTGAGGAAATGAATTAATCGCAAAGGTTAACGTCAGTGCTTCTTTGAGACATCAGTCTTCCGACTGGTTTGATGCGGCCCGCCATGAATTCCTCTCCTCCACCAACCTCTTCCTCTCATGAGTAGCACTTGCGACCTACACCCTCAGTTATTTGCTGGATGTATTCCAATCTCTGTCTTCCCCTACGGTTTTGCCCGGTATAGCTCCCTCTAATACCATTGAAACCATTCCCCAATGTCTTAACAGATGTCCTGTCATCCTGTCCCTTCTTCTTGTCAGTGTTTTCCGCATATTCTTTTCCTCTCAGTTTCTGTGCGGAACCTCCTCATTCCTTATCCTGTCAGTCCATCTAATTTTCAACACTCGTCTGTAGCACCACATCTCAAATGCTTCGATTCTCTTCTGTTCCGGTTTTCAACAGTAAATATTTCACTACCATACAATGCTGTGCTGCAAACGTACATCCTCAGAAATTTCTTTCTCAAAAAAGTGTGCGTGAAATCTTATGGGACTTAACTGCTAAGGTCATCAGTCCCTAAGCTTACACACTACTTAACCTAAATTACCCTAAGGACAAACACACACACCCACGACCGAGGGAGGACTCGAACCTCTGCCGGGACCAGCCGCACAGTCCATGACTGCAGTGCCTTAGACTTTCTTCCTCAGATTAAGGCCTATGTTTGATATGGGTAGACTTGAATTTTAATTCCACTCCTGAACCTTTCTTTTACTTCCATCATTGCTTCTTCGATATACAGATTGAATAGTAGGGGCGAAAGACAACATCTCTGTCTTATACCCTGTTTAATCCGAGAACTGCGTCCTTAGACATCCACTCTTATTATTCCCTCTTGGCGCTTGTACGTACTATATATCACTCGTCTCTTCCTATAGCTCACCCATATTTTTCTCAGAATTTCGACAAATCCTGTGAACGTGCCTTGATTTTTCTTAAGCCTTGCTTCCATTATCAACCACAACTCCAGAATTCCCTCCCTGCTTCCTTTACCTTTGCTAAAGCAAGCTGATAGTCATCTAACACATCCTCCATTTTCTTTTCCATTCTAATGTATAGTATTCTGTCAGCATTTTGGATGCATGAGCTATTAAGCTGATTGTGTGATAACTTTGGCAGTTGTTGTATATCGTATGAAGTTTCTTTTGCGAACAGTATGGGTGTGGAGCTAACACAAAACTGTGTACAGGCGAGCTGCATCTGGTCGTTTAGTAAATTCCCATCCCCGTGCTATTGATTTTAATACCTCTCTAATTCTCACATAAGTCCGTCCTACGGCCTTTGACTTCTCTATGAAGGATACCTGTGTCTTCCAAATTTTTCGGAGTGTTATTGGCAATCAGTAGTTGTCCAGAAAACTTAGAGTTATGTATGTTTGCTCCTTTCTTTCCTAAGAGATGCTTTTCATATGTCGTCCTCAGAGCTCTGCCTGCTTCGCCAATGCAATAACATGGGCAATTGTTGGAGATTACTTCACGGACACCTGAACTGGAAAAACAGTGGCCAGTATTTTCCACTATATGCACCAGTTTTCTCTGCAAACTATTGTCTGTAGAGAAAGAGACATTACACTTATATTTATTCACTAGAAGACGTTTAACCCTATAAGGAACATTTTCTAAGAAGGGATTGCATATGAATTTCCTATTATGGGAGGAAAGGTCGTTGCACAACGTCGAATATTTTTTAGACGCTTTCTTTCTGAAGATGTAATTTACCACACCATGGTCATGCCCGTTATTGAGTGTGATCGATTTATTGATATACAAATCATCTGGTGGATTGGCAGGCGACAGAGTATTAGTTACAACAGGTGTATGACGGAACGAAAGAAAGTTAGTTCACAAGCTTTCGGATGCTTCAAATCAGCGAGCATAGTACTGTCTGAATACGTTTGCCTAGGTGTGATGTTGAAACTGAAATAGTTATTTTCTACAGAAATTTAGGGGCCTTAACTTTCACAAATGCGTGTACATATCGTTGCCGACACATTTCATGTGGAGATGTTATATCACTTTGCTAACTCAGTGTTTGCTACTGTGAAGTTTTTAAGTACTATTTTTCCGATGTTGGTATATCTCATGTTGTTTCTGACATGCCTAGACTAGTAGGTAGATGTTTCTCTGTACGACACGTAATATTAGTCCATGATGTTTTGATTGTAATTTATGTTGTCGCATTGTATGCAAGTTTCTTGTCATTCTGAAGAAGGTGGCTTTAAATCCGTCGAAACCATACTAAAGTTTCTAAAGTTTAATTTATTAGCACTATTTTGCAACATGGTTGGCTTTTCTACTCACCTACTATTCTGTAAGCGTTGCCAAAATGCAGCTGTGTTCAAAATATTGTAGTTACGTAATGTTAGAGTCATAGCAGTAATTAAATAACGTAATTACGCAAACAATACAGGGTGTAGTAATGACAAGAAGATCCACTTAGATAAAGAGCCCGGTTCAGGGCCACAGAGAGGTGCGGCATCGCCAGACCAAACCTACCGGCGGATTAACGACGAGGGCCAGATGAGTCGACCAGCATGGATGTGGTTTTTAGGTGGTTTCCCACATCCGACTAAATAAACACTGGGTTGGTACCTACTTCCCACCTGAGATACACGCTATGCAAATATATAGTAAACGCACTCACACTTCAGCACGAGGCAGAGTGATAAGGTTCACAAATTCCTTCTGGAGGAAAGTTATGGTGTCACCCAATAGCACTATCTTCGCCGAAACCGGAATATCTCTCCGATCCCTTGGAGACACGGGGCAAGACTAGGAATAATATATTGTATTGTGGTATTCAGTCCGAAGACTGTTTTGATGCAGCTTTCCAAGCTACTCTATCTTGTGCGAGCCTCTTCATCCCCGAATAATTAGTGGAACCTACATCTTTCTGAATCTGCCTACTGTCTTCATCTCTTGGTCTTCCTCTACAATTTTTACCTCCCACACTTTACTCCAACACTTAATTGGTGGTTTCGTGATGTCCTATCTACCGTTCCCTTTTTTTTTGTCAAATTGAGCCAAAAATTTCTTGCCTCCCCAATTCTATTGAGTACTTCCTCATTCTTTCCATGTTCGACTCATCTAATCTTCAGCATTCTTCTAAAGCCACACATTTCGAAAGCTTCTTTTCTTTTTTTATCTAAACTGTTTGTCGTCCATGTTTCACTTTGGGAAATTATTATTAACAAAGCTTATAATTTTGTAGGGTGTACTCATCCATTTGCTTTGTATCTGCCGCTGCCACAGGCTCATATTGTCGACTGTAACATGGGTTTTACACCATGAATGATCAATACAAACATTATATTTCAGACCCTTTATTCTAAATTACGTCACTATTATACTGATATGCTTGCAACACTGACGTACATCTTACTTACGCAATTACATGTTTCTTGCAAAAGAACTTCTAAGACTAACTGCTCCCCCATGCAATATGGCTGCCCCATTATATATAAATCCGAACAATACTTGGATTGTCGGTCGGGCACACAGTTTTAATCTGCCAGGAAGTTTCATATCAGCGCACACTCCGCTGCAGAGTGAAAATCTCATTCTGAATACTTGGTATTGTTATAAAGTGTTTTTCAATAAAGTTACATTTAAAACTGTTGCCTTAAAATTAACGACATATTTCAACAGTTGCACTGGCTCTAATAGAGCGAATACATTTATCGATTTTTAAGTATTTAACATTTTAAGAGTGTGTGAATACTCAAATATGAAATATTAGCAATAGTTTCACTATTTTTATAAAATGCAAAAGGTACATGGTTCGGAAAATGTTCCTACCAATGTATATGTTTCCAAGTCTCCCATTGAATGTGGCAAAATAAGTCTTTTATTTATTATTGACAAAACACCCGAAGAACTACCTATGTTTACACGCCATTTGTAACACTTTCACTAGTTACATTTTAATTTTCTAATCAATTTTGATTCTCACGGTTGGTTTTTCGTTTCAATACCACAAACTTAATTTAGATACTCTTTTAACACAAATACACCTCAGTTTCAAAGAAATTACTTTGACCAATATACTCGATCATTTGTTCCAGATTTCACCTAATTACGTTAATCCTAAATATTCCTGCCAATTTCGGGACCTGTACATCTCAACACAACTACAGTAAACAGTTTTATGGTATCAGTTTTGTAAGTATAGGTTTATCTATACCAGTGCCTTTTGTTTACATCAATGATCCTTGTGGATTTCAAATTGGATCGAAAAATATGATTTTTAAATGGGTTTCAATGGACTATTGCATTGTATTGTATGTTAACCGGGGACCTAGAAACGACGTAGAGGCTCCGTACCCGCCGCAGCCGTAGTGGTCCACAACCCCACCTCGACTACCGCAGTCCACTTCACCCCTCCGCCGCCCCACACCGAACCCAGGGTTATTGTGCGGTTCGGCCCCCGGTGGACCCCCAGGGAACGTCTCACATCAGACGAGTGTAACCCCTATGTTAGCGTGGTAGAATAATGGTGGTATACACGTACTTGGAGAACTTGTTTGCGCAGCAATCGTTGACATAGTGTAACTGAGGCGGAATAAGGGGAACCAGCCAGCATCCGCCGAGGCGGATGGAAAACCGCCTAAAAACCATCCACATACTGGCCGGTGCACCGGACCTCACCGCAAATCCGCCGGGCGGATTCGTGCCGGGGACCAGGCGCTCCTTCCCTCCCGGAAAATGGACTATTACGTCTCGACTCCCACGAGTGGCTGCACTCCAGACAAGTACCGGTACCTTCAGGGCAGACTTCCTTACGTTTGAATCTATATTCCAAAGGATTGGAAAAGGGCACAGGTTATTGCTGTTTTCAAGAAGGGACGTCGAACTATAGACCTATATCTCTAACGTCGATCAGTTGTAGAATTTTGGAACACGTATTATGTTCGAGTATAATGACTTTTCTGGAGACTAGAAATCTACTCTGTAGGAATCAGCATGGGTTTCGAAAAAGACGGTCGTGTGAAACCCAGCTCCCGCTATTCGTCCACGAGACTCACAGGGCCATAGACACGGGTTCACAGGTAGATGCCGTGTTTCTTGACTTCCGCAAGGCATTCGATACAGTTCCCCACAGTCGCTTAATGAACAAAGTAAGAGCATATGGACTATCAGACCAATTGTGTGATTGGATTGAAGAGTTCCTAGATAACAGAACGCAGCATGTCATTCTCAATGGAGAGAAGTCTTCCGAAGTAAGAGTGATTTCAGGTGTGCCGCAGGGGAGTGTCATAGGACCGTTGCTATTCACAATATACATAAATGACCTTGTGGATGACATCGGAAGTTCACTGAGGCTTTTTGCAGATGATGCTGTGGTGTACCGAGAGGTTGTAACAATGGAAAATTGTACTGAAATGCAGGAGGCTCTGCAGCGAATTGACGCATGGTGCAGGGAATGGCAATTGAATCTCAATGTAGACAAGTGTAATGTGTTGCGAATACATAGAAAGATAGATCCCTTATCATTTAGCTACAAAATAGGTCAGCAACTGGAAGCAGTTAATGCCATAAATTATCTTGGAGTACGCATTACATCTACATCTACATCTACATTTATACTCCGCAAGCCACCCAACGGTGTGTGGCGGAGGGCACTTTACGTGCCACTGTCATTACCTCCCTTTCCTGTTCCAGTCGCGTATGGTTCGCGGGAAGAACGACTGTCTGAAAGCCTCCGTGCGCGCTCTAACCTCTCTAATTTTACATTCGTGATCTCCTCGGGAGGTATAAGTAGGGGGAAGCAATATATTCGATACCTCATCCAGAAACGCACCCTCTCGAAACCTGGCGAGCAAGCTACACCGCGATGCAGAGCGCCTCTCTTGCAGAGTCTGCCACTTGAGTTTATTAAACATCTCCGTAACGCTATCACGGTTACCAAATAACCCTGTGACGAAACGCGCCGCTCTTCTTTGGATCTTCTCTATCTCCTCCGTCAAACCGATCTGGTACGGATCCCACACTGATGAGCAATACTCAAGTATAGGTCGAACGAGTGTTTTGTAAGCCACCTCCTTTGTTGATGGACTACATTTTCTAAGCACTCTCCCAATGAATCTCAACCTGGTACCCGCCTTACCAACAATTAATTTTATATGATCATTCCACTTCAAATCGTTCCGCACGCATACTCCCAGATATTTTTTACAGAAGTAACTGCTACCAGTGTTTGTTCCGCTATCATATAATCATACAATAAAGGATCCTTCTTTCTATGTATTCGCAATACATTACATTTGTCTATGTTAAGGGACAGTTGCCACTCCCTGCACCAAGTGCCTATCCGCTGCAGATCTTCCTGCATTTCGCTACAATTTTCTAATGCTGCAACCTCTCTGTGTACTACAGCATCATCCGCGAAAAACCGCATGGAACTTCCGACACTATCTACTAGGTCATTTATATATATTGTGAAAAGCAATGGTCCCATAACACTCCCCTGTGGCACGCCAGAGGGTACTTTAACGTCTGTAGACGTCTCTCCATTGATAACAACGTGCTGTGTTCTGTTTGCTAAAAACTCTTCAATCCAGCCACACAGCTGGTCTGATATTCCGTAGGCTCTTACTTTGTTTATCAGGCGACAGTGCGGAACTCTATCGAACGCCTTCCGGAAGTCAAGAAAAATAGCATCTATCTGGGAGCCTGTATCTAATATTTTCTAGGTCTCATGAAAAAATAAAGCGAGTTGGGTCTCACACGATCGCTGTTTCCGGAATACATGTTGATTCCTACATAGTAGATTCTGGGTTTCCAAAAACGACATGATACTCGAGCAAAAAACGTGTTCTAAAATTCTACAACAGATCGACGTCAGAGATATAGGTCTATAGTTTTGTGCATCTGCTCGACGACCCTTCTTGAAGACTGGGACTATCTGTGCTCTTTTCCAATCATTTGGAACCCTCCGTTCCTCTAGAGACTTGCGGTACACGGCTGTTAGAAGGGGGGCAAGTTCTTTCGCGTACTCTGTGTAGAATCGAATTGGTATCCCGTCATGTCCAGTGGACTTTTCTCTATTGAGTGATTCCAGTTGCTTTTCTATTCCTTGGACACTTATTTCGATGTCAGCCATTTTTCGTTTGCGCGAGGATCTAGAGAAGGAACTGCAGTGCGGTCTTCCTCTGTGAAACAGCTTTGGAAAAAGGTGTTTAGTATTTCTGCTTTACGCGTGTCATCCTCTGTTTCAATGCCATCATCATCCCGGAGTGTCTGGATATGCTGTTTCGAGCCACTTACTGATTTAACGCAAGACCAGAACTTCCTTGGATTTTCTGTCAAGTCGGTACATAGAATTTTACTTTCGAATTCACTGAACGCTTCACGCATAGCCCTCCTTACTCTAACTTTGACATCGTTTAGCTTCTGTTTGTCTGAGAGGTTTTGGCTGCGTTTAAACTTGGAGTGAAGCTCTCTTTGCTTTCGCAGTAGTTTCTTAACTTTGTTGTTGTACCACGGTGGGTTTTTCCCATCCTTCACAGTTTTACTCGGCACGTACCTGTCTAAAACGCATTTTACGATTGCCTTGAACTTTTTCCATAAACACTCAACATTGTCAGTGTCGGAACAGAAATTTTCGTTTTGATCTGTTAGGTAGTCTGAAATCTGCCTTCTATTACTCTTGCTAAACAGATAGACCTTCCTCCCTTTTTTTATATTCCTATTAACTTCCATATTCAGGGATGCTGCAACGGCCTTACGATCACTGATTCCATGTTCTGTACTTAAAGAGTCGAAAAGTTCGGGTCTGTTTGTTATCAGTAGGTCCAAGATGTTATCTCCACGAGTCGGTTCTCTGTTCAATTGCTCGAGGTAATTTTCGGATAGTGCACTCAGTATAATGTCACTCGATGCTCTGTCCCTACCACCCGTCCTAAACATCTGAGTGTCCGAGTCTATATCTGGTAAATTGAAATCTCCACCTAAGACGATAACATGCTGAGAAAATTTATGTGAAATGTATTCCAAATTTTCTCTCAGTTGTTCTACCACTAATGCTACTGAGTCGGGAGGTCGGTAAAAGGAGCCAATTATTAACCTAGCTCGGTTGTTGAGTGTAACCTCCACCCATAATAATTCACAGGAACTATCCACTTCTACTTCACTACAGGATAAACTACTACTAACAGCGACGAACACTCCACCACCAGTTGCATGCAATCTATCCTTTCTAAACACCGTCTGTACCTTTGTAAAAATTTCGGCAGAATTAATTTCTGGCTTAAGCCAGCTTTCTGTACCTATAACGATTTCAGCTTCGGTGCTTTCTATCAGCGCTTGAAGTTCTGGTACTTTACCAACGCAGCTTCGACAGTTGACAATTACAATACCGATTGCTGCTTGGTCCCCGCATGTCCTGACTTTGCCCCGCACCCGTTGAGGCTGTTGCCCTTTCTGTACTTGCCCAAGGCCATCTAACCTAAAAAACCGCCCAGCCCACGCCACACAACCCCTGCTACCCGTGTAGCCGCTTGTTGCGTGTAGTGGACTCCTGACCTATCCAGCGGAACCCGAAACCCCCCCACCCTATGGCGCAAGTCGAGGAATCTGCAGCCCACACGGTCGCAGAACCGTCTCAGCCTCTGATTCAGACCCTCCACTCGGCTCTGTACCAAAGGTCCGCAGTCAGTCCTGTCGACGATGCTGCAGATGGTGAGCTCTGCTTTCATCCCGCTAGCGAGACTGGCAGTCTTCGCCAAATCAGATATCCGCCGGAAGCCAGAGAGGATTTCCTCCAATCCATAGCGACACACATCATTAGTGCCGACATGAGCGACCACCTGCAGATGGGTGCACTCTGTACCCTTCATGGCATCCGGAAGGACCCTTTCCACATCTGGAATGACTCCCCCCGGTATGCACACGGAGTGCACATTGGTTTTTTTCCCCTCTCTTGCTGCCATTTCCCTAAGGGGCCCCATTACGTGACTGACGTTGGAGCTCCCAACTACCAGTAAGCCCACCCTCTGCGACCGCCCGGATCTTGCAGACTGAGGGGCAACCTCTGGAATAGGACCAGCAGCCATGTCAGGCCGAAGATCAGTATCAGCCTGAGACAGAGCCTGAAACCGGAGTGATTTAAAATGGAATGATCATATAAAGTTGATCGTCGGTAAAGTAGATGCCAGACTGAGATTCATTGGAAGAATCATAAGGAAATGCAATCCAAAAACAAAGGAAGTAGGTTACAGTACGCTTGTTCGCCCACTGCTTGAATACTGCTCATCAGTGTGGGATCCGTACCAGATAGGGTTGATAGAAGAGATAGAGAAGATCCAACGGAGAGCAGCGCGCTTCGTTACAGGATCACTTAATAATCGTGAAAGCGTTACGGAGATGATAGATAAACTCCAGTGTAAGACTCTGCAGGAGAGACGCTAAGTAGCTCGGTACGGGCTTTTGTTAAAGTTTCGAGAACATATCTTCATCGAAGAGTCAAGCAGTATATTGCTCCCTCCTACGTATATCTCGCGAAGAGACCATGAGGATAAAATCAGAGAGATTAGAGCCCACACAGAGGCATACCGACAATCCATCTTTCCACGAACAATACGAGACTGGAATAGAAGGGAGAACCGATAGAGGTACTGAGGGTACCCTCCGCCACACACCGTCAGGTGGCTTGCGGAGTATGGATGTAAATGTAGATGTAGATATATTCAATGTTAACAAATCTGTCTTATTCAGAAATGCTTTTCTTGCCATTACAGTCTGCATTTTATATCCTCTCTACTTTGTTTATAATCAGCCACCGTTGACAGAAATAATAATAATAATAATAATAATAATAGTAATAATAATAATAGTCTTTTGAATATACGCAAATTAAATGTTTGATTTTTCTGCAGACATCTAAAATTACTGAATGCCGAGGAAAGGAACCGTGTATCCCTCCGGTTGTGGTGTCGTTTGAAATACCAACGTGTTGAGAAGGGAAATAGGCAGATCGTCATCGGCGCTACTCCGAATATGGATTCCGAGAAGCAGAGGCAGCGCCGTAATCTGGAGGCGTGAAACGCCCTGGAGGGCTGGCGCTTCCGCGCTGCAATAATCCGGAACTGGCTGGTTGCCAGCTGCCAGCTGCCAGCCATACGGGCCCCAAAGCTGCTGCCTCGAGTTGCCGGAGAGCCAAGTTTTGTGTCTCAGCTGCTGCGCGTCGCTACGCATACCAACCAATTTCTCTATTTACGAGTGTTGCCAACTTTCTGTGGTGTGGTCCTGCGCCAGCACCTTGCTAGGCGCGGCTTATTGGAAGTTGGTGTTTCCCTTAAACCAAGTAAAAGCTTCAGATCAAACAGGCTTATCGACAAATATTAAGCCACGTTTTTGGAGATACGGAATGTTCGTGAATAAATTCTGGGTGAGTGAAAGGCGCTGAAAATATTACATTTAATCTGTTGTTGGGCGAAATGAGCGACAATCATTTCGTTCGCAATGGGGAAAACTTACTGCTTATGCATCCACGTTCCTTTGGTGTAAGAATGTAGCTTCTGTACTGTGTGTGTGTGTTTGTGTTTGTGAGTGTGTGTTTTGCGCTTAAACGTGTGTAAATTTCATGCATATATGAGCACCAGTAGGTTCGTTATGGAAACCACCGTGTTAATAAACCACCATGGACGAGGATATTAATGGCAAAGCTCCAAATTTTAGCAAAGATGTGTGTGAAATGTTCATCGTAAGAGAGCACTGTAGGTGGCATTAATGGAGATGAGAAGTAGTACAATCCTAATTACTTTTATGATGTTCAGTGTTTGCTTCTTCTTCTTTTCGTTTTGGCCACAAGTGTACTATTTTAATTTAGCTCAGTTTCGTTTTTTCTAGTCTGGAGTCTTATCCAGTATTATTTCGTTCTCATAGTTCTTCGCTCTTGTGTCCATGACGATTTTGTCCTGGGTGTTATTCTGGCTTGGAAACCTATGGCACCCTGAAATTTTACTGAAATCAACCGGTTGTAAATCAGGGTTTTCTGTTCTTCCATATTCTTCCAAATAACTTTCTACCTCTTAGATCAAGCGTTCTTTCTTCCTCCTGGTCATAAGAAACTTTATTATGCGATTATCGTTCTTTTTTAAGGACGTATCCGAAGAATATGATTCTTCATTTGCTGATGATGTTAGAGTTTCCTGTCTGGGTATGCAGTCTTGTTTCCCACATCTTCCGTATTTACCGTCTCCTGTCCTTCAGGATCACATACTCCTCAGAACCGGCCGGTGTGACCGAGCGGTTCTAGGTGCTACAGCCTGGAACCGCGCGACCGCTACTGTCGCATGTTCGAATCCTGCCTCGGGAATGGATGTATGTGATGTCCTTAGGTTAGTTAGGTTTCGGTAGTTCTAAGTTTTAGGGGACTGATGACCTTAGAAGTTAAGTCCCATAGTGCTCAGAGCCATTTGAACCATTTGAACAAACTCCTGAGAAGCCTTCACTCGCCACGTTCTTAAGTAATCCCGTTGTAATGATGTTCAGAATTCTGGTGCGTATAATGGTTGTGGTAAGGCCTCAGTTTTGCGTTGAATGAGAGATTGTTCTTTTTCTAGATGTTCATAAGTGATTTATATGCTAAATTTTCGTTTCTTCGAGCTTTGCTCATTCTTTTGTCAAATCTGGTTTTGTCTCTACTTCTGAATTTCTTACCCTGCAATGTCATCTATTTATGAGCTGTCTTGATGTTCGTAACACACTGTTTCTTGTCGGTACAGATCTGTAGAACTGCTTTAGCCGTTTATATCTTTAATTGGGTGGTGTGATTAAACGCATCATCTAACGATACCTACAATATCACAAAGGATTCTGTGAATGCAAGACAATCTATTCCTTTTTTATTGCAGAACAGTCGTAAAGAGCAAAGGTGAGGGAGCGTCTCTGTATCTGACTCCAGTTTTGATCGTGAAGGAATCTAAAAGCTCTCCTCTGAACTTGGGCTTGAGTGTCGTTTTGCTTAAGGTATTGTAATCAGTTCACTATACTTTCTATCGAAACTCATCTCATCAAAAGTTTGGAACAGCATCAGTGTGTGTACTGAACTACAGGCATCCTTGAAATCAATGTGAGCACGGAATTCTTACTTCTCTGTTTTTAATAGGCGATTACCAGTTTCATAGTCAACAATTGTTTCGAGTATGCTGCCCCTTTTCTCAAGCTTCATTGGTGCTCACCAGTTTGTGAATTTCGTTGCTTTACTCTGCTCAGCAATGCTTATGAGAATACCTTATAACCCACTGATATTAATGACATTCCTCTATAGTTCCATGTAGAATGTATTTGCGTTGACTTCCACCCTTCTGGAAGCTGTTCTTATTACCAAATTTTACTTACAATAGTGTCACTTCGGTGATCGTTTCCTCCTTAACATTCTTCAAGAGTACTTCAGTGATCCATCTTCCCTGGAGCTTCGTTATTCTTAAAGACGTTTATTACGCTTGTAACCTTTTCTACATTTGCCGGTCCAGTGTTGGCTCTTTCTGATGATAGTTAACTGTCTCAGACAGCGTTTCGCAATTTAGTTCTTCAATGTGCTTCGCTTATGTCTGCTTTCCATGTTTCTCATTCTAAAAGCTGAGGTATCACAATCACATCTATTTTAGTTAGTCTTGAATATTAGACATAAGGCGTTTTACCAGTGTGGGCTACATACACCATTGAAAGGCGTCACCTTTTTAACGAGAGGCAATAATGAAGCAACTAGGGCTCAGGTGATTATAGTAGCTGTGTAACGTAGAACTCTAGTAAAGAGTCATTCGGTACCAGATAATAAGCACAAAAACTGAGTTCACACGATTCCCATGAGACATAATCCATACCCATCACAGCTCACAGGCCTCAGAAGGACCCTGCTGTTCAGAAAGGTTTAATCGAAATAAATTATTATCAAGCAATAAATGTACTGAGAGAGGCAATAGGCAGCCCACATGGAGGATCTAACAACAAAAACTTCAAAGCATTCATCGATAATTCTTTGCTGAGTCTGAATCTCAAGAATGGAGGGATATGTTAAGAATATAGCGAACTGGAACGTTCGTTCCATGGAACGTAATAGACACAGTTTCCGACCAGATATCAAATTGTGCGAGATCTGAAACAGGGTTGCTGCCGAATGAACCATATATGTTTCCTAGGTTTAATGTAATTCGAACCAACAGACACAATGGATATGGGGGAGTGCACGTCTCATAAGAAAAAGAATCTCGTGTAAAACTCAAGGAAATTATAGATAAACACTAATAGAAATAGTAACCGATATCCAAATAAGTCTCAACTGCAATGATATGTCATTGCTGTTTTTACTGACATCATCAAAGTGTATAATAGCGTCACTTTATCGATTCTGACTTCCACGACGCACCGGCAGAATATTCTTGATAGCTTTGTAAGCAAACTTATCAACTTAGTTGCCCATGGATGACTGGTAGTAAGAGGTGGAAGTGCCTGTGTAGAGCGAAGGATGGCAGGTGAAGAACTACCACAAGGATCAGTTATCTCTCCCCTGCTTTTCAGTACACTTACGTTGGATATAAACGACTACTTGTCATAACATGTAACAGTCCTGCAGTGTTATCACCCGTGGGGTCGAGTGGTTCAGAGGTCGTCGAGGTTGAACAGGAGAGACCGTTACGTTGCAAGTTGCAGAGGCTGAACTCCGAGGGCTGGTGAGTGTTCCAGCGATACCCCTGAAGCCATCAGTGAACAGCAATATCAGAAATAACATTTTGTTAACGTGATTTGTACAATGAAAATTGTGTTCTCTGGCAGCGCAGGAAATGGGCCGGGCTGCTCGCTCAGGAGTCGGTGAAGAATGCTGGACACAGCACTCCTAGAGCTGATGTAGCTTGTGGCAGGTAAGGCACACTGCCTGACAGCAGGGTGGCATGGGGTGCAGTAATGAGAGCCAGCGAGGTGGCCCACGAACGCGTCTTTGTGGATACGATGGACCTCAGAGCTCTCGAATATGGGCATACTCTTAGGTCTGTATCCACAGAATCTTCTGGATGGCAGTTGTCATAAAGGCACAAACCCAGGGCTGTCTCAGTACGTGCAGCGTACTATAGCCAGGAACTCGTACAGCCTGGGAGCTGGCATATGATGACCCAGTACGTCCGGATCTCCTGTCAGTCATGGCTGTGATCTGTCGCTAGCGACAGCGCGGAGTCCAACCACAGCCGGCAGGCTGCTAACTGGCAGTTGAAGTCTTCAAACAAGAATCTCATCACGGCTATGCAGTAGAGCTAACCTGTAGCTAGCGGAAGTGTCATTCCTTCAAGCTCGGTGACGCAGACGGAATGATAAGAAACTGGGGACGAGATGTCTGAAACAGGGGTACTTAAAGCCAGACCAAGTGATGTGGCCATTTAACCTCGTTTAACCAGAGGTGTCAGCGATCCTGGCCGCACCGTGGTGTCTCTGTTATGGACGGTTTTTCCTGTCTCTATTCACTTACTATTCTGAGCAGCATTGTGTTCTTTCCCAAACTACACTGAAGAGCCAAAGAAATAATACGCGTGCCTAATACCTTGTAGGGCCGCCGTGTGCACGCAGAAGTGCCACAGCACGACGTGGCATGGACTCGACTAAAGTGTGAAGTAGTGCAGGAGGGGAATGAGACCGTGAATCCTGCAGGGCAGTCCATAAATCCGTAATAGTACGAGGGAGTAGAGATCTGTTCTGAACAGCACATTGAAATAATGTCCATGCCTGGGGAGTTTGGTGGCCAGCGGAAGTGTTAACTCAGAAGAGTGTTCCTGGAGCCACTTTATTGCAATTCTGGACGTTTGGCGTGTGGCATTGTCCTGCTGGAATTGCCCAAGTTCGTCGGAATTCACAATGGACATGAATGGATGCATATGATCGGACAGGATGTTTGCATACGTCTCAGAGTCTTATAAGGGGGTCCCATATCACTCCAACTGGACACGCCCGAAACCATTACAGAGCCTCCAACTGCTTGAACAGTCGCCTGCTGACATGCAGGGTCCATAGATTCATGAGATTGTCTCCATGCCCGTACACGTCCATCCGCTCGATACAATTTAAAATGAGACTCGTCCGACAAGGCAACATGTTTCCAGTCGCCAACAGTCCAATGTCGGTGTTGACGGACCCAGGCGAGGCGTAAAGCTACATTTCGTGCAGTCATCAAGAGTACAAGAGTGGGCTTTCAGATCCGAAAGCCCATATCGATGGAGTTTCGTTGAATAGTTCGCACGCTGAGACTTGTTGATGGTCCAGCATTGAAATCTGCAGCAATTTGTGAAAGGGTTGCACTTCTGTCACATTGAACAGTATAACCTACCGTTGTAGCAGCAGTACTCGATCTAACAACTACACCGGACGCTTCTTGTGTTCTATAGGCGTTGCTGACCACAGCGCTATATTCAGCCTGTTTACATGTCTCTGTATTTGAATATGCATGCCTATACAGCTTTTTGGCGCTTCGGTATACCTCCACATGCATAATTCTTAAGCTTTATTATATTGTTGACTGTACTTCACAGCAGTATATGAGAATTTTTGGTCTTTTTATCTATTTCTTTCCTGTATAGAGAGCAGGAAGAAGTACAGTCTATATTCCATGTACGTGACTCTTATCCTATTCCATTGACTCTTAGGTGACATTTTTGATGGAGAAAATGGACGTACTGCTCATTTCTCTAACACGACACTATATTTACCGAACAGGGTTACTTGATAACGCCTAGCCTTTCGTCTGAGGAGTTGAGTTCTTTTATGGCTGTGTTTAACTTTACAGAAACCAAGCAAAGTTTCGTTGAATTTTATGTCTGTTGCTACATCTACTTAGTAACGACCACAATCACTGGAGCAGTGCTCTGTATTTATTAGTCACACTAGTTTATCTTACGCTATTGCACTTTCGCACATGGACTTCCCTTCCTTACTCCTTTTTTCCTGTGTTCTTTGTATTTCATTTTTCTTCGAATATATGCAAGCGCCAATTAAAAGGCGTGATGCTAGATTTGTTATCGGTAGGTTATTGAGATGATTCTGGAACTCAAAGGCGAATTCGTGGAGGGAAGACGACGTTCTTTTCGTGAGACACTGTTGGGAAAATTTAGAGAACCGGCAGTTGAAGCTCAATGCAGAACGATTCTTCTGCCAACAACGTACATTTCGCTCAAGGACCACGAAGATAAGATAAGAAAAATTATGGCCCGTACGAAAGTATGTTGGCAGTCGTTTCTTCCCTCTCTCCATTTGCGACTGAAATAGTATTGGCACAAGGTCGCCTCCGCCATGCACTTTACGGTGGCTTGCAGAGTATGTATGTAGATGTGGAATAGTCTTGCGAAACACCATTGGTGATACCATCGCATGCTATGTACTAGGTTCACTTTTTTCATGGGTTCTGTATAGCATGCATTTACTATTTAGAGAGGCATGCCATTCAAACACCAAGCAGACCTTCTGTGAAATCCTTACACATCTCTTTGCGATCGTACTACGGCGTTATTTTCCTGTTTACAGCACTATCATCAGTGAATAATCCAATAGTGCTGCTACATAAGCAGGTATATCATTATGCATGTTTCTATTTGGCTTTCTTGTTACGAACGCGGTGTTAACATCGTTTGTATTAGCTGTCCGTCTTCAAATGCTGCCTTCTGTTACTCAAAAATTCTTAATAGCTATAACAAGTTTGCGAAGCTACTTGGTATGATCGTATCTTAGTTTTCAGTAGGCTGTCGGACGTCCGTTGCTAGAATAGGTTACATACCTAGTAATCTTTTGGTAGTTGGCAATAGTAAAGCAGCTGTCGTGAAATTTGAAAGAAAAAATGACGCTCCAAAATGAATTTACTTCCTGAACAAGTTTAGAATTTTCTGCGTCATGAAAAGGGGAAAAGGGTTTACTAGTGTGTAATTAAACGAAACTCAGGTGGCAAGCAGTCCTAAGTAAGGAAGAATATGTAGAAATGTTGTACAAGAAAAATGAAATAGGAGACAATACAGTATTATCGAAAGAATCGAGGAAGTAGATGAAGATGAGATGGGAGAGGCAATACTGAGAGAACAACTTGATAAAACAGTGAAAGACCCAAGTCGAAATAAGTCACCTAGAATGGACGCCATTCACTAAAAATCGTTGAGATCCTTGGGAGAGTCAATCATGACAAAAATATTCCACTTGGTTCCCAAGATGTATGAGACAGGCAGATTACCCATGGACATAAAGAAGAATGTAATATTGTCGATTCTAAGGATAGCAAGCGTTTACAAGGTATGAACACTACGGATTCATTAGTTGAAGAATTCGTGGTTGCAAACTACTGATACTGGCTCGTGAAAACCGACAGTGGGGAAGATCAGTACGGGCTCTGGAAAAAAGAAGGAGCACAAGAGGTACTTACGAATCTTCGACATAGAAATTGGTGGCTTATACGCAAACCAAGATTTATAGCATTTGAAAGTCACGAGTAAGCTTCTGAAAGAGTTTCCTGACACACACTCTTTGACTTTTGGAAGGTAGTAAGGGTGAAATACGAGGAATGGGAGGTTGTCTACAAAAAATATATAGAAACCTGACTGCTTTATGAAAACAGAAGGATGTGAAAGGGAAACATTCGTTTCAAAGGGAATGAGACAGGATTGTAGCGTACCCGACGTCATTCAATATGTACATTAAGTTAGCAGTAAAGAAAACCGTGGCATAAGAAATAAAAAGTTTTATGCATAAGATGTGGTTAGGACAGCCGCAACTGAGCTTCACAGTAAAGTCAAATAATCAACCACTTCGATTGTAAATAGTTCTATTGGTTCAAAATCACGACCAGTTTCGCTCATTTATACGCTCATCTTCAGGGTTACAAGACTGCAAAAGAGAAAAATGAAGAACTGTAGTACGAGATTTTATAAGACTTAAAACTTGTTCTCAGGATAATAGTGGGGATTCATTGTACAATAGCAAACATGAGGAAAATACGGTCGGATTAGTCAAAATGAAAACACGAGTAGCCCACCAGATACACACAAAATAACCCAAGGAAAGTGAGGAGTCAAAGGAAGAGAAAGGGAAGGAGAAATATGATCAAAATGGTTCAGATGGCTCTAAGCACTATGGGACTTAACATCAGAGGTCATCAGTCCCCTAGACTTGGAACTACTTAAACCTAACTAGCCTAAGGACATCACGCACATCCATGCCCGAGGCAGGATCCGAACCTGCGACCGTAACAGCAGCGCGGTTCCGGACTGAAGAGCCTAGAACCGCTCGGCCACAGCGGCCGGCGGAGAACTAACAGAAAATAGCCGAACAATGTTAGATAACTTACACTACTGGTCCGTTTGTGGCTTTTTTATTTGTTAAATTTTATCTTTCATATCATTTTTAACAGGTGGTTGGGCACTCTCACTATTTATACTCAAGAACATAATTTTCACCTTATTTTTGATTGTGACGATGTACATTTAATCAACTTTTGTTCACTAGATGACGGTCGCAGCCTAGAGTTCATAGTATATGGCGGCCGGGTGCCTCATGGTGTTAGTTATCTTGCGTTGTTCCGTCGTATTCTCTTAATATTTCTCGCTCTGTTTCTACCTCTGACCGCTCTTTTCCTTTAGGTTATTTTGTGAGTATCTGCTGCGTCACCCATGTTTTCACTCTAACCCGACTATATCTACCTCATATTCACGGTTGGACATTGATTCCCCATTATTATTATTACAAGAAGACTTAAGCTTTATACAGTCCCTTACTACAGGCTCTTCGTTTTACCTTTCGCAGTCTTTTACACCTGAAGATGGGCTTATAACTGCGCGAAACCATTGGTGATATTGAACCAATAAAACTAGTCGCAACTGAAGCGGCTGATCACCAAACACTTTGAGGTTTGCAGATGAAATTGAATTTTTCGCAGAAGAGCAACTGAACGGAGTGGATACTGTCTTGAAAAGAGGTACAGGATGAATATCAACAAAAGAAAAATTATGTTTATGAAATTATACTATTTAAATTAGGCGATGTTGAGACCTGTTTCAGGCCTTCTCCTCACATTTGTTCCTTATTTCATACTGAATCTGCATTCAAGAGCCTCTTGCTTCATTTACTTTGCAGATTCAGGTTTTTATTTGTCAACGTTTCGCCCGTATTGCGTGTTAATTACAAGAGTGATTATGGTGTGGCTTGTAGCATTGTAAATAACACATCTTTCTTTACCTAATCTAACATTTCAGTCTTGCAGTAATTTTTCCTTCAATATATCTGGTCTGGATCAAGCGAACTTCTTTTCGCCGGGGACCGAAACAGGTGGAACGTTACGCATCCTCTTGAGAAGCCGCCTGTAGCTCAAAACGCAGGTTTTCATGTTAGCGGACCACATAAGTATCCCAGAGTTTCCTAGAATGGGCGGTGGAACAGTCGACTGGCGTTCTCCATAGCAGAATAGGAAACCAGAGGTGGAAAGAGTGCGAAACCCGCTTGCCAGTAAAGTTTCGCTGGGACTCGCAGATACCCACTTGCCGCTATCCCGCCGCGTTTTGGAGACCTTTCCCAGAAGCTAAATATATGCTCGCACGTGGATCTACGAAATTTCCAAACGGTATCCTTTCTGTGGGAACACTCTGAAATGGTGTAAAAAATCTTCAGAATTTCCGACTAAGAATTCTGGCTGCTAGAACAGTGTTCTTTTACGTTATGATGTGATCTAACAAATGGACTTCAAGATGGTTCCTTGGAGGAGCGCCAAGGCCTTTTATAGGATTGGCTAGAAAAGTTTTGGTGGCTGCTCGATATCTGGAGGAAAGCTATGAAAATTTAGAGAGGCACTCGCATTCTGGATCTCAGTCTGATTCTATTCTGTTTTCTGATTGTCATGAGCATTCTGGACTCTCTTCTACTTCGATTACCGAACTTGGCAAGCGTTTTTCTTGACTTCGCCATCTGCCAAGTTTTCGAAGTCTGGACTTACTGGCATCTGCGATCGGTAATCAGGAAGATGATGAGATCCACCGCTCGCGATCACACGTCACATCGGCTCAGTCCAGCAACCAACAACCATTATAGCATGGTACATGGTGACTCGTCTGGAGCCAACTCAACTGCAGTTACATTAAAGCCGCATCTGCAATGCGCACATCCGATTTCGATTATTCTGGTAGAAAAGGAGAGTAGTTCATTCCCATTTTCCACTTGCAGTTTCCATAATTTGACATGCGCGTTTCACGCACTAGTAAGCACGTTTTATGCAATATAATTCTTGTTTTAAAAGGGCTCCTTTCCGTAACAATTCGTGTTTTGTTTTGGTATTGAATTAAGTTACTGGAGTTCACCTGCATGGTGATGATTCTTTCTGTTCTGTTTTTTTATTAACAAGTTGTGTGCTCTTTCAGATTCATACTCTTTTTTTTTATTAATTATAAAGTTTTCTTCAGGTCAAACTTCCGGGCTGAGAGGCCATGGTCGGTGTGTAAAATCTGCTTCCTGACATTTCGTCTCTAATTGCCAGTACACCTTCCGAGGGGAAACGGCTACAGCCAGTAAGGCTTGAGAGGCTCTCTTATTTATAGAGTGCATAGAGGGCACCACAATAGTGCACGTGGTACCGACTGACTATCTCTGAATGTTTTTATCATTCCCGAGTAAAAATAAACGATTATCGTTCTGTTGGTGCAAAGTCAACATCCATGTTTTATATAATTTGAACCCTTCTTCTTTTCTATTATTATTATTATTATGGTGTTTACGAATCTCTATTGCTTCTCTATATGTCCTTGCATGACAATATTGTGTTCTTGCTGGAACGCACGTCTCACTGAATCTTATTTCGCGTTTCAGATCTCGAAAAACATGTTCTGGTACGGCCGATTTTTCGGTATGTCCCAGACGGTAGTTCCTTTTGTGTTCGGCTATACGGGTGCTGTGTATACCCCAGGTGCTGCTAGGGGGTGCTGTGCATCTTTTGGGTTCCTAAATATTCATTAATCTTTTGGTTGGATCTAAAGATCGTTTCGACTTCATTCTTGGTCAAAACTTTCACGATGTGATCCGTAATTTCATTAACGAACAGGAGAAAAACTTTTCAAGATGGCGGCC
The DNA here is from genome assembly GCF_023864345.2 of Schistocerca serialis cubense. Taxonomy (NCBI): domain Eukaryota; kingdom Metazoa; phylum Arthropoda; class Insecta; order Orthoptera; family Acrididae; genus Schistocerca; species Schistocerca serialis. The sequence goes on from NC_064639.1 coordinate 354,033,558, forward strand.
GTTGTCAGTACTTCCGGCTTCGTCTCTGTTTTGGTGCAGCGCTCTATCTATCTCCTTACTATCATATCCATTTATATTGAAGGCCGACGGTAAATGACTTAATTTATTCTGCAAATAAAGCTGCTCGCAGATTTTGTTGGCTCTGTCCAACAATATCCACCTCTTTTTTGTCTGGGATGATTATCTGATTCCTTGCAGAGATCAGTGTGTGTGTGTGTGTGTGTGTGTGTGTGTGTGTGTGTGTGTGTGTGTGTCTGTCTGTCTGTGTGTGCCTCTCCCCAATGTTATTGAATCTGATCTGTATATTGAGCAAGCAGTGAAGGAAACAAAAGAAAAAATCGGAGTAGGTATTAAAATCCATGGAAAAGAAACAAAAACTTTGAGGTTCACCGATGACATTGTAATTCTGTCAGAGACAGCAAAGGAGTTGGAAGAGCAGTTGAACGGAATGGACAGTGTCTTGAAAGGAGGGTATAAGATGAACATCAACAAAAGAAAAACGAGGATAATGGAATGTAGTCGAATTAAGTCGGGTGATGCTGAGGGAATTAGATTGGGAAATGAGACACTTAAAGTAGTAAAGGAGTTTTGCTATTTGGGGAGCAAAATAACTAATGTTGGTCGAAGTAGAGAGGATATAAAATGTAGACTGGCAATGGCAAGGAAAGCGTTTCTGAAGAAGAGAAATTTGTTAACATCAAGTATAGATTTAAGTGTCAAGAAGTCGTTTCTGAAAGTATTTGTATGGAGTGTAGCCATGTATGGAAGTGAAACATGGACGATAAATAGTTTGGATAAGAAGAGAATAGAAGCTTTCGGAATGTGGTGCTACAGAAGAATGCTGATGATTAGATGGATAGATCACATAACTAATGAGGAGGTACTGAATAGGATTGGGGAGAAAAGAAGTTTGTGGAACAACTTGACTAGAAGAAGGGATCGGTTAGTAGGACATGTTCTGAGGCATCAAGGGATCACCAATTTAGTATTGGAGGGCAGCGTGGAGGGTAAAAATCGTAGATGGAGACCAAGAGACGAATACACTAAGCAGATTCAAAAGGATGTAGGTTGCAGTAAGTACTGGGAGATGAAGAAGCTTGCACAGGATAGAGTTGCATGGAGAGCTCCATCAAACCAGTCTCAGGACTGAAGACCACAACAACATGTATGAATAGCTTCGTTTACAGCAAATATAGTTATCAGGGATATTACATCAAAGCTGACAAGAATATTACTTGGGCTGACGTTAATCTCCTTCAGTATTTTCAATAAAATGCACAGAGGTTTTAATGTAACTGTCAGTTCTGCCAACATATGGCTGCAGCAAAAGGCGAGACACCAGGCCACCTAATGGGTAGGGGATTCTATGGCCTCACAGTCGATCTCAAAGGAACATCTGACTTATGCACCTTTGGTAGGCTATATAGCCTGGATGGATAAGCTTCTGTTCTGCAGATCTGCTTTTTATTGTCCAGAGAGAAAGGAGACGGTTTTATCAGTCGACTGGTGGTTCTCAAAACTTTCGTTGTTGGATTCATCTGAAGCTTCTTATAAGTAGTGTGAGCAATAGGTCTCTAATCTCCTTGGGGTAATCTTCGCTCTTTTTCAAAATTGGAGCATTACGTTTGTCAGCTGTTTAAGTACAGTGGTGCTGTTTAAGTACAGTGGCATTGATATCCTCAGCGACTTCCTTTTCACTTGAGACAAATTACTGTCAGATGGCTTAGCTTTATGTAACATCCTCGCCATTCCCGCCCTAATTTTATCAGCGGATACTGATGATAACAGACGGCATCCTGCCTCCACATTTGCTATAATGATCTACGTGGGAACCTTTAGTGGCGTCACTGCACAATTTCCTCCAGTTTATAGAGTTTTACAACCACGATTGCAAACGTATTTCGTGTCCTTTCTGTACCTGGGTACCATCTGAACCTTCATACTGGTGGCGACTCTAATAACAACTCATTTTTCTCATCACTGATTTATATTCTTTGTAAAATTCGTTCTCAAATTATTTGTAATCTCGACGTTAATGTGTTTGCAGTAGATTGCATGTTGTCGCAATATATCTTATGTTTACTATATCAAACTCTATCCTGCAACAACCACTAAAGTAAATAATTCAACTGACATGAGCAGGTCCTCTAACAAGAAGTGAGTGAGAACCCTTAGGAGTGCAGGATGTTATCAGATAGCATTTATAATGTCCGTGGCAGTTTAATTTTCAAGTAGGCTACTAACTTCATGGGTGTAAGCTACGTGGGATGATAGAATTAGCGTCAATCTAACCTACACACCGACGGAGCTCCTGGTGTTCACAGAACTGCTGGATTCTGGCAGTGACTTTTGTTATAGGGACAGCAAAATAACTAACTGTGGGCAAAATAAAAAGAAATGGAATATCCAGCTGCTCTAGGTTGATTTGCGATGTAATGGGCAGTATCTTATAAAATGTCCGTGTATTCAAAATAAAAAATTGAACAGACGCGAGTAATGGCGCATTATTTTAGTACGATATTTCAAAGTCATTACACAGGCGCAAAGCACAGCGCATATAGGACGGCACTTGCATATGAAAATGTTCGTCGCTTCAACTGCATATATTTTTGAAGTAAAGCACCCGAAATGTGTCGGGTGTATTATTTAACACCCACACCGGCGCTGTGAGCTGCGACACACACACACACACACACACACACACACACAATTGACGGCGCCACAGGCACTGCACCGCGTACGCACGCACGCTGAATAGCTGCCAATAACAGTAGCCGCCAATCAGGCGGGCCCAGTGCACGCGCAATTAAACACAGCGCCACCCTGCCCTCTAGTGCGTCCGCATGCCGCCTCACACGTACGGCGCGCGCTGGGGCTTTCCGTAAAAGTACCTCAGCCACCTACTGCAAACGGCGATTAATTAAACCGGTGTCAACGCGGCTACTGGAGCGGAATACTTGTTTCAATTTTGTTTCGCTCCTCCGCTGTTTGTTTAGCGCCACATAGAGCCCGACCTGAGCAGAGGACTGCACGTTACCTACTTGGGCCCACTTCAGGCACCATTTTTAGCTGTTGATTTCAATGAGAGAGTATTTTCTGTCGCCTGGATTCTGCTATTTTCCTTAGCTTTTGCATTCAAGTTTCCTTACCACACAAAAGTAAGAGTTTGGCCATAATTGCTATATACAGGGTGTTACAAAAAGGTACGGCCAAACTTTCAGGAAACATTCCTCACACACAAAGAAAGAAAATATGTTATGTGAACATGTGTCCGGAAACACTCACTTTCCATGTTAGAGCTCATTTTATTACTTCTCTTCAAATCACATTAATCATGGAATGGAAACACACAGAAACAGAACGTACCAGCGTGACTTCAAACACTTTGTTACAGAAAATATTCAAAATGTCCTCCGTTAGCGAGGATACACGCATCCACCCTCCGTCGCATGGAATCCCTGATGCGCTGATGCAGCCCTGGAGAATGGCGTATTGTATCACAGCCGTCCTCAATTCGAGCACGAAGAGTCTCTACATTTGGTACCGGGGTTGCGTAGAGAATAGCTTTCAAATGCCCCCATAAATGAAAGTCAAGAGGGTTGAGATCAGGAGAGCGTGGAGGACATGGAATTGGTCCGCCTCTACCAATCCATCGGTCACCGAATCTGTTGTTGAGAAGCGTACGAACACTTCGACTGAAATGTGCAGGAGCTCCATCGTGCATGAACCACATGTTGTGTCGTACTTGTAAAGGCACATGTTCTAGCAGCACAGGTAGAGTTTCCCGTATGAAATCATGGCGGTAAATCGAGGAAGTACAGTGCATACTGACGAAACTAAAATGAGAACATGGAAATCAAGCGTTTCCAGTCACGTGTCCACATAACATCTTTTCTTTATTTGTGTGTGAGGAATGTTTCCTGAAAGTTTGACCGTACCTTTTCGTAACACCCTGTATAAAAATCGGTCCGCCACACAGTTATAGCCGGCCAATGTGGCCGAACGGTTTTAAGCGCTTCAGTCTGGAACCGCGCGACCGCTACGGTCGCAGGTTCGAATCCTGCCTCGGGCATGGTTGTGTGTGTTGTCCTTAGGTTAGTTAGGTTTAAGAAGTTCTAAGTTCTAGGGGACTGATGACCTCAGATGTTAAGTCCCATAGTGCTCAGTGCCATTTGAACCATTTTTGAACACAATTATAATCTGCCAGGAAGTTTCGTATCAGCGCACACTCCACTGCAGTGTGAAAATCTCATTCTGGAATGTCGTGACTGTCTGACTGAATCACTCACTCACTCACTCACTCACTCACTCACTGATTCGTCTTCGCTCAGCCCAAACCATTAAGGATAGAAACTTGAAATTTGCAGAGAGTGTTAGTCTTGTACTGTAGGCATCGTTTAAGAAGGGATTTTTCGAAATTCCGCCCCTAGGGAGGGGGGGGGGGAGATGGTGAAATAGGAGATGAACGCTTTATCGAAAACATTTTTGTATGAAGGAAATTTTGATGTCAGGCTTACGAAAATTGGTATCTGATTCCTCAATCATCAATAAAGAAATCCGTTTTTGAAATTTAACCCCTATGGATGTACAAAGGATGGCGAAAATTTTTTTGAAAATCGATCATTATTGAAGAACGACTAAAGCGTTTTTAAAGGTAGATTATGAAAATTGGTATTTGACTTTTTGGTTAGAAACAAAAAAATATGTGTTGCAGTGTTTTTGGAATTTCATTATGACAGCATTTTTAAAGATAAATCTATGACAATTTCAATTTGACTTCACGGTTGGAGATTAGAAAAAAATGTGTGTTTCACTGTTTTTGGAAACTGAACCTCTATAGGTGTTAAATACGCGGTGAAAATTTTTACGGAAATTTCATTAGACAAGCGCTTTTGAAGATAAATCTAGGAAAATTTGTATTTTTCTTTACCGTTAGAAACAATCAAATATGTATTTCACTGTCTTTGGATAGGTGAGGAGGTGAAATTTTTTATGGAAATATTTAATCGTGAAAGCATTTTTAAAGCTATATCTGTGAGACTCGCTATTTGGCTTCTGTTTTTGGAAATTCAGCCCCTAAAAGGGATAGAATAGGGCCAGAGTGATTCACTGACTCATCATAGTCCAGCCTCAACGTCCAAGGATAGAAACTTGAAATTTGTAGTGGGTATGGATCTTACACCGTAGACATCGTTTAAAAAGGAATTGTTAGAAACAACACACCTTGGGGGGTGAAACAGAGGATGAAAGATTTTTGAAAATATGTCTCTATTAAGGCAATTTTAAATTAGAACAACGTTATATTAAAAAATTTAAAGATTGTGAAAAGTTGTATGTAAAGAAATATGTGCTATGGAGTTTCTATGGAAATACCACGAGAGGTATGATTAACGCAGATCTCGGACTCCAGCGATCAGAATTGCTCTTTGGTCAAAAGTACATTTCGTAAAGGCCATGCTTCTGCGCCTTACATTTCGTGGAAAGCTTAGAAGGAGGTGCAATTTGTGAACAATATAAAACGTCAATTAAAGGGAAACGAAACAGAAATCTGTGCGGGCCATATGATCCAAGTGAGTGAAATATCGAGCTCTAGGTTAGTCACTTAATAAACTTGTTTTGTAGATGAGATCCATGTTGAGTAAATACAATTTTCTCTTCGTTTACCCAGACATGTTTCGTTGAAGTTACATCATCATCATCATCACCATCATCATCAGCGGTCTATTTTTCTTTCTATTAAACAACTAGAAAAATTGTCATTACTGTCTTTAAATATATAAATTTCAAGTTTTAAGAAAGTATTCACAAGTTTGAAAACAGAGAAGATTTTTTTGTATTTACCTTTTACCACAAGCAATGGTTTTTGTTGTTCTCTATGTTTTGTGTTACAGTTGTTTTCCGTTCACGTTTTGTCGGCTGCAGCCATAGAGAACTTCATGTATAAAACTATTTACATAGAAAATTTACAACTGGGAATGCTATGGTTCGTATTAGTTAATCCCCCCCCCCTCTCTCTCTCTCTCTCTCTCTCTCTCTCTCTCTCTCTCTCTGTGTGTGTGTGTGTGTGTGTGTGTGTGTGTGTGTGTGTGTATGTGTGTGTGTGTGTGTGTGCGCGCGTTGTGTGTGCGTGTGTGTGTGCGTGTGTGTGTGCGTGTGCGCGTGTGCGTGCGTGCGTAAGCATAAACTGCTGACATTGTTGTTGACAAATTACCCTTGATACACTGAAGTCATGCAGAGTAAAATTTCTAATCCCCACAAGAACAAACTTAGTAAAGCCGTCGTACACGAAAGTATGTAGAAAATAATCTCACAGAGTATTTTCATACCATCAGAACAGCGTATAAACCGAAGGGCTGCGTATCTAATACGTGTAAGCAGCGCGTAAATGAATAGATTTGTGAATACAATATATTACTTCGAAAATGTGTTAGCTTTCCTCATGGTTCAAATGGTTCAAATGGCTCTGAGCACTATGGGACTCAACTGCTGAGGTTTTCCTCATGCAACGTCCAGCTGTGCTGAACGGCACTCTCCCCTTTTGTGTGTACCCACAAATTCACGATTCAGACGATGGTTAGCTGTCAAGCATCAACACTTCCAATAACAATAATAATTCGTTTTGTAGACAATATGGCATTAGGTGAGTGAGGCAACAGGACACAATTTCTCATTGCTTCAGCCTGCAGACGAACGTAGGACGCCCTAATTTTTTTATCAGCACCTGAAAACTAATTAGCATGCAGAGAGAGATTCTCCTTATTATTAGTATTATTATTATTATTATTATTTATAATTCTCAGTGCCGGGGCTGTAGTTGAGTGGCAGTTCGTCAGAGTAGCTATGACTCTGTGTCTGATCTTTGTAGAACGAAAAGTCGCCGGCCCACCGGCGTGGTGCGCTGAAACATATCAAATAAAAAGAATAATCTGGTTCTGGGAAATGAATACTTTGGATGTGAGGATAAAAAAGAATGGATTGACTTTAAAGACAACTGAAGAACCTTACAACCAGATGGGGATGGTCCAGGCTACACTAAACTTTACAAACCCAGGCCACATCATCTGAAATATTTGATTCAGACTCCCTAAAATATTAACCTTTAACTCCACGAAAAGCTATAATAGAAGAATTATAATAAGGCGGAACTGAATAAAATAACCAATGCCACAAAAAGCAGCTTCCAAGCAAATTAGTGTTCGCATATTTGAAGGGCCTATTGCACTGTGTGGGATCACTTACCTATGCACGTAGCTAAAAAGGATGCGCGTGCTCTAAGGGCTGCCGTCACTGTAGCTCAGTGTGTTCGGTCAGGCCGCCCTCTGTAATTAAAAAAGAAAAAAAAGAAAAGTGAGGGAAGTAATAAAATGAACTTGAAAGGGTGTGATGTGGCACCCACCCGGACCAAATACCAAGAAAAATAATGAAAAAAAGGGGGTAGAATCTTTGATCACTAATCAAAGCATCCTAGGTTCCGGGTTAAAACCTTGCAACTGCTTGCTTTCAGATAAAAATTATTAGCAAAGGCGCTCGAAGACTTTTGACATACTGTCACCCTTGTTCTGTCACTCGCCAAGGAGGGCGGAGGAAAGGACACAGGTTCAGGGCACTCTCTTGCCCTTGGAGTAGGAAACTGCCCCTGAAAGACGTAAGAATCAGCAATGCGCTTGAGGATGCAAAGGGCAACGGCGACCACGACATTAAAGATATAATGTGTATTCTCAGGATATGTAGCCCGTAACTGAAAAAGTGTCATGATGATATCTCCATTGACAAAGGATTCCAGACTACTTTCCCATTCTGATTTCTGGGAGGGGATAGCCAATGTGGATGTTACCATGAGAAAAAGACTGAATAATCTACGAAAGGGTAACGTTATATGAGACGGGCGTGACATGTCAACTTGGTAGAGAACGTAGAGAATCTGAAAAGGGAAATATTAAGGTTCAATCTTGATACAGTGTGTAAGTGAAATGAAATGGAGACACGGATTTCTGGCCAGACGAGTGTAGGTAACATTAACAGTAGCAGACAGTGGTATAACATGAGTATGATTCCTTATGAATAGACGGCAGATAGTGACCTATTGGGAACAGTTCATTGATACGGTTGTGCTCATAAGAAATCGCAAGAAAGCCAACACCGACAGCAATAGTTCGGGTATACATGTCGACGTCGCAAGCAGAAGCTGAAGAGATAGGGAAAGTATATGAGGATATTGAACGGTAATTCGGTGCATAAAAGGAGACGATTGAGGAGAGGATTGGAATACCATTGTAGAAGAAGCGGTACATAAAAGGAGATGATTGAGGAGAGGATTAGAATACCATTGTAGAAGAAGCGGTAGAAGAAAAAGTTACGGGAGAATATGGAATAATGAATGAGAGGGTGGAAAGACTAATTGAGTTATGCAAGAAATTTCAGATGGTAATAGCGAATACGTCCTTCAAGATTCACAAGAGTATAAGGTATACTTGGAAATGGACCGAAGACTCTGAAATATTCTAGGTGGATTTCATTATGGTCAGACAGTGATTCCGAAGTCAGATATTGGATTGTAAGCATATCCAGAAGCAGATATAGTCTCAGATTACGATTTAGTAAGAATGAAGAGTAGGCTGAAGCTTAAGAGATTAGTTAGAAATTAACAGTGCGCAAAAACAAGTGGAGTACGGAAGTAGTAAGGAATGAAGAGATACACTTGAAGTTCTCTGAGGCTGTAGATACTAGCTCAGAAGACAGATCACTTGAAGAGGAAAAAAAGATAGGTACTAGGAAGCTAACTGCGAAGAAACCATGGGTAACAGAAGGAAAAGTGGATCGACGAAACAAGGAAGCACAAAGATGGTTAGGGAAATTCAGAAATATAGAAATACAAGTCTCTTTGGAATGAAACAAACAGGAAGCACAGGGAAGCTAACGCGAAATGGTTGAATGAAAAATGTGCAGAACTCGAAAAGAAATGATTGTCGGAAGGACTGAGTCAGCATTTAAAGAAGACCAAAATAATGTTCGGCGATATTAAATGCAAGGGTGGTAACATAATTCATACAATGGGAATCCCAGTGTAAAAGCAGAGGAGCGTGCTGATAGGTGGAAATACACTTAAGTCCTGTATGAGGCGGAAGACGTGTCTGATTAGGTGAGAAAAAAAAAAAAAAAAAAAAAAAAAGAACAAGAGTCAATATGGAAGGGATAGGGGATTCAGTATTAGAATCAGAATCTAGAAGAGCTTTGGACGACTTAAGGTAAAATAAGGGAGAGGGGATACATTTCATTCCATCGGAATTTCTGAAATCATTCAAGGAAGTGACAACAAAACGACTATTCACGTTAGTGTGTAGGATGCGTAGGACTGGCGATATACCATAAGACTTTCGGAAAAACATGACACTCTTCTGAAGATAACAAGAGCCGACATGTGCGAGAATTATCGCACATACAGTATAACAGCTCATACATCCAAGCTGCTGACAACAGTAATATACAGGAGAATGGAAAAGAAAATTGAGAATCTGGTAGACGACAACCAGAAAAAATATAGGCTTCAGAAATACGATTCTGAAGTTTCGGTTGATAATGGAAGAAAAATCAAGAAACGTTTATAGCATCTGACGACCTGGAACAAAGAATTCGACAATGTAAAATGAACCAACTTGTTTGAAATACCCGAGAATAATACTAATAAGCTGTAGGGAAAGACTGGCAACATACAATATGGACAAGAACCAAGAGGGAACAGTAAGAGTATAAGACCAAGAACGAAGAGCACGGATAAAAAAAGGGTGTAAGGGATGTAGCCTTTTAGTCCTGCTGTTAAGCCTATACGTCGAAGAAGCAATGACGGAAATACAAGATAGGTTCAAGAGTGGAATTAAAATTCATGGTAAATGATATGACTGATAAAATTATCTAATCACATTGCTATCCTGACTGAAAGTGAAGAACTACTACAGGACCTGTTGAATGGAACGAACAGTGTAACGGCGAAAGTATATGGATTGAGAGTAAATCGAAGAAAGACGAAAGTAATGAGAAGTAGCAGAAACGAGAACAGCGAGAAAGTTAACATCAGCATTGATGGTCCCGAAGTAGATTAAGTTAAGGAATGCTGCTACCAAGGCAACAATTTGAGCAGCAGTTGGCACCACAGTGATACACCGAACTATTACAGACCGATTACGTGAAGGACTGCTCTGAGCGAGACGCCCTGTAGCATGCATTCCACTGACCCGGAACCACCGCCTTTTGCGACTTCAGTGATGTCAAGCGAGAGGTCAGGGGAGTGCAGGGTGGAAGTCTGTTGCGTTTTTTTTTTAATGAAAGCCGGCCTTGTCTCGGTGACAGTGATGGCCGTGTGTCGGTTAGGAGGAGGCCAGTCGAGGGCCTGCAGCCAACCAACCTGTGGCCTAGACTCACTGGACCTGCACCTGGAGTTATGGTCTGGGGTACAATTTCGTATTCCAGCAGGAGCACTCCCGTGGTTATCCCATGCACTCTGACTTTCCAACAGGATAACGATCGTCCACATACCGCTGTTGTAGCCAACATGCTCAGCAAAGAGTGCCGAAATGTTGCCTTAGCCCTCTCGATCACTATGTCTGTCACGAATCGAGCACATGTTGGACACCATCGGACGACAACTCCAGCGTTATTCACAACCAGTATTAACCGTTCCTGAATTCACCGACCATGTGCAACAGGCATGAAAGTCGATACCATAAACAAACATCCGCACATGTACAACAATGTGCATGCACGTTTGCATGCTTGCATTCGACGTTCTGGCGGTTACACCATTTATAAATGTACCACCATTCCACATTTCCAATGGTTTATCTCCTACTCACATTAACTTGTGATTTTACAATATTAATCACTCAAATACAAATGCCTCTTGAGTTCAAAATGGTTCAAATGGCTCTGAGCACTATGGGACTTAACTGCTGAGGTCATCAGTCCCCTAGAACTTAGAGCTACTTAAACCTAACTAACCTAAGGACATCACACACATCCACGCCCGAGGCAGGATTCGAACCTGCGACCGTAGCGGTCGCGCGGTTCCAGACTGTAGCGCCTAGAACCGCTTGGCCACTCCGGCCGGCCCCCCTTGAGTTCTTAATAACTTATATTGGTAATTTTGAGTAGGTTTTGTAGTGTGCAACTACTACAGGATATCTACTTGTTCTTGTCAACACATACATTTCCCTTTACCTTTCCCTGTAGCTCTCCACGGTTTTCTACTAGATTGTTTAATATCCTTTCTTATTAGCTTATAAGGAAAGCTATTTTCAAATAATGATGTGACTCTATTATGGAATAGTTTAATTTAATGTTAGCATTTGGTGGATTATAAATTTTATCTCAGGTCATCTCTTGTAAACTGTTCCTAAAAACATATGTCCTGGAATCATTTTTTTAAACTATTCAAATGATTTCCACTGAGGAGCAGCCAGTAAGGCACAATCTTATTTATCGGTACTAACTCTGCTACGTGATCGGAGAGAGCATTTGCTACGGGTAACCTGTTGGTTTCTTACTTTGAGCTTCACTAGAAAAACAAAACGTTATCAATTATTGTCCTAATGTCTTTCTCCACGCCGTGCTGGATAGCCGCGCGGCCTAGGGCGCCTTGCCACGGTTCGCGTGGCTCCTCCCGTCAAGAAATGGCACGGGTGTTTTGTTGTCCTTAGCGTAAGTTGGGTTAAGTTAGATTAAATACTGTGTAAGCCTAGGGACCGATGACCTCAGCAGTTTGGCCCTTAGGAACTTTCAACAATTTCCAAAAAGTTTTTCTCCACCTGTGTCAGTTATTGAGACCAAATTGTAGGATAAGGTTTCCAGATCATTTTTTCTATCACAAACCTTAAGCAAATCTAGGTTGAAGTCACCACAGACTACACTCCTGGAAATGGAAAAAAGAACACATTGACACCGGTGTGTCAGACCCACCATACTTGCTGCGGACTCTGCGAGAGGGCTGTACAAGCAATGATCACACGCACGGCACAGCGGACACACCAGGAACCGCGGTGTTGGCCGTCGAATGGTGCTAGCTGCGCAGCATTTGTGCACCGCCGCCGTCAGTGTCAGCCAGTTTGCCGTGGCATACGGAGCTCCATCGCAGTCTTTAACACTGGTAGCATGCCGCGACAGCGCGGACGTGAACCGTATGTGCAGTTGACGGACTTTGAGCGAGGGCGTATAGTGGGCATGCGGGAGGCCGGGTGGACGTACCGCCGAATTGCTCAACACGGGGGGCGTGAGGTCTCCACAGTACATCGATGTTGTCGCCAGTGGTCGGCGGAAGGTGCACGTGCCCGTCGACCTGGGACCGGACCGCAGCGACGCACGGATGCACGCCAAGACCGTAGGATCCTACGCAGTGCCGTAGGGGACCGCACCGCCACTTCCCAGCAAATTAGGGACACTGTTGCTCCTGGGGTATCGGCGAGGACCATTCGCAACCGTCTCCATGAAGCTGGGCTACGGTCCCGCACACCGTTAGGCCGTCTTCGCTCACGCCCCAACATCGTGCAGCCCGCCTCCAGTGGTGTCGCGACAGGCGTGAATGGAGGGACGAATGGAGACGTGTCGTCGTCAGCGATGATAGTCGCTTCCGCCTTGGTGCCAATGATGGTCGTATGCGTGTTTGGCGCCGTGCAGGTGAGCGCCACAATCAGGACTGCATACGACCGAGGCACACAGGACCAACACCCGGCATCATGGTGTGGGGAGCGATCTCCTACACTGGCCGTACACCACTGGTGATCGTCGAGGGGACACTGAATAGTGCACGGTACATCCAAACCGTCATCGAACCCATCGTTCTACCATTCCTAGACCGGCAAGGAAACTTGCTGTTCCAACAGGACAATGCACGTCCGCATGTATCCCGTGCCACCCAACGTGCTCTAGAAGGTGTAAGTCAACTACCCTGGCCAGCAAGATCTCCGGATCTGTCCCCCATTGAGCATGTTTGGGACTGGCTGAAGCGTCGTCTCACGCGGTCTGCACGTCCAGCACGAACGCTGGTCCAACTGAGGCGCCAGGTGGAAATGGCATGGCAAGCCGTTCCACAAGACTACATCCAGCATCTCTACGATCGTCTCCATGGGAGAATAGCAGCCTGCATTGCTGCTTAAGGTGGATATACACTGTACTAGTGCCGACATTGTGCATGCACTGTTGCCTGTGTCTATGTGCCTGTGGTTCTGTCAGTGTGATCATGTGATGAATCTGACCCCAGGAATGTGTCAATAAAGTTTCCCCTTCCTGGGACAATGAATTCACGGTGTTCTTATTTCAATTTCCAGGAGTGTATTAACTGTTTGCTGCTGTCTGAAGGTAGCATAGTAAGGAACCCAGATTCCTCTTCAACAGCTCAAAATTTCCCAGTGGTGATCTACATAGAATTAAAATTTGAAGTGCACTATTTTTCAGTGTTAATTCATAAGCACACACTTCTATGTTCTTATCATTACAAGAATCTACTTGGCTCAATTTTTTTGAACTTGTATTCCGTCTTAATATATGTAACAACTCGTCTTTTATCACATTGGTTCTACATGAGTAAGCTGCTAGAATGTAATCTTATATATGTAATTTTGTCTAACACTGAGGTTGTGTGGAACTCATATAGCCACATGATGTCCAACTGCCGGCCGGAGTGGCCGTGCTGTTCTAGGCGCTATAGTCTGGAACCGAGCGACCGCTACGGTCGCAGGTTCGAATCCTGCTTCGGGCTTGCATGTGTGTCATGTCCTTAAGTTAGTTAGGTTTAATTAGTTCTAAGTTCCAGGCGACTGATGACCTCAGAACTTAAGTCAAGCGCTCTCTAAACGTTCCAAACAGAGAAGAAGTTGTTCTGCTCTGCAACTGAGTCTTCTCACAGGCGCTTTAATTTTCTGTGCATTCTTAAGTATTTTGTAGGCTCATTTGTTATTTTGACTTCTTTCAAAGCAGGGTGATGAATGCTGATTGTTACGTAAGTTATCTGTCTGATACTAGTAACCACGGGCCTGCCGGGCCGGCCGAGCGGTTGTAGGCCCCAGAGTCTGGAACCGCGCGACTGCTGCGGTCGCAGGTTCGAATCCTGCCTCGGGCATGGATGTGTGTGATGTCCTTAGGTTTAATTAGTTCTAAGTTCTAGGGGACTGATGACCACAGCAGTCCCATAGTGCTCAGAGCCATTTGAACTAGTAACCACAGGATTCTTGCTTTGTGTGATGATTGCCTCTGCCCCCTTACATTTTCTTCATATGCAGTCAACTCATTTGCCAATCATATTTTCTGAAAGCAGGTAACTGTAACGCTACGACTTACTGACGCCACACTACAACCACGAAACAATATGTTTTAACTGGTCGCTTGGTTTTCTGTGACCTTGCGAGGAGAATTAAGATAAAAAATCCCATTTCCCTGGTGACAAGCTGTCGCGGCAACATGCAAGCAACAGTCATATTTTTGATGCATTTTAGGACAATCGAGAGATGTTTATCACGTAGTATATCCTTTTGATGCAGTCCCGACTGCTACGCGCTGCTCTTCTGAATATCTTGCTTCACAACTAAAGCTTTCAATGCACCTTTCTCTAACAGGTGTTGTTGTTGTTGTGGTTTTCAGTCCTGAGACTGGTTTGATGCAGCACTCCATGCTACTCTATCCTGTGCAAGCTTCTTCATCTCCCAGTACCTACTGCAATCTACATCCTTCTGAATCTGCTTAGTGTATTCATCTCTTGGTCTCCCTCTACGATTTTTACCCTCCACGCTGCCCTCCAATACTAAATTGGTGATTCCTTGATGCCTCAGAACGTGTCCTACCAACCGATCCCGTCTTCTTGTCGAGTTGTGCCACAAACTTCTGTTCTCCCCAATCCTATTCAATACTTCCTCATTAGTTATGTGATCTACCCATCTAATCTTCAGCATTCTTCTGTAGCACCACATTTCGAATGCTTCTAATCTCTTCTTGTCCAAACTATTTATCGTCCATGTTTCACTTCCATACATGGCTACACTCCATACAAATACTTTCAGAAATGACTTCATGACACTTAAATCTATACTCGATGCTAACAAATTTCTCTAACAGGTAACCGGCTATAAAAAAAAAGCACTATTCCGAAGCTGGTTCTCATCTGCGTTTTGTTCCGCATTGAGTCGTGCTATCGCAGGATCTCTGGTCCTGGCCCCTGGGCACCAGTTCTTTGGTGGCCAGTTCTCTGAATTCCTAAGGATAATGCGAACAGTCCCCGGACTGCTATTAACCTCAGTCGCCCCTCGCCAGTTCTGAGAACAGCTGCTCCTGTGTCTGTACGGTCCCATTCGCTTGCGTTCTCCCTCAACGTCCTGTTCCCAGCGTTCCACAGCTTGAAAGTGGACCAAAAAATGTCTTTATAACAGCGCGCACTTGGTTCATTCTACACTTCTGGCCATTAAAATTGCTACACCAAGAAGAAATGCAGATGATAAACGGGTATTCATTGGACAAATATATTATACTAGAACTGACATGTGATTATATCGTCACGCAATTTGGGTGCATAGATCCTGAGAAATCAGTACCCAAAACAACCACTTCCGGCCGTAATAACGGCATTGACGAACCTGGGCATTGAGTCAAACAGAGCTTGGCTGGCGTGTACAGGTACAGCTGCCCATGCAGCTTCAACACGATACCACAGTTCATCAAGAGTAGTGACTGGCGTATTGTGACGAGCCAGTTGCTCGCCCACCATTGACCAGACGTTTTCAGTTGGTGAGAGATCTGGAGAATGTACTGGCCAGGGCAGCAGTCGAACATTTTCTGTATCCAGAAACGCCCGTACAGGACCTGCAACACGCGGTCGTGCATTACCCTGCTGAAATGTAGGGTTTCGCAGGGATCGAATGAAGGGTAGAGCCAGGGATCGTAACACATCTGAAATGTAACGTCCATTGTTCGAAGTGCCATCAATGCAAACAAGAGGTGACCGAGACGTGTAATCAATGGCACCCCATACCAACAAGCCGGGTGATACGCCAGTATGGCGACGACGAATACACGCTTCCAATGTGCGTTCACCGTGATGTCGCCAAACACGGATGCGACCATAATGATGCTGTAAACAGAACCTGGATTCATCCGAAAAAATGACGTTTTGCCATTCGTGCACCCATGTTCGTCGTTGAGTACACCATCGCAGGCGCTCCTGTCTGTGATGCAGCGTCAAGGGTAACCGCAGCCATGGTCTCCGAGCTGATAGTCCATGCTGCTGCAAACGTCGTCGAACTTTTCGTGCAGATGGTTGTCGTCTTGCAAACGTCCTCATCTGTTAATTCAGGGATCGAGACGTGGCTGCACGATAAGTTACAGCCCATGCGGATAAGATGCCTGTCATCTTGACTGCTAGTGATACGAGGCCGTTGGGATCCAGCATGGCTTTCCGTATTAGCCTCCTGAACCCACCGATTCCATATTCTGCTAACAGTCATTGGATCTCGACCAGGAATGTCGCGATACAATTAACCGCAATCGCGATAGGCTACAATCCGACCTTTATCAAAGTCGGAAACGTGATGGCAGGCATTTCTCCTCCTTACACGAGGCATCACAACAACGTTTCACCAGGCAACGCCGGTGAATTGCTATTTGTGTATGAGAAATCGGTTGGAAACTTTCCTCATTTCAGGTGGTGGTGGCGGTTAGTGTTTGACGTCCCGTCGACAACGAGGTCATTAGAGACGGAGCGCAAGCTCGGGTTAGGGAAGGATTGGGAAGGAAACCGGCCGTGCCCTTTCAAAGGAACTATCCCGGCATTTGCCTGAAACGATTTAGGGAAATCACGGAAAACCTAAATCAGGATGGCCGGAGACGGGATTGAACCGTCGTCCTCCCGAATGCCTAATTTCAGCACATTGTAGGTCTCACCACCAGCGCCAACCTCGTGTGAATGCTTTTTAAAGCTAATCATTTGCATATCACAACATCTTCTTTCTGTCGGTTAACTTTCGCGTCTGTAGCACGTCATCTTCGTGGTGTAGCAATATTAATGGCCAGTACTGTAGTATAGTAAAAAATAAAAAAAATAAAAAAATAATAAAAAAAAATAAAAAATAAAAGAAACATGTTCGCCTCTAACAATCACTGTTGCCGCTTTATCCAACCAGAAAAAATATATGTTTTCACGATTTAGACGAATTCAGTTACGTTAAATAGTATGTAGCTGTCAAACTGAAAGAAAAGTCGATACCTATATTTCTATTAAAGGAAGCTCTGTTCATTTTCTTACCTAAATTGATCTGTAATATCTTCACAAAAGGATCATATTTTAAAAGGAATTTGAGAGCCACATTCGTGTTATTTTCCCGTTGACTTTTTGTGTGATCTGTGTTTTTTACGTTCAACTCAAGCGAACTAAGAGTCAAATAAAGTAGTGCAAACTTCCTGTGTGCTGAGGAACAGAGAGCCCTTGGAACAACTCAGCCTCTCCCATCAGAGCAGACACCTTGCTGACGGGTTGTACATCACAGCGGCGGGCCTACGCCCTAACTTTAAGCTGGTACGTCTACTTCGTCCAACGCCCTCTCTCTCCCCCTTTGCCAGACTTCTCGCCGCATATTTCGTGTCGCACGTGTTACCGTGTTTACCCGACCTGCCGCAAACCCATGACGACACGTTCAGACTAGGCAAACGAGCGTGATAACACTTCCAAGTTTGTCTTTCGAGAACTTCTTGTCTAAAACTTCTAGCCACTGCTTGAAAACAAATTCGTGTCACCACCAACTCTCCGGGCTCATCCTATACTGAACGCTAGAGCAAGTTGGTGTGCTTCCCGAGGAACAGTCTACTGATACTGGACATGTATACCTCGTCAAGACATCTGATCTTTTAAATCCAGTGCGTATTTCCTCTCAACCATCATCCGCGGTTCTCAGACCTGGAGTTTAACCGCCTTCTTCATGAATAAAAAACTGACGAAGGTGCTTCTCATACCAGAGGCGTAAACCTACGTATTTGCTACCTTGACGTGTCATAGGAAGTGTATATGGAACTACTAAATTGCAGATGTTATAGTTTTTACATTGGCTCAAGAGAACACTATTCGCTGCTGACGGATGTCTCTCTAGACATTAGCGTGATAGAAAGGGGATGTTGCAGCATAATTCTGGATCTCGTGGAGAAAGGTCACCTAAATCTTATTCACATATGACAGGTTGAAAAACCCTAGGCTGTGTGAGTTAGGGATGGCGATGGAAAAGTGGATGAGGGTAGTAACTGCATCTACACTCCTGGAAATTGAAATCAGAACACCGTGAATTCATTGTCCCAGGAAGGGGAAACTTTATTGACACATTCCTGGGGTCAGATACATCACATGATCACACTGACAGAACCACAGGCACATAGACACAGGCAACTGAGCATGCACAATGTCGGCACTAGTACAGTGTATATCCACTTTTCGCAGCAATGCAGACTGCTATTCTCCCATGGAGACGATCGTAGAGATGCTGGATGTAGTCCTGTGGAACGACTTGCCATGCCATTTCCACCTGGCGCCTCAGTTGGACCAGCGTTCGTGCTGGACGTGCAGACCGCGTGAGACGACGCTTCATCCAGTCCCAAACATGCTCAATGGGGGACAGATCCGGAGATCTTGCTGGCCATGGTAGTTGACTTACACCTTCTAGAGCACGTTGGGTGGCACGGGATACATGCGGACGTGCATTGTCCTGTTGGAACAGCAAGTTCCCTTGCCGGTCTAGGAATGGTAGAACGGTGGGTTCGATGACGGTTTGGATGTACCGTGCACTATTCAGTGTCCCCTCGACGATCACCAGTGGTGTACGGCCAGTGTAGGAGGTCGCTCCCCACACCATGATGCCGGGTGTTGGCCCTGTGTGCCTCGGTCGTATGCAGTCCTGATTGCGACGATCACCTGCACGGCGCCAAACACGCATACGACCATCATTGGCACCAAGGCAGAAGCGACTCTCATCGCTGAAGACGACACGTCTCCATTCGTCCCTCCATTCACGCCTGTCGCGACACCACTGGAGGCGGGCTGCACGATGTTGGGGCGTGAGCGGAAGACGGCCTAACGGTGTGCGGGACCGTAGCCCAGCTTCATGGAGACGGTTGTGAATGGTCCTCGCCGATACCCCAGGAGCAACAGTGTCCCTAATTTGCTGGGAAGTGGCGGTGCGGTCCCCTACGGCACTGCGTAGGATCCTACGGTCTTGGCGTGCATCCGTGCGTCGCTGCGGTCCGGTCCCAGGTCGACGGGCACGTGCACCTTCCGCCGACCACTGGCGACAACATCGATGTACTGTGGAGACCTCACGCCCCACGTGTTGAGCAATTCGGCGGTACGTCCACCCGGCCTCCCGCGTGCCCACTATACGCCCTCGCTCAAAGTCCGTCAACTGCACATACGGTTCACGTCCACGCTGTCGCGGTATGCTACCAGTGTTAAAGACTGCGATGGAGCTCCGTATGCCACGGCAAACTGGCTGACACTGACAGCGGCGGTGCACAAATGCTGCGCAGCTAGCGCCATTCGACGGCCAACACCGCGGTTCCTGGTGTGTCCGCTGTGCCGTGCGTGTGATCATTGCTTGTACAGCCCTCTCGCAGTGTCCGGAGCAAGTATGGTGGGTCTGACACACCGGTGTCAATGTGTTCTTTTTTCCATTTCCAGGAGTGTATATTCCAACATCTCGTTCATATCATGACGCAGATTGCTTCATTTATATTTTCATTTCCACCTTCGTTAATCAGATGTTCGACGGGGCGAAAAGAAGACTCGCTAAGAATTACACCATGGATTTCTTCCCCAGTTTTCATAGACAAACGGAGAGTGAGGAATGGACGAGTAGGGTACCAAAATGACCTAATTATGCAAAGAATGATTTAATTGCTTGAAAGTAATCCACTTACTTAAGAAAAATTAACTAGCGATTTGAGGGAAAATTGAGATAATTGACAAAGGTCTGATGATAGCTAAAGTGTCAAAAAAATCCAATAGCAATATAAATTCATAGTTCTCTGCTATTGCTTCTTCTAGACAACAATAGAATACCCAGCGATATTTAAATGTAGTATATTTCATGCTTTGTAAACAGATATTGTCAGGAAAAAATATTGATAAATCTGGTCATATCTTATGTGAAATAATTTGTCCAGAAGTAAGAAATAAAACTGTGTAGAGAGACATCTGACGCGCATTTGAATGATGCTCCAAATCATATTTAGCAAATAAGGTGCTGACTGAAATTTATATTTTGATGTCTAACATAGAATCTTAGAACTTTAAAGATTGCTAAAGGGTGTTGGTGTCCTTACATCACTAACATGTCAACGACTCAGCAGGTGTACATGACATCGAGAATCATACAAAGGAGCATCAAACTTTTATCTGATCTGTTCCACTTCTTTTAGACTGTCATTTGACAAAACACTTCTCCAAATTTTTCTGCTCTGATAGACATGGCGCGAGGAAATAATGGTAGTGAGTAAGCCTTACTATGTAATCGAATACATCTGGATTTTGCGAAATGATAATTTGGTATAATACGTTAGTCGACGCCTCTTGGTGGAACGTACGTTCTCGAGAATTAAGGAGAAGACATCACCGTCATATAGAACGCCTCTCCCAGAGCATTTTCCACCGGAGCAGGAGAAGCGTCTAACTGACGCCTTAGCCCTCCCGCCGAAGGTTCGAGTCCTCCGTCGGACATAGGTGTGTGTGTGTGTTGTTCTTAGCATAAGGTAGTGTAATTAGTTTGTAAGTCTAGGGACCGATGACCTCAGCAGTTTGGTTCCTTAGGAATTCACACACATTTGATCTGATTGAACATTTTGACCCCTTAGCCTTACGTCTATAACTCCTAGGGCAATTTAAGCTAAGCCGTACACGTATGGCTTTGTTGTGAATTAATGGACGGAGTTTGATATATTTATGGACCATCCTCTTCGTCTTTCAGTTATTTGCTTGCTGAGAGTGTGTTTCTCTTTCGTCCGGCGAGGACAATGGCTCAGCCCATGACCGGCCATCTTTCCTTGATTTCTTTGAATTGCTCCGGGAACATGACGGGACGGCTCCTTTAGAAGGCCACTAGTGGTTTTCTTCACCATTCTTGAAACATTGAGATCTTGTGCTCTGTCCCTAATCTCGACGCCAACAGGACTTTAAACCCTAATTTTCCTTTCTCCCTCCACTATCTTTCGTTGTACGTAGAAATTTTTTCAAAGAATACAGTTTCAGTCAGGTTTTCTATGTTTACAAATTATCTTGCATCATTAGCCGAAATAACTGAATGTAGCTACTGTTAACCAACTTGTAGCTCTGGAATCGTTTCACGGTCACAGCATTGCAGTACAACCCTAAAAGTTGAATATAACCGATGCCTTCAGATCCAGAGCGTTTCTGTAAATACTACGAGTTCCAATATGCAGGAGTGGTTAGTTTTTCGGAGAAACTGTCGAGTAACATTGATCTGGCGACGATCTTTCGTATGTTCAAGTAACCGTACAGGCACAGTCAAATGGCTCAAAATTGCTCTGAGCCCTATGCGACTTAACGTCTGAGGTCATCAGTCGCCTAGAACTTAGAACTAATTAAACCTAACTAACCTAAGGACATCACACACATCCATGCCCGAGGCAGGATTCGAACCTGCGACCGTAGCGGTCGCCCGGTTCCAGACTGTAGCGCCTACAGGCACAGTCGATCAGAGTAATCAGTGAGCCATGGATTGTTAAGTAATCACAGGTGTGGGCAGATAAGGGTTCCAAACCTATGAGGAGATGGAGGAATTGCGATTTTACGACTGTATGACAGGTGGTTTTAATTAAACGCAGCGCCATCCTGCCTATCGTATATCTGTGATAAATTATTACACCCAGTTTATCACCTAGTTTACTTTGGAATCAGCCTAGAAGCTATCCTTTGACTTCCATCTTTCCTGTGCTTGGAGAAAGAATTCGTAAGAATCAGTTTGTTTTATAAAGAAATTAAATAAATTCGGACATCGGCCGCAGTTGCCTGCTGAAATGAATTAATGAATTTAGAAGCGACAAGTGATTATCTGTGTTGGACTGGGCGTCGAACATGGCTTTCCGCTTTACGAAGGTGGTCGCCTTAACCACTTCGGCTATCCGAGCACGCTTTTTGTTCGACGCTAATTCCTTATTTATCTTATAGTGCTTACGATGTGTTCCCTGTCAGTTATTTGTGACTTACTGCGGTAACCTGTTTTCTTTTCTTGTTGTACAGCATGAATAGGCTTTGTACTGTGTGTACGTGTGGGTAATTGATTGTACATATGTACCGGTAGAAACCTCAGCAGCTTCTTTCTTTTCCACGTAAAGTCGTGGAAATTTTCCACTGAGGTGTGTTGAAACTTGTCCTGTAACCCAACGTGGTGCAGAGCAACGGCCATCCAGCCTTATTTTTATCGTCTTTCGTTTGGACAAGCATCCTCCGGCTCTTTCAACGTTTTTTCGAATGGTCCAGGACTCCACAACCAGTAAAAAAGGCAAGCCTCGGTGACTAACAACAGGTGGTTAAAAGGATTTCTGGTGACTCCTCTTAGGGCGACGCCTTGAGTGTTCGTGTTCTTTGGATCTAGCTCTATCATAACTTTCAGGTTGCTCGTAAATAGTTATATATTCCATTGGAATTTTGGTAACTATTACGCTTTCCTCGAAGTAATAACCGAACATTCTATTTAAGAAGAACCGAATTTTTATTATAAGTATTTTTCTGTGTAATTTGGAATTTGTTGTTAGCATTTTGCCCTTTGTCTGATGATGAATGGTTCAAATGGCTCTGAGCACTACGGGACTTAACTTCTAAGGTCATCAGTCCCCTAGAACTTAGACCTACACTTAAACCTAACTAACCTAAGGACATCACACACATCCATGCCCGAGGCAGGATTCGAACCTGCGACCGTAGCGGTCACGCGGTTCCAGACTGTAGCGCCTTTAACCGCTTGGCCACACCGGCCGGCGTCTGATGATGAATACATGCTTCAGCACGCTTGTGCTTAAATTCAGAACTTGCTTCCGATTTCGTTAGTTGACGCATACTTGTGTTGTGCAGAGTTTATGTTGTGTAAATTTTTATTTTTCTCAGGAACATGAGTGCAGCCTTCGTACTGACTAATCGTTGTGTGAAGTCCTCAGGTCTTACTGATCGCCTTCAGTCAGTTATCTGTAACTTTTCCTTAGCTTGGCTCGGGATCTACTACCAAACCAAATGAGACACACACAACTGCATCACACTCGATCCCTTGAACACAACGAATACTTCTATGCCTGGGAATGTTTCGATAGATAGGGATCCATGAAAATGAGTGACATATGCCATATGTGGTGGAAGTGGATTACTCTCCTATGAAATCACCTCCCTTCCCCCTCCCCAATCCGGGTGATGGCAATGCATGCTGATATCAATAACAAGGTGAATTTCTCTAACAGTATTCTGTAGCGAGAAAGATCGTGTGTTACGGGACTCGGAGTTATTTCGCTTCCTAGTGTTGTTCGCACTCCTTATTTCTTCCGAACGAGGTTCATGTGCTGATGTTAAGGATGAACATTCTTAGTAGTAATCCCCATACATGTTAAATAATCATATTAATTACTTGTTTGCCTGAATCCAAGATGGTTGCTGTGAGAGTGATTCGTTTTTCTAGTAATTTTATACGAGTCACATTTTCTCTCAACCCCATTTATGATCAAACATATTCGTATTTTCCTTGTGAAACCATTTAACACAAATCAGCACACCACTTAGGAAATGTGTGGAAGACATATAACAATATCCGCATTAGGTCTGTTGCTCATTTCATTAATGTACAAAGTCATAACATACGTTAATTTCTCTGGTGTTCCATTGATATTCCCTCTTATCCATTGATTTAATTGCTTTTCCAGTTCTCTCTTTCCAAGTTTCCTCTGCTTTTCACGTTCTTCGCGGCTCTCGGTGTTATCCTCAATATAGTGATCTTAAGTAAACTAGATTTATGCATCCGTTGGACATAACCACACCATATCGATAGTTTGCGTTCGATGTCAGCTGTTAATGACTCTTCTACAACCATCTACTCTCTTCATTACCTGTTTTCTCTCTTCTGAGTACTGCCAATGATCGCCCAAAAAATCTATTTCGGTGTCCTTCATCTTCCCCTCCTTACTCTCATTAACTCTCCGTGTTTCTGCCCACATACTAGGGAACTTTTAGAGGTCTAGAGATAATTTATTTCTGTTTGTTTCCTGTTTCGCTGCACCGAAGGATCCCGTTTAAACAAGAGGTCAGTCAAAAATGTTCAAATGTGTGTGAAATCTTATGAGACTTAACTGCTAAGGTCATCAGTCCCTAAGCTTACACACTACTTAACCTAAATTATCCTAACGACAAACACACACACCCATGTCCGAGGGAGGACTCGAACCTCCGCCGGGACCAGCCGCACAGTCCGTGACTGCAGCGCCGGAGACCGCGCGGCTAATCCCGCGCGGCAGAGGTCAGTCATCTAGCCATATACTCGTTCTGTAGTTTCTCGTCATCTTTAATAGCGACATCACCTTCTACTCCTCGATATGTGTAACTAGTATAGCCGGCCGTAGTGGCCGTGCGGTTCTAGGCGCTTCAGTTTGGAACCGCGTGACCGCTACGGTCGCAGGTTCGAATCCTGCCTCGGGCATGGATGTGTGTGATGTCCTTGGGTTAGTTAGGTTTAAGTAGTTCTAAGTTCTAGGGGACTGATGACCATGGATGTTAAGTCCCATAGTGCTCAGAGCCATTTGAACCATTTTTAACTACTATAAGCTGCTATTTACTCTGTATCTAGGTGGATTCTAGATAGTTCTGCCAATTTTGGAAAGTAATTCGTTTTTCAAGCTTCATCTGTTACATATATGTCCATCTTTTTAGAGATGGTTGCGGGACTCGGCTGTTCGATACAGGATGACAAATTAAACACCTTTCAGCCGTCTAGCTGATTGTTGAAGTGATCGCTATAGCAAAAATCTATTAATACCAGTATTTTTCGCCCCTGTTTTGATCAGAAGCGAGATAGAATCTTCCTACACGTCGGTCAAGGGCCTGAAGATGGAGTAATAAAACGCTGGAACTGGTAGCCAAATAAAACAAGTTTGGAAACTAGAAAGATCTTTAATTTGACATCACTCATCTGTTACACTCTTCCTGTTGTTGTCGTGCAATATGTTTTAGATCATATTATTCGTTGGCAGTAACGGCACGGGGTAGGTGACACACAGTAGCCTTGAGGCAAACCATTGTTGGCAGGAAAAATCGGAATTCTACGTGGATCTGAGGACGATTAACGTTGATCGGAACTTGTCATACCGTCAAGTAAATCTGCAAGCGAGACTACAATATGAACTACCCTTTTCTTCCTTCTAAATATCACGACAGTTGGTGAGATCTTTCGCTACAAATATGTCAGCAACAGTGACTTGCCACTTTGTAACTCGGCAACCTGTCCTGTCATTAAAGCTGATTTATTCAATTATGGGCAAGCAGATAGCAACTATAGGGAGCTCGTAATTGTGCCAGCAAACAGCGGCAGCGCAAGAAGAGCTCGTGCCAGACAGTGGTAGCACGACGGCTGGCCCAGCGACCGACCTCTCTTTCGGTGTAATGTTTGCCTCCGCTGCGCTGCGCTGCGCTGCGTCGCCCTAAGTGCGTTTCCAGCTAATGGCCCTTTCCTTTCCTTCTCTTTCCTGCCGGAGGCTCTCCTTGTGGCGTGCGCGCCACCGTTCGCGTGTGTGGCTCCAGAGTTAAAGGGTGAGGGCGCGCAGCGGCCGCCCGCTGCCACTTTCCGGGGGTTCCCCTTTAAAAGCGACCGCCGAGTGGCGACAGGTCGCGCACCAACACACGGCCCTCGCCCACTCTAAACCAAGCCAGCTGCCGGGCACTTTGACCAGCTTTTCAAACTGAACATGAAGCTCGTGCAACGTTAAAAACCGGTGGATTCCATAACTTGCAGTACGATTTTGGAACATGTACTGTGTTCGAACAGAATTAATTACGAAGGGGCCGGCCGGAGAGGCCGGGTGGTTTGTGATGTTACAAAATAAAAGTGATGTTGTTATTCAATGGAAAGTTGGAAATTGAGATTTAGCTTACTGTTTTATCAATCGCAATTGGCGTAAGAATCATGGATTGACCATTGTCATAAAATATTGCATTATGAGATGTGAATAGTTTCTACTTGCAGTTTCGCGTGGCTTGAGGCAGTCTCAACTAGCGTGCTATTGATTAAGAAATTGCGTTATCGTCTTTCTAATTACTTCATGATCGTAGATACGATCATACCCGGTTGTGAAGTTATTGTTATGACAAAACAATTTCCTAAGGGACCAGAAAGTTCTTAAGGGCGCAAAAACAACT